>NC_091460.1:18388350-19067100 GCF_027789765.1 Dendropsophus ebraccatus
TACACAGAGTACAAGAGACAGAGCTCTACACAGAGTACAGGAGACAGAGCTCTACATAGAGTACAAGAGACAGAGCTCTACATAGAGTACAAGAGACAGAGCTCTACACAGAGTACAAGAGACAGAGCTCTACACAGAGTACAAGAGACGGAGCTCTACACAGAGTACAAGAGACGGAGCTCTACACAGAGTACAAGAGAACAGAGCTCTACACAGAGTACAAGAGACAGAGCTCTACACAGAGTACAAGAGACAGAGCTCTACACAGAGTACAAGAGACAGAGCTCTACACAGAGTACAAGAGACAGAGCTCTACACAGAGTACAAGAGACAGAGCTCTACACAGAGTACAAGAGACAGAGCTCTACACAGAGTACAAGAGACGGAGCTCTACAGAGAGTACAAGAGACGGAGCTCTACATAGAGTACAAGAGACAGAGCTCTACAGAGAGTACAAGAGACAGAGCTCTATACAGAGTACAAGAGAACAGAGCTCTACACAGAGTACAAGAGACAGAGCTCTACACAGAGTACAAGAGACAGAGCTCTACATAGAGTACAAGAGACAGAGCTCTACACAGAGTACAAGAGACAGAGCTCTACACAGAGTACAAGAGACAGAGCTCTACATAGAGTACAAGAGACAGAAGCTCTACACAAAGTACAAGAGACAGAGCTCTACACAGAGTAGGAGAGACAGAGCTCTACACAGAGTACAGGAGACAGAGCTCTACACAGAGTACAAGAGACAGAGCTCTACACAGAGTACAAGAGACAGAGCTCTACATAGAGTACAAGAGACAGAGCTCTACACAGAGTACAAGAGACGGAGCTCTACACAGAGTAAAAGAGACAGAGCTCTACACAGAGTACAAGAGACAGAGCTCTACACAGAGTACAAGAGACAGAGCTCTACACAGAGTACAGGAGACAGAGCTCTACATAGAGTACAAGAGACAGAGCTCTACATAGAGTACAAGAGACAGAGCTCTACACAGAGTACAAGAGACAGAGCTCTACACAGAGTACAAGAGACGGAGCTCTACACAGAGTACAAGAGACGGAGCTCTACACAGAGTACAAGAGACAGAGCTCTACACAGAGTACAAGAGACAGAGCTCTACACAGAGTACAAGAGACAGAGCTCTACACAGAGTACAAGAGACAGAGCTCTACACAGAGTACAAGAGACAGAGCTCTACACAGAGTACAAGAGACAGAGCTCTACACACAGTAAGAGACGGAGCTCTACACAGAGTACAAGAGACAGAGCTCTACAGAGAGTACAAGAGACAGAGCTCTACATAGAGTACAAGAGACAGAGCTCTACACAGAGTACAAGAGACAGAGCTCTACACAGAGTACAAGAGACAGAGCTCTACACAGAGTACAAGAGACAGAGCTCTACACAGAGTACAAGAGACAGAGCTCTACACAGAGTACGAGAGACAGAGCTCTACACAGAGTACGAGAGACAGAGCTCTACACAGAGTACAAGAGACAGAGCTCTACACAAAGTACAAGAGACAGAGCTCTACACAGAGTACAAGAGACAGCTCTACACAGAGTACAAGAGACAGAGCTCTACACAGAGTACGAGAGACAGAGCTCTACACAGAGTACGAGAGACAGAGCTCTACACAGAGTACAAGAGAGAGAGAGCTCTACACAGAGTACAAGAGACAGAGCTCTACAGAGAGTACAAGAGACAGAGCTCTACACAGAGTACAGGAGACAGAGCTCTACACAGAGTACAAGAGACAGAGCTCTACACAGAGTACAAGAGACGGAGCTCTACCAGAGTACAGAGACGGGGGAGGCTCTACTACAGAGTACAAGAGACAGAGCTCTACACCGAGTACAAGAGACAGAGCTCTACACAGAGTACAAGAGACAGAGCTCTACACAGAGTACAAGAGACAGAGCTCTACCACAGAGTACAAGAGACAGAGCTCTACACAGAGTACAGAGACAGAGCTCTACACAGAGTACAGAGACAGCTCTACACAGAGTACAGGAGACAGAGCTCTAACACAGAGTACAGAGACGGAGCTCTACACAGAGTACAAGAGACAGAGCTCTACACAGAGTACAAGAGACAGAGCTCTACACAGAGTACAAGAGAGAGAGAGCTCTACACAGAGTACAAGAGACAGAGCTCTACAGAGAGTACAAGAGACAGAGCTCTACCAAGTACAGGAGACAGAGCTCTACACAGAGTACAGAGACAGAGCTCTACACAGAGTACAAGAGACGGAGCTCTACACAGAGTACAAGAGACGGAGCTCTACACAGAGTACAAGAGACAGAGCTCTACACACAGATTACAGAGACAGAGCTTACCAGAGTACAGAGAGACGGAGCTCTACACAGAGTACAAGAGACGGAGCTCTACACAGAGTACAGGAGACAGAGCTCTACACAGAGTACAAGAGACAGAGCTCTACACAGAGTACAAGAGACAGAGCTCTACACAGAGTACAAGAGACGGAGCTCTACACAGAGTACAAGAGACGGAGCTCTACACAGAGTACAAGAGACAGAGCTCTACACAGAGTACAAGAGACAGAGCTCTACACAGAGTACGAGAGACGAGCTCTACACAGAGTACGAGAGACAGAGCTCTACACAGAGTACAAGAGAGAGAGAGCTCTACACAGAGTACAAGAGACAGAGCTCTACAGAGAGTACAAGAGACAGAGCTCTACACAGAGTACAGGAGACAGAGCTCTACACAGAGTACAAGAGACGGAGCTCTACACAGAGTACAAGAGACGGAGCTCTACACAGAGTACAAGAGACAGAGCTCTACACAGAGTACAAGAGACGGAGCTCTACACAGAGTACAAGAGACGGGAGCTCTACACAGAGTACAAGAGACAGAGCTCTACACAGAGTACAAGAGACGGAGCTCTAACACGAGTACAAGAGACAGAGCTCTACACAGAGTACAAGAGACAGAGCTCTACACAGAGTACAAGAGACGGAGCTCTACACAGAGTACAAGAGACGGAGCTCTACACAGAGTACAAGAGACAGAGCTCTACACAGAGTACAAGAGACAGAGCTCTACACAGAGTACAAGAGACAGAGCTCTACACAGAGTACAAGAGACAGAGCTCTACACAGAGTACAAGAGACAGAGCTCTACACAGAGTACAAGAGACAGAGCTCTACACAGAGTACAAGAGACAGCTCTACACAGAGTACAGGAGACAGAGCTCTACACAGAGTACAAGAGACCGGAGCTCTACACAGAGTAAAAGCAGACAGAGCTCTACACAGAGTACAAGAGACAGAGCTCTACACAGAGTACAAGAGACAGAGCTCTACACAGAGTACAGGAGACAGAGCTCTACATAGAGTACAAGAGACAGAGCTCTACATTAGAGTACAAGAGACAGAGCTCTACACAGAGTACAAGAGACAGAGCTCTACACAGAGTACAAGAGACGGAGCTCTACACAGAGTACAAGAGACGGAGCTCTACACAGAGGTACAAGAAGACAGAGCTCTACACAGAGTACAGAGACAGAGCTCTACACAGAGTACAAGAGACAGAGCTCTACAGCACAGTAAGAGACGAGCTCTACACAGAGTACAAGAGACAGAGCTCTACAGAGAGTACAAGAGACAGAGCTCTACATAGAGTACAAGAGACAGAGCTCTACACAGAGTACAAGAGACAGGAGCTCTACACAGAGTAAAGAGACAGAGCTCTACACAGAGTACAAGAGACAGAGCTCTACACAGAGTACAAGAGACGGAGCTCTACACATAGTACAAGAGACAGAGCTCTACACAGAGTACAAGAGACAGAGCTCTACACAGAGTACAGAGACAGAGCTCTACACAGAGTACAAGAGACAGAGCTCTACACAGAGTACAAGAGACGAGCTCTACACAGAGTACAAGAGACAGAGCTCTACACAGAGTACAGAGACAGAGCTCTACACAGAGTACGAGAGACAGGAGCTCTACACAGAGTACAGAGAGAAGATAGCTCTACACAGAGTACAAGAGACAGAGCTCTACAGAGAGTACAAGAGGACAGAGCTCTACACAGAGTACAAGGAGACAGAGCTCTACACAGAGTACAAGAGACAGAGCTCTACACAGAGTACAAGAGACAGGAGCTCTACACAGAGTACAAGAGACAGAGCTCTACACAGAGTACAAGAGACAGAGCTCTACACAGAGTACAAGAGACAGAGCTCTACACAGAGTACAAGAGACAGAGCTCTACACAGAGTACAAGAGACAGAGCTCTACACAGAGTACAAGAGACAGAGCTCTAACACAGAGTACAGGAGACAGAGCTCTACACAGAGTACAGAGACGGAGCTCTACACAGAGTACAAGAGACAGAGCTCTACACAGAGTACAAGAGACAGAGCTCTACACAGAGTACAGAGAGAGAGAGCTCTACACAGAGTACAAAGAGACAGAGCTCTACAGAGAGTACAGAGCAGAGCTCTACACAGAGTACAGGAGACAGAGCTCTACACAGAGTACAAGAGACAGAGCTCTACACAGAGTACAAGAGACGGAGCTCTACACAGAGTACAAGAGACGGAGCTCTACACAGAGTACAAGAGACAGAGCTCTACACAGAGTACAAGAGACAGAGCTCTACACAGAGTACGAGAGACGGAGCTCTACACAGAGTACAAGAGACGGAGCTCTACACAGAGTACAGGAGACAGAGCTCTACACAGAGTACAGGAGACAGAGCTCTACACAGAGTACAAGAGACAGAGCTCTACACAGAGTACAAGAGACGAGAGCTCTACACAGAGTACAAGAGACAGGAGCTCTAACACAGAGTACAAGAGACGAGCTCTACACAGAGTACAAGAGACAGAGCTCTACACAGAGTACAAGAGAGACAGAGCTCTACACAGAGTACAGAGACAGAGCTCTACACAGAGTACAAGAGAGAGAGAGCTCTACACCGAGTACAAGAGACGAGAGCTCGACAGAGAGTACAAGAGGACAGAGCTCTACACCAGAGTACAAGGAGCAGAGCTCTACACAGAGTACAAGAGACGTAGCTCTACACAGAGTACAAGAGACAGGAGCTCTACACAGAGTACAAGAGACAGAAGCTCTAATCACAGAGTAGCAGAGAGCGGAGCTCTACACCAGAGTACAAGAGACGGAGCATACTACACAGTAGTAAAGGAGACAGCAGCTACCTACACAGAGTACAAGAGACAGGAGCTCTACACAGAGTACAAGAAGGACCGAGGCTCTACACAGAGTACAAGAGACAGAGCTCTACACAGAGTACAAGAGACGGAGCTCTACACAGAGTACAAGAGACGGAGCTCTACACAGAGTACAAGAGACAGAGCTCTACACAGAGTACAAGAGACAGAGCTCTACACAGAGTACAAGAGACAGAGCTCTACACAGAGTACAAGAGACAGAGCTCTACACAGAGTACAAGAGACAGAGCTCTACACAGAGTACAAGAGACAGAGCTCTACACAGAGTACAAGAGACAGCTCTACACAGAGTACAGGAGACAGAGCTCTACACAGAGTACAAGAGACGGAGCTCTACACAGAGTACAAGAGACAGAGCTCTACACAGAGTACAAGAGACAGAGCTCTACACAGAGTACAAGAGACAGAGCTCTACACAGAGTACAAGAGACGGAGCTCTACACAGAGTACAAGAGACGGAGCTCTACACAGAGTACAAGAGACAGAGCTCTACACAGAGTACAAGAGACAGAGCTCTACACAGAGTACGAGAGACAGAGCTCTACACAGAGTACGAGAGACAGAGCTCTACACAGAGTACAAGAGAGAGAGAGCTCTACACAGAGTACAAGAGACAGAGCTCTACAGAGAGTACAAGAGACAGAGCTCTACACAGAGTACAGGAGACAGAGCTCTACACAGAGTACAAGAGACAGAGCTCTACACAGAGTACAAGAGACGGAGCTCTACACAGAGTACAAGAGACGGAGCTCTACACAGAGTACAAGAGACAGAGCTCTACACAGAGTACAAGAGACGGAGCTCTACACAGAGTACAAGAGACGGAGCTCTACACAGAGTACAAGAGACAGAGCTCTACACAGAGTACAAGAGACGGAGCTCTACACAGAGTACAAGAGACAGAGCTCTACACAGAGTACAAGAGACAGAGCTCTACACAGAGTACAAGAGAGAGAGAGCTCTACACAGAGTACAAGAGACAGAGCTCTACAGAGAGTACAAGAGACAGAGCTCTACACAGAGTACAGGAGACAGAGCTCTACACAGAGTACAAGAGACAGAGCTCTACACAGAGTACAAGAGACGGAGCTCTACACAGAGTACAAGAGACGGAGCTCTACACAGAGTACAAGAGACAGAGCTCTACACAGAGTACAAGAGACAGAGCTATACACAGAGTACAAGAGACAGAGCTCTACACAGAGTACAAGAGACAGAGCTCTACACAGAGTACAAGAGACAGAGCTCTACACAGAGTACAAGAGACAGAGCTCTACACAGAGTACAAGAGACAGAGCTCTACACAGAGTACAAGAGACGGAGCTCTACACAGAGTACAAGAGACGGAGCTCTACACAGAGTACAAGAGACAGAGCTCTACACAGAGTACAAGAGACGGAGCTCTACACAGAGTACAAGAGACGGAGCTCTACACAGAGTACAAGAGACAGAGCTCTACACAGAGTACAAGAGACGGAGCTCTACACAGAGTACAAGAGACAGAGCTCTACACAGAGTACAAGAGACAGAGCTCTACACAGAGTACAAGAGAGAGAGAGAGCTCTACACAGAGTACAAGAGACAGAGCTCTACAGAGAGTACAAGAGACAGAGCTCTACACAGAGTACAGGAGACAGAGCTCTACACAGAGTACAAGAGACAGAGCTCTACACAGAGTACAAGAGACAGAGCTCTACACAGAGTACAAGAGACGGAGCTCTACACAGAGTACAAGAGACGGAGCTCTACACAGAGTACAAGAGACGGAGCTCTACACAGAGTACAAGAGACAGAGCTCTACACAGAGTACAAGAGACAGAGCTATACACAGAGTACAAGAGACAGAGCTCTACACAGAGTACAAGAGACAGAGCTCTACACAGAGTACAAGAGACAGAGCTCTACACAGAGTACAAGAGACAGAGCTCTACACAGAGTACAAGAGACAGAGCTCTACACAGAGTACAAGAGACAGAGCTCTACACAGAGTACAAGAGACGGAGCTCTACACAGAGTACAAGAGACAGAGCTCTACACAGAGTACAAGAGACAGAGCTCTACAGAGAGTACAAGAGACGGAGCTCTACACAGAGTACGAGAGACGGAGCTCTACACAGAGTACAAGAGACGGAGCTCTACACATAGTACAAGAGACAGAGCTCTACACAGAGTACAAGAGACAGAGCTCTACACAGAGTACAAGAGACAGAGCTCTACACAGAGTACAAGAGATGGATTTCTACACAGAGTACAAGAGACGGAGCTCTACACAGAGTACAAGAGACAGAGCTCTACACAGAGTACAAGAGACAGAGCTCTACACAGAGTACAAGAGAGAGAGCTCTACACAGAGTACAAGAGACAGAGCTCTACACAGAGTACAAGAGATGGATTTCTACACAGAGTACAAGAGACGGAGCTCTACACAGAGTACAAGAGACAGAGCTCTACACAGAGTACAAGAGACAGAGCTCTACACAGAGTACAAGAGAGAGAGCTCTACACATAGTACAAGAGGAACCAAAAACAACCCTTTGCCAAAAACCAAAAAAAATTTTCTTTTAGTCTACAAGGGACACTCAATAAATGCTCAAAACCATAATCTATTGCATATATACCACCAAAGAAAACTTCCTTCACATGGAAAAGATATTTGAGCCCACTACAGATAAATTAATCATTAATAAAGTTTATTTGAAGCAATTAAAATAAAAAAAAAAAAACACAATTACATAATGTGAACATACAAGGAGGAGGACTAAAAAAGACCGACAATACAGACACAAGGAAAGGGGAAGCCACACGGCTCATGCATGAAATAGTTGGAAAAAGACTAAAACATGTTTTGGCCAGTTGGTAGCGTATATTACATAGTGCAATGTGCAATAGACAGACATAACAAAGGCAAAACATGTAAGAAAAATCTGAAAATTGAGATAGTTCATACAGGGTTAAATAATCTGAGGTACTGAAGGTAAACTATAAAGTGCAAATAGTGCTTAATATTCACTAGCAGTCACCTCAGATAGAAACCACAGTGGTGATAAATGCCCCAAATTAGCAGCTAAATACAAATGTCATGCATGTATGCCATGCGGCTCCCTTACCCACAGGAACACCCCAACGCCGTTTCGGTACACCCTTCGTCAGGAGCCATGTTTATCTGCCATCTGGTGCACTAACCCTAGAAGGAATCATAGAGGGAGCCTGATATAATACTATGGGTGCCTTCACACCTACCGGATCCGCAGCGGATCTCACTTTTATGGATTCGCAGCGAGATCAGCTGCGGATCCAGTATCATTCACCCCTAAGATAGGACATACTTGCAGCGGGATTGACATCCTGCTGTGAGTATGTGCTTTAACCCCCGCTGTCCGAAGCCCCGCCGCCGCATCCCCCATCACCGGCCACATCAGCCCATCCCCGGCGGCATCCAGCAGCCCGCATCCCCCCATCCGCGGCCGCATCCCCCCATCCCCAGCCGCATCCTGCAGTCCGCCGCCAAAAGCATACAGATCAGCTGAGTGGCACCGGAGCCAGGAGCCTCCCTGCAGCCGCGCCGCTGAGCAGGTAATGTGTGCTCTTGGCGGCGGGCTGCAGGATGCGGCGGCGGGGCTGCGGACAGCGGGGGGTTAAAGCACATATTCACAGCGAGATGTCAATCCTGCTGCAAGTATGTGCTATCATAGGGGTGAATGGTACCGGATCCGCAGCGGTTCTCGCTACAAATCCGCAGAAGTGAGACCCGCTGCGGATCCGGTAGGTGTGAAGGCACCCTAAGTGTGGTTCTTTTCGGTGTCTTTCAGCTGACTTGTGACTCCACTGTGGGAGAACATACAGACTTTCTATCTATCAGAACAGAAGTTCCTGCCCGATGCTTGGAAAAAAATAGGTGCCCCGCCCCTCTCATGGCTTGAAAGCCTATCAACACTGATGTAGACTCTCTGAGCCATTTCCTGTGTATGAGATACTGCCCGAAACAAGTCAGTCCCTCTCTGCAAGTCGTTGGGGAAACATGTTTCATCTGAGTAATTTGAAGAGGGAGAAACCTCTGCAGATTAGTCAGGGGACTAAAGACTAGAAAAATGTTTCTTTTCTTTTAAAGTTTTAAGTAGTAAAGTACAAATGGGTAAAACTGACCTACAGGTGGCTTTATACGGCAGCTGATCTCAGGACAGGAGAGACCCAGCACAACAGAGACTACAAGACCCCGGTTATTGCTGCCTGTAAAACCAACGTTGCAGAACTTTTGTCATCTGATCAGTGATTTTGGCATCCCAAGAACATGTAGCATGGAGATATATATGTCTAATTTATATTTATATAGCTACAAAGCTCACTTATAGCTATGACTCCTGTTAGATTACTCTTTTCCGTGTCTTTCAGCAGACTTGTGTCTCCACTGTAGTAGAGCATACATACACTCTATCGGAACAGAAGTTCCTGCCCCCTACTGGAAAATCTTAGGTGCCCCGTCCCTCTCGTTAAAACAAGAAAGTAGAGAAGCTGCACAACATAAACTAAAGAAGTATTGCTGCATGTAATAGCAGCACTCCTCACTCATTTTACACTTGTTTTACTGAGGAAGAAGTCAGGAATTCCATCCATTTTTTTTTTTTAATTCTTTATTTATCAGATTTTATCATAAGAAAACCGTCAGGTGGAGACAAACTGCATGGGTATAGATAGAAGCATAAAACAAAAAATATATAACTTTGTGCACAACCGCACTCATGGTTACAGTTACCACCAACAGCCAATAAGCCTTAACATAGGAACAGTAGAAGCCACACAACAGAAGTGGCCATCAAACTTTTTTTGTTATAAGAGAAAGAAGAAGGAAGGATCAACAAAGACAAACAAAACAAGACACCAAGAAAATGAGAGGGGGAGAGAAAAGAGAAAAAAGAAAAAGAAAAAAAAAAGAAGAAAAAAATTTTTTTTATAGGGGGGAGGGAGAGAGGGGGGCTCAGGACACCCGGACCGTCCACCCAAATCCTTAAATGACTAGGAGCTGCTTGTATTCGGGGGACCCCTCAAAGACAGTCCAGACCGTCCAAGCAGAAGCAAATTTCTCTGGTCGATCCTGTAAAGAAGCCGTCAACTCCTCCAATCTCTGTATGTCCTCCACCTTGCGGATCCAATGACCCACTGCAGGCGGGACACTTGACTTCCAATGGGCTGGAATGCAGGCTCTAGCTGCATTAACCAAAAATGTTAGTATAGATTTTTTGTAACTCTTAATGGGGATGTTTGACAGGTGTAAGAGAAAGAAGGCAGGAGTGTTAGGAATTTGAAATTGCAAGTTGCTGCCGATGACCCTGTGCACTCCCTCCCAGAAGGGGCGTAGTACTGGGCAAGACCAGAAAACGTTAAGCAACGTGCCCTCCTCCACTCCACAACGCCAGCAGACAGAGGGCACAACTGGGAAGATCCTATGCAATCTGATGGGAACATCGCCCGTCGCTGAACCTGAAAGTTAGTGATGAGCGAATACTGTTCAATCGAATAGTGAGATATTCGAATATTCGATATTCGTATGAACATCCCGCGAATATTCGATAAATATCCGATAAGCGTTCAAATCCCCCAGCTTCCGGTTTCACCCTCCAAATTATCAAATAGATGTTTTTCACTAATCGAATACTTGTTCCCATAGACTTTAATGGGATCGAATATTCGTACGAATATCGAATATTCGAATATCTCACTATCTGCTCATCACTACTGAAAGTCACACTTTCTGTTGCCAACCATAATTCCATACCTGAAAAGTCAATGACCTAAAATTTCCTGTAGGTCACCAATGTTATCTTCCTTCACTGTACCCAAAAGTTTCCTTTGTCATCCCTGTTGCCCTACTCCAAAGTTGCCCCTGTCACAGTACTCAAAAGTCAACGCTAATGTTGCTTTAACCTCTTAAGGTCAAAGCCAATTTCCATCACCCTGGGGTAAAACTGACTTGTTATGCATGTTCCTCAAGTCGTTACGATTACTATGATATATAACATGTATAACTCATATTGTATCTGATGGCCTGTAAAAAATTCAAACCATTGTTAACAAATATACGTTCCTTAAAATCTCTCCATTCCCAGGCTTATAGTGCTTTTATCCTTTGGTCTATGGGGCTGTGTCAGGTTTTATTTTTTGTGCCATGATGTGTTCTTTCTATCGGTACCTTGATTGTGCATGTGCAACTTTTTGATCGCTTTTTGTTACATTTTTTTCCGGATTTTATGCGACCAAAAATGCGCAATTTTGCACTTTGGAATTTTTTTGCGCTGACACCGTTTACCGTGCAAGATCAGGAATGTGATTAATTAATAGTTCGGGCGATTACGCATTCGGTGATACTAAATAAATTTATTTATTTATTTATATTTAAAAAATGGGAAGAGGGGGGGTGATTTGGACTTTTATTAGAGGAGGGGATTTTTTATTAATACAAAAACATTTTTACTTTTATTTTTACATTAACTGGAAGTCCCCCTGGGGGACTTGTATATACACAGCAAAGATCCATTAGATCTGTGATCCATTGCACTGGCCTGCTGCAGGCCAGTGCAATGTATTGCCGAGCCGGGATCAGCGTCATTGCAACGCTGAGGCCCGGCCCGGCCAGAAGAACATCTGCGATCGCCGGGGGGAGATCCGTCGACAATGAAAATGCACACTCAACCTAGACTTCATACCCAAAAATCTGTATCCTACCCTGAATTTGTACCTAAACCTCTACCCGAAAGAAGTCAGTCCCTCTCAGCAGATGGTTGGTGAAACATATTTGATCTGAGGAACTTGTGAAGGACGCGGCACAACAGAGACAACAAGATCCAGGTTGGGGCTATGTTCACACTACGTAAGTTTCTGGCCGTAGCGCGCTCCGTGAATACGCGGCCGGAAACTTACGTAGTTAGCAAACAATGCAAAGTATACGATCCCGGCCGCACAGTTCACACTTCGTACGAATGTACGCCGGGATCGTATACGGCGCCGTAAGAAATGAACAAGACCATTTTTTCCAGCTTGAAGGCTGTAACTTACGCCCGTAGCGTATCCCGCGGCTCCGTATGAAGTGGTGATTTCTTCATTTTTCCGCTCTTCTATGCCGATCCAAAAGGTTCTGTGGGGTGTCCGGGGCTAGGCGAAGATTTGCAAGTAAAAGACCGCTGTCAGATCGCTTCGTAGGGGGCCCAGGAAGCGTAAGTATACTACGGGCGTACGTTCGCAATGCGTACGCGTACGCAATGCGTACGCGTACGCATCCGCCCGCACATTGAATATTCGCATGGCCGTTGTTTCAGCCGCACATGTACGGCGCCGTACGAAATGCGTACGGATGCGTACGTAGTGTGAACATAGCCTATTGCTGCATGTAATTCTCACTTGCAGAAGGCTCATCAACTGATCAAAGACTTTGGCATCCCAAGAACATGTAGCATGGCAATATATAAAAAAATTATATATATAATAACATAAAAAAATATATACGTTATTTTTTTCTTTTCTTACTGAGCAATAAGTCAGGCATTCTATACGACGGTAAGAATATTTTTTCTTTGTCTCTTGTTTTTACCATTTTCAGTGTTGTTGAATGATCAATTTGGATGATCAACAATCTTCCTCTTCCAATCTTTCAAAGCCCACATGTAGGCATGCCTCCTTTTAGATTATTCTTTTTGGTGTCTTTTAGCAGACTTGTGACTCCATTGTAGTAGATACGGAGCTCCACTCCTCGATACACACAGGTATTATAGACGCAGCAACTCCATAGGATATATAAGGTGATATAACTTATACAACGTTTCTTATATAATAAAGTAATACCCACACACACACACACACAAAAAATACAATGGGCATAGTTCCCAAATCTAAATTCTGTATTTTTATTTACATGATTCATATTAAATACACGATCATTAAAAATAGTATACTATACATAACATATCAATTAAAAAAGACCACAACGTAAAATATTCACAAGTGTAAAACTGTGCTGAAAAGTTATTGGGTACTGAGATTATTGCATGCTATGCACATGAAATAATTGCTGTAGAGGGAAATATAAATAGATCAAGAAACCTATGTATACACGGATCCTCAAATTGCAATACCGTATAATGGAATAATTCTAATCTCAAGGTATCCCCCCCCCCTCCTCTTTGTAAGGGCAGGCTACTGCAAACAATAGGTAGCGTGTCCTCAGCCTGTATTGCACTCACCCATATTACAGCACGGGTTGGAGCCGTCCTTACATAGGTTTTGCAACATAATGCTTCACAGAACTTATATAATAAAGTGTATGATACAGCACGACGCATTTCCAGGCTGAACCGGCCTCTTCTGCAGGTGCACCTGAGGAAGACGCTGGTTCGTTAATAGAAGGGCCCCTTTTAATTCAATGGCCAAACATACTCAGCTAGGGTATGTGTACACTGAGGAAATGTGACGGAAAATCTGTAGCGGAATTCGTCGCTTGCGGACTGCGGCGGGTGCGCACGTCTCCGCTCATGTCATAGACTCCATTCTATGCACAAATGGATTCCTTCATCTGTCCAAAGAATGAATGTGTTCATTCTTTGGACGGATGACGGAATCCACCCGTGCATAGAATGGAGTCTGAGACGGGCGGAGACGTGCCCGCCGGCCACAGTCCGCAATGGATTTTCCATCACATTTCCTCAGTGTGCACATTCCCCTAGTGGGTATGTTTAGGTCATTTTTTGAACTTATATGATGCAGGATGTCTTCTTAACATCTGTACCATTTTACTGATCATGTCGGGTTTCAGATGAATTTTCTCATTTTGGCATCGTTACTTCAGCATTTGGAGGACTCGAGCTGAGCCATTTTCTCAATACGAGATATAAAGCTATTACCCAGCTACATCTGAGTTCCTTTAATACTGCTTAAATGTAGGAGTTTTGTCTGAGCCATGTACTAAAAACACTTGGGGCTCTGTGGTATAATTTAGTTTATTCCGCGACCACTGTGCATTTGAATGTGCTTATCCCTACTCTTGCAAACCCTTACTTAGCTAGTATTGTAAATTATAAGATCCGTTGCACTATTGTAATGCAAACCTTCACTGTGCTATAAAGTCTCCCGTCTACGTATCTGCGCATGAACAGGCACGGGCTTATTTTACTTCAATGGCCCCAACGTACTTAGCCACTGGCTACGCTCAGGTCATGTTCTAAACTTACTGTATACACGTTTTAGTTTATAAAAAAAAATAATAATAATTCACCCACAAAATTCAATTTTGATACAATTCTTTATTAAAGGTTTGAAAGGACAAATGTTAAAATTCGGGGCGTCTGAACTCCCTCTTGTGGCAGCTTGCTGAATATCGAGAGCATAGCTGGATGTCTGCCCGGAATAATCTCCTCTGTTTTGTTACTTAGTGAAAGCAGACGTGTGACTGGGCTGTAGTAGTAGTAGAGCATACATACCTTCCATCAACACAGAAGGTCCCGCCCCCTACTGGGAAATGACAGGTGCCCCGCCCCCTCCCGTGCCCTGTGAGCCTATCATTGCTGTAATAGATTCTCTGAGCCATTTCCTGTGTATGAGTTACTGCCCGAAACAAGTCAGTCCCTCTCTGCAAGAAGTTGGCGAAACTTCTACAGCAAACATAGAGAGACATTAGTGTATACTAATACAACTGTTTGTTTCATCCGGCTAGACAGGGTATCCATCTAGCAGAGTAATCTATTCCTCTAGTTGCTGCACTCACACAGGAGCGCGATCAGCCACATTTTTACACTTCTACAAATTTGTCATGAGACACACTAAAGACTCGATAAAACATTTCTTTTTTTTTTCTCAAAGCTTAAAAGTTGTATAGTACAAATTGTTAAAACTGACCTACACATGGCTTTAAAGGGCAGCGGATGTCAAGACAAGAGAGGAGCAGCACAACAGAGACTACAAGACCCAGGTTATTGCTGCAACTAATGCCTGCACTCTGCACTCGTTTCCAGAAGTCTCCCCATCATCCCATCGACCAAGACATGTCATTTTTGTTGTTTTTTTCTTTTTCTTATTTTAGGCTGGGTTCACACTATGTATATTTGAGGCTGTATTTGTGAGGCTGTATAGCAACCAAAACCAGGAGTGGATTGAAAACACAGAAAGGATCTGTTCACATAATGTTGTAATTGAGTGGATGGCCGCCATTTAATGGCAAATTTTTGCTGTTATTTTAAAACAACGGCTGTTATATTGAAATGATGGCAGTTATTTACCGTTATATGACGGCCATCCACTCAATTTCAACATTGTGTGAACAGAGCCTTTCTGTGTTTTCAATCCACTCCTGGTTTTGGTTGCTATGAGGACCTGACTTGAGGACCAAATACTGCCTGAAGTATACAGTGTGTGAACCCAGCCTCACAGTGTAAGAAGTCCTGAACTCCTTCTGACTCAAACAGCAATTTTAATTTGGTGTTTTCATAGTAGTACATTTCCAAACAGTTAAAGGGAACCTGTCACCCCCCGTGCCGGGGTGACAGGCTCCCGACCCCCGTTAGAGCCCCCAATACTTACCTAATCCCGCCGGGTCCCGCTTCTGGAGGTGGTCGGGTGATGAAGATCTCAGCCGCTGCAGCCCGGCGCGCGCGCTGAGAGATGAGTCCAACGCTCATAGAGAATGACGTCATTCTCTATGGGTGTTGGACTCATCTCTCAGCGCGCGCCGGGCTGCAGCGGCTGAGATCTTCATCACCCGACCACCTCCAGAAGCGGGACCCGGCGGGATTAGGTGAGTATAGGGGGGCTCTAACGGGGGGTCGGGAGCGGGGGTCGGGAGTCGGGGTGACAGGTTCCCTTTTAGATCACTGAACAGAATGGCACCCAAATATGAAAAAATATCACCAAAAAATGTTGTGTTCTTCCCTCAGCTTTGCGTTATCAATGGATCCTTTGCTTTTTTTGTTTGTTGATGGAGCTCTAACCCAGATATAACTGTGTCCCTAATTTCCCTAATTCCACAAGCCTGTTGCCTATTGTCGAATGTGGTTGTGGTTTCTGCTCTTGCCAGCCTTTGTTTCATTAAGATTATAACATTTTTGGACAAGGTTGGAGCACAGGAGCGTCACGAGTGGAGGTAATGATGGTCTTTATTAATCAGCATGGACTGTGGTGTTCTACCATCAACTGGGCTTTGTTTGGTTGGAGATGGAAGTCTTAATATAAAAAGAAACACTATAAATGTGTTCCCTACTTTTAAAAAATTTTGAAGGCGGGTCTACAGGATTTACATTACTTTTATAGGTGCGTTAAAAAATTTGGCCCCTATGAGGCACAGGTACACCAGTAGTCAGTAACCACCGAGCACCACCAGTACATTGTCAGCCACTCTCCATGTTCGGTTCATTTTCCATACGTATACAAACTTTTACTTGGACCCAATTCTGATTGATATACTATGCCACCACCCCCAACCCCCCCCCCCCCCCCCCCGCCAACAAACCCCCCGCCACCCCCAAACAGCTTCTGCTGTTACCGCATCTTGATGCATTGATAGTATAAATGTATTGGAACACAGTGGAGCCACAGGAGGAAATAGTGATGGTCTCGGTAATCTCAGCACCATAAAGTGTTATTTTCTGCCCATAACTGCGCTTTGTCAGTGGATCATTTGCTATTTTTGGTTGGAGATGGCGCTCTTACTCAGCTACATCTGTGACCCCTTTATTACTGCCTAAATATAGGAGTTTTGTCTGTGCCATGTACTAAAAACACTTGTGGCCCCTGTCCAATAATTTAGTTTATTCCATGACCGCTGTGCCTCTGGTCCTTTATGGTTGTTGCTTCTACTCTTGCCAACCCTTATTTAGTTCAATATCTGGATTTCAATATCCGACCCATTCGTAATGTGAACCTTCACTATGTTATAAATTCTGCTGTCAGATTGGGCGTATCTGCACGTGGACAGGCAAGGGCTCATTTTACTTCAATAGCCCCAACATATTTAGTGAATGGATATGCTCGGGTTATGTTCTGCACTTGCTGTATAAATGTTTTAGTTTGAAAAACAAAACAAAAACAATAGTTCACAGTGGTAGATGAGCGGAGTGCTCTGAAGTCCCTCTTGTGGCAGCCGGCTGAATATCGAGAGCATAGCTGGATGTCTGCCCGGAATAATCTCTCCTGTTTTTGCTTCGTAGTGAAAGCAGACTTGTGACTAGGCTGTAGTAGTAGTAGTAGTAGTAGTTGTAGTAGCAGTAGTAGTAGTGGTAGTGGTAGTAGTAGTAGTAGTAGTAGTAGTAGTAGTAGTAGTAGTAGTAGTAGTAGTAGTAGTAGTAGAGCATACATACCTTCCATCAAACCAGAAGTCCCCGCCCCCTACTGGAAAATGACAGGTGCCCCGCCCCTCTTGTGCCCTGAAAGCCTATCCCCGCTGTAATAGATTCTCTGACCCATTTCCTGTGTATGAGATACTGCCCGAAACAAGTCAGTCCCTCTCTGTAACATGGTGGGGAAACATGTTTCATCTCAGTAGTTTGAAGAGGAAGAAACTTCTGCAGATTAGTCAGGGGACAGAGTAAAGATTAGACAAGTGTTTCTTTTCTCTTAAAGTTTAAAGTAGTGATGTACAAATGTTTAGAACTGACCTACACGTGGCTTTATAGGGGCAGCTGATCTCAGGACAGGAGAGGAGCAGCACAACAGAGACTACAAGACCCCGGTTATTGCTGCATGTAATACCAGCACTCGTCTGCAGAAGTCTCGTCATCATCCGACCAGTGACTTCGACTGAGTAATTTTTATCGATCCCCATAGTGTAAAAAAAAAAAATTAATAAACTATTTTCTTTTAAAGACGTTGCCTTCTCTCGGTTTGCAGGCAAGGAGTTAGGAGCTCCATCTGCATTAGCAAAAGTTCCCTTCCGTTTTCTACTTCATAGAGGTCCTGCCACAATGGACTTTGTTGGTTCTCCGAAGAAGCCAGTGTCTGTCTCAAAACCTCGTACATAATGAAGCCAGCGTCCTTGTATGTATTTAATCTCTGAGACAATGTGAAAAAAAATATCAGCAGGTCATGATATGTACAACATATGTGGAACAATTAACATCAAAACCCATAAGTGCTGTGCATCTGCTTACGTACATCTACCTGAGGTAACTTACAGCCGGTGGCCTGGGTCAGACTGGCCGCCATCATCACATAGAATACAAAGGAGCTTAATATGAGCCATGTCCTAAATACACTTGTGGCTGTCAGATAATTTCCCTCTTGTGCCTCTTGTTGAATGTGGTTGTTGCTTCTGCTCTTGCCAACTCTTGTTCCATGGATTGTGGTGTTCTGCCATCAGCTTTCCTTTGTTTGGTTGTAGATGGAAATCTTATACACCTATAAATGTGTCTTTCAGCAGACTTGTGACTCCACTATAGTCCGGCATACATACATTCTATCAAAGCAGAAGTTCAGCCTATCAATGCTGCAGTATATTCTCTGAGCCATTTCCTCAGTACAAGATACTACCCGAAACAAGTCAGTCCCGCTCTGCAGAAGCCTCAACAAAAATTTCATATGGGCCGCACCATTTTAATTCAAAGTGGTAAACAATCTTTATTTATACATATATTAATTAAAACACGTGTACATGATCAATGGAAATAATAAAGAAATGAACCGCTGTGCCTCTTGTAGAATGTGGCTGCCGCTCCTGCTGTTACCGAACCTTGTTGCATTAGTAGTATACATTTGTTGGACAAGTGTGATTCTTTTTGGTATTTTTAAATTGACTTCTGATTTTGCTGTAGTAGAACATACAGACTTGCTATCTAAACAGAGGTTTTTGCCCCCCCCCGGTACTAGAACAAAAATAGGTGCCCTGCCCCTCTCATGCCTTGAAAGCCTATTACTGCTGATGTAGATTCTCTGAGCCACTTCCTGAGCCATGAAATACTGCCCGAAAGTCATTCCCTCTCTGCAAGTCGTCGGGGGAAACATGTTTCATCTGAGTTATTTGAAAAGGGAAAAGTTTCTGCAGATTTGTCAGGAGACAGACTAAAGACTAGAAAAATCCAACTCCATAGAATATATAAGGTGATATAACTTATAAAACTTTTCTTATATAATAAATTGTATGATACAGCACAAAGCGTTTCCAGGTTGAGCCAGCCTCTTCTTCAGGTGTACTTGAAGAAGAGGCCGGTTAGTTAATGGAAAGGTACTGGCCCCTTTTAATACAATGGCCAAACATACTCAGCTAGTGGGTACGTTTAGGTCATTTTTTTTTTTTTTAATTATATGAGTTTTAATTAAAAGAAAACAATACCCACATTTTAAAATTTTGATACAAATTTTATTAAATCTTTCAAATATCAAAGTGGTAAAATGCAGGATGTCTGCTCCACTTTACTGATCATGTAACGTTTCAGAGGAATTTTCGTGTTTCGGCTCTCGTTGTTACTTCAGCAGTTGGATGACTCTAGCTATCCATAGATAGATGGCTTTCCAAGTGCAAGCTGAATTCTTCTCCTTTTTCACCATTTCCCGTAGTTTAGAGAAGTAATCCACTATTTTCTTTTGAAGACGTTGGTGTCTCTCAGCTTGTAGGCAAGGAGTTAGGAGCTCCATCTGCATTAGCAAAAGTTCCCTCACGTTTTCTTCTTCGTAGAGGTCCTGCCGCAATGGACTTTGTTGGTTTTCCAAAAGAGACAGTGTCTGTCTTAAAACCTCGTACATAATGAAGCCGGCATCCTCGTATTTCATCTCTGGGACAATCTGAAAAAATCTCAGCATTTTATCTTTCTCTGGTTGTTCGTCTTTGTGTGCAACGTGTGGAGAACATTTAATATCAAGACCCATATTTCTGAAAGCTCGGTGCAGCTGCTTAAGAACATCTGCCTGAGGTAACCTACAGCCGGTGGCCTGGGTCACACTGGCCGCCATCATCACAGATATGATAATACGAAGGAGTTTCATGTGAGCCATGTCCTGAAAATACTTGTTTCTCAGTCGGATAATTTCCCTTATTCCACTAGAGTTGTGCCTCTTGTCGAATATGGTTGTTGCTTCTGTTTCATTAATATTATAAAATTTTATGGACAAGGTTGGAGCACAGGAGAGCTACGAGTGGAGGTAATGATGGTCTGTGGTGTTCTATCATCAACTGTGCTTTGGTTGGTTGGAGATGGAAGTCTTCATCAACTATAAATGTGTTCCCCCCCCCCTTAAATACTTTTAAAATTTCTTGGAGGCGTGGCTACAGGACTAACATTACGTTTATTGGTGTATTACTGTAAAGTTTTTTCCCCTATCAGGCACAGGTACACCAGTAGTCAGTAACCACTGAGCACCACCGATATATTGTCATCAGCCACTGTCTATGTTCGGTTCATTTTCCATACGTATACAAACTTTGACTTGGACCCCTATTCTACTGATAGAAGGAGGCAGTCCTCCTTTTAAAAAGCCCACATGTAGGCAGGACTCCTGTTAGATTATTCTTTTTTGGTGTCTGTCAGCAGACTTGTGACTCCACTATAGTCCGGCATACATACATTCTATCAAAGCAGAAGTTCAGCCTATCTACACTGATGTAGAGTCTCTGAGCCATTTCCTCAGTACAAGATACTACCCGAAAGAAGTCAGTCCCTTTCTGCAGGAGAACAAAAATTTCACATGTATTTTAGCAGACTTGTGACTCCTCTACAGTAGATACGGAGCTCCACTCCTCGATACACACAGGTATTATAGACGCAGCAACTCCAAAAGATATATAAGGTGATATAACTTTTAAAACTTTTCTTATGTAATAAATACAGTACAACATGTTTCCAGGTTCAGTCAGCCTCTTCCTCAGGTGAACTTGAAACATACTCAGCTAGAAGGTACGTTTAGGTCATTTTTTTTTCTAACTGAATTATAATTAAAATAAAAAAAAAAAAATAACTATGTATTAAAATTTTAATAAAATTTTTATTAAAGCTTTGAATCGTCAAAGTGGTAAAATGCAGAATGTCTACTTCACATCTATACCCCTTTACTGATCTTGTCCGGTTTCAGAGGAATTTCCTTATTTCAGCTCTGGTCATTACTTTAGCAGTTGGATGACTCTAGCTATCCATAGATAGATGGCTTTCCAAGTGCAAGCTGAATTCTTCTCCTTTTCCACCATTTCCCGTAGTTTAGAAAAGTAATCCACTATTTTCTTTTGAAGACGTTGGCGTCTGTCAGTTTGCAGGCAAGGAGTTAGGAGCTCCATCTGCATTAGCAAAAGTTTCCTCACATTTTCTACTTCGTAGAGGTCCTGCCACAATGGACTTTGTTGGTTTTCCAAAAGAGACAGTGTCTGTCTTAAAACCTCGTACATAACAAAGCCGGTGTCCTCGGGGACAATCTGAAAAAATCTCAGCATTTTATCTTTTTCTGGTTGTTCGTCTTCGTGTGCAACGTATGGAGAACATTTAATCTCAAGACCCATATTTCTGAAAGCTCGGTGCAGCTGCTTAAGAACATCTGTCTGAGGTAACCTACAGCCGGTGGCCTGGGTCAGACTGGCCGCCATCATCACAGATATGATAATACGAAGGAGTTTCATGTGAGCCATGTCCTGAAAACACTTGTTTCTCTGTCTGATAATTTCCGTAATTCCACTAGAGTTGTGCCTCTTGTCGATTGTGATTGTTGCTTCTGTTTCATTAATATTATAATATTTTATGGACAAGGTTGGAGCACAGGAGAGCTACGAGTGGAGGTAATGATGGTCTTTATTAATCTCCATGGACTATGGTGTTCTATCATCAACTGTGCTTTGGTTGGTTGGAGATGGAAGTCTTAATCAACTATAAAATGTGTTGCCCCTAAAATACTTTTAAAAAATTCTAGGAGGCGGGTCTACAGGATTTACGTTTATTGGTGTATTACTATAAAGTTTGTCCCCTATCAGGCACAGGTACACCAGTACTCAGTAACCACTGAGCACCACCAGTACATTGTCAGCCATTCTCTATGTTCGGTTTATTTTCCATGCGTATACAAACTTTACTTAGACCCTATTCTCCTGATATTTATTCTCCCCCCCAAAAGAAAGTAGGCAGTCCTCCTTTTAAAAAGCCCACATGTAGGTATGACTCCTGTTAGATTATTCTTTTTGGTGTCTTTCAGCAGACTTGTGACTCCACTATAGTCCGGCATACATACATTCTATCACAGCAGAAGTTCAGCCTATCAATGCTGCAGTAGAGCCTCTGAGCCGTTTCCTCGGTTCAAGATACGACCCGAAACACGTTAGTCCCTCTCTTCAAGAGAACAAAAATTTCACATGGGCCGCTCCATATTAATTCAAAGAACTAAACAATCTTTATTTAAACACATATTAATTAAAACACATATACATGATCAATAGAAAAAATGAAGAAATGAACCGCTGTGCCTCTTGTACAATGTGGCTGCCGCTCCTGCTCTTACCGAACCTTGTTGCATTAATAGTATAAATGTGTTGGACACGGTTGGAACACAGTGGAGCCGGGGAGGAAATAACGAGGGTCTCGATAATTCGGCACAATTCGGCGGTAAAATTCGGCACTCAGTAACCTCTGAGCACCACCAGTACATTGTCAGCTGCTCTTCAAGTTCAGTTCATTTTCAAAACGCATACAAACTTTTACTTGGACCCTATTCTCCTGATATAACCCCCTGTTCTGTGTAGGCATTACTCCTGTTACAAAGCCCACATGTAGTCATGCTTTCTGTTGGATTATTATTTTTGGTGTCTTTCAGCAGACTTGTGACACCACTATACTCTGGCATACATACATTCTATCAAAGCAGAAGTTCAGTCTATCTACGCTGATGTAGATTTCCTGAACCGTTGCCTCTGTACAAGATACTACCCGAAACAAGTCAGTCCTGCTCTGCAGAAGCTCCAACAAAAATTTCATTGGCCGCACCATATTAATTCAAAGAAGTAAACAATCTTTATTTAAACACATATTCATTAAAATATATAAACATGATAACTGAAAACAATATAGAAAAAGAATACAGTGATACGCTCAGTAACACCTGACGAAAGATTGTGTAACCGATGTGCCTCTTGTACAATGTGGCTGCCGCTCCTGCTGTGGCCGAACCTTGTTGCATTAATAGTATAAATGTGTAGGAACACAGTGGAGCCTTGGGCGGAAATAATGATGGTCTTGATAATCTCGGCACCATAAAGTGTTGTGTTCTTCTCTCAACTGCGCTTTGTCAGTGGATCCTTCATTTTCTTGGTTGGAGATGAAGCTCTTACCCAGCTATATCTGTGTTCCTTTTAATACTGCTTAGATGTAGGAGTTTTTGTTTGTGTCATGTTCTAAAAACTAAGTGTGATTCTTTTCGGTGTCTTTCAACTGACTTGTGACTTTGCTGTAGTAGAACATACATTCTATCTAAACAGAGGTTATTGCCCCAGTATCGGAAAAAAATAGGTGCCCTGCCCCTCTCATGCCCTGAAAGTCTATCACCGCTGATGTAGACTCTCTGAGCCATTTCCTGTGTTTGAGACACTGCCTGAAACAAGTCAGTCCCTCTCTGTAAGTTGTCGGGGAAACATGTTTAATCTGAGTAATTTGAAGAGAGAAATTTCTGCAGATTTGTCAGGAGACTAAAGACTAGAAAAATGTTTCCTTTCTCTTTATAGTAAAGTACAAATGTTTAAAACTGACCCACAGGTGACTTTAAGGGTGCCTTCACATGTACCGTATCACTGCGATTTTATCGCTGCGTTTTTGGTGCAATTTTTACATGCGCGTTTTGATTTTCACATGATATTCATGTGAAAATCAAAACGCACAGGTAAAAATCGCAGCAATAAAAACGCAGCGTTAAAAAACGCAGCGATACGGTACGTGTGAAGCTACCCTAAAGGGGGCAGCTGGTCTCAGGACAGGAGAGAAGCTGCACAACAGAGACTATTGCTGCCTGTAATACCTGTAATAAGTCTCTTCATGATCCGATCAGTGACTTCGACTGAGTAATTTTTTACTGATCCCCATAGTGTAAAAAATAATCAACTATTTTCTTTTAAAGACGTTGCCTTCTCTTGCCTTGTAGACAAGGAGTTAGGAACTCCATTTGTATAAGCAAACATTCCCTCATATTTTCTACTTCATAGAGGTCCTGCCACAATGGACTTTGTTGGTTCTCCAAAGAAGCCAGCGTCTGTCTCAAAACCTCGTACATAATGAAGTCGGCGTCCTTCTACGTATTTCATCTCTGAGACAATGTGAAAAAAATCTCAGCAGGTCATGATACGTACAACATATGTGGAACTTTTAACATTATATCCCATATTTCTGAAAGTGCTGTGCATCTGCTTACAGACATCTACCTGAGGTAACTTACAGCCGGTGGCCTGGGTCAGACTGGCCGCCATCATCACAGATATGATAATACAAAGGAGCTTCATGTGAGCCATGTCCTGAATACACTTGTTTCTCTGTCAGATAATTTCACAACTCTTGTGCCTCTCGTCGAATGTGGTTGTTGTTTCTGCATTTTGTTCCATGGATTGTGGTGTTCTGCCATCAGCTTTCCTTTGGTTGTAGATGGAAGTCTTATTCAACTATAAACGTGTTTGAACTGTTACGAAGCCCACATGTAGGCATGCCTCCTGTTAGATTATTCTTTTCGGTGTCTTTTAGCAGACTTGTGACTCCTCTACAGCAGATACGGAGCTCCACTCCTCGATACACACAGGTATTATAGACGCAGCAACTCCAAAAGATATATAAGGTGATATAACTTTTAAAACTTTTCTTGTATAATAAATACAGTACAATGTGGTTCAAGGTTGAGTCAGCCTCTTCCTCAGGTGAACTTGAAACATACTCAGCTAGAAGGTACGTTTTGGTCATTTTTTTCTAACTTATGTGAATTATAATTAAAATAAAAAAAACAATACCCACGTACTAAAATTTTAATACAGTTTTTATTAAAGCTTTGAAATGCCAAAGTGGTTAAATGCAGGATGTCTACTTCACATCTATATCCCTTTACTGATCTTGTCCGGTTTCAGAGGAATTTTCTTATTTCAGTTCTGGTCATTACTTTAGCAGTTGGATGACTCTAGCTATCCATAGATAGATGGCTTTCCAAGTGCAAGCTGAATTCTTCTCCTTTTCCACCATTTCCCGTAGTTTAGAAAAGTAATCCACGATTTTCTTTTGAAGACGTTGCCTTCTCTTGGTTTGCAGGCAAGGAGTTAGGAGCTCCATCTGCATTAGCAAAAGTTCCCTCACGTTTTCTTCTTCGTAGAGGTCCTGCCACAATGGACTTTGTTGGTTTTCCAAAAGAGCCAGTGTTTGTCTTAAAACCTCGTACATAACGAAGCCGGCGTCCTCGTATTTCATCTGTGGGACAATCTGAAAAAATCTCAGCATGTTATTTTCTGGTTGTTCATCTTCGTGCACAACGTATGCGGAACAGTTGACATCAAGACCCATATTTCTGAAAGCTCGGTGCAGCTGCTTAAGAACATCTGTCTGAGGTAACCTACAGCCGGTGGCCTGGGTCACACTGGCCATGATCATCACAGATATGATAATACGAAGGAGTTTCATGTGAGCCATGTCCTGAAAACACTTGTGGCTGTCGGATAATTTCCCTAATTCCACTAGAGTTGTGCCTCTTGTCGAATGTGGTTGTTGCTTCTGTTTCATTAATATTATAAAATTTTATGGACAAGGTTGGAGCACAGGAGAGCTACGAGTGGAGGTAATGATGGTCTTTATCAATCACCATGGACTATGGTGTTCTACCATCAACTGTGCTTTGGTTGGTTGGAGATGGAAGTCTTCAACTATGAATGTGTTCCCTCCCCCCTTAAATACTTTTAAAAATTCTTGGAGGCGTGTCTACAGGATTTACATTACGTTTATTGGTGTATTACTATAAAGTTTGTCCCCTATCAGGCACAGGTACACCAGTACTCAGTAACTATTGCGCACCAACAGTACATTGTCAGCCACTCTCCATGTTCGGTTCATTTTCCACACCTATACAAACTTTTACTTGTACCCTAATCTCCTGATATATATCTCCCCCGCCCCCTAAAAAAAAAAAAAAAAAAAAAAAGCCCACATGTAGGCATGACTCCTGTTAGATTATTCTTTTCGGTGTCTTTCAGCAGACTTGTGACACCACTATAGTCCGGCATACATACATTCTATCAAAGCAGAAGTTCAGTCTATCTACACTGATGTAGAGTCTCTGGGCCATTTCCTCAGTACAAGATACGACCCGAAAGAAGTCAGTCCCTTTCTTCACAAGAACAAAAATTTAACATGGGCCGCACTATAATAATTCAAAGAAGTAAACAATCTTTATTTAAACATATTAATTAAAACACATATACATGATCAATGGAAAAAATGAAGAAATGAACCAATGTGCCTCTTGTACAGTGTGTCTGCCGCTCCTGCTGTTACCGAACCTTGTTGCATTAATAGTATAAATTTGTTAGAGAAGGGTGGAACACAGTGGAGCCACGGGAGGAAATAATAAAGGTCTCGATAATCTCGGCACCATAGAGTGTTGTGTTCTGCCCTCAACTGTGCTTTGTCAGTGGATTCTCAGTTACATCTGTCTCCTTTTTAGTACTGCTTAAATGTAGGAGATTTGTCTGTGCCATGTACTAACAACATCTGTGGCTCTGTGGAATAATTTAGTTATTAAACAACCACTGTGCCTCTGGTCCGATGTGGTTGTCGCTTCTACTCTTGTCAACCCTTATTAAGTTAATATTTTAAATTTCAATATCCGTGCCCAGAAAGGCAAAATCGCAATGCGAACCTTCACACGCATGGATTCATTTTACTTCAATTGCCCCCAACGTACTTAGCAAGTGGCTACGCTCGGGTCATCTTCTGCACTTACTTCATACATGTTTTAGTTAAAAGAAAACAACTATTCACCCACAAAATTCAATTTTGATACAATTCTGTATTAAAGCTTTGAAATATTGAATGGTAAAATTCGTCACTCAGTAACCTCTGAGCACCACCAGTACATTGTCAGCCGCTCTCCAAGTTCGGTTCATTTTCAAAACGCATACAAACTTTTACTTGGACCCTTTTCTCCTGATATAACCCCCCCCCACCCCCGCCCCCGTGTAGGCATTATTCCTGTTAAAAAGCCCACATGTAGGCAGGACTCCTGTTAGATTATTCTTTTCGGTGTCTTTCAGCAGACTTGTGACACCACTATACTCCGGCATACATACATTCTATCACAGCAGAAGTTGAGCTTTGTGTGTAAATTTCCTGAACCATTTCCTCAGTACAAGATACTACCCGAAACAAGTCAGTCCCTCTCTGCAGGAGCCCCAACTAAAACTTCCTGGCCGCACCATATTAATCCAAAGACGTAAACAATCTTTATTTAAACATATATTAATTAAAACATAAAAACATGATAACTGAAAACAATACAGTGATATGCTCAGTATCACCTTACGAAGGATTGTGTAACCGCTGTGCCTCTTGTCAGATGTAGCTGCAGCTCCTGCTGTGACCGAACCTTGTTGCATTAGTAGTATAAATGTGTAGGAACACAGTGGAGCCATGGGAGGAAATAATGATGGTCTCGATAATCTCGTGTTGTGTTGTGTTCTTCTCTCAACTGTGCTTTGTCAGTGGATCATTTGCTTTCTTGGTTGGAGGTGGCGCTCTTTTCTTTGTGTCATGCACTACAAACTAAGGGGGACATTTATCAAGGGGTTTGCGCCTAATTTTTGGTGAATAATTGCATTTTTCACCCATTTTTGGTCTTAGTTCTATTCTTTTTAATCTGCCTGTTTTAAGTATTCACCCAAAAGTTCGTATAATCCGGGATTAGCGCCCAATTTATCATTTGCGACTTTAAAAAGTCGCAAGCTTACGTCTAGTCAGCACCAGGTGAATAAAGCTGCGCAATTTTTTCATAGTTGCGCCTTTTTATTTAGATGCATTTACTATGGCAGTGCTACATATTAATGAATCAGTCACAAGATATTAGAACAAAATACACACCAATCCCCATTAGAATAGTTGCACTTATTAGACTCCTTAGTAAATGTCCCACTAAGTGTGATTCTTTTCGGTTTCTTTCAACTGGCCTGTGACTCTGCTGTAGTCGAACATAAATTCTATTTCCCCCGGTAATACACTTGTATCTCTGTCAGATAATTTCACAACTGTTGTGCCTCTCGTCGAATGTGGTTGATGTTTCTGATTTTTGTTCCATGGATTGTGGTGTTCTGCCATCAGCTTTCCTTTGTTTGTTTGTAGATGGAAATCTTATTCACCTATAAACGTGTTTGAACTGTTACAAAGCCCACATGTCGGCATTACTCCTGTTCAATTACTTTTTTCTGTGTCTTTCAGCAGACTTGTGACACCACTATAGTCCGGCATACATACATTCTATCACAGCAGAAGTTCAGTCTATCACCGCTGCAGTAGATTCTCGGAGCCATTTCCTGTGTACAAGATACTACCCGAAAGAAGTCAGTCCCTCTCTGCAGAACGCTGGAGAAACCTGTTTCATCTGAGGAACTTGTAGAGGAAAAAAGTCTGCAGATTTGTCAGGAAACAGAATAAAGACTTGAAAAACACTTGTTAAAATTGACCTACTATACAGGTGGCTTTATACGGCAGCTGATCTCAGAACAGAAGAGACGCAGCACAACAGAGACTACAAGACCCAGGTTATTGCTGCCTGTAATACCAGCACTCGTGTGCAAAAGACTCATCATCAATCGATCAGTGACTTCGACATCCCAAGAACATGTAGCATGGCAATATATAAATATAATACAAAAAATAATATAATTAAAAAAATCTTTAAAGAAGAAATGTTTTTGTTTTTTTCTGTTCTTTTCTGACTGAACGATAAGTCAGACATTTCATACCACTCTGACAATATTTTTCCTTTGTCTCTTGTTTTTTTACATTTTCATTGTTGTTCCTTCTCATATAGTTAAAAAGAAAAATCTTCAAGTATTTGGATGGTCAACAATCTTCCTTTTAGGAAGCCCACATGTAGGCATGCCTCCTGTTAGATTATTCTTTTCGGTGTCTTTTAGCAGACTTGTGACTCCTCTACAGTAGATACGGAGCTCCACTCCTCGATACACACAGGTATTATAGACGCAGCAACTCCAAAAGATATATAAGGTGATATAACTTTTAAAACTTTTCTTATATAATAAATACAGTACAACGTGTTTCCAGGTTCAGTCAGCCTCTTTCTCAGGTGAACTTGAAACATACTCTGCTAGAAGGTACGTTTAGGTCATTTTTTTTCTAACTTATGTGAATTATAATTAAAATAAAAAAAAATAACTATGTATTAAAATTTTAATAAAATTTTTATTAAAGCTTTGAATCGTCAAAGTGGTAAAATGCAGAATGTCTACTTCACATCTATACCCCTTTACTGATCTTGTCCGGTTTTAGAGGAATTTCCTTATTTCGGCTCTAGTCATTACTTCAGCAGTTGGATGACTCTAGCTATCCATAGATAGATGGCTTTCCAAGTGCAAGCTGAATTCTTCTCCTTTTCCACCATTTCCCGTAGTTTAGAAAAGTAATCCACGATTTTCTTTTGAAGACGTTGGCGTCTCTTGGTTTGCAGGCAAGGAGTTAGGAGTTCCATCTGCATTAGCAAAAGTTCCCTCACGTTTTCTTCTTCGTAGAGGTCCTGCCGCAATGGACTTTGTTGGTTTTCCAAAAGATCCAGTGTCTGTCTTAAAACCTCGTACATAACGAAGCCGGTGTCCTCGTATTTCATCTCTGGGACAATCTGAAAAAATCTCAGCATTTTATCTTTTTCTGGTTGTTCGTCTTCGTGTGCATCGTATGGAGAACATTAAATTTCAAGACCCATATTTCTGAAAGCTCGGTGCAGCTGCTTAAGAACATCTGTCTGAAGTAACCTACAGCCGGTGGCCTGGGTCAGACTGGCCCCCATCATCACAGATATGATAATACGAAAGAGTTTCATGTGAGCCATGTCCTGAAAACACTTGTTTCTCTGTCTGATAATTTCCGTAATTCCACTAGAGTTGTGCCTCTTGTCGATTGTGGTTGTTGCTTCTGTTTCATTAATATTATAATATTTTATGGACAAGGTTGGAGCACAGGAGAGCTACGAGTGGAGGTAATGATGGTCTTTATTAATCTCCATGGATTGTGGTGTTCTATCATCAACTGTGCTTTGGTTGGTTGGAGATGGAAGTCTTAATCAACTATAAATGTGTTGCCCCTTAAATACTTTTAAAAAATTCTAGGAGGCGGGTCTACAGGATTTACTTTTATTGGTGTATTACTATAAAGTTTGTCCCCTATCAGGCACAGGTACACCAGTACTCAGTAACCACTGAGCACCACCAGTACATTGTCAGCCACTCTCTATGTTCGGTTTATTTTCCATGCGTATACAAACTTTACTTAGACCCTATTCTCCTGATATTTATTCTCCCCCCCAAAAGAAAGTAGAGAGTCCTCCTTTTAAAAAGCCCACATGTAGGTATGACTCCTGTTAGATTATTCTTTTTGGTGTCTTTCAGCAGACTTGTGACTCCACTATAGTCCGGCATACATACATTCTATCACAGCAGAAGTTCAGCCTATCAATGCTGCAGTAGAGCCTCTGAGCCGTTTCCTCGGTTCAAGATACGACCCGAAACACGTTAGTCCCTCTCTTCAAGAGAACAAAAATTTCACATGGGCCGCTCCATATTAATTCAAAGAACTAAACAATCTTTATTTAAACACATATTAATTAAAACACATATACATGATCAATAGAAAAAATGAAGAAATGAACCGCTGTGCTTCTTGTACAATGTGGCTGCCGCTCCTGCTCTTACCGAACCTTGTTGCATTAATAGTATAAATGTGTTGGACACGGTTGGAACACAGTGGAGCCAGGGAGGAAATAACGATGGTCTCGATAATTCGGCACAATTCGGCGGTAAAATTCGGCACTCAGTAACCTCTGAGCACCACCAGTACATTGTCAGCTGCTCTTCAAGTTCAGTTCATTTTCAAAACGCATACAAACTTTTACTTGGACCCTATTCTCCTGATATAACCCCCTGTTCTGTGTAGGCATTACTCCTGTTACAAAGCCCACATGTAGTCATGCTTTCTGTTGGATTATTATTTTTGGTGTCTTTCAGCAGACTTGTGACACCACTATACTCTGGCATACATACATTCTATCAAAGCAGAAGTTCAGTCTATCTACGCTGATGTAGATTTCCTGAACCATTGCCTCTGTACAAGATACTACCCGAAACAAGTCAGTCCTGCTCTGCAGAAGCTCCAACAAAAATTTCATTGGCCGCACCATATTAATTCAAAGAAGTAAACAATCTTTATTTAAACACATATTCATTAAAATATATAAACATGATAACTGAAAACAATATAGAAAAAGAATACAGTGATACGCTCAGTATCACCTGACGAAGGATTGTGTAACCGATGTGCCTCTTGTACAATGTGGCTGCCGCTCCTGCTGTGGCCGAACCTTGTTGCATTAATAGTATAAATGTGTAGGAACACAGTGGAGCCTTGGGCGGAAATAATGATGGTCTTGATAATCTCGGCACCATAAAGTGTTGTGTTCTTCTCTCAACTGCGCTTTGTCAGTGGATCCTTCACTTTCTTGGTTGGAGATGAAGCTCTTACCCAGCTATATCTGTGTTCCTTTTAATACTGCTTAGATGTAGGAGTTTTTGTTTGTGTCATGTTCTAAAAACTAAGTGTGATTCTTTTCGGTGTCTTTCAACTGACTTGTGACTTTGCTGTAGTAGAACATACATTCTATCTAAACAGAGGTTATTGCCCCAGTATCGGAAAAAAATAGGTGCCCTGCCCCTCTCATGCCCTGAAAGTCTATCACCGCTGATGTAGACTCTCTGAGCCATTTCCTGTGTTTGAGACACTGCCTGAAACAAGTCAGTCCCTCTCTGTAAGTTGTCGGGGAAACATGTTAAATCTGAGTAATGTGAAGACAGAAATTTCTGCAGATTTGTCAGGAGACTAAAGACTAGAAAAATGTTTCCTTTCTCTTTATAGTAAAGTACAAATGTTTAAAACTGACCCACAGGTGACTTTAAGGGTGCCTTCACATGTACCGTATCACTGCGATTTTATCGCTGCGTTTTTGGTGCAATTTTTACATGCGCGTTTTGATTTTCACATGATATTCATGTGAAAATCAAAACGCACAGGTAAAAATCGCAGCAATAAAAACGCAGCGTTAAAAAACGCAGCGATACGGTATGTGTGAAGCTACCCTAAAGGGGGCAGCTGGTCTCAGGACAGGAGAGAAGCTGCACAACAGAGACTATTGCTGCCTGTAATACCTGTAATAAGTCTCTTCATGATCCGATCAGTGACTTCGAATGAGTAATTTTTTACTGATCCCCATAGTGTAAAAAATAATCAACTATTTTCTTTTAAAGACGTTGCCTTCTCTTGCCTTGTAGACAAGGAGTTAGGAACTCCATTTTTATAAGCAAACATTCCCTCATATTTTCTACTTCATAGAGATCCTGCCACAATGGACTTTGTTGGTTCTCCAAAGAAGCCAGCGTCTGTCTCAAAACCTCGTACATAATGAAGTCGGCATCCTTCTACGTATTTCATCTCTGAGACAATGTGAAAAAAATCTCAGCAGGTCATGATACGTACAAGATATGTGGAACTTTTAACATTATATCCCATATTTCTGAAAGTGCTGTGCATCTGCTTACAGACATCTACCTGAGGTAACTTACAGCCGGTGGCCTGGGTCAGACTGGCCGCCATCATCACAGATATGATAATACAAAGGAGCTTCATGTGAGCCATGTACTAAATACACTTGTTTCTCTGTCAGATAATTTCACAACTCTTGTGCCTCTCGTCGAATGTGGTTGTTGTTTCTGCTTTTTGTTGCATGGATTGTGGTGTTCTGCCATCAGCTTTCCTTTGGTTGTAGATGGAAATCTTATTCAACTATAAACGTGTTTGAACTGTTACGAAGCCCACATGTCGGCATGCCTCCTGTTAGATTATTCTTTTCGGTGTCTTTTAGCAGACTTGTGACTCCTCTACAGTAGATACGGAGCTCCACTCTTCGATACACACAGGTATTATAGACGCAGCAACTCCAAAAGATATATAAGGTGATATAACTTTTAAAACTTTTCTTGTATAATAAATACAGTACAATGTGGTTCAAGGTTGAGTCAGCCTCTTCCTCAGGTGAACTTGAAACATACTCAGCTAGAAGGTACGTTTTGGTCATTTTTTTCTAACTTATGTGAATTATAATTAAAATAAAAAAAACAATACCCACGTACTAAAATTTTAATACAGTTTTTATTAAAGCTTTGAAATGCCAAAGTGGTTAAATGCAGGATGTCTACTTCACATCTATACCCCTTTACTGATCTTGTCCGGTTTCAGAGGAATTTTCTTATTTCAGTTCTGGTCATTACTCCAGCAGTTGGATGACTCTAGCTATCCATAGATAGATGGCTTTCCAAGTGCAAGCTGAATTCTTCTCCTTTTCCACCATTTCCCGTAGTTTAGAAAAGTAATCCACGATTTTCTTTTGAAGACGTTGCCTTCTCTTGGTTTGCAGGCAAGGAGTTAGGAGCTCCATCTGCATTAGCAAAAGTTCCCTCACGTTTTCTTCTTCGTAGAGGTCCTGCCACAATGGACTTTGTTGGTTTTCCAAAAGAGCCAGTGTTTGTCTTAAAACCTCGTACATAACGAAGCCGGCGTCCTCGTATTTCATCTGTGGGACAATCTGAAAAAATCTCAGGATGTTATTTTCTGGTTGTTCATCTTCGTGCACAACGTATGCGGAACAGTTGACATCAAGACCCATATTTCTGAAAGCTCGGTGCAGCTGCTTAAGAACATCTGTCTGAGGTAACCTACAGCCGGTGGCCTGGGTCACACTGGCCATGATCATCACAGATATGATAATACGAAGGAGTTTCATGTGAGCCATGTCCTGAAAACACTTGTGGCTGTCGGATAATTTCCCTAATTCCACTAGAGTTGTGCCTCTTGTCGAATGTGGTTGTTGCTTCTGTTTCATTAATATTATAAAATTTTATGGACAAGGTTGGAGCACAGGAGAGCTACGAGTGGAGGTAATGATGGTCTTTATCAATCACCATGGACTATGGTGTTCTACCATCAACTGTGCTTTGGTTGGTTGGAGATGGAAGTCTTCATCAACTATGAATGTGTTCCCCCCTTAAATACTTTTAAAAATTCTTGGAGGCGTGTCTACAGGATTTACATTACGTTTATTGGTGTATTACTATAAAGTTTGTCCCCTATCAGGCACAGGTACACCAGTACTCAGTAACTATTGCGCACCAACAGTACATTGTCAGCCACTCTCCATGTTCGGTTCATTTTCCATACCTATACAAACTTTTACTTGTACCCTAATCTCCTGATATATATCTCCCCCGCCCCCTAAAAAAAAAAAAAAAAAAAGCCCACATGTAGGCATGACTCCTGTTAGATTATTCTTTTCGGTGTCTTTCAGCAGACTTGTGACTCCACTATAGTCCGGCATACATACATTCTATCAAAGCAGAAGTTCAGTCTATCTACACTGATGTAGAGTCTCTGGGCCATTTCCTCAGTACAAGATACGACCCGAAAGAAGTCAGTCCCTTTCTTCACGAGAACAAAAATTTAACATGGGCCGCACTATAATAATTCAAAGAAGTAAACAATCTTTATTTAAACATATTAATTAAAACACATATACATGAACAATGGAAAAAATGAAGAAATGAACCACTGTGCCTCTTGTACAGTGTGTATGCCGCTCCTGCTGTTACCGAACCTTGTTGCATTAATAGTATAAATTTGTTAGAGAAGGGTGGAACACAGTGGAGGAAATAATAAAGGTCTCGATAATCTCGGCACCATAGAGTGTTGTGTTCTGCCCTCAACTGTGCTTTGTCAGTGGATTCTCAGTTACATCTGTGTCCTTTTTAGTACTGCTTAAATGTCGTAGATTTGTCTGTGCCATGTACTAACAACATCTGTGGCTCTGTGGAATAATTTAGTTATTAAACAACCACTGTGCCTCTGGTCCGGTGTGGTTGTCGCTTCTACTCTTGTCAACCCTTATTAAGTTAATATTTTAAATTTCAATATCCTTCACACGCATGGACTCATTTTACTTCAATTGCCCCCAACATACTTAGCAAGTGGCTACGCTCGGGTCATCTTCCGCACTTACTTCATACATGTTTTAGTTAAAAGAAAACAACTATTCACCCACAAAATTCAATTTTGATACAATTCTGTATTAGGGTATATTCACACGAACGGGCTCGCAGCGAGATTCTCGCTGCGAGCCCGGCAGGTCCTGGCAGTTCCCACACACTATATACTCGCTGCGGTCTAAACGACCGCAGCGAGTATGTAATTCTGCCGCCCTTAACCCCTTGTGCTCCCGGCCGGCTCCCCCGCTGTAAGCATACTTTACCTGTCCTTGCTGCATGGGTCCAGCGTCCTGCTCTCCCGTCCGGCCAATCAGTGGCTGCGGCTGGGCAACACACTAATTGGCCGGACGGGAGAGCAGGACGCCGGACCCGTGCAGCAAGGACAGGTAATATATGCTTACAGCGGGGGAGCCGGCCGGGAGCAGAAGGGGTTAAGGGCGGCAGAATTACATACTCGCTGCGGTCGTCTAGACCGCAGCAAGTATGTAGTGTATGGGAACTGCCAGGACCTGCTGAGCCCGTTCGTGTGAATATACCCTTAAAGCTTTGAAATATCGAATGGTAAAATTCGGCACTCAGTAACCTCTGAGCACCACCAGTACATTGTCAGCCGCTCTCCAAGTTCGGTTCATTTTCAAAACGCATACAAACTTTTACTTGGACCCTTTTCTCCTGATATAACCCCCCCACCCCCGCCCCCGTTTAGGCATTATTCCTGTTAAAAAGCCCACATGTAGGCAGGACTCCTGTTAGATTATTCTTTCCGGTGTCTTTCAGCAGACTTGTGACACCACTATACTCCGGCATACATACATTCTATCACAGCAGAAGTTCAGCTTTGTGTGTAAATTTCCTGAACCATTTCCTCAGTACAAGATACTACCCGAAACAAGTCAGTCCCTCTCTGCAGGAGCCCCAACTAAAACTTCCTGGCCGCACCATATTAATCCAAAGACGTAAACAATCTTTATTTAAACATATATTAATTAAAACATAAAAACATGATAACTGAAAACAATACAGTGATATGCTTAGTGTCGCCTTACGAAGGATTGTGTAACCGCTGTGCCTCTTGTCAGATGTAGCTGCCGCTCCTGCTGTGACCGAACCTTGTTGCATTAATACAGAGTGGTCCCTCTCTGCAGATCATTGGGGAAACATGTTTCATCTGAGGAACTTGTAGAAGAAGAAAAGTCTGCAGATTTGTTAGAAGACAGACTAAAGACTTGAAAAAGGTTTTTTTTTGTTTTTGTTTTTGTTTTTTTTACTCTCAAGGATTAAACCAGTAAAGTACAAATGGTTGAAACTTGACCTACACGTGACTTTATAAGGCAGCAGAGCTCAGGAGAGGAGAGACGCAGCACAACAGAGACTGCAAGATCCCGGTTATTGCTGGATATAATACCAGCACTCGTGTGCAGAAGTCTCATCATCATCTCATCAGTGACTTCGGCATCCCAAGAACATGCAGCATGGCAATATCTAAAAATTATAATTAAAAATATATAATAAAATTATTATTTAAAGAAAGAATATAAGTTTGTACTTTCTTTTCTTACTGAGCAAGAAGTCAGGCTTTCCATACCACTGTGAGAATATTTTTCCTTTGTCTTTTGTTTTTACCATTTTCAGTCTTGTTCCTTTTCATATAGTTAAAAAGAAAAATATTCAAGTATTTGGATGATCAGCAATCCTCTTTTTACAAAGCCCACATGTCGGCATGCCTCCTGTTGGATTATTCTTTTCGGTGTCTTTTAGCAGACTTGTGACTCCACTGTAGTAGATACGGAGCTCCACTCTTCGATACACACAGGTATTACAGACACAGCAACTCCATAGGATACGTAAGGTGATATAACTTTAAAAAATGTTCTTATTTAAAAAATTATATGATACAGTACAATGCGTTTCCAGTTTGAACTGGCCTCTTCCTCTGTTGCACTTGAGGAAGAGGACAGTTTGTTAATGGAAACCGACCCCTTTTAATTCATTGGCCAAACATACTCAGCTAGTGGGTACGTTTATGTCATTTTTCGAATTCATACAAGTTCTAATTAAAAGAAAACAATACCCACATTTTATAATTTTGATACAATTTTTATTAAAGTTTTGAGATATCAAAGTGGTAAAATGCAGGATGTCTGCTTCACATCTGTACCACTTCAATGATCATGTCCGGTTTCAAAAGAAATTTCTTATTTCGGCTCTCGTCATTACTTCAGGAGTTGGAAGACTCGAGCTATCCATAGATGGATGGCTTTCCTAGTGCAAGCTGAATTCTTCTCATTTTTCACCATTTCCCATAGTTTAGAATTTTAATCAACAATTTTATTTTGAAGACGTTGGCGTTTCTCGGTTTGTAGGCAAGGAGTTTGGAGTTCCATCTGCATTAGCAAAAGTTCCCTCACGTTTTCTACTTCGTAGAGGTCCTGCCACAATGGATTTTGTTGGTTTTCCATAATAGCCAGTGTTTGCCTCAAAACCGCATACATAATGAAGCCGGCGTCCTCATATTTAATCTCTGGGACAATCTAAAAAAATCTCAGCATGTCACCATTTTCTGGTTGTTCATCTTCGCATAGAACATTTGCCCAACAGTTGACATCAAGACCCATATTTCTGAAAGCTCGGTGCAGCTGCCTAAGTAAATCTGCCTGAAATAACCTACAGACGGCGGCTTGGGGTCAGGCTTTTGGACAAGGTTGGAACACAGGAGAGCCACGAGTGGAGGTAATGATGGTCTTTATTAATCACCATGGATTGTGGTGTTCTACCATCAACTGTGCTTTGTTTGGTTGGAGATGGAAGTCTTCATCAACTATAAATGTGTTCACCTTTAAAGACTGTTAAAAAAAAATAAAAAAATTTAAACGTGTCTACAGGATTTATTTGTTGGATGATGTTGAAACACAGTGGAGCCATGGGTGGAAATAATGATCGTCTCAATAATCTCGACACCATAAAGTGTTGTTATCTGCCTTCAACTGGAGATGGAGCTATTACCCAGCTACATCTGAGTCCCTTTTAATACTGCCTAAATGTACGACTTTTGTCTGTGCCATGTACTAAAAACACTTGGGGCTCTGTGGTATAATTTGATTTATTCCACCACCACTGTGCCTCTTGTCCAATGTGGTTATCACTACTCTTGTCAACCCTTATTTAGTTATTTAGTTTAGCCACTATTGTAATGCGAACCTTCACTATGCTATAAACTCTCCTGTCAGACTTGTTTTATCTGAGCACGAACAGATATGGGCTTATTTTACTTCAATGGTCCCAACGTACTGGTCATTTTCTGAACTTACTGTATACACGTTTAAGTTTAAAAGAAGAAAGAAAAAAAAAACAACAACTATAATTTACCCATAAAATTCATTTTTGATATAACAAATGTTAAAAATTGGGGCATCTGCGTAACATTGTTACTACTTTGCTCTCTGCTTTCAGCTGTAGTAGATGAGCTGAGTGCTCTGAACTCCCTCTTGTGGCAGCCGGCTGAATATCGAGAGCATAGCTGGATGTCTGCCCCGGAATAATCCCTCCTGTTTTGCTACCTAGTGAAAGCAGAAGTGTGACTGGGCTGTAATAGTAGTAGTAGTAGAGCATACATACCTTCCATCAACACAGAAGGTCCCGCCCCTCTACTGGGAAATGACAGGTGCCCCGCCCCTTTCCTCCCTTGAAAGCCTATCACCACTGTAAAAGATTCTCTGAGCCATTTCCTCTGCATGAGTTACTGCCCGAAACAAGTCAGTCCCTCTATGCAGGAGGCTGGGGAAACTTCTGCAGAATTGTCAGGAGACAGACTAAAGACTCAGAAAAAAACAAAAAACTTTCTTTACTCTCAAAGTTGAAAACTGCAGTACAAAACTGTTAAAACTGACCTACATATGGCTTTAAAGGGCATCTGATCTCAAGACAGGAGAGGAGCAGCACAACAGAGAATGCAAGACCCAGGTTATTGCTGCAACTAATGCCTGCACTCTGCACTCGTTTGCAGAAGTCTCGCCATCATCCCATCGGTGACTTGGGCTTTACAAGAATATGTAGCACTGCCACATTTAACGAAAAAAATAAAAACATTTTGAAAAACGGCACAATTTTCTATCGATGAAGACATCTTTTTTTTTTTGTTCTTTTTTTGGTTGTTTTAACTTGTTTTGCAGTGCAAGAAGTCAGGAACACCAACAATTCTACTGTGTCTGCTATTTATGCCACGTTCAGTGTATTTAATTTTTAAACCATTGAAAGGAAAAAAAAAATTGAGTATTTAAGTCACTGAACAAAATTGCAACAAAATATAAAACAAATAAAAAATAAGAAAAACTCGATGTTTTTCTGAACAGACACACACGGGCATATTTTACTTCAATGGTCCGAACGTACTTGGCTATTGGCTACGTTCGGATCATGTTTCCAACTTACACGAGCCTTAACCGAAAGAAGACAACTATTCACCCACAATATTTAATTTTGATCTTTTTTTATTAAGTTTTTTGAAATATCAAATGGTAAACTCTGAATATCTGCTTAACATCTTTACCACTTTTCTAATTGTGTCTGGTTTCAGAGAGCTTTTCTCATTTCTGCTCTTGAAAGCAGTGGATCAGTCATTTGCAGGACTCTGGCTATTCTTTCGTAGATGGATTTCCAAGTGCAAGCTGAATCCGTGTCGTTTTTCACCAATTTCCATTGTTTAGAAAAGTAATCCACTATTTTCTTCTGAAGACGATGCCGTCTCTTGGTTTGTAGAAAAGGAGTTAGGCACTTCATCTCCCTTTCTAAAAGTTCCCTCACGTTTCCTTCTCCATAGAGGTGGTACCAAAATGGACTTTCTTGGTTGTCGGTAAGCACCAGTATCTGCCTCAAAACCTCGTCAACAACAACAGCTGCATCCTCAGGTTTCATCTCTGAGAACGTGCGAAAAAAAACTCAGCAGCCCATCATCATTTACAAGTTGTTCATCCTCACGCAAAATGTGTTGAACATTTGACATCAGAACTCACACTGCTGAAAGCGCGGTGCAGTTGCTTAGGTACATCTGCTTGAGGCGACTTAAAGCTGTTGGCTTGGGTCAGACTGGCCGCTATTATCAAAGATATGATAATAAAAAAGAGTTCATTGCTAGCCATGTCCTAAAAAAACTTGCCTATGTGTCGTATAATTTGACCAATTCCACAACCACTGTGCCTCTGTTTAAATGGGGTTGTTGTTTCTACTCTTGTCAACCCTTATTTAGTTAATATTGTAAATTTCAATATCCGTTCCTCAGTAGGTACAATTGCAATGCTAACCTTTAGTATACTATAAACTCTCCGATCAAACTCGTTTTTTCTGAACAGACACACACGGGCATATTTTACTTCAATGGCCCGAACGTACTTAACTAGTGGCTACGTTCGGATGATGTTTCCAACTTACACGAGCCTTAACCGAAAGAAGACAACTATTCACCCACAATATTTAATTTTGATAATTTTTTATTAAGTTTTTGAAATATGAAATGGTAAACTCTGAATATCTGCTTAACATCTTTACCACTTTTCTGATTGTGTCTGGTTTCAGAGGACTTTTCTCATTTCTTCTCTTGAAAGCAGTGGATCAGTCATTTGCAGGACTCTGGCTATTCTTGCGTAGATGGATTTCCAAGTGCAAGCAGAATACGTGTTGTTTTTTACCAATTCCCATAGTTTAGAAAAGTAATCCACTATTTTCTTTTGAAGACGATGTCTTCGGTTGGTTTGTAGAAAAGCAGTAAGCTTTCTAAAAGTTCCCTCTCGTTTCCTTCTCCATAGAGGTTGTACCAAAATGGACTTTCTTGGTTCTGCCTCAAAACCTCGTCAACAACAACAGCGGCGTCCTTGGGTTTCATCTCTGAGACCATGCAAAAAAAAAAAAAAAAAAACAACTCAGCAGCCCCATCATAATTTTTAAGTTGTTCATCCTCGCGCAAAATGTGTTTAGAACATTTGACATCAGAACTCACACTGCTGAAAGCGCGGTGCATTTGCTTAAGGACATCTGCTTGAGGTGACTTACAGCTGTCGGCTTGGATCAGACTGGCCGCCATTATCACAGATATGATAATACAAAAGAGTTCATTGCTAGCCATGTCCTAAAAAAACTTGCCTATGTGTCGTATAATTTGACCAATTCCACAACCACTGTGCCTCTGTTTAAATGGGGTTGTTGTTTCTACTCTTGTCAACCCTTATTTAGTTAATATTGTAAATTTCAATATCCGTTCCTCAGTAGGTACAATCACAATGCCAACCTTTAGTATACTATAAACTCTCCGATCAAACTCGTTTTTTCTGAACAGACACACACGGGCATATTTTACTTCAATGGCCCGAAAGTACTTAACTAGTGGCTACGTTCCAATCATGTTTCCAACTTACACGAGCCTTAACCGAAAGAAGACAACTATTCACCCACAATATTTAATTTTGATAATTTTTTATTAAGTTTTTGAAATATGAAATGGTAAACTCTGAATATCTGCTTAACATCTTTACCACTTTTCTGATTGTGTCTGGTTTCAGAGGACTTTTCTCATTTCTTCTCTTGAAAGCAGTGGATCAGTCATTTGCAGGACTCTGGCTATTCTTGCGTAGATGGATTTCCAAGTACAAGCAGAATACGTGTTGTTTTTCACCAATTCCCGTAGTTTAGGAAAGTAATCCACTATTTTCTTTTGAAGACGATGTCTTCTGTTGGTTTGTAGAAAAGGAGTTAGGCACTTCATCTGCCTTTCTAAGAGTTCCCTCACGTTTCCTTCTCCATAGAGGTGGTATCAAAATGGATTTTCTTGGTTGTCGGTAAGCACCAGTATCTGCCTTAAAACTTGTCAATGAAGGCAGCGGCGTCCTCAGGTTTCATCTATGAGAAGGTGCGAAAAAACCTCAGCAGCCCATCATCATTTTCAAGTTGTTCATCCTCGCACAAAATGTGTTTAGAACATTTGACATCTGAACTCACACTGCTGAAAGCGCGGTGCATTTGCTTTAGGACATCTGCTTGAGGCGACTTACAGCTGTCGGCTTGGATCAGACTGGCCGCCATTATCACAGATATGATAATACAAAGGAGTTTATTGCTAGCCATGTCCTAAATAAAAAAAAAAACAAAAACAAAAAAAACTTGGCTATGTGTCGTATAATTTGACCAATTCCACAGCCACTGTACCTCTGTTCAAATGTGGTTGACGCTTCTGCTCTTGTCAACACTTATGTAGTTAAATTATATTTTTCAATATCCGTGCCTCAGAAGGTACAGTCGCAATGCTAACCTGTACTATGATATAAACTCTCCGATCAGAGTCGATGTACAGTATATGTGCACAGACAGACACGGGCATCTTTTACTTCAATGGCCCCGAACGTACTTAGCTAGTGGCCACGTTTGGGTCATGTTTCCAACTTACACGAGCCTTAACCGAAAGAAGACAACTGTTCACCCCACAATATTTAATTTTGATTTTTTTTTTTTAGTTTTTGAAACAGCAAAATGGTAAAATCTGAGTATCTGCTTAACATCTTTACCACTTGTCTGATTGTGTCTGGTTTCAGAGGACTTTTTTTCATTTCTGCTTTCGACAGCAGTGGATCAGTCATTTGCGGGACTAGAGTCTGGCTATTCTTGCGTAGATGGATTTCCAAGTGCATGTGGAGTTATTTCGAGCCATATCCTTGAAAACACTTGCCGCTGTGTCGTATAATTTGACTAATTTTACAACCACAGTGCCGTTTGTTGAATGTTGTTTCCGCTTCTGCTATTACTAAATCTTGTTGCATTTATAGTATACACTAGAAAATGTACCCGTCGCTGCCCGGGTATAAAGTGTCAGTGTGTTAATTAAATTTGTTCTAAGGTGCCTAGGAGGCCAAGCTAAAGATATTGTTTCATCTGAGTTAATCAGTGGAATTAGTGTATACCTGTAGTGCATAGTTGGAGGGGTTCTGAATACTCACAATGTATAGTTTTTAGGGGTCTCGCATACCTGTAGTGCATAGTTGGGGGGGCTGTATACCTATAGTGTATAGTTGGGGGGGGGTCCTGTATACCTGTAGAGTGTAGTTGGGGGGGCTGTATACCTGTAGTGTATAGTTGAGGGAGGTCCTGTATACCTGCAGTGTACAGTTGGTGAAGGTCCTGTATACCTGTACTGTATAGTTCGGGGTCCTGTATACCTGTAGTATATAGTTGGTGCTGTATACCTGTAATGTATAGTTGGTGGAGGTCTTGTATACCTGTAGTTTATAGTTTGAGGGTCCTGGATACCTGTAGTGTATAATTGGTGGAGGTCTTGTATACCTGTAGTATATAGTTCGGGGGTCCTATATACCTGTAGTGAATAGTTTCAGGGTCCTGTATAACTATAGTATAGAGTTGGTGAAGGTCCTGTATACCTGTAGTGTATAGTTTGGGGTCCTATATACCTGTAGTATATAGCTGGTGGAGTTCCTGTATACCTGTAGTATATTTGGGGTTCTGTATACTTGTAGTATAGAGTTGGTGAAGGTGCTGTATACCTGTATTATAGAGTTGGTGTAGGTCCTGTATACCTGTAGTGTATAGTTTTGAGGTCCTGTATACCTGTAGTATATAGTTGGTGGAGGTCCTGTATACCTGAAGTATATAGTTGGTGGAGGTCCTGTATACCTGTAGTGTATAATTTTGGGGTCCTTTATACCTGTAGTGTAAAGTTTGGGGTCCTGTATACCTGTAGTATATAGTTTTGTGGAGGTCCCGTGCACCTGTAGTGTATAGTTTTGGGGTCCTGTATACCTGTAGTGTCCTGTATACCTGCAGGGTTGTATTTACCCGTATGGCAGTGTTATTCAGTCACAGTGTGTCGGTATTGATCATGTCTGGTATGGCGGTGTTATCCAGTCACAGTATGGCGGTATTGGTCAGGTCTGGTGTGGCGGTGTTATCCAGTCACGGTATGGTGGTATTGGTCAGGTCTGGTATAGCAGTGTTATCCAGTCAGAGTATGGCAGTATTGGTCAGGTCTGATATGATGGTGTTATCCAGTCACAGTATGGCGGTATTGGTCAGGTCTGGTGTGGCGGTGTTACCCAGTCACAGTTTGGTGGTATTGGTCAGGTCTGATATGGCAGTGTTATCCAGTCACAGTATGGTGGTATTGGTCAAGTCTGGTGTGGCGGTGTTACCCAGTCACAGTATGGCGGTATTGGTCAGGTCTGGTATGGCAGTGTTATCCAGTCACAGTATGGCGGTATTGGTCAGGTCTGGTATGGCAGTGTTATCCAGTCACAGTATGGCGGTATTGGTCAGGTCTGGTATGACAGTGTTATACAGCACAGTATGGCGGTATTGGTCAGGTCTGGTATGGCAGTGTTATCCAGTCACAGTATGGCGGTATTGGTCAGGTCTGGTATGACAGTATTATCCAGCACAGTATAGCAGTATTGGTCAGGTCTGGTGTGGCGATGTTATCCATTCACAGTATGGCAGTATTGGTCAGGTCTGGTATGGCGGTGTTATCCAGTGACAGTTTGGCGGTATTGGTCAGGTCTGGTATGACAGTGTTATCCAGCACAGTATGTCGGTATTGGTCAGGTCTGGTATGGCAGTGTTACCCAGTCACAGTTTGGTATACCTGTAGTGCCCTGTATATACATGTACTGTATGGATGGAGTAGGGGGTCCTGTATATACATGTACTGTATAGTTGGAGTAGGGGCTCCTGTATATACATGTACTGTATAGATGGAGTAGGGGCTCCTGTATACATGTACTGTATAGATGGATTAGGGGCTCCTGTATATATATGTCCTGTATAGATGGAGTAGGGGGCCCTGTATACATGTACTGTATAGATGGAGTAGGGGGTCCTGTATATACATATGTCCTGTATAGATGGAGTAGTGGCTCCTGTATACATGTACTGTATAGATGGAGTAGGGGCTCCTGTATACATGTACTGTATAGATGGAGTAGGGGCTCCTGTATACATGTACTGTTTAGTTGGAGTAGGGGGCCCTGTATATATATATGACCTGTATAGATGGAGTAGGGGGCCCTGTATATACATGTACTGTATAGTTGGAGTAGGGGGTCCTGTATATACATGTACTGTATAGATGGAGTAGGAGGTCCTGTATATATATGTCCTGTATAGATGGAGTAGGGGGTCCTGTATATATATGTACTGTATAGATGGAGTAGGGGGTCCTGTATATACATGTACTGTATAGATGGAGTAGGGGGTCCTGTATATACATGTACTGTATAGATGGAGTAGGGGTCCTGTATATACATGTACTGTATAGATGGAGTAGGAGGTCCTGTATATACATGTACTGTATAGATGGAGTAGGGGGTCCTGTATACATGTACTGTATAGATGGAGTAGGGGGTCTACCAGTTATTACTGCGGATGTTGTGAGGCAGCTTCCCTAGCAACCATTGCTCCCTGTGAAAATGAAAGCAGTAATCCTATTGGTTGCTAAGGCTCCAACTGCCGTGTCTGCTGCAGCTAATTATATCACCTGTGTTTGCAGTGAGGAGATTTTCCCATTCATCTCTATGGGGCGCCCCTCTTCCCCCTCCCCCTCCCCTCCTGTACATCTGGCGGGGACGGGACCTTTGCAATAACCTTCCCGGGCACCCAATGTATCTGTGTGCCAAATTTGGGGTCAAACGGTTCAGGCGTTTTGAAGTCTATAGAGGACAGACAGACAGACAGACAGACTTTGATTTTTATGATATAGATTTGTTGAGCAGGGTTCAAACACAGTGGAGCCACGGATGGAAATAATAATCTCAGCACCATAAAGTGTTGTGTTCTCTTAACTGTGCTTTTTCTGTGCTTTTTTTTTTTTTTTTTTTGGAGATGAAGCTCTTACCCAGCTACAACTGTGTCCTTTTTACAACTGCTTTGTTGAATAATTTAGTTTATGCCACACCCACTCTGCCTCTGTTCAAACGTGGTTGTCACTTTTACTCTTGTCAACCCTTATTTAGTTAATATTGTAAATTTAAATACCCATGCCTCAGAACGCGATAACAATGTGAACCTTAACCCCTTAACGACATTGGGCGTAAACTTACGCCCTCGCGTCCTGGTACTTGGCGCATCAGGGCGTAAATTTACGCCCGATGTTTCCCCGATCGCTGCGTGTTCGCACACAGCGATCGGGGAAGATGGCCTACTATAAATCATAGCAGGCCATCTTAGCTTCTCGGCACGGGGGGTTGGTTAACACCCCCCGTGCTTACGATCGCCGCTATACGCTGATCAATTCAGATCAGCCAATAGCGGCGATCGGAAACTTTCCGGGTCATCGGTGATCCGATGACCCGGAAAAAAATGGCGGTCGTCCGAGGACGGCACCGACCGCCATTACTGTAAAAAGTAGTGGTGGCCACGGTACCACCGTCCCGATCGCCGTGAACGGCGATCACAGTCCCCACAAGTAATAAATACCTGCTCCGGACCCCTCAGCTAGGTAGCTGAGGGGTCCAGAGCAGGTATTTGTACATTACTCACCTGTCCCGGGGTCCTGATCGGCGTCTTCCGGGTTTGCGGCGTCCTCCGTCATTCCATTCGGTCTTCGGGTCTTTCCGGCGGTCCCCATCGGCTTCTTTCGGCTATTTTCTCCTCCAGCCTCGTCATTGCACTCTGCTGCCCTCTAGCGACTGATATGTGTAATACACTTATCAGCAGCTACAGGGATGTTCAGAATGTAAAAAAGTTTTGTTTTTTTTTCCATTTTTTTTTTTCTATTTTCCGCACCCTATCGTCGCTGAGTGTTGATCAGCATCGCACGAAAGTGCGCTGCTAATCAGCAACTCCTCCTTTTTGGCGTAGGGTGTTTTTTTTCTATATTCTACTGCCACGGTCTGCTGATAAGTGCCGCACATAAGTGCGGCATTTATCAGCAACTCCTTTGTTGGCGTAGGTTTTTTTTTTATACTTACTGTAAAAAAAAACACGTAAAAAACACTACATTACACCACACTACATTGAATAAAGTTTGACACTACACCACTACATACCCCATATACCAATCCCCGTATAAAGATGGCCCCCAGGGTGTTTTCGGCGTCAGAGGAATACGTTATTATTGCCTCCGACACCGAAACAGCCAGTGAGGATGAATGGGGGGATCCTTCTTTCCTCCATTCATCCTCATCATCCTCATCATCCAGTGACGTGTCTGGGAGTAGCGTAGCGTACGCTGCCCCCCAGACACGTCTTTTCCGCCAGTACCGTCCCAATAAGAGATGACGGTATGGCATGAAATTCTACAAACTGTGTGAGAGTACCTCAGGGTACACTTACAGATTTAGGGTATGTGCACACTGCGGAATGGCGAAGGATAACCCTTCGTGCATTCCGCAGCTGGCACCCGCCGGCGGGACTGATGCGGGCGCATGTCTCTACCCGTGTCATAGACTCCATTCTATGCACGGGCGGATTTCGTCGTCCATCCAAAGAATGAATACGTTGGACGGAGAGCGGAATCCGCCCGTGCATAGAATGGAGTCTATGACACGGGTAGAGACATGAGCCTGCATCAGTCAGCCGGCGGGTGCCAACTGCGGAATGCACGAAGGGTTATCTGTCGCGATTCCGCAGTGTGCACGTACCCTTAGAGTGTATGTAGGAAGGGACACCCGAATGCAGCCCCCAGATGCCCCCTCACCCCCATCCTCGGAACAAGTGGGAAGATCGTCCGGGAACTGATCTTCCCACTGCTGGATAAAGGTCACCACCTGTACGGGGATAACTTTTATACCAGCACCCCCTCTTCCGCTCCCTCGCTGCCCGAGCTACTGTAGCTTGCGATACGAACATATCAGAAGCCGTAATAGAGCCCTAATATTTAGCAGCCATGGAGCGGACCCAGCGCTTCTGGATATGAAGGACCCCGTATCGCACCAGGACAACATTTTCCAGGTGACGTCCCCCACACTGGAGAACGGGAGACCCCAGAAGAAGTGCAGAGTGTGGCGTAACAGGGGGATCAGGAAGGACACCATTTTCCAGTGTGACACCTGTCCTGATCCCCCCGGCCTCTGCATACTGGATCGCTCCAAGGTGCACCACACGTCATTGGAGTTCTACATTATCTAAATTCTGTCCCTTATTCTTATTTCAGGGGTCACGTTGATCCGGGGATTATTCTGATCGCCATTATGGAGTCGGGAAGGAATTTTTCCCTGTGATGAGGCTACTGTCATCTGCCTCACAAGGGTTTTTTGCCTTCCTCTGGATCAACACAGATTGAGTTTGATGGACACCTGTCATTTTCAACCTTATAAACTAATAATTGGCCTAATACCCCCAAATAAATTAGAATTGTCCCTTTTCCCCAGCTAAGTAGGTATGGCCGCCATTCCCATTAGAGACTTGCCATGATGCAATTATAAAGCCTCCGTGCTGCCAGGACAGTAGAAACCCCCAAGTGACCCCATTCTGGAAACTAAACCCGATAAGGAATCTAACAAGGGGGGCAGCGGGGACATGGCCCCCTGGTGACGGCCACATTTGGGACGTGAAAATGAAAAAAATGGTATTTTTTATTTTCTCGGCATATGTTCTACGTAAGTGCCTGTCACCAGTGGGGTCCATATCCTCACTGCACCCCTTGTTAGATTCCTTATGGGGTTTAGTTTCCAGAATGGGGTCACTTGTGGGGGGTTTCTACTGACCTGGCAGCACAGGAGCTTTGTAATTGCGAAATGGCCTCCATCCTCCATTCAAGCCTCTAAATGGCGCTCTGTCCCTTTGGTGGCTTGCCCTGTGCCCATATGGCACATTATGTCCACATGTGGGGTATTTTCGTACTCAGGGGAAACTACCCTACCCGTTTTGTGTTCATTTTCTTTTTTAACCCCTTGTGGAAATGGAAAAAATCAAGGCTAGACCAACATTTAGTGTAATATTTGTAAAATCTTTACTCTAAATCATTAATCTTGTCATGATTTTTTCATTTTCATAAGGGGCTAAAAGATAAAAAAAAACACTAAATGTGTAGAGCAATTTCCCCTGAGTACGGAAATACCCCACATGTGGACATAAAGCGCCGTGCGGGTGCAGCGTAAGCCTCCAAAGGGAAGGAGCGCCATTTGGTTTTTTGAGGCTGGATTTGGCTGGAATGGATTTCGAGGGGCCATGTTGCATTCAAAAGGCTCCTGTGTTGCCAATACAGTTGAAACCCCCCACAAGTGACCCCATTATGGAAACTACACCCCTCAAGGAATGTAACAAGGGGTGTAGTGAGCATATGGACCCCACTGGTGACGGGCACAAATGTGGAACAATGTGGCGTGAAAATGAAATATTACATTTTTTACACTATAATGTTGGTTTAGCCTTGAATTTATCATTTTCACAAGGGGTTAAAAGAGGGGAAAAAAACCAAAATGTGTAGAGCAATTTCCCCCGAGTCCGTAAATACCCCACATGTGGACATAAAGCGCCATGTGGGCGCAGGGCAAGCCTCCGAAGGGAAGGAGCGCCATTTGGATTTTGGAGGTTGGATTTGGCTAGAATGGATGATGAACGCCATGTCGCATTTACAGAGCCCTCGTACTGCCAAAACACTGGAAACCCCCCACAAGTGACCCCATTCTGGAAACTGCACCCCTCAAGGAATCTAACAAGGGGTGCAGTGAGGATATGGACCCCTTGATAACGGGCACATTTGTGCCATGAAAGTGAAAAAATGAAATTTTTTACTTTTACGTCACATTGTTCCACATTTGTGCCCGTCACCAGTGGGGTCCATATGCTCACTGCTCCCCTTGTTAGATTCCTTGAGGGGTGTAGTTTCCAGAATGGGGTCACTTGTGGGGGGTTTCCAGTGTCTTGGCAGCACGAGGGCTCTGTAAATGCGACATGGCCCTTGAAATCCTTTTCAGTGAAATTCAGCTTCCAAAAGCCAATTGGCGCTCCTTCCCTTTGGAGGCTCGTCCTGCGCCCCCTTGGCACTTTATGTCCACATGTGGGGTATTTCCGTACTCGGGAGAAACTGCGCTACACATTTTGTGTCTTTTTTTTTCCCTCTTATCCCTTTAAGAAAATGAAAAATTGAAGGCTAGAACAACGTTTTAGTGTAAAAAATAAATTTTTCTTTTTTCACGCCATATTGTTTGGAAAATCTGTGAAGCACCTGTGGGGTCCAAATGCTCACCGCACCCCTTGTTACATTCCTCGAGGGGTGTAGTTTTCTAAATGGTGTCCCTTTAGGGGTGTTTTTTAGGTTTTGGCACCCCAGAGCCTCTGCCAACCTGAAGTGGTACAGTCAAAAATTACCAAATATAACGGAGGCGTTGAAATTCACTAGGCGCTCCCTTATATCTGAGGCTTGTGGTTGCGTCAAATAGCGCAATAGGGCTACATATGGGGTATTTCTATAAACTGCAGAAACGGGGCAATAATTATTGGGGTGCATTTCTCTGGTAATAGGTTTATAATTACGAAAAATATTGGATTACAATAAAATCTCTGCACAGAAAATTAAAATTTTCAAATTTCTTACACACTTAGCTTTTATTTCTGTGACCCCCCTAAAGGGTTAAAACACTTTCTGGATGTGCTTTTGCAGAGTGTGGGGGGTGCAGTTTCTGAAATGGGGTGCTTTGTGGGGCTTTCTAACATACAGGCCCCTCAAATACACTTTAAGGCTATGTTCACACTACGTACGCATCCGTACGCATTTCGTACGGCGCCGTACATGTGCGGCTGAAACAACGGCCGTGCGAATATTCGATGTGCGGACGGATGCGTACACAGTGTGTACGCAATGCGTACGCATTGCGAACGTACGGCCGTAGTATACTTACGCTTCCTGAGCCCCCTACGAAGCAATCTGACAGCGGTCTTTTACTTGGAAATCTTCGCCTAGCCCCGGACACCCCACAGAACCTTTTGGATCGGCATAGAAGAGCGGAAAAATGAAGAAATCACCACTTCGTACGGAGCCGCGGGATACGCTACGGGCGTAAGTTATAAGCCTTCCGTCCAGAAACAATGGTCTTGTTCATTTCTTACGGCGCCGTATACGATCCCGGCGTACATTCGTACAAAGTGTGAACTGTGCGGCCGGGATCGTATACTTTGCATTGTACGCTAACTACATAAGTTTCCGGCCGCGTATTCACGGAGCGCGCTACGGACGGAAACTTACGTAGTGTGAACATAGCCCCCGGCTATGTTCACACTACGTATATTTGAGGCTGTATAGCAACCAAAACCAGGAGTGGATTGAAAACACAGAAAGGCTGTGTTCACATAATGTTGTAATTGAGTGGATGGCCGCCATTTAATGGCAAATATTTGCTGTTATTTTAAAACAACGGCTGTTATATTGAAATAATGGCAGTTATTTACCGCTATATGGCGGCCATCCACTCAGTTACAACATTGTGTGAACATAGCCTTTCTGTGTTTTCAATCCACTTCTGGTTTAGGTTGCTATGAGGACCTGACATGAGGACCAAATACAGCCTGAAATATACATAGTGTGAACCCAGCTTAAGGCTGGGGGGGGGGGGGGGGTGCAGGCTTTGTCAAATAATTTTGTTTATTCTACAACCATTGTGCCGAAAGTCAGATGTGGTTGTTGCTTCTACTTTTGCCAAAGTTTATTACATTAGGGCTATGTTCACACTACGTAAGTACGTAGCGCGCTCCGTGAATACGCGGCCGGAAACTTACGTAGTTAGCGTGCAATGCAAAGTATACGATCCCGGCCGCACAGTTCACACTTCGTACGAATGTACGCCGGGATCGTATACGGCGCCGTAAGAAATGAACAAGACCATTGTTTCCAGCCGGAAGGCTTGTAACTTACGACCGTAGCATATCCCGCGGATCCGTACGAAGTGGTGATTTCTTCATTTTTCCTCTCTTCTATGCTGATCCAAAAGGTTCTGTGGGGTGTCCGGGGCTAGGCGAAGATTTGCAAGTAAAAGACCGCTGTCAGATCGCTTCGTAGGGGGCTCAGGAAGCGTAAGTATACTACGGGCGTACGTTCGCAATGCGTACGCATTGCGTACACACTGCGTACGCATCCGCCCGCACATCGAATATTCGCACGGCCGTTGTTTCAGCCGCTACGGATGCGTACGTAGTGTGAACATAGCCCCATATTGTACTCAGCTAGTGGCTACGTTCAGGTCATGTTCTTAAGTTTACGAGTTTTAATTAAAGAAAACAAATATTCAACAGCAATATTTAACTTTGATACAATTTTTTAATGAAAGCTTTGAAATATCAAATGGAAACATCCAAATTTCTACTTAACCCCTAGACGACCCAGGGCGTATAGTTACGCCATGGAAGTCTGTCCCCAGACGACCTAGGGCGTAACTGTACGCCCTGGGTGTTTCTCCCGCTATGAAGCGTGCTCCGGAGCGGAGCGCGCTTCACAGCAGGTGGGGGCCGGCTGCAATGAGCAGCCGGGACCTCACCGGTAATGACACGCTGCAGCGATCGCGCTGCCGCGTGTCATTAACTCCTTAAACGCCGCAATCGCGGCGCGACCGCGGCGTTTAAGTGTAAGTGACAGGGGGAGTCCCCTGTCACTTACCGATTGGGACCCCCGCAGTGTGACTGCGGGGGTCCCGATCGGTAAAACGGGCCGCCGGAGGTCTCTCACCTGCCTCCGTGCGGTCCGATCGGCGATCTGCTACACTAAGCCTGCACAGGCAGGCTCAATGAGCAGATCGCCGATAACACTGATCAATGCTATGCCTATGGCATAGCATTCATCAGTGTAGAAATCAAACTAATCTATGTACAAGTCCCCCAAAGGGACTTCAAATGTGTAAAAAAAAAAAAAAAAAAAGTTATAAACTACTACACTACTAAACTATTACACTACCCCAAAACCCCTCCCCCAATAAAAGTTGAAATCACCCCCCTTTCCCATTATATAAATAAAACATATAAAAATAAATAAACAAATAAACATATAATATACCGTAACGTGCGTAATTGTCCGATCTATGAAAATATAACAAGCGTCATTGCGAACGGTAAACGGTGTACACGAAAAGAGGGAAAAAAGTGCGCGGATTACCGATTTTATGTTACATTATATATAAAAAAAAAATAATAAAAAGTGATCAAAACGTCCGATCTTCACACATATGGTATTAATAAAAACTAGAGATCATGGCGGAAAAAATGACACCCCATACAGCCCCGTAGGTGAAAAAATAAAACCGTTATAAGCGTCACAATAGGCCCATTTTATTTATAATTAATTGCCAAAAAAAAGGATTTCATTTAAAAAAAAATATATAACATTAGAGAATCTGTGTAACCTGCATATGGTTGTGTTCGGACTGACCTATAGAATAATAGTGTCATGTCGCTTTTACCATATAGTGCATTACGTAGACACAGGAACCCCCCAAACGTTACCATATTGCATTCTTTTTTGCGATTTCACCTATTTATATCTTCATAAATAATATATTTGGGATTCCGTCATACATGTTATGGTAAAATGAAAGACGCCATTACACAGTACAACTATTCCTGTAACAAACAAGCACTTACATGGCCTTGTAGATAGAAAACTGAGAGTGCTAGAGCTCTTAGAAGGGGAGGAGGGAAAAACGAAAGCACTAAGATCAAAATTTGCGCGGTCCACTGGGTCATTTTGGGCCTGGTCCTCAAAGGGTTAAAGGGGTTATACAGCGCTACAAAAACATGGCCACTTTCTTCTTGATACACAGAAAGGATCTGTTCACACAATGTTGAAACTGAGTGGATGGCCGCCATATAACAGTAAATAACTGCCATTATTTCAATATAACGGCCGTTGTTTTAAAATAACAGCAAATATTTGCCATTAAATGGCGGCCATCCACTCAATTACAATATTGTGTGAACAGATCCTTTCTGTGTTTTTAATCCACTCCTGGTTTTGGTTGCAATACTGACTGAAATATACTGACTGAAATATACGTAGTGTGAACATAGCCTAATACTGCTTACATTTATGGCAAGTTGTCAGCGATGTGTTCTACATGATATACGTTATACGAAGGAAATACATTATAGAGACATTATACATTTTATACATTATATCCAGAGTATGCAAGTACACGGACTGAGGAGCTCACTCATGTACATCTGCCATTTGGTGCACTAACCCTAGCAGGAATTGTAAGGTAAGACAGATATAATACTAAGTATCATCTTTTTGGTGAGGCTAGGTTCCCACTGCATTTTTGCAAACTGTTTTTTTCATCTGTTTTTTGCAAAAAACCGATGCATTTGTGTGCATCCGTTTTGATCCGTTTTTCCCCGGGACACCGATGTGTGCGGGACCGCTCTCACTGTAGCGGTCCGCACACATCAAAAGCCCATTCAGTCAGGAAACATATATATACATTCCTACTGCACGGGGTAGTAGAAACGTATATGTACATATTACTGACGGGAAGGGGTTTAAGGATAGCTGATATCAGGATACGAAAGGTGGCACAAGAGAGACTAAAAGATCCAGGATAGTGCTGTATGTAACACCAGCCTTCCGCACTCATTTGCAGAAGTTTCATTATCATGTGATCACTGAACTCAAATTCGTACCTGAAATTCTGTCACTAATTTTGTCCTCTAATGCAGTGATTTTCAACCTTTTTTGAGCCGCGGCACACTTTTTATACTTAAAAAATCCTGGGGCACACCACCAACCAAAATGGCACAAAATGACACTAAACAGTACATATTATACATATAGTTAATAATATAGATTCTAAATGTATTTATACTCACTCAGTGTGAAACCTGGGCCTGTTTTCTTCTCTCCTGTGCTTCTCTCCACCATACTTCTCCCCCCTGTGCTTCTCTCCTGTGCTTCTCTCCCCCATGCTTCTCTCCTGTGCTTCTCTCCCCCATGCTTCTCTCCTGTGCTTCTCTCCTGTGCTTCTCTCCACCATACTTCTCCCCCCTGCTTCTCTCCTGTGCTTCTCTCCACCATACTTCTCTCCCCCCTGCTTCTCTCCATCAAACTTCTCTCCGCTGTTTCTCTCCCCCATCCCCATGTTTCTCTCCCCCCTGCTTCTCTCCCCTGTTTCTCCCCCATCCCCAGGTTTCTCTCCCCCATTGTTTTCTCCTGTTTCACAGGGCACCATATTTTGGGGAACTTTCCCCGCGGCACACCCGACCATGTGTCGCGGCACACTAGTGTGCCACGGCACACTGGTTGAAAATCACTGTTCTAATACATACCCAAAAATCTATTGCTGATCCTAAATTTATTCCCAACAAGAAGTCACCACCCCTAAATCCCTACCCAAAAAACAGCAGCCAACCCGAAAAGTTGCCATCCCAAAATCTGCACCAAAAATGACGTAGCTGATCTCAAATGCGTACCATAAATCTGTTGCAAACCCTGAAAATGAGCAGCATCTTCATATTTCATATCCATACCAAAAAATCTGTCGTTGAACGTTAATCCATACGGAAATTCACCATTAAATAATCCACCATCCCCTAATCCGTACTAAAATTCGCCAATCTGAATGGATGGCCACAAATCTGTTGCTGACCCTGCACCTCTACCCAGAACTCTGTTGTCAAACCAACTCTTCACCTGTACCCCCAAATTCGGTTGCCGAGCCCCGGATCTGTACCTGAAATTCTGTTGCCGATCTCGAATCCATATCCCAAAATTTTTACCTGAATCTGTTCCTAAAGATCCATCACTCACCACCAAATCCATACCCAAAAATCCACAGACAGACCTGAATCCATACCCAAAAATTCAAAGCCGGCCCCTGAATCAATACCTAAAAAATTCTTTGACGCCCAATCTGTACCCAGAATTCCACAGTTGACCTTTAGTGCATACCTAAAAATCTGTTGCAGACCCTTAATCCATACCCGTCATCGAATGCATACCCTTAAATGTGTTGCTAATTTCAAATTCATATACAAAAACCCATCAAAAATCTCAGATATGAATCCATACCCAAAAAGTCACCCCTAACCCCGAATCTGTACTCCACTGCCGTCCCCTGAATCCTTACATGCACAGTTGGCAACCACCAATACGTACCGAAAATTCCTTTGCAGGCCCTAAACTCAACTACCAAAATGCATACCTGACCCCGAGCCTGTACCGAAAAAATCAGCTAACTCTAATTCCATTGTCAAACCTGTCATACACGTAAATCTGTTACACATCTATACCCAAAAGTTTGTAAAACCCTCAATCTGAAAGCATACCCGAAAATCAATTGGTAACCTGAATCAGCGCCTGAAAATCCATTGCTGACCCCAAATCTGCACCCCAAAATGGCCTGTTGTCACGTTTGTTGCCATACCTAAAAGTTACCCCTGACCTCGACCCCTTTTGCCGTCTCTGTCGCTGACTACAAAAATGCATACATGCCCCCCCCCATTTGGTCATTTGGCCACCCCCCCCACCCCCCACCCCCCATGCGTGTTCTGCATCTTTTGGGTATGGAAGATTAGCAGTCCATATCTTTTGCAGATATTGCTCATTCGGTTACTTTGGGAGGTATGACGGACTTGGTCCGGTACCATTCTGGTACAGTGGATTTGTGCCGCCACTTTTTTGGACTGATGTGGGATCATGTGGGAAATTCTGTACCATTCAAAGGAATGGTTCTGTACCATTCTGGTACAGTAGATTTGTGGTCGGCAATTTTTGGGGCAAATTTAGGGATCGGCATCTTTTGGTAACATTATCTCTTTTGGTTAGTGTGGTTTCGAATCAAAGTTTTTTTTTTATATAAGGTGGAATGGTGGATTCAGAGTTGGTGCCTTTTTGTGTACATTGTAAATATTCATGGTCAGCCCCATTCAGGTACAACATATTCATGGTCGCACCTTGCGGGTATAGTGGATTTGTGGTTCTCCCCCCCCCCCCCATTGCCTTACCTCAAAGTCAATCCCATTACCGTACTTCAAAGTCACCCTTGTTACCATACCCGAAAGTTGCCCTGCCCAAAAGTTCGGGTCATTTTCCGAACTTATACAAATTCTAATAACAAGAAAACAATACCCACAATATTCAATGTTGTTACAATTTATTAAAGATTTGAAATATTATATCTAGGGTGTCTGCTTAACATCTTTACCATTTTACTGATCATGTCTAGATTTGGGCAAAGTGGATTTTTGGTCGCCACTATGTGTGTTCTGCATCTTTTGGGTATAGCAGATTAGAAGTCTATGTCTTTTGCAGATACTGCACATTTGGTTACTTTGGGAGGTATGATGGACTTGGTTCAGTACTGTTCCGGTACAGTGAATTTGTGCCTGCCTCTTCTTGGGCCAATTCAGGATTGGCTTCTTTAGCTTACGTTAGCATTTAATCTCTTTGGATTTGGGGGTCAACAATTTTCGTGTATGGTAGCACAGCGGATTCTGAGCCTGTGACTTTCAGGCAAAGCAGATTCACTGTCACTGCTATGCACGTTTTGCATCTACTGGGTTTGGTGGATTTGCTGTCTGCACCATTTGCAGGTATGGTCCATTTGGTTACTTTGGGAGGTATGACAGTTTTGGTTCTTAACCATCCGGGTACAGTGGATTCGTGGGCAGCACATTTTTGGCCGACTCTGCATTGGCATCGTTGATTTACAATGGATTTTCATCTTTTTGGATTCACAGTCGATGATTTTCGTGTATGGTGGTACGGCGGATTATGAGTCAGTAACTTTCGGGGCAAAGCTGACATTTGGGCACCACCATGCGTGTTCAACATTTTTTGGGTATTGAGGATTAGATGTCTGTGCCTTTTGAAGATTTGCACAATCGAATACTTTGGCAGGTATCATGGACTTGATTTGGTACCATTCAGGTACAGTGGATTTATGCTGGAACTTTTTGGGCCGATTCAGGATCGTGTCTAGATTCAGAGGAATTTTCTAATTTCTGCTCTCCTCACCAGTTCAGACAGTTGCAGGACTCGTGCTACCCTTGCATAGATGGTTTTCCATGTGCAAGCTAAATTCTTCTCATTTTTCACCAATTCCCATAACTTAGAAAAGTAATCCACTATTTTCTTTTGAAAACGTTGCCTTCACTTGGTTTGTAGGCAAGAAGTTAGGAGCTCCATCTGCATTTGCAGAAGTTCCTTCACTTTTTCTTCTTCGTAGAGGTCCTGCCACAATGGACTTTGATGGTTGTCTAAAAAAGCCAGCGTCTGTCCCAAAACCTCATGCATAACTGCGCCGGCATCCTCATATTTTGTGTCTGAGACAATGCGAAAAAATCTCAGCATGTCATTATTTTCAGGTTGTTCATCCTCGCACACAGCTTGTTCGGAACATTTCATACCAGAACTCTGGTTGCTGAAAGCACCATGCAGATACATAAGGACATCTGTCTGCGGTAATTTACAGCCAGCGGCCTGGGTCAGATTGGCCGCCATCATCACAGATGTGACAATACAAAGAAGTTTCACGTGAGCCATGTCTTGAAAACACTCGTGGCTCTGTCGGATACTTTCGAACGTGGTTGTTGCTCCTGCTCTTGCTAACCCTTGTTTTATAAAAATAAAATTTTTTTGGGACAAGGTTGGAACACAAGAGAGCCACGAGTGGAAGTATTGATGGTCTTAATAACAACCATGGAGCGTGGTCTTCTGCCATCAACTGTACTTTGACAGTGGATCCTTTGCTTTGTTGGGTTGGAGATAGAAGTGTTACTGAAATACAAATGTGTCCCCTTATATACTGCTCACATTGATGATAAGTTTATGGGGGCGTGGCTACACCAGTTACATTACTTTTATTGGTACATTCAGATTAAGTTTGGGGCCGGCACTTTTTGACCCTGATTTTGGATTGGCTACTTTTGTGTAGATTGGTATCTATGTCTTTGGAAGTCCCAGGGGGGACTTCTAGTTAGTGTGTGAAAAATGTTTGCTTGTTTGCTTTTTTTTTTTACTAATAAAAACCCCTCCCCTAATAAAAGTTTGAATCACCCCCCCCCCCGTTTTCCATTTTATAAATAAAAATTAATAAACATATTTGGTATCGCTGTGTGCCTGAACAATTAAATTATGATATTTCTGATCTCACATGGTAAATGGCATAATCGTAAAAAAAAAAATTCCAAAGGGGCAAAATTGCGCATTTTTAGTCGCATCAAAGCTAGATAAATTGTAATAAAATGTGATAAGAAAGTCGCATATAAGCAAACAAGGTACCGATAGAAAGTACACATGGCGGAAAAAATCACACCTCACAGAGCCCCATAGACCAGAGGATAAAAGAGTTATAAGCCTGGTAAGGCTATATTCACACAACGTCAAAAATGGAGAAAAAACGTCCGATTTCGCTATTTAAAAAAACGTCCGTTTTTGCCGCAATTTAACTGACTTCAATGCAATTTCATTGAAGTCAATGGGAAGACGGACGTCCTATGCACACAATGCATTGAGAAACGGACGTTTTGGTCGCGGACGTCAAATAAATGTCCTATAATTCTGTGCGACGAAAGTTCATTCTGTGCCACAAAATAAGGCTATGTTCACACGTTTTTTCAGCTCCGTTTAAAATGATGGACGTTATTTAGTTGCCTGACCCTTAGTGCACTGACGGGTGTTTGCACATTATTCTAGTTTGGTTACTAATCGGCCGTTGGATGGGGCTTAATTGAAAGTCCATTGAATTTAATAGCAAAAATGAAGACAGAACGGTGACAAAAGGAAAACTGTGTGTGAACTACAAATAAAAAACGTCCGCTGTTTGCAAAAGACGTCCGAAAATAATGTTCATGTTTATTATTTTGACGTCCGCGGCAAAAACGTCTGTAAAACATGTCTTTCTGTGCGAGGAAATAATAATTCTGTGCGACAAAATAACAAATCTGTGCGACAAAATGTCATTCTGTGCGACAATAATTCTGTTCAACAAAATGTCATTCTGTGCAACAAAACAATAATTCTGTACGACGAAATGTCATTGTGCCACAAAATAATTCTGTGCGACAAAATAATAATTCTGTGTAAAAAAATTTAATTATGTGTGACAAAATGTCCTTCTGTGCCACAAAATAATAATTCTGTGCGACGAAATGTAATTCTTTATGCAAAAGAACACTGCAGAGACACCATCACATGTCTCGACGTCAGTGAACTAGCCAGACCTTCCCTCCGGGAAGGAACAACCAAGCCAAAGCGTTCTCCAGTCAAGGAAACCACCTCAGCAAGGTATCCATCCACAGACAGCCGTTTCGGGGTTTTTGCCCCTCATCAGTGTGGAGTAGGTTTCTGGCTAGTGGGAGCAATGACTAGTAAGTGCATGCAAAAGGACGCTGGTTGACCTCAGGGAGATCAACCAAAACACCGCAGAGACACCATCACGTGTCTCAACGTCAGTGTATTCTAGAACATTGCCCCCTGGGAAATCGAATATGCAAAAGAACACTGCAGAGACACCATCACATGTCTCGACGTCAGTGAACTAGCCAGACCTTCCCTCCGGGAAGGAACAACCAAGCCAAAGCGTTCTCCAGTCAAGGAAACCACCTCAGCAAGGTATCCATCCACAGACAGCCGTTTCGGGGTTTTTGCCCCTCATCAGTGTGGAGTAGGTTTCTGGCTAGTGGGAGCAATGACTAGTAAGTGCATGCAAAAGGACGCTGGTTGACCTCAGGGAGATCAACCAAAACACCGCAGAGACACCATCACGTGTCTCAACGTCAGTGTATTCTAGAACATTGCCCCCTGGGAAATCGAATATGCAAAAGAACACTCCAGAGACACCATCACATGTCTCGACGTCAGTGAACTAGCCAGACCTTCCCTCCGGGAAGGAACAACCAAGCCAAAGCGTTCTCCAGTCAAGGAAACCACCTCAGCAAGGTATCCATCCACAGACAGCCGTTTCGGGGTTTTTGCTCCTCATCAGTGTGGAGTAGGTTTCTGGCTAGTGGGAGCAATGACTAGTAAGTGCATGCAAAAGGACGCTGGTTGACCTCAGGGAGATCAACCAAAACACCGCAGAGACACCATCACGTGTCTCAACGTCAGTGTATTCTAGAACATTGCCCCCTGGGAAATCGAATATGCAAAAGAACACTGCAGAGACACCATCACATGTCTCGACGTCAGTGAACTAGCCAGACCTTCCCTCCGGGAAGGAACAACCAAGCCAAAGCGTTCTCCAGTCAAGGAAACCACCTCAGCAAGGTATCCATCCACAGACAGCCGTTTCGGGGTTTTTGCCCCTCATCAGTGTGGAGTAGGTTTCTGGCTAGTGGGAGCAATGACTAGTAAGTGCATGCAAAAGGACGCTGGTTGACCTCAGGGAGATCAACCAAAACACCGCAGAGACACCATCACGTGTCTCAACGTCAGTGTATTCTAGAACATTGCCCCCTGGGAAATCGAATATGCAAAAGAACACTGCAGAGACACCATCACATGTCTCGACGTCAGTGAACTAGCCAGACCTTCCCTCCGGAAAGGAACAATCAAGCAAAAGCGTTCTCCAGTCAAGGAAACCACCTCAGCAAGGTATCCATCCACAGACAGCCGTTTCGGGGTTTTTGCCCCTCATCAGTGTGGAGTAGGTTTCTGGCTAGTGGGAGCAATGACTAGTAAGTGCATGCAAAAGGACGCTGGTTGACCTCAGGGAGATCAACCAAAACACCGCAGAGACACCATCACGTGTCTCAACGTCAGTGTATTCTAGAACATTGCCCCCTGGGAAATCGAATATGCAAAAGAACACTGCAGAGACACCATCACATGTCTCGACGTCAGTGAACTAGCCAGACCTTCCCTCCGGGAAGGAACAACCAAGCCAAAGCGTTCTCCAGTCAAGGAAACCACCTCAGCAAGGTATCCATCCACAGACAGCCGTTTCGGGGTTTTTGCCCCTCATCAGTGTGGAGTAGGTTTCTGGCTAGTGGGAGCAATGACTAGTAAGTGCATGCAAAAGGACGCTGGTTGACCTCAGGGAGATCAACCAAAACACCGCAGAGACACCATCACGTGTCTCAACGTCAGTGTATTCTAGAACATTGCCCCCTGGGAAATCGAATATGCAAAAGAACACTGCAGAGACACCATCACATGTCTCGACGTCAGTGAACTAGCCAGACCTTCCCTCCGGGAAGGAACAACCAAGCCAAAGCGTTCTCCAGTCAAGGAAACCACCTCAGCAAGGTATCCATCCACAGACAGCCGTTTCGGGGTTTTTGCCCCTCATCAGTGTGGAGTAGGTTTCTGGCTAGTGGGAGCAATGACTAGTAAGTGCATGCAAAAGGACGCTGGTTGACCTCAGGGAGATCAACCAAAACACCGCAGAGACACCATCACGTGTCTCAACGTCAGTGTATTCTAGAACATTGCCCCCTGGGAAATCAAATATGCAAAAGAACACTGCAGAGACACCATCACATGTCTCGACGTCAGTGAACTAGCCAGACCTTCCCTCCGGGAAGGAACAACCAAGCCAAAGCGTTCTCCAGTCAAGGAAACCACCTCAGCAAGGTATCCATCCACAGACAGCCGTTTCGGGGTTTTTGCCCCTCATCAGTGTGGAGTAGGTTTCTGGCTAGTGGGAGCAATGACTAGTAAGTGCATGCAAAAGGACGCTGGTTGACCTCAGGGAGATCAACCAAAACACCGCAGAGACACCATCACGTGTCTCAACGTCAGTGTATTCTAGAACATTGCCCCCTGGGAAACCATGTGATGGTGTCTCTGCAGTGTTCTTTTGCATATTCGATTTCCCAGGGGGCAATGTTCTAGAATACACTGACGTTGAGACACGTGATGGTGACTCTGCGGTGTTTTGGTTGATCTCCCTGAGGTCAACCAGCGTCCTTTTGCATGCACTTACTAGTCATTGCTCCCACTAGCCAGAAACCTACTCCACACTGATGAGGGGCAAAAACCCCGAAACGGCTGTCTGTGGATGGATACCTTGCTGAGGTGGTTTCCTTGACTGGAGAACGCTTTGGCTTGGTTGTTCCTTCCCGGAGGGAAGGTCTGGCTAGTTCACTGACGTCGAGACATGTGATGGTGTCTCTGCAGTGTTCTTTTGCATATTCGATTTCCCAGGGGGCAATGTTCTAGAATACACTGACGTTGAGACACGTGATGGTGTCTCTGCGGTGTTTTGGTTGATCTCCCTGAGGTCAACCAGCGTCCTTTTGCATGCACTTACTAGTCATTGCTCCCACTAGCCAGAAACCTACTCCACACTGATGAGGGGCAAAAACCCCGAAACGGCTGTCTGTGGATGGATACCTTGCTGAGGTGGTTTCCTTGACTGGAGAACGCTTTGGCTTGGTTGTTCCTTCCCGGAGGGAAGGTCTGGCTAGTTCACTGACGTCGAGACATGTGATGGTGTCTCTGCAGTGTTCTTTTGCATATTCGATTTCCCAGGGGGCAATGTTCTAGAATACACTGACGTTGAGACACGTGATGGTGTCTCTGCGGTGTTTTGGTTGATCTCCCTGAGGTCAACCAGCGTCCTTTTGAAATGTAATTCTTTGTGACAAAATAATAATTCTGTGTGACAAAAAAATTTCTATGCGACAAAATTTCATTCTGTGCGACAAAATGTCATTGTGTGACAAAATAATACTGTTCGACGAAATGTCATTTTGTGCGACAAAATAATACTGTGCGACAAAATAATTATTCTGTGTTACAATATGTCATTCTGTACCACAAAATAATAATTCTGTGCGACGAAATTTCATTCTGTGCCACAAAATAATAATTCTGTGCATCAAAATGTCAGTGTGTGACAAAATAAAAATTCGGTGCGACAAAATAATAATTGTGTGCGACGAAATGTCATTCTGTGCGACAAAATAATAATTGTGTGCAAGGAAATGTCATTCTGTGCGACAAAATTTCATTCTGTGCCACAAAATAATAATTCTATGCGATGAAATAATAATTCTGTGCAACAAAATGTCATTCTGTGCGACAAAATAATTCTGTGTGACGTCATTCTATGTGACAAAATATTAATTCTGTGAAACAAAATGTCTTTCTGTGCGTCGAAAAGATAATAATGCTGTGCGACAAAATAACAAATCTGTGCGACAAAATGTCATTCTGTGCCACAAAATAAAAATTCTGTTCTAAAAAATTATTCTGTGCGACAATTTCATTCTGTGCCACAAAATAATAATTCTGTGCAAGGAAATGTCATTCTGTGCCACAAAATAATAATTCTGTGCAACGAAATATCATTCTGTGCCACAAAATAATTCTGTGCGCCGAAATAATTTTGTGACAAAATAATAATTCTGTGCGACAAAATCTCATTCTGTGCGACAAAATCTCATTCACAAAATGTCTTTGTGTGACATAATAATAATTATGTGCGACAAAATGTCGTTCTGTGTGACAAAATAATAATTCTGTGCGACAAAATAATAATTCTGTGTGACAAAATAATAATTCTGTGTCACAAAATAATAATTCTGTGCCACAAAATGCTAATTCTGTGCGACAAAATGTCATTCTGTGTAACAAAATAATAATTCTGTGCAACAAAATGCTAATTCTGTGCGACAAAATGTCATTCTGTGTAACAAAATAATAATTCTGTGCAATAAAATGTCATTCTGTTCAAAGAAATGTCAGTCTGCGCCACAAAATAATAATTCAGTGTGACCAAAATGTCAGTGTGCGACAAAATAAAAATTCTGTGCGACAAAATAATAATTGTGTGCGACGCAATGTCATTCTGTGCCACAAAATAATAATTCTGTGCGACAAAATTTCATTCTGTGCCACAAAATAATAATTCAGTGTGACGAAATCTCATTCTTTGCGACAAAATAATAATTCTGCGCGACAAAATGTCATTCTGTGCGACAAAATAATAATTCAGTGCCATAAAATAATAATTCAGTGTGCCATAAAATAATAATTCAGTGTGACGAAATGTCATTCTGTGTGACAAAATAATAATTCTGTGCGACAAAATGTCATTCTGTGCGACAAAATAATAATTCTGCGCAACAAAATGTCATTCTGTGCGACAAAATAATAATTCTGTGCGACAAAATAATTCTGTGCCACAAAATGTCATTCTGTGCGACAAATACTGTGCCACAAAATAATAATTATGTGCCACAAAATGTCATTCTGTACGACAAAATAATAATTCTGTGCGACAAAATGTCATTCTGTACGACAAAATAATAATTCTGTGCCACAAAAAGTCATTCTGTGTGACAAAATAATAATTCTGTGTGACAAAATGTAATTCTGTGTGACAAAATAATAATTCTTCAAAAAAATCATTCTTTATGACGTGGGGTCAGGAAATGTGTTTTTCCTGGGGTATGGAAGCTTATAGACCATTCATGCTACACTGGAATTCTGGGAAGAACGACATGCCCAGTCCACCTGCTCAACCTGAACTGTGATATGGCTACTACAGTATATCTTTGTGACAGAGTTAAATAGAATTGTCTGGGTTTCTTTGTTTTTTTTTTGTTTTTTTTTTAGAAAAATGGTTATGTGTAGCTCAGATCATTAAATCAATGTGATCTGCTTTAAGGTTACTGAGCTTTGGTGGTGAGAACCTACAGCTGAATAGTCATGTGATGTACAATATCTGGGTCAGCATCAGTAATATGTCTGTATAGATGTTGTAATACAAATATGCATATGATCAAGATATGTCTATATATACTGCATCCTCCCCATGCCAGTGCCATATAACACCACACAGGCAACAAGCAGTCCCTTACACTTACAGTCCCTCAACCAAATTTGGCTATGTTCATATTAAGTAAGTTACGTAATAATCACAGCCATTGTTGCCGATTTGCAACAACAGCAGTGATTACAACGGAACTTATGTTGTGCTTCCGTCTATGGAATCCCGGCCAGAGTGTATACACATAGTATACACTCCGGCCAGGATCCCTAGCGGCGGCGCAAACCCCCCCCCCCCCCCCCCCCCGATACATCAGTTTTCTGCGGCCACTATTCATTGAATAGTGGCCAGACAGAACATGTCAGTTCACACAATAGAGCATGCGGCTCCAGACGCACGCTCCATTGTGTGCAGTGGTGAATTGGGATGCGGGAGAAAATGGACACACCCGCATCTCAATGTGGTTGACAGGCCAGTGTCTTACACTATGTGAACATGGCCTTTCTTTGTATTTATTTAGTTTTTCTTTTTAAATTCCCTAAAAATATGTTGTTGTAAATAATAATCAAAACATTCAAATTTAGTGATAGCTATACATTGTCTGTATGCATTTCAACAATGAATTGTCTCACAATAGCTATTGCCTTTTCATACATTTCTTCACAATTTTGGAGGGTGACTGAATCCTTAGGTACCATTGGAGTAAGCCACTCTTTAAGTACCACAGGAAAATATTTGTAAAATATTGATCTGAAGATGGAACAGATAAGTCGATCAATGTCTCTCCACAAGCGTTCCATCCTCTCATTGTGTACAGAACCGGTTAGCAAAGTGGTAAAGATGTTACGCAGATACCTCGGATTTTACCATTTTACAGCTTCAACAAACAATTGAATATTGTGGGTAAAAAGTTTTTTATTTTTTATTTTATTAAGACCTCTTATAAGTTTGGAACATGACCTGACAATGGCCACTACAAGGCCTAAAAGAATATTTGGGCCATTGAATTTAAAGGGGCCCCGTGTGATGAGAGAGTTAATAATACGCACAAGCCTGGAGGACAGAAATGGCTGCACCTCGCACCCATGGTTGATACGAAAGCCCATCAGCTACATTAAAAACCAACATCAGAAGTTAGTATATAATTAGATCAAACTATATTGCCTCATGGACCACGTGCAGGTCTCTGATACACGTGAGTCCCTTTGCTTTGCGGGGTTGTCGTTCGCTGATCGGCAGTGTCGTTTAGCGTAGGAGCTCAGTATCAGAGACCTGAACATGGTACATGAGGCGATATGGTTTGATCAAATTATATGCTAACTTCTGATGTTGATTTTTAATGTAGCTGATAGACTTTCGTATCAACCATGGGTGAGATGTGCAGCTATTTCTGTTCTCCAGGCTTTTGCATATTTTATGTATTTTGTCCCTTTTTTATTGTGGCTAGCACTCTTCCCTGGTAAGACCCATGTGACCCCCAATTAGCAGTAAGCACCTGTGCGCATATGGTAAGTACCTCCCCTTTCTCCCATTCTACCTGCTGGTGCAATGGGGTGTAGTAACACCTTGTTCACACTTGTGTTGCTTGGTAGCCGCTTGTGTTGCTTTGGAAGGGGGCTTGACATTGGGGTTGCAGGGCCATTCTGTGCCCCCCCTTCCCTGCTTGCGCACGCTTTGCGGGGTTAGCGGTCGCTGTTGTTTAGTGTAGGGACACATGTGTATCAGAGACTTGCACGTGGTACATGAGGCAATATGGTTGGATCAAATTATATACTAACTTCTGATGTTGGTTTTTAATGTAGCTGAATAAGCTTTTGTATCAACCATGGGTGCGATGTGCAGCCATTTCTGTCCTCCAGGCTTGTGAGAGTTAATAGTATAGTAAGGGTACACATTAGGATTGTGCCGTCTGAGTCACAAGACATAATGAGATTTCTGCAAACAACTGCTGGTATTACATGCAGCAATAACCGGGGTCTTGTAATCTCTGCTGTGCCGCGTCTCTTCAGTACTGAGACCAGCTGCCCCTTTAGGGTACAAACACACCCACCGTATACGCAGCAAATACGCAGCAGATCTGCAGCAGATTTGATGGTGCAGATTTGATGCTGTGTTCAGTTGTTCAGATCTAATCTGCTGCGTAGCGCAGCAGAAAATACGCTGCGTATACGGTAGGTGTGTTTGTACCCTTAAGCCACGTGTAGGTCAGTTTTACCCACTGGTTCTTTACAGCTTTAAAACTTTGAGAGTAAAGAAACATATGTCTAGTCTTTAGTCTGTCTCCTGACAAATCTGCAGAAGTTTCTTCCTCTACAAGTTCCTCAGATTGAACATGTTTCCCCAACCTCCTGCAGAGAGGGACTGACGTGTTTCGGGTAGTATCTTGTACACAGGAAATGGCTCAGAGAATCTACATTAGCGGTGATAGGCTTCCAGGGCACGAGAGGGCGGGGCACCTGTTATTTCCCGGTTTTGATGGAAGATATGTATGCTCTACTACTGAATCACACCACTGCTTTCTCTAAGTAGCAAAAAGAGAAACAAAATTCTAAAAATCCTCCAAGACACCTAAAAGAATAACACTTATATCCGGTTTACCTATGATTCCTGCTGGAGTTACTGCACCGTATGGCATATACATACTAGTGAGCTCTTCAGAATAACATGTAGATATTGTACACCCTGTATATCCTGTACCTAATGTATATTTTCTATGTAATATGTTTCTTGTCTAAAATTTATACCCTGTATATCATGCATATCTTGTATATAATGTATATCTGGTATATAACAAGTATCCTGTATATCTTGTATATACAGTAACATGTATCCTGTATACCTGGTATATAACATGTATCCGGTATACCTGGTATATAACATGTATCTGGTATACCTGGTATATAATGTATATCTTGTATATAACATATGCTGTATATCTTGTATATAATATATATCATGTATATAAGGTATATCTTGTATATAACATGTATCCTGTATATAATGTATACCCTGTATATCTTGTATATAATGTATATCATGTATATAAGGTATATCTTGTATATAACATGTATCCTGTATATAATGTATACTCTGTATATCTTGTATATAATGTATATCATGTATATAAGGAATATCTTGTATATAACATGTATCCTGTATACCTGGTATACAGCATGTATTCGGTATAACTGGTATATAATGTATATCTTGTATATAACATATGCTGTATATCTTGTATATCCTGTATATAAGGTATATAATGTATATCATGTATATAAGGTATATGTTGTATATAACATGTATCCTGTATATAATGTATACCCTGTATATCTTGTATATAACGTATATCCTGTATAGTATGTATATAATGTATATCTGGTATATAACATGTCTCCTGTATACCTTGTATATAACATGTATCCTGTATATCTGGTATATAACATGTATCCTCTATATAATGTATATCTTGTATATAACATGTATTCTGTATATAATGTATTTCTTGTATATAACATGTATCATGTATATCTTGTATATAACATATATACTGTATATAATGTATATCTTGTATATAACATGTATTCTGTATATTTGTATATAATATATATCCTGTATATAATGTATTTCTTGTATATAACATGTATCATGTATATCTTGTATATAACATGTATTCTGTATATTTGTATATAAAATATATCCTGTATATGATGTATATAATGTATACCTTATATATAACATGCATTCTGTATATCTTGAATATAACGTGTATCCTGTATATAATGTATATCTTGTATATAACATATATCCTGCATATCTTGTATATAATATATATCCTGTATATGATGTATATAATGTATATCTTGTATATAACATGTATCCTGTATATTGTGTGCAGCGGGGAGTTCAGATGCGGGCACACATGGATGCGCCCGCATCAGAACTCTGCGGCTGCAAAGATCAGATGATCTTCTCATAGACCAGCCGTTCCGTGACCCGGCCGGGTCACAGAATGGCCGGTCTCTTACGTAGTCTGCACATGGCTTATGTGTGTAATAATAGTCCAATCCACCATATGTCTGTACCAATAGACCGATCACAGGTCCGACATAATTACAATACATCCAATCATCTCATATGGGGGAAGGAACTAAGATAAGTGACAGAAGTCACTCCGCATTGTAGGGGAAACAGCAGATTATGGTGACGTCCTGATCCATGATGTACACACACCATATATAACTACTGGGACTGGGACTGTGGACCCAGGGGTGATTCTAGCCTCTCTGCTGCCCGAGGCGAACTATAGAATGACGCCCCCCCCCCCCCCCCCCCCCGTCAATCCGCCCACATTATAATCCACTACTGCCCCCCCCCCCACTGCTGTCCCCAATAAACATAATGTTTGGTCCCTTGCTGCACAGAGGATGTCAGGAGAGGAGGGGGCTGACTTTATAGGAGAGGTCCCAGCAGCACAGAGGATGTCAGGAGAGGAGGGGGCTAATCCTATAGGAGAGGTCCCAGCAGCACAGAGGATGTCAGGAGATGAGGGTGCTAATCCTATAGGAGAGGTCCCAGCAGCACAGAGGATGTCAGGAGAGGAGGGGGCTAATCCTATAGGAGAAGTCCCAGCAGCACAGAGGATGTCAGGAGAGGAGGGTGCTGATCTTTTAGGAGATGGTCCCCCTCTTCCCCCCTTATAGATGGTCCCCCTCTTCCCCCCTTATAGATGGTCCCCCTCTTCCCCCCCTTATAGATGGTCCCCTCTCCCTTATAGATGGTCCCCCTCTCCCCCCTCCCTTATAGATGGTCCCCCTCTCCCCCCTCCCTTATAGATGGTCCCCCTCTTTCCCCTCCCTTATAGATGGTCCCCCTCTTCCTTCCTTATAGATGGTCCCCCTCTTCCCCCCCCCCCTTATAGTTGGTCCCCCTCTTCCCTCTCTCCCCCCCTTATAGATGGTCCCCCTCTCCCCCCCCTTATAGATGGTCCCCCTCTTCCCCCCCCCTTATAGATGGTCCCCTCTTCCCTCTCTCCCCCTCCCTTATAGATGGTCCCCTCTCCCTTATAGATGGTCCCCCTCCCCCCCTTATACATGGTCCCCCTCTCCCCCCTCTCCCCCCTCCCTTATAGATGCCCCCTTATAGATGGTCCCCCTCTTTCCCCCTCCCTTATAGATGGTCCCCCTCTCCCCCTTATACATGGTCCCCCTCTTCCCCCCCCTTATAGACGGTCCCCCTCCCGCCCCTCCCTTATAGATGGTCCCCCCCTTATAGATGGTCCCCCTCTTTCCCCCCTCCCTTATAGATGGCCCCCCCCCCTTATAGATGGTCCCCCTCTTTCCCCCCTCCCTTATAGATGGCCCCCCCCTATAGATGGTCCCCCTCTTCCCTCTCCCCCTCCCTTATAGATGGTCCCCCCCCTTATAGATCGTCCCCCTCTTTCCCCCTCCCTTATAGATCGTCCCCCTCTTTCCCCCCTCCCTTATAGATGGCCCCCTTCCCCCCCCCTACCTTATAGATGGTCCCCCTCTCCCCCCCCCCCCTGCACAGCAGATAAAACAAAAACAAAAAACAGCACACAACTCACCTGCCCTCCGTTCCCCCGTCGAGCCTCTCTGGTCTGGTCCCGGCTGATGTGCGGCTGCCCGGGGTGTCCCGTCCTGTCCCCGGCAGCGCGCGCATCACAGAGCTCCCCGTGCGCCTGTGCCTGTGACTTCCAGTGCACAGGGAGCTCTCTGATGCGCGCGCTGCCGGGGACAGGACGGGACACCCCGGGCAGCCGCACATCAGCCGGGGGACTAAGGCTGCATTCCCACGTTCCGTGATCCTGACGGATCACGGACGTGGAATGCATGTACTGGAGCCCCCCCGCCCCCGGGAAGTATCTGTAATGAGATGCTGTGAGCGGGGGAGACTGTATTCATAAGCGCCGCGCTGTAGTATCAGCACCGCGCGGCTGATTTAGTACAGCGCGGCGCTTATGAATACAGTCTCCCCCGCTCACAGCATCTCATTACAGATACTGCCCGGGGGCGGGGGGGCTCCAGTACATGGTACAGTCAGGGCCGTTTTAATACATTGGTGGGCCCAGTGCACAGCCCTCAAGAGTGGGCCCCCCCTTACCTTTCTGCACATTGTATAATGTACTGAATTTGCCCCCACACTGTATCAAGAGCCCCAATACATACAGTAGTTACCTTATAACACTATTTCCACCATTCAGTGATTACATATTACATAAAAACTGCACTAAACAAAACAGAAAGATATCACCATTGATACCATTACATAATACCGCCACACCATGACCCCTATCAGTACAAGCCTATAACAGAGTGAAGTTACATCCAGTGACTCACCGGGGGCGTCTTCTCCGATCAGAGTCTGTCACCTTTTCTTTTTCTCTCCATCCAGCCTGGGCCACCTTGAAGTCTTCTCCTGGCTGTGAATCTTCTCTCCAGAATCTGCCAGACAAATATTTTAGGCTCCAACACATACAGTAGTTAGGTCCCTTGTACCCCTATACAGTAGTTACACCCCTCTGTACTCCTACATAGTTACACCCCTCTGTGCCTCCATAGTTTTAAGGTGTCCCTGTAGTATATAGACCCTCATGTGCTCCTCCAGTTATATACAGCCCTCCTGTGCGCTCCCCCATTAGTATATAGCCCCCCTGTGCACTCTCCCCAGTAGTATATAGCCCCCTGTGCTCACCCACAATAGCATATAGCCCCCCTGTGCTCTCCCCCAATAGTATATAGCCCCCCTATGCTCTCCCACAATAGTATATAGCCCCCCTGTGCTCTCCCACAATAGTATATAGCCCCCCTGTGCTCTCCCACAATAGTATATAGCCCCCTGTGCTCTCCCCCAATAGTATATAGCCCCCCTGTGCTCTCCCACAATAGTATATAGCCCCCCTGTGCTCCCCCTCAATAGTATATAGCCCCCCTGTGCTCTCCATAATATATAGCCCCCTGTGCTCTCCCCCATAGTATATAGACCCCTGTGCTCCCCAATAGTATATAGCTCCCCTGTGCTCCCCAATAGTATATAGCCCCTGTGCTCCCCAATAGTATATAGCTAACCTGTGCTCCCCAATAGTATATAACCCCCTGTGCTCCCCCATAGTATATAGCCCCCTGTGCTCCCCCATAGTATATAGCCCCCTGTGCTCCCCATAGTATATAGCTCCCCTGTGCTCCCCCATAGTATATAGCTCCCCTGTGCTCCCCCATAGTATATAGCCCCCTGTGCTCCCCCAAAGTATATAGCTCCCCTGTGCTCCCCCATAGTATATAGCTCCCCTGTGCTCCCCAATAGTATATAGCCCCCTGTGCTTCCCAATAGTATATAGCTCCCCTGTGCTCCCCAATAGTATATAGCTCCCCTGTGCTCCCCCATAGTGTATAGCCCCCTGTGCTCCCCCATAGTATATAGCTCCCCTGTGCTCCCCCATAGTATATAGCCCCCTGTGCTCCCCCATAGTATATAGCCCCCTGTGCTCCCCAATAGTATATAGCCCCCGTTCTCCCCCATAGTGTATAGACCCCTGTGCTCCCCCATAGTATATAGCTCCCCTGTGCTCCCCCATAGTATATAGCCCCCTGTGCTCCCCCATAGTATATAGCCCCCTGTGCTCCCCCATAGTATATAACTCCCCTGTGCTCCCCAATAGTATATAGCCCCCTGTGCTTCCCAATAGTATATAGCTCCCCTGTGCTCCCCAATAGTATATAGCTCCCCTGTGCTCCCCCATAGTGTATAGCCCCCTGTGCTCCCCCATAGTATATAGCTCCCCTGTGCTCCCCCATAGTATATAGCCCCCTGTGCTCCCCAATAGTATATAGCCCCCGTTCTCCCCCATAGTATATAGCCCCCTGTGCTCCCCAATAGTATATAGCCCCCGTTCTCCCCCATAGTATATAGCTCCCTGTGCTCCCCCATAGTATATAGCTCCCCTGTGCTCCCCAATAGTATATAGCTCCCCTGTGCTCCCCAGTAGTATATAGCCCCCTGTGCTCCCCCATAGTATATAGCTCCCCTGTGCTCCCCCATAGTATATAGCCCCCTGTGCTCCCCCATAGTATATAGCCCCCTGTGCTCCCCAATAGTATATAGCCCCCGTTCTCCCCCATAGTATATAGCCCCCTGTGCTCCCCAATAGTATATAGCCCCCGTTCTCCCCCATAGTATATAGCCCCCCTGCGCTCCCCAATAGTATATAGCCCCCGTTCTCCCCCATAGTATATAGCCCCCCTGTGCTCCCCAATAGTATATAGCCCCCGTTCTCCCCCATAGTATATAGCCCCCTGTTCTCCCCCATAGTATATAGCCCCCTGTGCTCCCCAATAGTATATAGCTCCCCCTCCCATATAACATTGAAAAAAAACAAACACTGTTACTCACCTGGGTCCACGCGTTCCTCTTCTCTTCCCTCCTGTGGCCGCACTTCCTGCGGTCACAAGAGGCTGCACTCCCCTCACCCTCGCGCCGACGCTCCAGTGACGTCGGGCGCTAGAGGGAGAGTGCGGCCTCTTGTGACTGCAGGAAGTGCGGCCACAAGAGTGACTGACAGGGAGGGAGCCAATGGCTCTCTCTCTGTCAGTGTCGCTGCTGCTGCAGCGCTGAAGCGCCGCAGCAGCAGCGGACGGGGGCAGCGGCGGACGGGGGGGCCCTGCAGGGGGCGCCATGGAGGGGTAAGTAGATTACCTATCCATGGCGCTCCCCCCTGACAGGCTGGTGGCCGGAGCCCTGTGCGACCGCACTGGTCGCACATAGCAATGGTCCGGCCTGCTCGGGGGGGCCCCTTTAACCAGTGGGCCCGGTGCACATGCACCATGTGCCCTCTGGTTAAAGCGGCCCTGGGTACAGTCAGTGGCGGATTATAATGTGGGCGGCCGCCCGAACCGCTCATATTATAATCTGCCACTGAATGCCGCCCCCATGAAGATAGCTGGTGGCGCCGCCTGAGGCAGACGATTCAGGTCGCCTCATCATTGCGGCGCCCCTGTGTGGACCACTCCGGACTGAATAGGCCAAATATTGGGGCTTCCATAGCAACGGGTAACACTCCGGATCCTTCAGACCCCCTCACTGCGGCCGCTGCGTGGCTCCACATGTGCATGTCGGCTGATCGTTGCCTTTTATTACACAAAATGCTTATCGGTCGTAAAGGCTGATAATCGACCAAGTACATCCGACAATCGCTTTGTATAATAAGGCCTTTACTCCAGCTTCACCATGAATGGTCGCGACATTCACCATTTCCATGTAAAACTGAAAAGACAACAGAACGTAGTTAAAATCAATACTAAAATCATGTACAACAGAAGAAGTGATGTAAGAGACTAATATGGTCACATGTCAGCGGACGCAGCTTGGTGGAAAGTATTAAATCCTATTCTCAAATCACAGTCCAACATGGGAACGGGGACGCCATACCTGTGTGTGCCGCCATACCTGCCATTCACCCTAAGGCTATGTTCACACAACGTAAGTTTAGCAGCAACGGACGTGATTTCTGCTGTACCTATGTTGTGCTGCAGGTTGAGGGAATCCCGGCCGGAGTGTATACACATAGGGGAAGATTTATTAAACATGGTATAAAGTGAAACTGGCCCAGTTGCCCCTAGCAACCAATCAGATTCCACCTTTCATTTTCCAAAGAGTCAGTGAGGAATGAAAGGTGGAATCTGATTGGTTGCTAGGGGCAACTGAGCCAGTTTCACTTTACAGCATGTTTGATAAATCTCCCCATAGTATACGCTCCGGCCGGGATCCCTAGCGGCGCAGCGAGAAAACTGACATGTCAGTTTTTTGCGGCCGCTATTCAATGAATAGCGGCCGCAGAAAGCCCTGTCAGTGCACACTATGGAGCCGCACGCTCCATTGTGTGCAGTGGAGAGTTCTGATGCGGGTACGCACGGATGCGCCCGCATCAGAACTCAGCGGCGCTACCAGCCGGGATGATCTTTTCTGAGACTGGCCGTTCCGTGACCAGGCCGGTCTCATACAGCGTCTAAACATAGCCTAATGCTGTAACCATTTACCCATGTACAGTAATCTGTTGCGCTTAGATTTGTGTCCCCTGAGGATTTTCTATCCAGCATTGAAATGTGTAGGGATTGTAAAGATAATTTGTCATCCACTGTTATTTATATAGGGTAATATAGGGTACAGGTGAGTGGTGGAGTCGCCCCCCTTTCAAGAGCGGGAGATCTGTCTGCAGGGAGAGCTGTACAGAGGATAATATAGGGCACAGCAGTCTATATCCTGTATATACAGGGCAGTCCAAAGGTAGGTATACAGTATGGTTAATAGGGTTATGAAGGGGGAGATTTACCAAACATGGTGTAAAGTGAAACTGGCTCAGTTGCCCCTAGCAACCAATCAGATTCCACCTTTCATTCCTCACAGACTCTTTGGAAAATGAAAGGTGGAATCTGATTGGTTGCTAGGGGCAACTGAGCCAATGCATCTCTTCAATCAACAGGAGACATAAGAGGGGTCACAGGAGCGGGATTTGAATAGCGCCGCAGGACCGTAACGAAGCCGGGCTGCGGGACATCGATGGTAAGTATACGTGCCAGCGTGCCAATTTTTCTGAACTGCTATTTATATATTTTTTTGTTTTAATATTTTTTTCCTATCTCCACCTCTAAGGAACGGGCAGGAACATTATAAATTATTCCGGACCTAAACTGGCCTCAATAAAGTGTTTTGCATCCAGGTGTTCCCCCTTCTCTAGTTGAATGGTGCTCTTATAGTAAGTTTTGCTTACATTGCGCTCTCACTCACATAGATGAGGCCACATGGGCATTGTATTGTGTACGAATGGGCCGATGTTAGTCCAGAGTTACGCAGCGGCCGCAGTGAGGGGGGCTGAAGTGACAGCAGTGTTACATGTTGCTATGGAAGCCCCGGTATTTGGCCTATTGAGTCCAGAGTGGTGCGCAGCCACAGTCCCAGTAGTTATATACAGTTTGTGTACATCATGGAGAACTCGGATGAAAAATAAAAAATGGTATGCAAAAACGCAGCATGAACCTAGTCTAACACAAATAAATATACAAAGCACCATAATCATGCTGAAATATACTAATAAATAATGGTAAATCAGGAGGGGAGGAAATACACTACATCTTTGCAAGTTGCTTAATTTATTTTATTTAATTTTTTTGGCCTGTTTTCTTTATGAAATACAATGCTATACATTCGACCACTAGGTGTCTCACTGACTGAAAAAATGAGGCTCCATCACTAAGGCCACTTGGTCTTTAGTAACAGCAAAAAAAAGACCAAACGCAGGAAGTGATGTCAGTTGTCCCTCTGCTCTGCACACACTGGCCCCAGTGAAGATGACTGCTGATTGGTCAGCAGATGTACACGCCCCCTGTACATGCCGCCCTGTACACGCCCCTGTGCACTGCTGCAGGTGAGTAAAGGTCCTTTTACATGTAGCGATCTTCGGCTTTCCGTGGACCCCGGTGAGTGCCGATCATCAAGATCTGAGGTCATATGCACTGACTTTAACCGTGCGGTCATTAACATTTGCGCATCCCATGTTTACACAGAGATATGTGCAGCCAATATTGATCGATTTCATCAGCAAAGGATATGATCAGCAGCCAATGAGCAGACATTTTCAGTTTGATGCCGTTTTTCTAATTTTTGAGCATCTATATTTCTGGTTTCTATACTGCTACCTGTGTAGGTTCTGTACAGCAGGTTTATAGCAGTTTTTCTGCTTTGTGCCATTCTGTGGCTTTCGTCTGGTATCGGAGTGGTGCTTCATGTACACAGCACTGGCCAGTCTCCGCCATCTTTGTGGTGGCATACTAATGTATCTTATCACAGTGTTTCCTTGTGGGCTTACGTCTCTGGGGGGCAGAGTTTGGCTATTTAACTACACCCCTGGCTCTTGTGTCACTACTATGTTACATTCACTCATAGAAATATCCTCCACTGTTGTGTTGGTCCACAGGACACTGTCTCCACCTGGTGGCCATTATTGTACATTGCATTGTAGGGATTTTACACACTTCCCTTATAGTATAATATATTATTCTATATTTTGTTACCTAGATTTCCAGTACGGAATCTAAGTCCTGGCAAAAGACACTGGAAAGGGAAGATATTTTTACTGATAAGAGGGATATACTGAGCTCCTCTAGTGCAATGAGGGCAGACCCAGTTATCCATATGACTGTCCACCCTAGAGAATTTGACTTATTTGTGTCAAAGACTCAAAAAAAAATGTAAGGACAAGGTTAAAAGTCTGGTCCATGGTCTATCTGCCTATAGACTCCCTCTTGAGGGATAAAATACCAGAGATGTGGTGTTTACAAATGGCGGAATTTAATGCAAAAACAGCTGAAAACAACGGACAATTGAACATAAAAATTCACTGTGTTTTTAATGGCTCAAAATAAATAAATAACAATAAATAACACATCTGCTGTTTTACTGGTGAATGTAATGCAACTTAGTATAAAAAAGACTAAAAGACAAAAAATGTCACGTTAGGGGTCGTTCACACATTCTGCCGCTACGGTCCGTATATACGGACAATATGCTGCAGAATGGAATTCAGAACTCCCGGCATTATGATTGATAATGATTCTGTGAGCTCTGAGTTTTAACATTCCTGCTACTGTACTGACACAGCTGCATGGCTGTGTCAGTACAGTGGCACGAAGATTGAAACAGTATTGGAGCTTGAGGCATCATCATGAATATTTGGAGTTCCGTATTTCGCCGTTTATCACATCGTCCGTATATACAGACCGTAAAAACTGTGTGAACATGGCCTTAGTTTCACTCTTTGATTAGTGGATAATTTTTTTCACAGCAGTCAAGAAACACACTTCAACTGTGATGTCAGAACACAGCCTTAGGCCTCATTCACAGAGTTTTTTTTTTTATTAAACAACGGCCATCATTGCAGGTTTGCAACAGCGACAAAATGCATTGAACTCTATGGAATCCCGTCCGGAGTGTATACACACTGTATACACTCCAGCAGGGATTCCACGCGGTCGGACAGAAAACTGACATGTCAATTTTGTGCGGCTGTACTTTACATTGTCTGCTGTGGTTAATTGGAACATGGGCACACCCGGTAATATAATACATATATATGTATATATATATATATATATATATATATATATACTCGAATGTGCCCGTATTCCAGTTAAAAAGAAGTGATGTTCATCCGACCTGTACTGCAGTACCAGCCGGGGTGTGCTTAACAGACAGCGGACGTTCTGTCACACGGACATGTCACTGAACGGCCGCTGTGATAAAAAATGTGAACATGGCCCTAGGCTGCTCACTATCTTGCTCAATATTTTTTAACCAAAACCGGGAGTGGATTGAAAACACAGAAATGCTATGATCACACACTGTTGAAATTTAGCGTATGGCCGTCATTTACTGACAAATAATTGCTGTTATTTTAAAACAAAGGCCACTCTTTGCCATCGAATGACGGCCATCCTCTAAATTTCAACAGTGTGTGAACATATCCACTCCTTGTTTGGGTTAAAAAATACTAAGCAAAAATACTGTATGGGAACATAGCCTTAGAGTATGTTCACACTGATGAATAGGCGAGGAAATAAAGAGGAACGCAGAAATTTAAAGCCTCAATGACTTTAAAGCCTATGGGATTTTTCTAGCGGAATCCACTCATGTCAATTCATTGGGCGGAAAGTGAATCGGCAGTGGAACATTCTGCACGTAAATTCCGCGGTGTGAACAACAGAGCAGAAATCTGAATAGGACACCGCTGTACATATTTTACAGGTTTAATTTCAAGCGGAATACGTGTAAAATTAAAGGAGAACTCTGGGCAAAATCTATTTTTTAATATGTTATTACATAAGGAAAGTTAAACAAATTGCTAATATACACTTATTATGAGAAATGTACATATAGGGCTATTTCCCTCAATTTACTAGATCAGACAGGCTTCAATTTCTCTAAGAAAAACTGTCCGGCCCTGCTGCCGGATGCCCGCTCATGTAACTCTCTTCCTCCCCGTGCTTTCCGCTCATGTGCCAGCTATCTCTCCTTCCCCCTGTTGCCCCAGTGCCCGCTCATGTCCCTTCCTACCTGTGCTGCCCACTCACATGCCTCCCTCACCTGTGGCCCCGCTCATGTAACTCCCTCCCTGTGCTGCCCCGTGCCCGCTCATATAACTCCCTCCCTGTGCTGCCCGCTCATCCTTCCCTCCCCTGCTACTGGGTGCTCGCTCATGTCCCTCCCTGCCGCCCCCGTGCTGCCTGGTGCCATGCTTTAGGGTGAGCACTTACCTGCCTTCCTCTATTGGTCCCCGTCGCCTCTCTTTCACTGATCAATTACTGCAGCGGGAGAGAGGTGGCAGGGACTAATAGAGGAAGGCAGGTAAGGAGCACTCACCCTGATGCATGGCACCAGGCAGCACGGGGCAGGATGGAGAAACATGAGCGGGCAGCACAGGGAGGGAGGGAGTTACATGAGCGGGCACCCAGCAGCAGGGGAGGGAGAGAAGCACATAAGCTGGCAGCCAGGGCCGGATTAAAGGGAGGGCACCAGGGGCACGTGCCTAGGGGCCTCCACCACTAGAGGGCCTCCACCAGCCCAAACCTGGAAGTAGGGTTTGTGAAAAAAAAGCAAACAGTAGAGGATACACAACCTCACACAGAGTGTTGTGTATCAGCACTGTTTGCTGCTAACCATGGATGCAGCAGCCTGTGTGTCCTGTGACTCCTGCTTCTCCCTGTGAGGACTGTGATATGGCTGAGAGACAAGACACCAGGGCAGCTGCAGGACTGGAAACTCTGCTCAGTGTCAGCTAAAGGACCTGTGGTGATGTCAGGCCCATGTGATGAGGGAGGAGCCAGACTCTGCAAGCTGTCGGAGGGGATGTGTATGGAGAGGAGCTCATGTCCATATGAGCAGGTAACCAGCCCTTCAATGTACACACACACCACAGCACAGCACTGCCTGTTACACACACACACACACACACACAGACACACACACACACACACACCACAGCACTGCCTGTTACACAGACACACACACACACACACACACACACACACCACAGCACTGCCTGTTACACAGACACACACACACACCACAGCACTGCCTGTTACACAGACACACACACACACACCTGCCTGTTACACATACATATCTTTTATTAATGCTCACACACATACAGCTCTGCTATCTATACTTGCACACTATGTACTTTCCATATTGCCCCCTTAATGCCATCTCCCCTCCCCCCAGTTACCACAACAATGCCCACATTTTGTGGTGACACCCAATACCCCCTCAGTGGCCCAGTGCACAGTATTGCTGTACTGCTGGACAAATAGCCTCCGTCCCCATTACCACATGATGTCTGCCACGTTGCTGTTATATAGTATCTAAATTAACCGGCTGAAGTTGGTTTCTTATTCAGCAGTTTCTTATTGAGAGGATTTTTATTTTTCCTGTTTTAGCCATTATTCCTACAGAAAATTATATAATATTAGTATAATATTCATAACCTGCTTGTAAGTGAGGGGCCCTTAGGGGATTGGTGATAAATATGGCCAAAAGGAGCCCACGGTTGGCATAAAAATGGGCATCAACGTAAAAACACAAAATTATGATTTCAAATTAAAATTGACTTTGGACCACTGATCTCACACTGATAGTAGGCAGAGAGGGGGGACCCCGCATCACACTGATAATATACAGAGAGGGGGACCCCCGCATCACACTGATAGTAGGCAGAGAGGGGGGACCCCACATCACACTGATAATACACAGAGAGTGGGGACCCCACATTACACTAATAGACAGAGAGGGGGACCCCCACATCACACTGATAGTAGGCAGAGAGGGGGGACCCCACATCACACTGATAATACACAGAGAGTGGGGACCCCACATTACACTAATATACAGAGAGGGGGACCCCCACATCACACTGATAGTAGGCAGAGAGGGGTGACCCCACATCACACTGATAATATACAGAGAGGGGGACCCCCGCATCACACTGATAGTAGGCAGAGAGGGGTGACCCCACATTACACTGATAGTAGGCAGAGAGGGGGGACCCCGCATCACACTGATAATACACAGAGAGGGGGACCCCTGCATCACACTGATAATATACAGAGAGGGGGACCCCCGCATCACACTGATAATACACAGAGAGTGGGGACCCCACATCACACTGATAATATACAGAGAGGGGGACCCCCGCATCACACTGATAGTAGGCAGAGAGGGGTGACCCCACATTACACTGATAGTAGGCAGAGAGGGGGGACCCCGCATCACACTGATAATACACAGAGAGGGGGACCCCTGCATCACACTGATAATATACAGAGAGGGGGACCCCCGCATCACACTGATAATACACAGAGAGTGGGGACCCCACATCACACTGATAGTAGGCAGAGAGGGGGACCCCACATCACACTGATAGTAGGCAAAGAGGGGGGACCCCACATCACACTGATAATACACAGAGAGTGGGGACCCCACATTACACTGATAATAGACAGAGAGGGGGGACCCCACATTACACTGATACTACACAGAGAGTGGGGACCCCACATTACACTGATAATAGACAGAGAGGGGGGACCCCGCATCACACTGATAATACACAGAGAGGGGGGACCCCACATTACACTGATAGTAGGCAGAGAGTGGGGACCCCACATTACACTGATAATAGACAGAGAGGGGGGACCCCACATCACACTGATAGTAGGCAGAGAGGGGGGACCCCACATTAGACTAATAATAGACAGAGAGTGGGGACCCCACATTACACTGATAATAGACAGAGAGGGGGGACCCCACATTACACTGATAATAGACAGAGAGTGGGGACCCCACATTAGACTAATAATAGACAGAGAGTGGGGACCCCACATTACACTGATAATAGACAGAGAGGGGGGACCCCACATCACACTGATAGTAGGCAGAGAGGGGGGACCCCACATTACACTGATAATAGACAGAGAGGGGGGACCCCACATTACACTGATAATAGACAGAGAGTGGGGACCCCACATTACACTGATAATAGACAAAGGGGGGACCCCACATCACACTGATAATAGACAGAGGGGGGACCCCACATTACACTGATAATAGACAGAGAGTGGGGACCCCACATTACACTGATAATAGACAGAGGTGGGACCCCACATCACACTGATAATAGACAGAGAGTGGGGACCCCACATTACACTGATAATAGACAAAGAGGGGGGACCCCGCATCACACTGATAATACACAGAGAGTGGGGACCCCACATTACACTGATAATAGAAAGAGAGGGGGGACCCCACATCACACTGATAATAGACAGAGTGGGGACCCCACATTACACTGATAATAGACAGAGAGGGGGACCCCACATTACACTGATAATAGACAAAGAGGGGGGACCCCGCATCACACTGATAATACACAGAGAGTGGGGACCCCACATTACACTGATAATAGAAAGAGAGGGGGGACCCCACATCACACTGATAATAGACAGAGTGGGGACCCCACATTACACTGATAATAGACAGAGAGGGGGACCCCACATTACACTGATAATAGACAGAGGGGGGGACCCCACATTACACTGATAATAGACAGAGAGGGGGGACCCCACATTACACTGATAATAGACAGAGAGGGGGGACCCCACATTACACTGATAGTACAGAGAGGGGCCCAGCATCACACTGATACTACACAGTAGGGGGATGGGGGGGGGGGGTGAGAGGCCCCAAACAAAATTGTCGCCCAGGGCCTCCACCAACCTTAATCCGGCCCTGCGGGCAGCACAAGGAGGGAGTTACATGAGCATGCACTGGGCAGCACGGTGAGGGAGTTACATGAGCAGGCAGCACGAGGGAGGCACATGAGCGGGCACCCAGCAGCAGGGGAGGGAGGGAGTTAGATGAGCGGGCACTGGGCAGCGAGGGGAGGGAGGCACATGATCAGGCAGCATGGGGAGGGAGGGAGGCAGATGGTAACTAAAAAGTTCACCCCGCTGCATGGGAGGGGGCTGGGGACAGTGATGATTAAACTTCATATACTTCATACTGCATAGACTTCTTCTTCTTTACTTCTACATATACTGTGCCCCCTGCTGGATCCTGCAGGTATATACACCAGGGTCGAGATGCCACATTTTTTTAGAGAAATTGAAGTCTGCTTTATCTACTAAATTGAGGGAAATAGCAGTATGTGTGCATTTCCAATAATTAGTGTACATTAGCAATTTGTCTAACTTTCCTTATGTAATACTATATAAAAAATAGATTTTGCCCAGAGTTCTCCTTAAATTGCGGATTCCACTTTAAATTCCTCCCCTATTCCTCAGTGTGAACATCCCCTTAGACTTCTTACAGATGACCTATCAGTAAGCTAAACATTATTTCTTATAAACATTTGCAAGAGAGTTTAAATCATCTTTGGAACATGTCTTATAAGTATTAGACTAGATAGATGCAGAATATCATATAACAGAAAACCCCGAAGCAAAGAGCCTCCATCTATACGGGTAACCTTAGTACTGAGCCCCCGAGCGCTCCTGACCAGGAACAGCTAAGATATAACTTGTATTTCATTCACTCACTTACATCATATGAAAACCATGTGATAAAACTACCGCCATTCATCCTGCTGGTCTACAGATATACAGGAGGAAACAACCCACACGGTATTACATAGCAGCACAGATTTCTCTCTAGTACCAAGGGATTATTACAATGTATCAAAGGGGTTATCCAGGCTTTAAGAGTAGACTGCTGGGTGTACCTGTATTAGGACTCCCACACATCACCTGTTTGATGGGCTTACAGCTATCAAGTGGGAGCTGCAGCTGTGGTGTCTCACCACGGGTGTTGCTATTGGTTACACCCTTCGTAAAAGCCTGTACTTTTTGAGTGTAAGTGGTGATGTAGTAGTTCCAGAGTTTCGCCACAAGATGTCGTTATTACAAGTGTTATTGTTTATTTGTATGTCACATGGATCTGTACGCCAATAAGAGTACTCTCTTCTTCTATCCTGTAATCTCTCTCTTTACTTCACACATACGCTCTCCTCACCCACTCACAGCACACCTTACAGGGGCTGTAGGAAGGAAGTCACATGGGTAGAGGAAGTGTAGGGTCTTTTGTCTTTAGACTCTGTAGAGGAACGACACAAGCCAGAACACTCTCTACAGCGATCCAGTTGGGCCCTGGCCCCCTGCCAGATCCCCAGTCTAAGTTGTGGTGTAGATGGACAGCACATGTATCTAGACACAGTTTCTTCTCAAGTAACTTCACTCAACACTATGCAGTGTTAAGCTTCCACTAGAGAGGACAAGTCAGAGATCATCCTAACCCACGACGTGGACCAGGAGAGACACAGTGCAGGACAGAATCCATAAGCAAGTAAAGGAACTGATCCCCGGATAAAGTAAAGTTGCTAGAAGTCTATGAACTCTATGTCGTAGCACTGGTGTAAGCAGGGAACCCTCAGCATTCGGCTCATGCCAGGTAACAAGGTCTGGGGCTTGTGTCACCCTCTAGGACGGGTTACTCGACACTGGTGGGCAATAGGTGGTGCAAAGAACAAAGAGTCAAAACACAGGCACAAGTATTCTCTCTCTCTACTCTCAAGTATTTTTCTATTTCTACCTCAGAAGTTCCGGCAAAGCACAGTACTACTTGGGTTGGGACTCTTATGACATCCTCATCTCTACTCTTCTGATCCTCTTTCATACCTCTCAGCACACAACCCAGTCAACACGACCACTCTCTATACTCTCACTACAGATCTGGATCCTAAAGTATCAAGTGTCTTATCAAGTGTAAAGAATTATATCAATGCAAAGCTGTATGATCTGCTGCATACAAGTATTTTCAAAGTAAACCAGATTTTATTTATGAAAAAGAGACTCTGTCATTCCTTGTCAAGCACCGACACAGTACACACACACTCCTTGGGTCATCACTTCTTTTTTGTGGGTGGCAGGTCACTATTCCTCTCCGGACCACTGTGATAAGTAACCAAGGGACCCTGCAAACCGGCAGGTCACTGTCCACAGGTGAACAAGGTATAGCCGGCCCTTAAAAATAAAAGCAGGCGTTCCCCCCCCCCACACACACACCACATACCTGTGTGCCCAACCATCACTGGCGTTACAACATTACATCACTGGGCCCCGGCTGTATCTCTGCCAACCACCATAGAGCTGGCGTCACACTTCACCATCTGGCAAGTGAGCGGCCTTGTTACCTCCACAGCGGGGGTGTACATGACAAGGCTTCCCTACCAATATAACAGCCGTGCACAGATGACGTGCAATGAAAAAAATGAAAGACTATAACTAGTGTTGAGAGGAACTCTCAAACTGTTTGGGTTCGGCAACGTTTTCCGAACGCAAACGCTCGCCATTTGTTTCCCTGAAGCTGCAGAAGTTATATGCAGCCCTAAGGCTGCCTGGAAAACATGGATACAGCCCAGGACTCCTTAGGGTGGCATCCAACTTCTGCAGCTGCAGGGAATCAAATGGCAAATGTTGCCGAATCTGCTCAACACTAACTGTAACACTGGGCCACAACCCTATGAAACAGAGGATCAGTAGGGGTACTGGGAGTTGAACCCTCACTGATCTAATATTGAAGGCTTGTTTGGAGCCTAGATAACCCCTTTATAACATATCAGTTCAAAGTTGTCTGAATGTTTTCAACCATGAAAAGGAATAAGGCCTATTATCCTTTATGGTGCGTTCACACCTACAGGATCTGCAGCAGATCTGCAGCAGATTTGATGCTGTGTTCAGTTATTTAAATGAAATCTGCTGCAGAAAATCTGCTGCAGATCCTGTAGGTGTGAACGCACCCTTACACTTGTGAGCAGAGATGAGATGAATGGAGCCTGCTGGAGTTGGATCACCCCCCCTTTCCATATGAGGAGTTCTCGGCACCATTCTTAAGCTTATATTGTGGACATTTCATATCTTACCATATACAGGATTTCTTTGTGGTCTCTCCCCTCAAAAATGCATCTTATTGTTGGTGGATAGTGGTATAGGGGCGGGGCTTAACAGCTGTGGTGCCCCATATCTCCGCCCACCTCTGTGCTGTAAGGTCAGCCCATACCAATGGCTAAAGAGGGGGGTGGAGCCTAGGCTTTGATAACTTTATAGAGGGGACGGGCCTATGGCACGGATATGGGCTGAGATATGGGGCACCATAGCCTTTAAGCCCCCTCCCTACGCCACTGTTCACCAACAATAACATGCATTTTTGAGAGGAGAGACCAAAAAGGAATCCTGTATATGGTAAGATATGAAATAAGCTTAAGAATGGTGCCGAGAACTCCTGATATGGAAAGGGGGGGGGGGGACGATAACACTTAAAAAACATTGATGGGAGAAAAAAAAAGTGTTGTCGTACATCTTTTCCTTTTTTTATGTTATGATGGGTGTACGCTCCTCCGCACTGAAATTGCAACACAGAGAAAAACATTCTGTAAGCTTCTGCAAATGGAGGAAGTGGCAGATGTCTCTAAGATCTACAAATGCTCAAATAAGCAAAAGTGCCAATAAAAGCCAGATGGAAAGCAAGTTTATTAAGCCACATAAAACCTCCGAAATTAGATGAGACCAGCTGAGTGTGATGGTGCCGTGATGGTGCCATGCCTCCTGATGTGCCAGTGATTGGAACTTGTTGCAGAATCCTTGATCTCAGAGACTTTGGTTTCTTACTTCCACAGATTGCTACGTGTGTATGGTGTTCAACCAGTGTCGGACTGGGGTACCTTGGGCCCACCAGGGAATTTAATTCTAAGGGCCCACTCTACATATACCAGATATACCCAAACCTTTCACATTATTATAGCGACTTTGCACAGCGCTGTGTATGTAACCAGCAATGCTGGCTCACTGCTGGTAACTTGTCAGTCACTCTATGCAAACAATATAGGGTGCCACATAAGTATCCTGAAAGGAGAAGTCCCATTAAACTGACAAATCTCAGGCAGGCAAGAACATAATAACGAAAGTATACTTACCCGTACCCTCGTATTTTTTTTGGACTTACGCTGTTTACTGTGCATGATCGGGAATGTGATTCTTTTATAGTTCGGGAGAATATGCAAGTGGCGATACCAAATATGTTTATTTATTTTTATTCATAAAATAGGAAAAGGGGGGTGATTTTAAAAGAAAAACGAGAATGGGAGGTATTGCAGTAAGAATTTTGGGACTCTATGTAGAATAGATGGTACAAGTCATGTGATTCTTTATCATGTGATTCCAGGTTTTATGTTGAAGAACTGGGGAAAAAACAGTAATTTCCATATAGACAATATTCCCTCCTATAGAAGCCTGTAGCAAAACACAAAAAAAACATCATAGCAGAAAAATGTCCTATGGGTAATGTGTTTCGCTTTTCCCCACTGACTATCAACTAACATCTGGTCTCTGCGTTTTTAAGTTTAAAAATGCCATATGACATATTTCTGAAAAACGCCTAGTCTGAGTCCAGCCATAGGGCCGGTTCACACTGAGCAAACACGGCGCAATTCCGCCATGCTCAGTGTGCTGCTTTGAGCGAATGGGAGAGCGCGTGCCTGTCTGCTCCCTCTCCTCTCCGTTCATTCTGCGAGCGGAGAGCGGCGGCAGCGGACAGGCGCGCGCCCTCCCATTCGCTCAAAGCAGCACACTGAGCACAGCGGGATTCCGCGGCCCATATAGTTCATGAGAACATAACCCTCTCCTAAAGTTATTCACCCCCAAGTCCCCCAAGTTGAACTAAAGAACGCTAAATAAAGACACAACACATTGTAATCAGGTGTCAAAGGGTCACAATTTTATTTAAAATTACATGACACTGAAAATGGCAGACCCCCGACTCATGAAGAGTCACCCTTCAGCACTCAGGCGAGGAAAAACCCCCTGTGGGGGAAACCTTGAGGGAGCCATGGCTGGAGAGCTGCCCCTCCCCTGGGCTTAGAGGGTAATATCATACTATAAATTTAATAAACTGGATGTGAGAGACATGAGGCTGCAATATATGTCACCTTATTGATGGCTAGGCCGCTGTATCTCTTCTCCTTTACAGATCCAGGTCCCCTGCTAGAACCTCCAAATTTCATCAAGGGTAGGGGGCAGAAAATTAGTCAAGCTCAAGGTCGTCTGGCGCATCCAAGATGGCACTGATCAGGGTGCGGTGCATTGCTTTATGGAACCTTCTTTATGACATAAGCGCTTGTCATCATAGTGCACAGTTGCCATGGTTACTGCAGGTAAACACATCTGAAGCATTAACCCATTGATGACTGGTGATGCGCTTTACTAGAGGTCACTAAACACACTTGTGACCAAGCAAACAGCTTATGGTTAGGCCACACTAAGAACACTAACTAATATGGTTTGATGTGGCCCCTAGCAACCAATCACAGCACAGCTTTCGTTTCTCAAATTACTCTGGTAAAATAAAAGCTGAACTGTGATTGGTTGCCATGCGTTACTTAGTCTGACTTGCCCATAGCAACCGATCAAAGCTCAGCTTTAATTTTATAAGAGCTTGTTAATATATAAAAGGTGATCTGTGATTGGTTGCTGTGGGCAAATCAGACTGTGTTTTGTGTCTGGCAGATTGATAAATTGCTGTAAAATCTTATGATGATGATGATGATGATGACTGACAACACATGACATCAAGCTTCCCCATAATGCTTTGCAGTCAGCCATTCCTCTGTACCTCCCAACTTTGTGGAGGGACACTTGTGGTTCACAGACATTTCTATATACAGTTCAGAAAACCACTGGTATACAGATATATACGGTGGATTTGTTAACATGAAGGAGACGGCTGACAATCTGATTTCGATAAATAAAACTGTTGAAATAAATAGAGGAGAGGGGGGGGGGGATCCCTACCTGAAAATCCTCCAGAGTAAAGACAGGCAGTATGGGTGGCATGTAAAACTAGATTTCCCAGGCTGTCATAGGAAATCAGTGATCACTCGATTAGTTGATCAATGAAGAAACTGCATTGACTACAAAAGATTTCTGTCAGCTGTAATTCACGTTCCAAACTGCTGACACTGTTAGATGCTGTTAAGTCAAGAAGGCACATGGTACCTTAAATATATGTCTGTGCTTCTATAGCATAGAAATAGATTTTATTCTCTGGTAGAAAGAGTCAGACAGGGAGGCCCACCTCCTGCCAGGGGTCCACCAAGAGGTAGGGCCCACCGGGGAATTCCCCTGTGGGCCAGTCCAAACCTGTGTTCAACCCTGTGTGTCCCAGTGGTTGGGAGACCAACAATAAACCAAAATGGCAGCTAGAGGTGAACTTCTATATAGACAGAATAGGAAAATGGCAAGTAATGATCCATTGGTCAATGTAAAAAAGAAAGAAAAAATGTCATTTTTGCTAAAGCCACATTCACACAACCTAAAACATCGACCACTATTTGACAAGGTTGTTGTTGTTTTGAGTGTCAAACAATGGCCGATGTTTAACATGTTACTATGGCTGATATTGCATTATTGGCTGAAGGTCTGCTGGCCATATGGGCGTGACTAAAAATCTATTAAAATGTACCTGTTCTTACAAAAAACTTTTATAATGTCATAGAAACACCATAGAGACATGTCAAAAGTTTTGATTGGTCCGGTGTCATCCCCGTACCAATGGGGAGATAGAGGCGGGAGAAGACGCCCTAAGCACACTGCACTCTCTGCTCTGTGTTAGAAAAAAGAGTCGAGCTTATAATGGAGCTCTATGGAGCCCGACTTGTTTTCTAACTCTGAGCTGAGAATGGATGCACTGCAGCACATCCTCTCCCGGCTCGTTCTCACAATCGGTACGGGTGTGAACACTCAGACCCAGACTGATCAAAACTTTTGACATGTCTCTGTGGCATAGAGTTTTTTTGCAATGACAGTGACTTTAAATATTAATTTCCATTCACACTACGGCCAGCAGGACGGCCACATACTGTGTGAACTGTCAACTATCTACGGCCATTGTAATTATCTATTTCAAAACAGCGGCCGAAAATCATTGACATGTCTATCATTTTTGGCGAACAATTGGCGTTGTACACTACATAGTGCGCACAACATCTATTGAAATCAATAGGAATGAATGAATTCGGAAAACTACGCCCATTGTTTTCAATGACCACTATGGCCGTATTTTCCCCCCAATTGATTACATGGTGTAAACATAGCCTAAAACAGGAACGTGCACTCAGACAAGTTATGAACATAACGGCTCAATAGCAAATCTTTATTGGTGCCAAATAATCAACTCAATAAAAAAAAAAAAAAATCAAAAACACAATATAAGGGGGGCAGGAGACAGTTGCACATGGACTGTCCCGGGTTCTCCTGGCCTCTATAGGAGAATAATTCCACATTGTGGACAATGAGTACACGTCATAGAGGAACTGTGGTTTATCCGGGAGGTTTATAGATTTTCAGAAAACAAATAGACGTCACATTTCATGAAATATGTAAAAACCCAGTAATTTCCATGTAATGCCCCGGGGTAATTAGTAGATGTTGCGGTCCTATAATAGGTTAGGGAGCAGCAGATGCCAGTGTCTGTCTCCTGGACACGCCTTTGCCTTGCTCACTACTGGCACACAGCTGCCAGCCCTCTCCGTCCACCACAGATCTCATCCCACAGCTGAGATTTAACTTGTCTGTCGGACGGTGTTAGAGCTGCTAAGCTTCCCGAGTGCTGGGACTTTCTGCAGCTTAGAGGAAGTCCCTGCTTTATTCCTTTACTCATCAATGGATTGTGAGTGTTGGACTAACACATCGATAAGCCTTCAGTCCTTCAATCCCTTCCAGGACGGTGCGGGCAGCTACAGACCTCCACACTGCCGGCAGCCTGCATCCAACGTCCAGGAAATCATATCCCAGGAGCTCAGCTGAGAAGGTCTCGCCCCCCGGTCCTTGGTCCGTGCGACTTTCTGGGCTCTACGATCGAATGGTCATCCGGGGGCTTTACGAATGGGAAAATGCAACAAAACAATGAAGCTAATGGAGGTAAAGAATGCACCGTTTATTGCGATGGAGGAGATCCGCAGGTGAACCATGGCCAGAGGCCGCAGGATCCGAGACAGAGGTAACATTGGTTTTAATTATTAATCGAGATGTGAGAAGCCTTGTGAGAGATAGATAGAGGACTTACCTTGTATATTGCCGTATACATATAAGATGGTTATATGGAGAAGCAGGGATGTATCGGCCGTGTTTGTGTATATGTTTTACCTTTTATTTAGATCTGCCGGGAAGTACGTTTTTTTTTTAAAACAGTCAGGGAGGAGGTGGCTGAACATAACAACACGCACCTACCTCCCCCGGCTCCACTGTCCTCCGTTCCGGTTCCCACATTCCCAGCCGCTTTCTGGTCTCAGCGGGGACCGGGGTTGTGATATGTCAGCCCCAGTCAGCGGCTAATTCAGGTCCCTGCTCAGACCAGGAAGCGGTCATGGTCCGGGAACTGGAGTGGAGGAGAGCTGACCCCATCGCTGGAGCTGGGGAGGTAGGTGCATGTTGTTATGTTCAGCCGCCACCTCCCCGGCTTTTATGAAAAGCTTTTTGTTTTGTATAAAATGGATGGAAAAAAACAGATTGCAAAAATGCAGCGTGAACCCAGCGTAATAGTGTTATCTGTACGAATGAAACATTTGGACTGGGTTTTACCACTTTAGGCTACATTTACAGATTATGTATATACGGTCTGTGCACAGACTGTATGCTATGAAACTACTGGAAATCCCGGCATCATCATTCATTATAATGGCGTGAGCTTCGAAACTGTTAAATCTCCACGCTACTGTACTGGCACACACAGACCGTGCATGGACTGTTTATACAGAATGTGTGAATGTAGCCTTAAGGTCCCCACATCTGGACCTCTTGCTGTTCTTCTCTGTGTATGGTGATCAAATTGAGTATGGCCGACTGTTGATGAAAATAGAAATATAATGCACCCACCTCTAGTACTGTAGCCGACCCAACCTGAGGTTTCTAGAATGCTCAGATGGATTTATTAGAAAGTTTCAGAACATGAAATGCAATGATCGTGGTTATATTTACATAGACGTGAGAGATGCCGACAATACCCCCAGGAGTGGGACATACACGTCTTTGAAGTTTCAGATCTTTGGTCATCGTGTGATGTTGGGGGAAGCTGTGAATATGGTAGTCCAGGTTGGACATTAAATGATTTCGATTTTTTGCTGTAGTTTTTTTGGCCTTATTCCCATTACCGTCGATGGAGCCGGTAGCCACTTGTGCTCGGCCGATAACGGAGTCCATATTCAAATTCCAATACGATAAGTAAAATAAATAATAATCCCTCATTTGCTCATTTTCTGGCTTAGCTCTGTCTTTTGACCCCATTATTTTACTCCACATCTTATACAGGGGGATTAGACGCCCTCATGGTTGGCCGAAAGGCCATAAACGGGATGAAACTGCTCACAATTACATAAAGTTCTGAGAAAAATATAAAATGCTGAATGTAAATAAAATGCGAATATATCCAATGCAAACTATTATATTCTCATAGATATACAATCGAAATTTGTAGAAGATTGCTCATAAAATCACATCCAGGATTATGGGATCTCTAGTGGGCAACCAGTAAGCTGCCTTATGGTGCCCTCACAAATCCTATTTGTGAGGCGTTTTTCAGACCTCCAAAAAATGTCAGACAAAGCATTTGCATTTCTTCTGGCGGTTTTGACTTTTTGTGAATGATCTTTTTTTGTGGTTTAGGTGTTTTTTCCTGAACTTTTTTGCTCAACTTTTTTCCTTTTGCCATCACACGACCTTGTTGCTTGACCACAAAAGTTGACAAAAACATCAGAACAATGAGACAACCAGAACAATCCCATTGAAATCTATAGGAGAAAAAAAATGCCACAGTTTGCCTCAAAAATGCCAGAAAGAAGAGAAAGACACAACCCCCCCAAAAAACGCCATGTGTGTAAGGCAGATCATAAACTTCCACTGACTTCCAGCTAACATCTGGCCACTGGCGTTTTTACAAAAAGCCAAAACCATGGCGTTTATCAAAGATTTTAAGGCAGTGTGAAGCCAGCCTGATAAGTGTAGAATGGTTATCTTCCCATGTTTTCCTGAGGCCTCGTTCAGTAATTTCTTAGGACCGTATATTGTATCTGCAAATTAAATTAGATTTAGGCTGCATTCACACGTTCAGTCTGCAGATGAAGTCCGCTATCTACCTCCGTGATCCATGAAGAACCATTTGTTTTGTATCAGTGTCCATGTTTTTCAGTGATCTGTGAAACGCTTTTTAAATTACACTGATTACCTCACATCCGTGTATTTCACAGATTGCACAGATGAACAGAGATGTCAGATATGTTGCAAAAAAATTGCAAACCTCCCCAAACTCACCTCTCCCCGTGCCTCTGCAGCCATGGATTGCTGCTCCGGGACCCCCACTGGGCTCCAGATATCCAACAGAGCCGACGTCACGGCCCAGTTGATGGAAGCCCGCTCAGCCAATCAGTGACAAGGACGGGATGCTGCTCCAGCCACTGATTGGCTGAGCAGGCTGTCCATCAGCCGGGAGGGGCATTTTCCCGTTATCACAACTCAGGGGAAAATGCCTTCCAGCAGGGGTCCCGGAGCCGGTCACATGGCACAACACAGGCACGGGGAGAGGTAGGTAAGGACTGCTTGTTATCCTCTCCCCTGCCCCCTGTGGAATCCTTCATATGGCTGGACTTCTCCTTTAACTAGGTATTGGGACATGTAAAGTATTGTTCAGCCATAGAGCATTTTAGCTTTTTTTAGAAAAAGTTTTGAAAAAAATGAGGTTCTTAGCAAACGATGTGATCAAACAGAATGTACCAACTCACCACGTTAAGGAGCCCTCAAAGAGTTGGACCCTACATTAGCAATGACCTCTCTTGGACTATAAGTCTACATATCTGGGCATATAGGAGAAACTGAACTCTATGTAACACCCCTGCAGGAGCTGGGTGAAGTGCACGGCTATGAAGGAGGGAGCCACCCCCCTACATGAAAAAGTGTTAGTATGAAAGTGCGGGCTCTAATTCCTTTGTTATAAAACATGGAAGACAATATACATTATGGTGGATAACATCAGGATCAGAGAAAGGGCCTTATTCCAATCCATGCACCTTTTTACGTTGGGATCGGAATAAGTGAATGCTGGGTTCCCACTGCAACTACCCAGAGAGGATGATTTAAACCCATTACATGCCACTGTCAAATCATAACAAATCAGACGCCAGCCACTTACCCTTTGGAAGTCCATCGCTGAGATCTCTGGGTTCCGATCGTTTTCATCAGTCCTCAAAAAAAAAAAAAAAATTAATAAAATTTAATGGGTAAGTGAAATAAATTCCAAAATGGCACCAATAAAAAGTACAATTTGTCCCCTGAAAACAAGCCCTCATATGGCTATGTCTGCAAAAATTAAAGGGGTAGTGCGGTGCTAAACAACTATTCACTAAATAACACACATTACAAAGTTATACAACTTTGTAATGTATGTTATGTTAGTGAATCGCCCCCCTTCCCCGTGTTTCCCCCCACCTACACCAGACCCGGAAGTGTAGTGCTCTATTCATACCTGCCTCTAGCCAACCCCCGTCCGCCATCTTGTGCCATGGTGTCATCTTCGGACGGACGGCCGAACCGCTCCGACCGTCCCTAGTGCCGGCCGCCCTCTGCCACGACATCAGCTACTCAGCCGCGATTGGCTGAGCATAACTGTGCTCAGCCAATCGCGGCTGAGCAGCTGATGATGCGGCAGAGGGGGGACGCCACTAGGGACGGTCGGAGCAGTTCGGCCGTCCGTCCGAAGATTACATCATTGGCACAAGATGGCGGACGGGGGTTGGCTAGAGGCAGGTATGTATAGAGCACTACACTTCCGGGTCTGGTGTGGGTGGGGGGCGATTCACTAACATAACATACATTACAAAGTTGTATAACTTTGTAATGTGTGTTATTTAGTGAATAATTGTTTAGCGCCGCACTACCCCTTTAAAACAAAGGTGATGAAAAAATAAGAAAATTGTTTGGTCACTAAGGGGTTGAGGCTGGCTTGGATCTGCCTTAAAATCTTGGAAAAACACCATGGCTTTGTTGTTGTTTTTTTGTTGTTGTTTTTTTTGCAAAAACGCCAGATGTTGGCTTGAATCAATGGAAGTTTATGATCTGCCTTACACACATGGCATTATTTAGGGGTGGATCTTTTCTCTTCTCTCTGGAGATTTTGAGCATGCTGACGGTGTGGCTTTTTTTTTTTTTAACAAACTGTGGCGTTTTTTTCACCCATAGACGTCTATGGGATTGTTCTGGTTGCCTCAAAAATGCCATTGCAGTGTGTGTAGAGGGTTTTTTCTGGTGTTTTTGTCACATTCTGTGGTCCAGCAGCTAGGTCATGCAATGGCAGAGGAAAAAAAAAAATGTTCACCACAAAAAATGCCCAAACCACAAAAAAGATCATTCACACATATATTGCTAGAAAAAATGCAAATGCATGAATAAAAAAAATAAACATTGTCAGTTTTTCTGGCATTTATTTTAAAGCCTGAAAAACACTTCACAAAAAGGATGTGTGAGGGCACCCTAAGGGTTGTTAGTGGCATCCAGGTGGCTTGTTTTTTCATACAATTTTAATTTTGTAGCCATTGATATCTTTAAACTACTTTATGCGCTCTCTTACATGTAACGGCAGCTTTCCTGTATACAACGCAGAATTACCATTAATCTCTTGAATGGGTTGTGTGGGGGACAGCGACATTGTGCAGCTATTGGTAAATCAAAGAGCGAAACTTACAACTGTCTCTGGTCCCTACAGAAATGTAGGGACCAGTGGAAGTAAGCACTGGAGAGCAGACGACATGAGATGTTTTCTGTTCCGTGGACATCCCCTTTAAGGAACGCTCTGCAAATAATATAAGGGGTGTTTCCATCTGTTTTATGGCATATTCACAGAATATGCCTGAAGACGCAGGTCCCACCTCTAGGACCCAACCCAACCAATCCATTAAACATGAGTGCAACTCGATTATGAGCGTGCCACATTTGAATACCAATGGCTGAAGAAGTTGGATACAGCTCAAGGGAGTCCTGGAAAACATGGATACAGCCCATGGCCGTATCCATGTTTTTCGGGTATGCTTGAGTTGCACTCTCTACAATCCATAAATCGAAGGCTCCCCTAGCTCTGCCCCGTAAACAGTTGCATAGACAGTGCAAGAGTTACTCATTTTTCTTCTTTAGGTTCTGTTCACTATGGAATTTGTGCAGAATTACAAGTGAAGTCTGTACTGCGGACTCCGCTTGAAGTTCTGCCTGTCCCACTGATTCAATAGGACATCTCACGTGCACTCTGCCACCCACAGAAAGAACTGACAGTTCAATTCTTTGGGCAGATGTCGGAGACATCCTTTTGAATCAATGGGATGGGTGGAATGTCAAGTGGAGTCCACAGTGTGGAATACACTTGAAATTCAGTGCAAATTACTATTCTATGTAGGTAGCTAATAAGGGCTTGTTTTTGTATTTCAGGGGCACCAATTTGGGGTTTGTATAATTTTATTAACTATTATAAAAAAAAATTGTGGAAAAAGAGCAAGTCCACCATTGTCATAAATGGGATAAATAATGGGTTATTTTATTCTATAAAAGGGCATCAATCCTAAAGGAATTATTTGCGTATGAAACATAAGATAAAGGTGTTAATACATTGGCACTAAGTTTTTAATTCCCCCTAGGAGAAGGTTACGAAGGTCATCAGTGTAACACGATGTGATGACCTGAGATGTTTCTCCATCTTTGGATATCTGGGAACTGCTGAATTTCAGTTTCGCCCCTCCTGACCGGGTGTCCTACATACTACCCATCTCTATGGCTGAAGAGTCATCCCATTGGTGTTGTATGACTGGCCACCTGTATATGGAGAGGTTTATTTTGGTAATGTCTAAATCTTTGGGATCAACAGACCAGAAAGCTCATGTTCCCGAATATCCTGTATTACTAGCAAACCTAGGGGCACTTAAGAGCCTAGAGGGCTCAATGGAAACCATTTATCAGATACAGTTTCCCTGCTACTCGAGAAATTAGATCAAGTGTTTAGGATGGTGACCTGAATATGCTGTAGAGACTGTTATCTGAAACCATACGACGGCTACCTTTACATGGGAAAATAATAGAACCCTTGCACAACCATGACACAAGCAGGAAAGGGGCAAATAAAAACATGGAAAAAGTGGTAGTGCAAGCTTCGAGCCCCGACGCCCATAACTGGTGGGAGTGTCTGGGGCTGGACCCCTGCCGCTCTCATATTGATTAGAGTTGATCGAACCTCTGGAAATCCTAGATTCGATCAAACTCGAACATTCACAAACCTTCCGTATTTGATTGCTGATGCCTTCCCGGTCCATGGGGAAGGAAGAGAGTGCCTGGATATCGCCTGGAATTCCTGGATTCAGCCTAGGTAATAGGCTGAATCCCGGAATTCCAGGCAGTACTCGGGGCACTCTCCTCCTTCCCCACGGACCGGGAAGGCATCAGCAATCAAATACGGAAGGTTCGTGAATGTTCGAGTTGAATCGAACCTAGGATTTCCCGAGGTTCAATCAACTCTAATATTGATGACCTATCCTGGGGAAATGCTGGGTAAACCTTTTAATATTGATGACCTGTCCTTGATGTCCATGTGTGGTATCAGACTCAGACTCTAAAAACTTTGCAGTTTTTTTTTGTAATGAAGTAGCTGAAGTTTGGAAGTCAATGAAAACTCCTAAAAAAGTCTACAGTTATTTTGAACCTCCAAAAATGGCCATTTTTAAAAAGTCTGAAAATTTCAGATGTTTTTTGGAGCCCCTCCTTTTTGCTCTTATTTGTAAACAACTTTTCGGCTATAGGGATAAATTTGGGGCTACTTAGAGCTCAAAATACGTGCTATAAAATGTGCTATAACATATGCCAAAACATGGCCATATCATAAAGATTTTTTTGAGTCAAATGAGTAAAATGGCCCCAGAAGGTGTCTGGCTGGCTGAAGCCTTCTTCTCCAGGGAACTCACTTCTTGTATTGGATGTAAACCTTCCGAGTGGCGGAGATGGGTGGGCATATATCTTGAGCATTACATTGCATGCAGGTAGTGTCTTCCACATGCGATGGTTGGGATATATGCCCGACCCCTTCATGAATTGGACAGCTTACTTCCGAGATGTGAAAATGGTCCAAAAACATATAGTCCAACAACCGGTGCAGTGATTGGCACAATGATTCACTGGTGTGACCCATGGACTAACTTAGTGGGCATTCACAGGTTTCGGCCCAGAATGCCGAGCTCCCAGCATGATGCTGAGAGCTCTGAATCGGTTTTAATGTTCACGCTTTTATACTGATACATCCGCATGACCACTGTCCTTGTGATCCACAAGTGACCACAAGGAAAGTGGATTTGTAAAATAAAAAAGAAAGCTGTCCTTAAGACAACACATCTCATGCTGCTTTGTTCGCGTTGGTGGTATGTAAGGCGGCATTGCTTTTGAAATGCCTTATATTGACAGCGCTGATGTTAATATGGCGTTAATAAGTCTAGAGATTGTGCCGGTGAACCACTGGTCTTTCAAGGCATCGTCCATTCATCATCATTTTCTTTTGCTGTCTGATTTGTGCAGCGTCTAACAGAGAAAAAACTCTGTATGCTTCCTGGATAGTGGATACTAAGGGCAATAGGTCCTAGGTTGTATCTATGTTTCCCTAGACTCCCCAGGGCTGCATCCAGCTACTTCAGCCACCGGTATTTAAATGCTGAATGATCGGACACCAAGCATGTCAAAGTGTGGCCCAAGGGCCAAATCTGGCCTGCAGTGCAATTATTCCTGGCCCCGCAAAGGAGATCAGTTGATCTTCTACAGCCTGCCTGCTGACAGCGCAGCTAGTTATAATACGGACAGTCCAGACTGACCATATTATCTTCTGCAGGACACACCCGGCGCCAACACTGCCTGCACTAGGGTGCATCCTACGGGCCAGTTCACCCACCGTGCTCAGTGTGCTGCTGTAAGTGAATGGAGAGGGCGCACGCTCGTCTGCTCCCTCTCCTCTCCGCTCAAAGAACTAACATGTTAGTTCTTCGAGCAGACAGCGGCGGCAGTGGAAGAGCGCTGTCAGCGCCCTCTTCATTCACTTACAGCAGCACACTGAGCGCGGCGGGATTCCGCGAAAGAAATCTCCGAATTCCGACGATCTTGCTCAGTGTGAACTGGCCCTACAGGGGGAAGAGCTGCTGAGGTAATTAACAACTGTATGGGGGGGTTCTGACTACTATATAGGGCACAATTAAGGGGGGCTGACTACTATATGGGGCACTATTGAGGGGGGATAACTACTATATGGGGCACTATTGAACAGGGATGACTACTATATGGGATGGGCTGAATACTATATGGGGCACTATTGAGGAGGGATGACTACTATATGGGGCACTATTGAGGGGGGGCTGACTACTATATGGGGAACTATTGAAGGGGGCTGACTAATATCAATAACTGTCCAGAGCAGCAGCAAATCCTCATTAAAAAACCTCTCCTGCTCTGGACAGTTCCTGACATGGACAGAGGTGGCAGCAGAGAGCACTGTGTCGGACTGGCAAGAATACACCACTTCCTGCAGGACATACAGCAGCTGATAAGTGCTGGGAGACTTGACATTTTGACAAATCTATATAACTTTCTGAAACCAGTTGATTTAAAAGAAAAGATTTCCACCGGAGTACCCCTTTAACTTCAAGATTAACCCCACACAAGTGTACATAATCCCCTCTAAGAACAGTTATATTATATATGTGTACATGTAGATCTTGTAATTGATGTTTATGTGCTCTCCTGATCAGAGTCTCATTCATTCAGCCATAGGCGGTTAGTCACAGGCTGTCTCCGGCTGGAGTGACAGCAGCGTTCAGTGTGCAGGCTGTCGACAAGGTCATGACCCTGTAAGGGGAAGAACTAGTGACATCCAAGTTTTGCCCTGTGATCTGCATGAAGCGTATTTCATTTATGTTTCTCCAGCGCTCATCTCATATGACACTGGCCGCACCACACATGTTATGCATAAATCACAGCTAGTAAACCCTCCGAGAAGGAGACCGCTCAGAGAGTCCACTAAATGCTTCACAGGGAAATGTCAGTCACATGAAAATCTGGGGTCACATTCTGGCGGGTTCCCTGTCGCTGAGGCCAGGATGGCATCTACTCCAATCGGTGCAAGTTAAATGGATACGTGATACCTCCTTTACTAGATGTCGGTGGGTTACACTGCTTATCCACAATCAGTCACGGTTAGAGGGATTTCTCTGTGAAATTCTCCAGCACAGCGATGTATTCAGGACCCATGCAGTACAAGGCCTATAGACATGTATGGATCCATGCAGTACGAGGCCTATAGACATGTATGGATCCATGCAGTACAGGGCCTATAGACATGTATGGATCCATGGTGTATGATACCTATAGAGATGTATGGATCCATGCAGTATGATACCTATAGAGATGTATGGATCCATGCAGTACGAGGCCTATAGACATGTATGGATCCATGCAGTATGATGCCTATAGAGATGTATGGATCCATGCAGTACGAGGCCTATAGACATGTATGGATCCATGCTGTATGATACCTATAGAGATGTATGGATTCATGCAGTACGAGGCCTATAGACATGTATGGATCCATGCAGTACAAGGCCTATAGACATGTATGGATCCATGCAGTACGAGGCCTATAGACATGTATGGATCCATGCAGTACGAGGCCTATAGACATGTATGGATCTATGCTGTATATACCAATAGAGATGTATGGATCTATGCTGTTTATACCTATAGAGATGTATGGATCCATGCAGTATGATACCTATAGAGATGTATGCGTCCATGCAGTATGATACCTATAGAGATGTATGCGTCCATGCAGTATGATGCTTATAGACATGTATGTGTCCATGCAGTATGATGCCCATAGACATGTATGGATCCATGCTGTATGATACCTATAGAGATGTATGCGTCCATGTAGTATGATGCCTATAGACATGTATTGATCCATGCAGTATGATACCTATAGAGATGTATGGATCCATGCAGTACGAGGCCTATAGACATGTATGGATCTATGCTGTATATACCAATAGAGATGTATGGATCTATGCTGTTTATACCTATAGAGATGTATGGATCCATGCAGTACGAGGCCTATAGACATGTATGGATCTATGCTGTATGATACCTATAGAGATGTATGGATCCATGCAGTACAAGGCCTATAGACATGAATGGATCCATGCAGTACAAGGCCTATAGACATGTATGGACCCATGCAGTATGATACCTATAGAGATGTATGGACCCATGCAGTATGATACCTATAGAGATGTATGGACCCATGCAGTATGATACCTATAGAGATGTATGGATCCATGCAGTACGATGCCCATAGATGTGTATGGATGCAGTACGAGGCCTATAGACTTGTATGGATCCATGCAGTACTAGGCATATAGACATGTCCAGAACAGATGCAAATCCCCATAGAAAACCTCACCTGCTTTTCAGACTGTTAAGAATACACCACTTCCTACAGGACATACAGCAGCTGCTATGTATGGGAAGACTGGAGATTTTTAAGTAAAAGTAAACTGCATGGATCCATGCAGTACAATGCCTATAGACATGTATGGATCCATGCAGTACGATGCCTATAGACATGTATGGATCCATGCAGTACAATGCCTATAGACATGTATGGATCCATGCTGTATGATACCTATAGAGATGTATGGATCCATTCAGTATGATGCCCATAGACATGTATGGATCCCTGCAGTATGATGCCCATAGACGTGTATGGATGCAGTACGAGGTCTATACACTTGTATGGATCCATGCAGTACAATGCCTGTAGACATTTATGTATTCATGCAGTATGATGCCTGTAGACATGTATGGATCCATGCAGTATGATGCCCATAGACTTGTATGGATGCAATATGAGGCCTATACACTTGTATGGATCCATTCAGTATGATGCCCATAGACATGTATGGATCCATGCAGTGCAAAGCCTATAGACATGTATGGATCCATGCAGTATGATGCCCATAGACATGTATGGATGCAGTACGAGGTCTATACACTTGTATGGATCCATGCAGTACGATGCCTGTAGACATGTATGGATCCATGCAGTATGATGCCCATAGACATGTATGGATGCAGTACGAGGTCTATACACTTGTATGGATCCATGCAGTACGATGCCTGTAGACATGTATGGATCCATGCAGTATGATGCCCATAGACTTGTATGGATGCAGTATGAGGCCTATAGACTTGTATGGATCCATGCAGTATGATGCCTATAGACATGTATGGATCCGTGCAGTATGATGCCTATAGACATGTATGGATGCAGTATGATACCTATAGACATGTATGGATCCATGCAGTACAAGGCCTATAGACATGTCCAGAACAGATGCAAATCCCCATAGAAAACCTCACCTGCTCTCCAGACTGGAAAGAATACACCACTTCCTACAGGACATACAGTAGCTGCTATGTATGGGAAGACTGGAGATTTTTAAGTAGAAGAAAACTAGAAATCTATGTAACTTTCTGACACCAGCTGATTTAAAAGAGAAAGATGAGCGCTACTCCAGCATGCTTGGGTCAGATGCAGCCCTAGTGAGTCCTGGAAAACATGAATATGGCCATAGGCCGTATCCACCAGGACTTCCAGGGCTGCATCCATCTTCTTCAGCCGCCGGTAATCACAATCCTCCCGTAACGCTCATATCTGATCAGGATACATGGACACACTGTATCAATTTAGAAAACTTAAAATTTGCTTTTGAACGTGTAATCCTTTGTCCCTTCCTAATATAAAAGCACCAGATTCCTGGATCCGACCAATCTCCTGGTTGCCTCATACTCTTCATACACATTGGGGGAGATTTATCAAACATGGTGTAAAGTAGAACTGGCTCAATTGCCCCTAGCAACCAATCAGATTCCATCTTTCAAAGAATCTGCGAAGAATGAAAAGTGGAATCTGATTGGTTGCTAGGGGCAACGGAGCCGATTCTACTTTACACCATGTTTGATAAACCTCCCCCATAGTGTCATAATGTTATTTTTTGGACCGCAGTTCTCCAGGAATACGCTGCATGAGCCATAATACCAACTATGTCATGTGACTCATGCCTTTCTGCCCAGTCTTATGGGATAATCCCCGGCTTCAACCCTATCCACATTTAGTTCTGCCTGTGGTGCTAAGTCTGGCCATCCCCCGCCTTACAAAGTGTCTATAATAACAATATACCTTCTGCCTCTGTGTAATCTCAGCTAGATGGACTATCGTATGTATATGGAGGTCTCCCGAGTAGAGGTGGAGCATGCCTGGCATTGTTTGGCATTTGATTGCCAGTGACTGAAGACGTTGGATGCAGCCCTAGAGAGTCCTGGGCCATAGGCTGTATCCATATGTTCCCGGACTCCCTAGGGCTGCATCCACCGGTAATCAAATGCCGAATGGCTGGACTCCAGCATGCTTGGGTTGCTCTCATCTCTACTCCCGAGTCTTCATGATAGATAATGTTCGGTGGAAAACCAAGATCAGGCATATTAAATTTTAAAGTCAAGTGCTTTGTCTCTTCTCGAGGATCAGCCACCACCAGAGGAGTCTTTAAGCAGTTTACTCCCCCCTCTACATGTCAGGGGGTCTTCCATACATCTTCGAGTCGACTTAACCTGTTGGCAGTATAAAGTGTATGGGGGGGGGGGCCTCTTGCGTCTCAACAGATGACGTGGGCGGAAATATCCGGTTGGACATGATGGATTTTCACCACCTGACCCCTTTGTTGAGCAGTTTGGTTGCAACATACCCCTCCACTCATGGGGAACACTTCATGCCAAGTATTCACGTGTATGGGGAGGACAGAAGTGGTAGCCATCAGTAGAACAGTCTTTCGGCCAGGGGCATTGCTAGGGTCCCAAAATATCCAAGGGCACGGGCACCTGGCAACTACCCTCCCCCCTGGTACAATACTGACCAGTGTGCGGAACACTACCCCCCACACACACTACAATACTCATTAACGAGTAGTGGTCCAGGTCAGGTGATTTGTAAGGGGAAAGAGCACAATGGGACAGGAGCTTGGATATGGCTGGCTGTGGCGCAATGTATGACCGCCGGGTGATGTCACTTCTCTCCTGAGGCAGGAGCCGCTGCAGCTGACCGTGGTGCCTGCAACCAATGAACGAGTGCCAGGTGACTGGAGCAGCATCTGGGCAGTACGTGGGGCGGGCAATACGTGGTGGGGCTAGGACAGGGATCAGGGGTCGGCTGCTGTCATCTTGGCGTTGGTGTGCCATGGGTGGCGGGAGCAAAAAAACTTTCGGGGCTTGGCTGAATTCATTCGGGGCTTGGTTCCCGAATATTCATGCCTAGCATTGCCCCTGCTTTCAGCCAACAGTTCTCATAGTGTATGAGTAGTGTAGTGTATGGCTTAGTTCTCATAGTGTATGGGTTCTTGTAGACTAGACAGGCTAAAAATGCGACAGAACACCGTGAGGCACTGGCACATACATAGATTATCTAGTCTAATTTTACACTAAGAATTAGAAAGTTTTAATAAATCTGGTGTTTACCAGTCTGATCTGTAACTATTCCCATGTCATGATCAGGGTGTTAGTAATGTTTTGTATCTGCCAAACCATGAAATATCGTCTATGCTTCACACCCATAGAGAAAGACATAATGACCAGACTACACCCCCATTTGGCAGGAAATGTTAGGATTAGGTTATTTCCAATAAAACTGGATAATTAAAGGAGCTGAAAATAGTAACTCATGTACTGCAAGCTCAGAGATATAAAACTAGTTATGGTATAAGCTAGTACCTTTATAACTGTGGGGGGGGGGGGGGGGGGGGGGGGGCTCCCGTGTCTACTTAATGCGCTCTACTGTAAGCAGGGCCGTTTTAATACATTGGTGGGCCGAGTGCACAGCCCTCAAGAGTGGGCCCCCCCCTTCCCTTTTGGCACATTGTATAATGTACTGAATTTGCCCCCACACTGTACCAAGAGCCCCAATACATACAGTAGTTACCTTATAACACTATTTCCACCATACAGTGATAACATATTACATAAAAACTGCACTAAACAAAACAGAAAGATATCACCAATGATACCATTACATAATACCGCCACATCATGACCCCTAACACTACAACCCTATAACAGAGTGCAGTTACATCCAGTGACTCACCGGGGGCGTCTTCTCCGATCAGAGTCTGTCACCTTTTCTTTTTCTCTCCATCCAGCCTGGGCCACCTTGAAGTCTTCTCCTGGCTGTGAATCTTCTCTCCAGAATCTGCCAGAGAAATATTTTAGGCTCCAACACATACAGTAGTTAGGTCCCTTGTACCCCTATACAGTAGTTACACCCCTCTGTACTCCTACATAGTTACACCCCTCTGTGCCTCCATAGTTTTAAGGTGTCCCTGTAGTATATAGCCCCTCATGTGCTCCTCCAGTTATATACAGCCCTCCTGTGCGCTCCCCCATTAGTATATAGCCCCCCTGTGCACTCTCCCCAGTAGTATATAGCCCCCCTGTGCTCTCCCACAATAGTATATAGCCCCCCTGTGCTCTCCCCCAATAGTATATAGCCCCCCTGTGCTCTCCAATAGTATATAGCCCCTCTATGCTCTCCCACAATAGTATATAGCCCCCCTGTGCTCTCCCACAATAGTATATAGCCCCCCTGTGCTCTCCCCCAATAGTATATAGCCCCCCTGTGCTCTCCACCCAATAGTATATAGCCCCCCTGTGCTCTCCCCCCAATAGTATATAGCCCCCCTGTGCTCTCCCCCATAGTATATAGCCCCCTGTGCTCCCCAATAGTATATAGCCCCCTGTGCTCCCCAATAGTATATAGCCCCCTGTGCTCCCCCATAGTATATAGCTCCCCTGTGCTCCCCCATAGTATATAGCCCCCTGTGCTCCCCAGTAGTATATAGACCCCTGTGCTCCCCCATAGTATATGCCTCCCCTGTGCTCCCCCATAGTATATAGCTCCCCTGTACTCCCCCATAGTATATAGCTCCCCTGTGCTCCCCATAGTATATAGCCCCCTGTGCTCCCCCATAGTATATAGCCCCCTGTGTTCCCCAATAGTATATAGCTCCCCTGTGCTCCCCCATAGTATATAGCCCCCTTCGGAGGGGCCCCTTCAACCAGTGGGCCCGGTGCACGTGCACCATATGCCCTCTGGTTAAAGCGGCCCTGACTGTAAGACTGACCTGATATCTTTATTCTATAGGTCACAATGAGAGCCATGTTTTCATAGCTTTTCCAAGGTTTCACTATTTTTTTTTAAACAAATAATTATGATTAAAATTGCCCTATTGTGATTCCTATAACAGATTTTTTACTTTTTACCTACCAGGCTATATGGGACACCATTTTTTGCACTATGATTTATTAGTATCATATTTGTATAGCTTGGATGTTTTTATTAATTTTTTTTTTTTTTTTTTAAATATAATGTAGCACTATTTTTTTTACACTTTTTAGGTCCCCCTAGAGGACTATTACCTGCAATCACTAGATTGCATATACTATTCAAAGCTATACCATTGCATACAGTAGCGTAATTTGGTGGGGGCAGAGGGGGCGGTCGCTCCCGGGCCCACACAGGCAGGGGGCCCACTGATGATTTCATCAGTTAATGCTGTCCGCAAAAGCTATTGCTTATGCAGACAGACTTAACAAATGTCTATTGGCTGTAGGTGGCCCCTGGCCAGCAACCAGAGCTCCTGGGGGGCCCACACGGCTACCGAATGTTGTGCCTGATTCGAAGAGAACATAGGGTTGAATAAGGCACAGTGATTAAAAAGGCTCTCCACCCTACCAATCACTGTTGTGGCCACAAGAGGCTGTTCCCTCCCTTAGAGCTGTGGGACCTCAGTGATGCCAGTTGTGTGCTTACAGAGCAGGGAGAGAGTTGACATCAGAAGACTACAGTACTGCAACCACACAGCAGGTAACTATGGCTTTTTTTCCTTAATTATAGAGGAGGAGACCTATGTGGGTGGGGCTATCTCCTGGAAAGGATGTTACCTATGGGGGTTGTGGTATGGGATGTGCTGGCTAATTGAAAAGAGGGTACCTAATTTTGAGGTACATTTAGTGGTGGTGGTGGGATGTCTAACCACCAGGAGGATTACCAGGGAGATTACCGCTGGGGAAGGGGGTGGCTGCATGAGGAATAGATACTGGGGGGATTACCTACATGAGATGGTGCTGGAGGGGATGCCTACATGGAGAATAATTCCTTCTATATGAAGGCACAGAGGGCCCTAACTACTACTATATGGTAACTGAGGGAAATAATAACTATATTGGGCCACAGAAGGTCTAACTACCATAAGGATGCACAGAGAAGCTGAATTTCACATGAAGGTACAGAGGGGCCTGACTACTATATGGGGGTGCACAGGGAGGGTCTGTCTTCTACATGGAGGTAAAGGGGGGGATAATCTAATATGTTAGGGTATAAATGGTGGCCTTTTTACTATATGAGAGCATAGAGGGAACTACACTCACCGGCCACTTTATTAGGTACACCATGCTAGTAACGGGTTGGACCCCCTTTTGCCTTCAGAACTGCCTCAATTCTTGGTGGCATAGATTCAAAAAGGTCCTGGAAGCATTTCTCAGAGATTTTGGTCCATATTGACATGATGTCATCACACAGTTGCCGCAGATTTGTCGGCTGCACATCCATGATGCGAATCTCCCGTTCCACCACATCCCAATGATGCTCTATTGGGTTGAGATCTGGTGACTGTGGAGGCCATTTGAGTACAGTGAACTCATTGTCATGTTCAAGCAGAAATCGAGACTCATCAGACCAGGCAACATTTTTCCAATCTTCTACTGTCCAATTTCGATGAGCTTGTGCAAATTGTAGCCTCAGTTTCCTGTTCTTAGCTGAGCGGAGTGGCACCCGGTGTGGTCTTCTGCTGCTGTAGCCCATCTGCCTCAAAGTTGGACGTACTGTGCGTTCAGAGATGCTCTTCTGCCTACCTTGGCTGTAACGGTTGGCTATTTGAGTCACTGTTGCCTTTCTATCAGCTCGAACCAGTCTGCCCATTCTCCTCTGACCTCTGGCATCAACAAGGCATTTCCGCCCACAGAACTGCCGCTCACTGGATGTTTTTTCTTTTTCGGACCATTCTCTGTAAACCCTAGAGATGGTTGTGCGTGAAAATCCCAGTAGATCAGCAGTTTCTGAAATACTCAGATCAGCACTTCTGGCACCAACAACCATGCCACGTTCAAAGGCCCTCAAATCACCTTTCTTCCCCATACTGATGCTCGGTTTGAACTGCAGGAGATTGTCTTGACCATGTCTACATGCCTAAATGCACTGAGTTGCCGCCATGTGATTGGCTGATTAGAAATTAAGTGGTAACGTGCAGTTGGACAGGTGTACCTAATAAAGTGGTGAGTGTATATGAGGGCTAAAACTGCGTCTAAATACTACATGAGGGCATAAAGTGGGTAACAGTGTAGAGCAATACACATAGGGATGGTGCCTTGGTGAGATGCCTAGAATGTTTGTCTGGCAGAGACGAGGCATCGCCAGGAGAAGTCTGCATGATGGCCGAGCCAGACAGAGGAAAAAGGAAAAGCAAACCACCTAGCAAACACGTCATTACATTACATTCATGCGGAGAATACGCCCCCAGTGCTTTGTCTGTTCAAGCCTAATGGGAATTGTAATTTTTAAAAATCTGGAAGGCGGTGATATATGTAATATTATTTTTTTACACATCCTAAAATTTGCTGCAGTCTTTAACTGTTGTGTGTGCCCCATGCCAGGCCCATCAACAATGGTTAATAATCTATAGTAAATAGATATCATACAGTAATTTTACCATTTAGTTATGTTGCAGTAGTCTGGCTTTTTTGTATATAGGTTATTTAGTATAGTTGCCTTAGACTTCATGGGACTATTTATTATTACCTTGCATTTGTACTATACATTTACACTATTGGTACTGCGGGTTCACCCTTCAGGTGTTGCCTCTTTGGTCACTGACCATCAGCTATGGTGTAGTCCTCATGCTGCCCAATAGAAATTAGACAGATAGATATGAGATAAAGAGATAGAAGAATGGATGGATGGATGGATGGAAGGATGGCTAATTAGAAAACAAACACAGCGCCATAGCTGCCCCTATGTTGTGTGTGGTACTACAACTTGGTTCCATTCACTTTTAGTGGAACTGATCTGCACTACCACATCCAAGCTTTGGAGGTGAGTGGCGCTGTTTCTGGAAAAGGACAGATATGTTTTTGTAATGCTGGATAACCCCTTTAATTTGTACATGGTTATATATGTGACATGTAGAAAGTCTTTCCCTGTTCCCTGTTCACTATAAATAATGTAGTAGAAAATACCCTTTATTATTCGGAAAGCATCGTCATCTACTGAGGTTCCCTATGGGTAACATAATCGGTTGGGGGCCCACTGAGACTTGCTCGCCCCCCCTAGGCTGAACCCCTAGCTACGCCCCTGATTGCATATCATCATTGTAGATTGGATGACATGGAGCAGGGGCGTTGCTAGGGTTCTAAAACATTCGGGGCCCGAGCCCTCGGAGTGCCGTCATAAGAGGTTAGCGAAGGAGCCCAGTGCACAAGCTAGTAACCCCAATGACCGCTATTGCCGCCACTCATAATAACTGCAGCTAAGCAGACACAGGCAGTTCCTTCACAGCTCCCCCTGTGCACACAGCCTCTGGAAGGTCTGCCCTAACTTCTATCCTCTAGACCAGTGTTTCCCAACCTTCTCTACTTCAGGGAACTTATACCAGATAAGATTCTACAAAATGCAAAAACCTTTATACTGACTACAAGATGCTTGGAAAGCTGGGTAACCTCCATCATACTGATAACAGGATACTGGGAAAGCTGTGTGACCTCCACCATACTGATAGCAGGATACTAGGAAAGCTGGTTGACCTCCATCATACTGATAACAGGATACTGGGAAAGCTGGGTAACCTCCATCATACTGATAACAGGATACTGGGAAAGCTGGGTGACCACCATACTGATAGCAGGATACTAGGAAAGCTGGTTGACCTCCATCATACTGATAACAGGATACTGGGAAAGCTGGGTGACCTCCAACATACTGATAACAGGATACTGGGAAAGCTGGGTGACCTCAGTTATACTATATACTGGATAGCTGGGTGATCTCAGTTATACAGTATATACTGGATAGCTGGGTGACCTCACTTATACACTATATACTGGATAGCTGAGTGACCTCACTTATACAGTATATACTGCATAGCTGGGTGACCTCACTTATACAGTATATACTGGATAGCTGAGTGACCTCACTTATACAGTATATACTGCATAGCTGGGTGACCTCACTTATACAGTATATACTGGATAGCTGGGTGACCTCACTTATACAGTATATACTGCATAGCTGGGAGACCTCACTTATACAGTATATACTGGATAGCTGGGGGACCTCACTTATACAGTATATACCGGATAGCTGGGTGACCTCACTTATACAGTATATACCGGATAGCTGGGTGACCTCACTTATACAGTATATACCGGATAGCTGGGTGACCTCACTTATACAGTATATACCGGATAGCTGGGTGACCTCACTTATACAGTATATACCGCATAGCTGGGGGACCTCACTTATACAGTATATACTGGATAGCTGGGTGACCTCACTTATACAGTATATACTGGATAGCTGGGGGACCTCACTTATACAGTATATACTGGATAGCTGGGTGACCTCACTTATACAGTATATACCGGATAGCTGGGGGACCTCACTTATACAGTATATACTGCATAGCTGGGGGACCTCACTTATACAGTATATACCGCATAGCTGGGTGACCTCACTTATACAGTATATACTGGATAGCTGGGTGACCTCACTTATACAGTATATACTGGATAGCTGGGTGACCTCACTTATACAGTATATACTGGATAGCTGGGGGACCTCACTTATACAGTATATACTGGATAGCTGGGAGACCTCACTTATACAGTATATACCGGATAGCTGGGTGACCTCACTTATACAGTATATACTGGATAGCTGGGTGACCTCACTTATACAGTATATACTGGATAGCTGGGTGACCTCACTTATACAGTATATACTGGATAGCTGGGGGACCTCACTTATACAGTATATACTGGATAGCTGGGAGACCTCACTTATACAGTATATACCGGATAGCTGGGTGACCTCACTTATACAGTATATACTGGATAGCTGGGTGACCTCACTTATACAGTATATACTGGATAGCTGGGGGACCTCACTTATACAGTATATACTGGATAGCTGGGTGACCTCACTTATACAGTATATACCGGATAGCTGGGGGACCTCACTTATACAGTATATACTGGATAGCTGGGGGGCCTCACTTATACAGTATATACTGGATAGCTGGGGGACCTCACTTATACAGTATATACTGGATAGCTGGGGGACCTCACTTATACAGTATATACTGGATAGCTGGGTGACCTCACTTATACAGTATATACTGGATAGCTGGGAGACCTCACTTATACAGTATATACTGGATAGCTGGGGGACCTCACTTATACAGTATATACTGGATAGCTGGGAGACCTCACTTATACAGTATATACTGGATAGCTGGGTGACCTCACTTATACAGTATACTGTGTGACAAGCCGGTTCTGGGGGCGGGGCTTGTCATCAGGGGGCGGGGCTTGTCGGATATCCCGGGGACCAGCCAGGGGGAAGTAAATCCTCGGTCAGTGGCCCCCCAGCATTTCAGCAACTACCCCCCCCCCCCTCTTAATACCCAACCCCACTACCTGCATCTGTGGTGGTGCTCCCTGGCCTCCTCGCTCAAGTCCAGATTCGGCCACCTGTCGGCCAGATGCTTCAGCAGCCGCTGTGCCTCCTCAGCTCCCCCACACACAGAGCCCGCAGTGCATGTACTGCAAGGTGACTGGAGCCCACAGGAAGCTGCTACAGTCTCTGCACCGCAGCACACAGCTTCCTCCTCCTTCCCGACCACCACCAGCCTCACGCTGCTGCAGCATACAGGGGAGCTGAGGCACAGTGCACAGACATGTGCGCCTTCAGACCCTTCACTGCCGCTCCCGCACTTCTCCCAGCACAGCTTCTGCATACCCCCTCAACCTGCGCTGTACTACACCACCTGGCCCGCCCGCACACCCCGGTTACAATACTCACCAACTTGCAGTAACTGTCAGTGGCAGGAGAGAGGCTGGGCAGGAGCTTGCCGGGTGACTGTCGGGGGCAGAAGAGAGGCTGGACAGGAGCGTGGCGCCGCTGTGGACGGCCGCGGCACACGCATCCAATGATGCACAAGTGACGAGTGACGTCACTAAAGCTACGTCTCAGCGGTACCAGCGCGGCCAATCCGAGGTGCGGGTCAGGCCAGACGTCAGAGGTCACGGCTGCTGCTAGTGCTAATTCGGCGCTGGCGTCAAAAAAAACTTTCGGGGCTAGGCAAAATTCATTCGGGGCTTAGGCCCCGAATGACTATGCCTAGCGACGCCACTGAATGGAGGTACAGTAAGTATTCTTCCTCCAGTGATCAGGGGGAAAAAATCTGGACCCCCACAATCACACTGCAGGGGTCCCAATTAGTAAGTGACAGGAGCTGTTACACGTAAAAGCTGCAATTGTGCTGCAGCATTCAGAGGTTAGTGACGGGCTGCAGTGCGGTCGTAAGTTATGGTCACAAGTTTTTATGTTCAGTGTATTTCTTAAGAATTTTAGGGATATTTTTTTTTTCTAATGTTCCATTTTATTGTCTGTATTTCCAAATTTTCCCGAAATCTTACATATTCCTGAACCCCCACCCCAAAGAATGACTGCAAGGAATAGGGCCTGGAGGTAGATGATCATTGTGAATATGTGCATCGGGGCTTGCTGTAATGTACAGTGGTACCTTGGTTTAAGAGCGTTTTGGTTTAAGAGCTCACAGTTTTTCAAAATTGTAACTTGGTTTAAGAGCATTGCTTTGGTGTAAGAGATCCCTGTACTGGGTGGGGGGGGAGTGGGGGAGGGGCATGGTCTGCATAGCGGGGTCTACAGCCCTGTACTCTGACCCAGGACGTCTCCCTTACTTTCCACATCATAGCAGATCCACTTCAGGCTGGGGCTTACATCAGGGGACAGGACTGTGGGGGTAATCTCTCCATAGCTGTAACCCCTCTCTCCCTGGACAGAGAGCGTTGTATGTATGTGCCCACATCTGCCCTGCTCATTCCTTCCTGCTCCCTGCAGTCTCTGTCAGTCCTGATTGGTCCATGCTGAACACCCCCTTCCCCATTGCTGTCATGTGACCACACAGACCTCTGGCAGCAGCCCTGCTTCTCTATTCTCGCCTGTTGTACTACGCTACTGCATTATGGGGATCTGCAGTTCCATCCTGTGTCTACAAACTGCTGCTGTTTTTCAGGTTTATGCAGTTACTATACATTATATACCACATGCTGATTGCTATACTCTACAGTAACTGATAATATCACATATCCAGCTGCTGTGTTATCAGGGTTATACAGTTACTATACATTATATACCACATGCTGATTGCTATACTCTACAGTAACTGATAATATCACATATCCAGCTGCTGTGTTATCAGGGTTATACAGTTACTATACATTATATACCACATGCTGATTGCTATACTCTACAGTAACTGATAATATCACATATCCAGCTGCTGTGTTATCAGGGTTATACAGTTACTATACATTATATACCACATGCTGATTGCTATACTCTACAGTAACTGATATCACATATCCAGCTGCTGTGTTATCAGGGTTATACAGTTACTATACATTATATACCACATGCTGATTGCTATACTCTACAGTAACTGATAATATCACATATCCAGCTGCTGTGTTATCAGGGTTATACAGTTACTATACATTATATACCACATGCTGATTGCTATAATGTACAGTAACTTATATATCACATATCCAGCTGCTGTGTTATCAGGGTTATACAGTTACTATACATTATATACCACATGCTGCTATACTGTACAGTAACTTATATATCACATATCCAGCTGCTGTGTTATCAGGGTTATACAGTTACTATACATTATATACCACATGCTGATTGCTATACTGTACAGTAACTTATATATCACATATCCAGCTGCAGTGTTATCAGGGTTATACAGTTACTATACATTATACACCACATGCTGCTATACTGTACAGTAACTTATATATCACATATCCAGCTGCTGTGTTATCAGGGTTATACAGTTACTATACATTATATACCACATGCTGATTGCTATACTCTACAGTAACTGATAATATCACATATCCAGCTGCTGTGTTATCAGGGTTATGCAGTTACTATACATTATATACCACATGCTGCTATACTGTACAGTAACTTATAATATCACATATCCAGCTGCTGTGTTATCAGGGTTATGCAGTTACTATACTTTATACACCACATGCTGATAATATACTGCACAGTAACTTATAATATCATTTATTCAGCTGTTTCTGAATGTTTGTTTTAATTTTTTGTAAGTTATTCAGAATAATAAATAATTATTTTTGGGGTGTGGAACCAATTGTCTGCATTTCTATGATTTCTTATGGGAAAATTTGGTTTGGTTTAAGAGTTTGGATTACAAGTTCAGCCCCGGAACTAATTATGCTCCTAATCCAAGGCACCACTGTATATCACTAGTGTTAGGCAGAGATGCTGAAGTGTTCGGGTCCAGCAACGTTCTCAACACTGCATATCACCTAAAACAACTCAGGCAAGATGGCTGCCCACATTAAAAAGGATCAAAAAGTAGAAATTGATTAGAAAAAAGAACATGTTTTAGCATCTGGATCTTCTTACAGACATGAAATAATTGCCAATTTTGTAAGTAAAAACCAAACATTCAGCAATAAACCGCACCTTGTCTAGAAGATCCCCGATGTTCCGGCATTTCCTTCATCACACTTGTCAGCACATATTCATTACCAACAACATTGCCTGGTTGTAGTGAGTCTCTGGAGGTGTAAAGGCTAAAAGGGTAACTAACCACGAGAAAGAGACACAAAGGGGAAGACTCAAGAAGACCAAGGAAGATTCAGTAAGAGGTGCAGGCCATGGGGTCCAGTAGTTGGCCCCTCCCCCTAAGGCCCTCCATATTGTATACCCCCTTCCTCCTCTGTATTTGTTTCAACATATGGTATGCATCCCCCTCTGCAGGTAGTCCCCATACTGTATACCTCTGTCCCCCCCTCTGTAGTTGTTCCCCCATACTGTATGCACCCTCCCCCCACCTGCAGGTAGTCCCCATATTGTATACACCTCCCCCCCCCCCAACACCTATAGGTAGTCCTCATACTGTATACAACTTCCGCCCCCCCCCCCCACACCTGTAGGTAGTCCCCATACTGTATACAGCCCCCCACACACCCGCAGGTAGTCCCCATACTGTATACACCCCCCTCCCTGCAGATGGTCCCCATACTCTATACATCCCCCCTCTGTAGTTGTTCACCCATACTGTATACCTGTATACCCCCTCCCCCTAAGGCCCTTCATATTGTATACCCCCTTCCCCCTCTGTATTTGTTTCAACATACTGTATGCATCCCCAGGGGCGTAGCTAATGTCTCCTGGGCCCTGGTGCGAGAGGCCAACTTGGGCCCCCCCCCCTCCTTTCACGACCAAGTGATGCTATTGTTGTGTGTGTGTGTATATATATATATATATATATATATATATATATACACAGTGGTGCCTTGGATTATGAGCATAATTCGTTCCAGGACCGTGCTTGTAATCCAAATCCACTCTTAAACCAAAGCAAATTTTCCTATAAGAAATCATGTAAACGCAGACAATTGGTTCCACACCCCAAATATATTTATTATTCTGTACTGTACAGTAATGGAGAGGATGGGAAACACAAGGGCTGACAGAGACTGCAGGGAGCATGAAGGAATGAGCAGGGCAGATGTGGGCACATACATGCAGTTCTCTCTGTCCGGGGAGAGAGGGGTTACAGCTATGGAGAGATTACCCCACAGTCCTGTCCCCTGATGTAAGCCCCAGCCTGAAGGGGATCTGCTATGATTTGGAAGGTGTTTAGAGTACAGTGCTGTAGACCCCGCTATGCAGGCCAAGCCACCCAATACAGGAAGTTCTTAAACCAAAGCAATGCTCTTAAACCAAGTCACAATTTTGAAAAACTGTGAGCTCTTAAACCAAAACGCTCTTAAACGAAGTTACTCTTAAACCAAGGTACCACTGTATGTATATATATATATATATATATATATATATATATATATATATATATATATACACACACACACACACACCAAGACAGATATTACCTATTACCGCCATACTGTTACCGACCAAATCCTGTATACTGAGACCAATATTACCAGTAATACCAGTATATAGGGAGGAAACATTACCGCCACACCACAACCACTACCATCACCACCATATTGTTACTGACCAAATCCAGTATACTAAATCACCTCATCCAGTCATATAGAGGTGGCCCCAGCTCTACACAGGCTCTATACACCATATACATTACAGTGCAGTTATATCAGGTGACTCACAGGAGACGTCTTTTCTGATCGGAGTTCTTTCCTTTTCATCATCTTCTCCATCCGTCCTAGGCCGTTATGAGAACTTCTCCAAGCCACGAATCCACAGAATCTGCCAGACAGACATATTAGGCTCCACACTCTGACACCATCTCCATCTCTCTACACACTGCACATCTGTACTGTCCCCTTTACACCCTCATTTAGTGGGTAGCCCTGACTCTATGTGACCTCCTAATAATATATGCCCCCCTCTGTGTATTCCCTCTCCCCCTATGTTGCCCCCCCCAAATAGATGGCCCCCCCTCCCCTATAGATGGCCCCCTCTACCCCCTCCCTTATAGATGGCCCCCTCTACCCCCTCCCTTATAGATGGCCCCCTCTACCCCCTCCCTTATAGATGGCCCCCTCTACCCCCACCCTCCCTTATAGATGGCCCCCTCTCCCCCCACCCTCCCTTATAGATGGTCCCCCCCCCCCTCCCTTATAGATGGTCCCCTTCCCCCCCCTCCCTTATAGATGGTCCCCTTCCCCCCCCCCCTCCCTTATAGATGGTCCCCTTCCCCCCCCTCCCTTATAGATGGTCCCCTTTCCCCCCCTTTATAGATGGTCCCCTTCCTCCCTCCCTTATAAATGGTCCCCTTCCCCCCCCCCTCATAGATGGCCCCCCTCTTTCCCCCCACCCTCATAGATGGCCCCTCTTTCCCCCCACCCTCATAGATGGCTCTTCTTTCCCCCCACCCTCATAGATGGCCCCCTCCTTCCCCCCACCCTCATAGATGGCCCCCCTCTTTCCCCCCACCCTCATAAATGCCCCCCTCTTCACCCCACCCTCATAGATGCCCCCCTCCTTCCCCCCCACCCTCATAGATGCCCCCCTCCTTTCCCCCCACCCTCATAGATGGCCCCCTCTTTCCCCCCACCCTCATAGATGGCCCCCTCTTTCCCCCCACCCTCATAGATGGCCCCCTCTTTCCCCCCACCCTCATAGATGCCCCCCTCCTTTCCCCCCACCCTCATAGATGGCCCCCTCTTTCCCCCCACCCTCATAGATGGCCCCCTCCTTCCCCCCCACCCTCATAGATGGCCCCCTCTTTCCCCCCACCCTCATAGATGGCCCCCCTCTTTCCCCCCACCCTCATAGATGGCCCCCTCTTTCCCCCCACCCTCATAGATGCCCCCCTCCTTTCCCCCCACCCTCATAGATGGCCCCCTCTTTCCCCCCACCCTCATAGATGGCCCCCTCCTTTCCCCCCACCCGTACAGGCTGATAAAAAAACAAAACTTAACTCACCTGACATCGCGCTCCCACGTTGATCCTCACTCCTCCTGATCTGTCCCCGGCTGCTGCGCGGCTGCCGGGGGTGTCGCGTCTTATCCCCGGCAGCGCGCGCATCCCAGAACTCCCTGCGCGCCGGAAACCGGAAGTCAGGGCCCAAGGCGCGCAGGGAGTTCTGGGATGCGCGCGCTGCCGGGGGTAAGACGCGACACCCCCGGCAGCCGCGCAGCAGCCGTGGGAAAGACGGAGCCAGACTCTTGTGACCGCAAGCAAAACAATGCTTGCGGTCACAAGAGTGATTGATCGGGGGGCCCCGCGGGCCCCCCTTGTGGCGGGCCCGGTTGCCGCGGCGACCCCCGCGACCACGGTGGCTACGCCACTGTGCATCCCCCTCTGCAGGTAGTCCCCATGCTGTATACCTCCTATCCCCCTATGTAGTTGTTCCCCCACACTGTATGCACCCCCCCCCCCCACCTGCAGGTAGTCCTCATACTGAATACAGCCCCCCACACCTATAGGTAGTCCCCATACTGTATACACCTCTCACAAACACACACACACACCTGCAGGTAGTCCCCATACTGTATACATCCCTCCCCCTGTCGTTGGTCCCCCATATTGTATACCTCCTAACACTAGAGGTAGTCCCCATACTGTATACCTCCCTCCCTCCCCCCCCCCCCCCTCTGTAGTTGGCCCACGTGCCCTCTGCCTCCCCCCCTGCATTGTGCCCCATAGGTTGAGACGGGGCATAACAAGTCTGATTGGCTCTGATTGGTGATGTTCAGCCACCCAGGGATCTGGTCAGCTGACCGTAACTAGAGCTTATTTTTGGGGTAGGGCTTATATTTCAGGTCTACTGCAAAAACCTGCAAAGGTAGGTCTTATTTTCAGGGTAGGTCTTATTTTTGGAGAAAAAGAGTAATTACCTGTTAAATTAAGCATTAAGCTGAGACTGAAATTGAAGGGGGGGCAAGGAGATGTTACAGCTCTCAGCAGTTCAGGGGCTTTGGAACACTTCTCTGACACTTTACACCAGAGAATAAAAGCATCTTTCTTCCTTCTGGAAGCACAGGCAGAAATATGAAAGCTACCATGCGCCTCTTTGCCCTAACAGCTAAGCGTCCGGAGTTTGGAGCTTGAATTAAAGAAGACACATTCACTTTTCTTTGGGAAAAAAAAACCACAAAAATAAATGGCGCCCTAAATATGTCTGAGAACATAGCCTGATAAAGTGAAAGTAAAATCGGGGCCTATGGATGATAGATGAGAGGCGTCACTATCAACAAGGCTCCGTTCACACGGAGTAAAAAGGCCAGCCTCCATGTCATACTGGAAGTCTATGGGAGGTTGCGTGCCTCCTCTCTCCGTGCCGAAGAATTGACATGTCCATTCTTCAGTGCAGAGAGAGGAGGCGCACAAGCCTCCCATAGCTTCCCATAGACTCCCAGTATGACATGGAGGCTGTCAGGATTCCACGACAGAGAATTCTGCAGCGGAATTCCGCCAGTTTTACTCTGTGTGAACGGAGCCTAAGAGGTGTAAGTTAAAGGGCAACTATCAGCAGGTTAGACAAATCTAACCTGCTGATTTGTCCCTATTGCACAGGAGACGCCAAGGAGGAAGCTATGTATTTTACCTTCCTCCTCTGCACCGATCCGGTGTAGTTAGTCGTCTGCTCGATGGTCCTGTCCGATTGTCAGGAGCACTGCCCACCCCCATAGCACCAATCAGGTCCACCCCTGACCGCTACATTTGTTATCATTAAAAAAGGGGTGGTCCGGATTGGCGCTATGGGGGCAGGCAGTGCTCCTAATAGTCTCACCAGACTGTGGAGAAAACTACTAACTGCACCGGAACGGCACCAAGGGGGAAGGTAAGAGACATAGCTTCCTCCTCGGCATCTCCTGTGCAATAGGGACATATCAGCAGGCAAGACTTTTCTTTAATGGGTTACCCAGGATTAGAAAAGCAAAACTGATTTATTCTAGAAACAGCACCACACCAGTCCTCAGGTCGTATAGGGTATCACAGTTCAGTTCCATTGAGCCGAGTTGTAATACCACACACAACGTGTGTGGGGTGGTGCTGTTTATGAAATGTTTATGTTTATGCTGTTTAGCTCTGTTTTTCTATTCCTGGATTACACCTTTAAATGGTCTCCAATGATTTTGTAAGACAACCCTTCTGGCACAAACCTTGCATAACGCAGTGCGAAGGAAACCGTAGTGCCTCTTCAATAATGAACATCCGCTTGGCCCCTAAGCCATAAAACGCTCTGTTCTCGGTTGGATCACCAGACATTGACAGAGGGACAATAGGGCTCACGGCCCGGAGAGCAGTCATTTTTCTCTGCCAGCCAGTATAACTTATTAGTAGAAATCTGGCACCTTGTGCAGGAGCTTGCAATGATATATAAAAATAGCCACCATGTGTCTTCAGGGATTAGACAGGCTGGTGGTGTATGTCAAGTGTTTGATTGTAAAAAAAAAAAAAAATGTTGCCGCACCAAGATTCCGGAGAGCTGTCATCTCTGTGATGTCTGTGTTACGAAGAAGTAATTGTATTTATCCATATAATAACTGCTGTTAAATTTCTTAGACCAACCAATGTATGAATAATCTGACAAGTGTGTGATGGAACCTGGGGGTGTGTCCTTACACTGTCCAATCAGATTCACAGCCACCAGGATGGGACCACCCAGCTGACAATATACTTATACATTTATTTTAAGATATAGCAAGAGAGGAGGGCAACACAGAGTTCAAAAACGGTTATGTTAAAGGGGTATTCCACTTAATATCTAAAAAATTAAATTCTCCTAAACCTAGCTGGTCAAGTCCCACTGAGTATTTTAAGCCGTCTCCTGCCTTTCTAGCTTCCGCCGTTCTTGAGTTACAAGTTTTCTAAAAGCTGATCAATATCCAAGATGGCGCCAGACAGGAAACAACAATTCCCAGCATGCCGAGTCTTATATTAATATTATTTTTTTTGCTGAAAAAAGGAGCTAAAGCTTATTTTCGATAATTTCTGCCAGCTAATTAACCATTTAAATACCTGTCAGGCTGGGACCCAGGGACACAGGACAAGTGTAGCTGGCACCCGCCCCGCTGTTCCTTCCTTTTTGGAGTGATCAGCTCCTTAGCAGGCCGGCCCCAACCTGAAGACGGATCGCTGCACTATATAAGTGATACACGTAGACAAGGACAAGACAAAACAAACACAATATTTAAAGGACAACTCCGGCGGGACCCCCCCAAAAAAAAAAAACACAGACACACACAGACACCATACTCACCATCCCTCCGGTGACGATCGCCACTCCATTCGCCCGCCGTCCGCCTCACTGTCACCTGCGTCCGCCGTCCAGCGATGTCTCTTGCTTCCGGGTCCATGAGAGAGAAAAGGCTGCCAGTGCGCTTGCGCACCGGCAGCCTTTTCATTGGCTGGAGCGCATCACATGGCTTCCAGCAAGCTCAGCCAATCAGGGCTGAGCAAGCTGGAAGCCATGTGATGCGCTCCAGCCAATGAAAAGGCTGCTGGTGCGCATGTGCACCAGCAGCCTTTTCTCTCCCATTCACTCTCAATGAAGACGCCGAAGAGGAAGAAGACCCGGACCGCCCCCCAGCTCTGACGTCACTCGACACCAGAGAAGAGGACCGTGACGACCGTAATAGGTAATGTATATATTCTTTAACTTCCGGGGTGGGGGTCGGAAAGTGGGGGAAGGGGGCCAGACCGGGTATTTAACCACATTACAAAGTTATATAACTTTGTAATGTGTGTTAAATAAGCCCAAAAAAAATTTCGCCGGAGTTGTCCTTTAAGGGTCAACAAGCTGAGTCGGTATCTGTTGTCACGGTACAAAATCAGAAGTCGGGGGGGGGGGGGGGGGGGGGAGTCAGAAAGTCAAGTCAAAATCAGGAAAACAATCAGGATACAATGCTAGCATGACGGGTGTAGTAGTCTTATGGAGGCTGGAGTCCCAGCCCCATGGCATGATTGGGGCAGAGACCCCAGCCCCCAACCCCCTGACAGAGCTGACTGGTGGTGCCGGCCGCCAGTAAGCATAATTGCAAACACACAGCACCTGGGCCGTCCGGCTGGGGGCAGTGCAAGCCCTGGCCGTGATAAGAGATGCTAGGGACGCTGTTATTGTTAATGAGTGTTCCCAAGATTATTTATTCTCCCAATGATCAGCTGACCAGCTCGCTCGTCGGCCGGTAAAATCATAATTTTTGGCCACACATTTCTTTCTTAACGAGGTGTACGGCGGATAGCAATGGATTTAAAGGGAATGTGTGATGTAAATTTTCTTTTACTGATTAGTGTCAGATACTAATCTGTTTCTGACTTTTTTTTTATTTTACTTTTTGTACTTTGTTATGAGCATTTAGTGCCATGCTTTACAGAAAGACTCATGTACATAGACAATTAAAAGACTCTGTCCCCTTGAGATGATTGTGATACAGTACTGAGCACGCTCTGTGACCTGTGAAGAGGTCATTCCACAGGGAGCTGCTATTGTTTCCTCTATCTACTGGTGTCACATGATGCTGCAATGCTGTACAGGTCACTTTACGGCAGCCGCCTCTCATCATCACAGACAAAATAGGAAGTCTCAGCTTAGTTTTTGCACCAGTGGTGAGAAAGAAAACTAAGATAGAATATTGATAGAAAATTTTTCATTTTAAAAGATTTCACCAAAAATTCTTTAAAAATATGTTTAAACATAAACACTTTGGGGGAGATTATCAAACATGGTGTAAAGTGAAACTGGCTCAGTTGCCCCTAGCAACCAATCAGATTCCACCTTTCATCCCTCACAGACTCTTTGCAAAATGAAAGGTGGAATCTGATTGGTTGCTAGGGGCAACTGAGCCAGTTTCACTTTACACTATGATAAATCTCCCCCATTATTTATATAATGTCATTTTCTGATGACACATTCCCTTTAAATGCCCAGCCATGCGGGCCCCTAGAGAAACTTGGCACTTTCAACAACTTCTCCGAACTTGAACACTCGACATTTGAATGCCCTAGGGCTGCCAGGAAAGCAGGGATGTTTTCCTGGCAGCCCTAGGGTGGCATCCAACTTCTTTACACCCAGGGAATCAAATGCCAAGTGTTCAAGTTCAGAGAAGTGGCCAAACCAGGACAGTTTCCTCAAGTCCACTCAACACTACCTAAGATCTATCTAACAGCGTCAGCGCATGGGAACGTGAATTGTATCTGACAGATTCCCGGTCAATATATAAACCGTACAGACCAGCGCCACTTGTCTGGTCCGCCAGACCAATCCTGATTAATGGTACCTGGTCATTGAGCCCGGTCATATAATCCGCTCTGGTGAAAGGTTAATGAAGCTGTAAAGCAAACATATTTATCACTTCAACGCTGCAAACAGATGTAGGCTTCTCACATGACAGAAGATCTCCTGATGAATATTACCAAAAATGAAGATCTATCAGCTTACAAAGACATAGGAGACTCAACTATGCCGGGGATCAACGAGGAGACATCTCTGTTCTGACTGTATCCAGACTGCTACGTGAGACCACACTTTAGGATGATAAATATGAGGACAAGAAAATCTGACTATGTTTAGTTGTTTTATGAACTGAGATCCCAGTGTTGTGTTGTATAGATCACTAATAGGGACGTCCTAGGGGTAAAGTCTCCATCCATAACCCCAATTACAACTAATTACTATAAGTCAGAGCAGAGGACTACCGAAAAGAGCAGCTTGCACTCTGTTGGGACAATATTTCACATGATCCCCTATTTGTTTGAACACTTTCTAAGGCTATGCTCCCACACAGTATTTTTACTCAGTATTTTGCAACCAAAACCAGGAGCGGATAGAAAACACAGAAGGGCTATGCTCACACACTGTTGAAATTGAGTGGATTGCCACCACTTATTGGCCATAACAGCCGTTATTTCAAAACAGTGGCTGTAGTTAAAATAACAGTAAATATTTGCTATCAAATGGCGGCCATCTACTCAATTTCAACAGTGTGTGAACATAGCCTTTTTGTGTTTTCAATCCGCTCCTGGTTTTGGTTACTACAGAGTCTGGAGAAAAACATATATGGCCTATGGCCTACGGCTGTATCACGGAGGGCACAAATCTGGTGTGAACCTTCCCTAAGCGTTCCCTGAATCACCGCAGCATTCCAGAATGAAGTAATCGTCTGTAATGAGGAAGTCTGATGAGAATCTCCTAACAGATTACCCTAACCCCCTAAACAGCCATGTGTGTTTTTATGGTGGTCATTAAAGGCTCTTACTCCTGCTCATAGTCCTTTTTAAGAGGGGTAGGAATAGCCCGGCACGGTATCCCAGGAGTTTGACTGTCTCTAACTGCCAGGAGCAGAGAAACATCCGATCCTGGTTGCTTAACCACTTGATGGCCACGGTGACATCATAACTTCAACATCGAACGGGTGATCTATCAACCCCCTCCCCCCCCCTGTAAACAGATTTTCCTACCAAATAATAAACACCTGTCAGTATAATAGCTGAAATAGGAATGGGTCTATAACGAGCCATAAAGTGTGAATTTTCTGCTCGCCCTCGCAGAGTCCATTTCCCGCTGCCTAACATGTAATATGAGTCTATACGCTCTGCATGTGGCCTGTCATGAGGAGTAAGAGCTCCAGAAGGGATTTGGAGGAAACTGCATCTGAGGGTTTATTTGTCACCGCTTCATTAAAGTGAGTCCTCCATCTCCTGGCATAGAGTCCAGTAAACCAACCACCATCTTACAGAAGACCCATGTGCTTCTTCATTAGGACTCGCCAGGTTTTGTAATTAGATCCGGACCTGATTTAGAGAGAGAGATGATATAATTAATTTGACATTGGTTTTAACCCTGGATTTAACGTATCCGTATTCTGACTCTTTGGTTTGCTGTTAACCCGGGGATTGATGGGCTCCATTTTCTTGGAGCTCTGACAAGATTCACACCTTGTGCAGCGTCAGCTGTGTCCACTCCTCTCGTCACCTTCCTGCCCATTCTGATTCCTCTTACTCGGGACTGAAGTATCTACATGGTGACTCAGTGAGGACCATGCCAGTAGATATTGTATCATCCAAAATGGCTTTCGATGTCTCTTCTTACTCGCTCCGTTATTCAGCTCTGCTATCTTCCCTAGTCCCTTAGTCATTGGCTCTTCTGTCTAGGAAAGTCTATGCTTTCTGAAAGTAACAAACCACTATTGTGACCAAGCAAGGTAAATCTATTCAAATAACATCTTTTCTTCTCACATGGCGTTTTTTGAGAAAACTACCACCACAGTTTTCGTGCCAAAACCAGAAAAGGGTCCAACAGGAAAGAGAAGTACAAGTCCTCCCTTTATATTGTCCATCCATTTGAATCCACTTCTGACTTTTGCACAAAAACTGCAGTGTCAGTTTTCCAAAATACAGCAATTTTTTTAAGTTTCCAGCCTTAGAGAACGCAGATTGGATCATTGGAGCTTCAAGCTGCCCAGAACAGATTACAATAGTTGCTTTCTATGGAAAACTGTCTATCTTGCATGATCGATTGCTTATTCTTGATTTGTATGGCAAAAGTTGGTGGATGTATGTATGCCTACGGATAAGTTGGCAGGCCGTCAACATATTTTTATTTCTAAGTAGGTGAAGAATTCTGCATGGAACATTTTTAATGTATATTTAAAGTGGTGGAGATTATTGTTGAGTAAACTTGCCGAAGGTTTGGGTTCGGCACCATTGGTCTAAATCCAAAAGCTCAAGGTTTGATTACCGGCATCTGGAGAAGTTGGGATCAGCCCTAAGGTGTCACGGAAAATATGGATACAGCCTATGGCCTATGGCTGTTTCCATGTTTTCCAAGACTTCCTAGGCGGAATCCAACTTCTCCAGCCACGAACCTGAACTTTTGGCAAGTTCGCTCAACACTTATGGGGGTTAATTTTTACTTCTCACTGCCTGAATATGTGGAGCTTATTATACAGGGATACATATACAGTGGTACCTTGGTTTAAGAGTAACTTGGTTTAAGAGCGTTTTGGTTTAAGAGCTCACAGTTATTCAAAATCGTGACTTGGTTTAAGAGCATTGCTTTGGTTTAAGAGCTCCCTGTACTGGGTAGGAGCGCGAGTGGATGGTCTGAATAGCGGGGTGTACAGCCCTGTACTCTGACCCACAAAGTCTCCCTCACCTCCCAAATCATAGCAGATCCACTTTAGGCTGGGGCTTACATCAGGGGACAGGACTGTGGAGGTAATCTCCTCATAGCTGTAACCCCTCTCTCCCCAGACAGAGAGTGCTGCATGTATGTGCCCACATCTGCCCTGCTCATTCCTTCATGCTCCCTGCAGTCTCTGTCCGCCCTTGTGTTTCCCATCCTCTCCATTACTGTACAGTAACTTATAATATAACATATTCTGCTGTTTCTGAATGTTTGTTTCATCTGTTTTACATGTTATTCAGAATAATAAATCATTATTTTTGGGGTGTGGAACCAATTGTCTGCATTTCAGTGATTTCTTATGGAAAAATTTGCTTTGGTTTAAGAGTGGATTTGGATTACAAGCGCGGTCCCGGAACCAATTATGCTCGTAATCCAAGGCACCGCTGTATATAGTTCCTCTTGCTGTACGTTTCAATAAGTTTCTAAGCGTTCAATAGAGGTAGCTGTATGGTGCTTAAATGTAAGCATGTACCTCTGCCATCCGCCCAAAGAATGGGCATGTCCATTCTTTGGGCGGACGGCAGAATCCGCTTGACTATAGAATGGAGTCAATGGGACGGGTGGAGAGTGAAGCGGGAGCCCATAGAAGATAGTGGCCGTCTGCTGCCGTTGCTCCTATTACAGGAAGCTACGACAACAGATCGTTGCTATTTGGATCGTTGGTCTTTCAACATGTTGAAAGACAACGATCAGCCGACATTGGGCATGTCAGCTGATCGTTGCCTTTCATTACACAAAGCGATTATCGCCCATAATGGCTGATAATCGGCCAAATACGGCTGATAATACATGTAATAGGGCCTTAACTTGAGGGCCCACTGTATAAAGCAGAAGAAAAAGAAAAGATGTTGATCACATGACCTTCTTTCTTTTTGGAGCTATTTTCCGCAGCATCTCAGATCTCTTTTTACACTTCGAGGAGGACTTAGGGCGGATTGGATTTGTTATGGCTACTAACATTTGCTATCTTCTTCTGCTGGTATTTGGCAGCTTCACTTTTTGGCTCATTGATAACGTTTATTATTTCTGGTAACAAGATTTGTTCTTGCAATTAAGAATAATCAGCAGATAGTCTGCGCTGGCCGGACCACAAGGGTGAGACGGATAGTTCCAAGGTGAAAACAAATCTCGTCTTGTTCTTAATCCAGGGCTGAGAGATTGCTTCGAGGTGAACAATGTTTTTCCACTCGGACACCACATGGAGCATAAACAGCAGGCGGCCATATAAATCACAATATAATCTAGCTGCCGACTTTCGCATGTCCGCCATCACCTGCCCCGTGCTGATGACAGCCAACTATCTAGGGGCTACAATCACATTCTCGTCCTTGTTGGCTCTGTACACGTGCCAGGGCCGAATTAGGAGAAATTACTATTGGATTATTTTATTTAAAGTTAAAGAGAATGTATCATCTAGACTTTACTGCAGATTAGTGTCAGAGACTGATACTATTGATACTATTTGCATTTTTTTTTACATTACTATGAGGGCAGCCATCTTATCTGAACATTTTTTTTACAGCATTTAGAGATGTGCTTTACGGCAAGCCCCATGGACATAGGCAACAATAGATAGGAGCTGCCCCTTTGGCATGTTACTGGGCATACTATGTGACCTCAAAAGGGAGAGGGGGAGGTTGAGCTCTGAGCTTCCTTAACTGAAATCTACTGGTGTCACCTACCACTGTAATGCTGTACAGATCACTTTACAGCAGTCTCCTCCTTATCATCTCAGAATGTCTCAGCTTAATATTAAGCCTTGTGTTGAGAACGGTACATGAAATTTCAGGATTATTTTAAAATACAGATGAATAAAGATGAAAATTAGAAGAAAGTACTTATACAATACATTCCCATACTCTTCTCCAATATGAAAAAAAGGGTCCTATGATCTCCAAAATCTGCAAACTCAGGGAGGCCAGGCTGTGGACTATATGACTCTATGGGAGTTATAGAAATAAACAGCTAAGTAAGGACCATATAACACAGAATGATTATCTGCCAAATCAGGCCTATTCCGTCAGATATCACTCCGTGTAATAAAGACAACGATGAGCCGAGGAGCCAATCAGCTGATCGTTGTCTTTCATCATGTTTAAAAATCATCTGCTGCCAGTTGCACTTTGCCATGTGTAATAGTGATGCCCAGCCAACTGCTATTCCAAGGGTTAAAAAAAAAATAAAGATGTACAAGTATACTTACCTGTCCATGTTCCCTCAGTGTCCTCCTGCGCTCACCACAGCCCCCTCTGGCACTTCTGAACCTGTCACTGAAGTGACAGGCTGCTCAGCTTGGCCAGTGATTGGCTGTCACTTCAGAGATGGGACCAGAAGTGCAAGCTGCAGTGACCACAGACAAGATTGGAGGACAGCGGGGGAATGTGGACAGGTAAGTACATCATTATTATTATTTTACACCTTTAAAACAAGGACTGCATTGATATTGCTACTGAGATATATATATATATATATATATATATATATATACAGCCCTCGCTGAACAGTAATCAAGCCGTTTTATAGGCTCTCTAGCAGATTCACACTCGCTTACCCAGGATATCAGGCTGTTAAATAATACCCTATGGCCATGTAATTTACATGCTGTAAATGTCTAAAATGGGAAAACACCTTTAACCCCTTAAAAAGCTTTTTTTTAAATTTCCTATTCACCTTCTAAGAACTATACTTTTTTATTTTCCCACTGGCAGAGCCGTATGAGAGCACAAGTCGGACTTTTTAATGGCATGCTTCATATCACTATATGCTATTCTTTATGCTATAAAATATCTTTTTTTTTTATGGGGGGGGAGCCACAGCCTCACTCACACTCAGTCCTCCGGCAGCAGTGAGTAGTAATAATCACCAGTTGCTCGCTTCCACAGGAAGATCCCCTCAATTCTACAGGGTTCCTGATGTGTACAAGCACTGGAGGAGTGCTGGAAGGCGTCAGATTACTGGCAGAGTTGATCAGCTAGCAGTGGGTTTCTACCCAGCACAGTATCAGGATGGAGACACAGGGGGGCTCATACTACCAAATCTTCATTGTTAAGAGTTACATTTTTTTTTATTTATTTATAAGCTTGTTCTGCTAAACGCTCTCATACCAAGTTACATGTAATCCAAGGTTTCACGGAACTGCAAAATTATATAACTAGTAAATGTAAAAAAAAAAAAAGTATGGCCGGAATACCCTTTTAATATAGAATTAAACTCATGTACAAATGATCGTATATGAAGAACACTTCCTGACCTTTTGTATCTATATCAAAGACTATGGCCCCAGAATAATCAAAGCGTGCATAACAGTAACTGGTATAAACTGCCCATAGGAACCAATGACAGCGTTCATGTTACCAGTTTTTTTCCCTCGACTTTGGGCCTATATGTACAGAACCCCCCCCCCCCCTCCCATCCCCCTTCTTATCATGTATATTCCAGTTATGAGCAGTAAATGGGGATAATGTGGAGGGGCTAGGATCAAAAGACCGCGGCATGTTCCTGGTGCGGCTAATTAATTCCTTCTCCGCTTACACGGCCGGCCATTACAGACATCCTTGTCATCAGATATAAGATGTCAGAATTAGACTGACACCGAGACCCCTCATGCTGAAAGGAGAAATCTCACTTATTTCAGTCACTTCTATGCGAGTCCCCCGAGCTCCGCTTTGGCGTTCTTAGCAGTACACATTGTAAGGATACCAACCTACTCCTTAAAGTTAACGTGTCTATAAACAACTGACTGACGCTTAGACAACAATGCGGACTCAGTTATTGGGGTGAAGCGGAGGGTCGGGCAATAATAACAAGCTGATTAGATTTAGAGACATGTGTTCTTTTTATTCTGTTTCTATTTTCTGATCGTGATTTTATTTTTAGTACATTATTACGGGGCAGCCATCTTGCCTGAGCTGTTTTTAACAGCACTTAAAGGGAAACTCCTGTGATTTTTTTTTTCTTTTAAATCAACTGGTGTCAGAAAGTTTAATAGATTTGTAATTTACTTCTATTTAAAAATCTTCAGTCTTCCAGTACTTATCAGCTGCTATATGTCCTGCAGGAAGTGGTGTATTCTTTCCAGTCTGACACAGTGCTCTCTGCTGACCCCTCTGTCCATGTCAGGAACTGTCCAGAGCAGTAGTAAATCCCCATAGAAAACCTCTCCTGCTCTGGACGGTTCCTGACATGGACAGTGGTGGCAGCAGAGAGCACTGTGCAGACTGGAAATACACCACTTCCTGTAGGACATACAGCAGCTGATAAGTACTGGAATACTTGAGCTATAGGCTGTATCCATGTTTTCCAGGACTCCCTAGAGCTGCATCCATCATTAGCAGTCACCACTTCCTGCAGGACATACAGCAGCTGATAAGTACTGGGAGACTTGAGATTTTTTAATAGAAGTAAATTACAAATCTCTGGCACTTTCTGGCATCAGTTGATTTGAAAGAAAAAATATTTTTGGTGAACAACCCCTTTAACAAGAAGAAAAAAAAAACTGACCAAAACATTCAGATACCATATATATTTTTTTGTTTGATATGTTTGTTAGTTACATTCTCGTCACGTTTCAATGACACTTTAGTAAATTATTACTGTTCTCACAGATCACCTATATGATGTATTGGTGCTGACAGGTGACTCTTTTTATGTAGTTTTAGACTATGAGGCGGATGCCAGTACTTACATTGTGACCTAAGACCCTAAAATAAACCGGCAGAAGGCTGGAAATATATCACTGGATTATGTGGTCATGTGTCTGACAGAACTCCCTCCAAATATTCAGAAATGTGCTGCTTTCAGAGCATTGTGTCATCACGAGACGGGATATACAAGTACTGGATAGACAGGTTCGGAATAGCACTGTAGGCTAGAGATACGAGACCTTATACCGGTCAATACGAGACTTTATACCGAAGAAGAAGATACTCGAACTCACGTATAGATATCTGTGATATGACCGCCTTATGCCCTATAGTGTTGGGATACTTGTCCTGCTAGGGTAGTACGAGGTCCAAGGTCCCTGCACTGGATGAAGGAGACTTTCCAAGACTTACCAAAATAGCTGTTGTTGCAGTAGGATACGTAGGCTGAACTGCAGCTTTGTCCTGCTGGGGTCAGTACCTAGCCTCAGGTATACGGCGCAGTGTCGTGTAGAGAGTAACCCTGGCGTGGACAAGGTTTTCCTCAGAGGACGTCATCCCTCCTGAGGGTCTAGTACTGCATGCTAGCAATAGTTAACAGCATGTAAGAAGCATAACTCTCTTGGTGCCTGACAGGGGTCCTTGTCTAGGCCAGGCCCTGGCTTTACTGCAGCAGTAATTGTGTTCTCTGTGTCTCCCTCTTACTGAGCAAAGAAGAGGAACCCTCCCACCAGGAACTAACTCTTTTTTATAGGGTCACCTTAGCTACTGTAGGATTGGTGGGGCTGTGTGTGCAGAAGAGAGAGCAGAGGTGATAGGGTAGAAAAAAAGAGGGAAAAACACTTGCACCTGTGACAGGAGAAAACACGACATGTGAAAAAAACAATGAATCCAACGCATCCTTCAGCTGTGCGTAATACAATACATATGAAAGGTACAGCAGCACCTAGTGGGGAAAAACAAAAACGCTTTTTTCCTTCGTCCCCCCTGTCAGAACCTGAGTTACTTTGCCCAGGTGCATAGGAAACTTAGTGGCACACCTGTGCTGGGACACTACACGTGCGGCAATAAATATCGGCATACCGCTCCATAGTTATATAGATTGTGCAGAGGTTGGCCCTGTCCTAGAAATGACTGTGGGGCATAATGAATCCATGTAATAGAGTAATATAGTGCTTATATATATATATATATATATATATATATACACTGACCGGAAGAAGGGAGGAGTCCCGAAACGGTCATCGTCAGTGGAACACGCCTGCATTGTGTTCTCTGTACCACCGCTCATTATGAAGAGATGAATTGAAAGACCTACCTTGCTGCTGGGTGAGTGCTTGGCGTTTTCTTTCTTCTGCATACCATGATTCTAGTTTATGCCTTAGCACCCTCTAAGCCACATAGTCTGTTTGATTGCCTTTATCGGGATTTGTTACTTTGTATTTGGAGCCAGTGGACTGCATTGATCCCGTTAGTGATGCTGATCGTCACTACTCTACACCTAAAAGCTAAAAGTGCCCATACACATTTATTCATGTGTCCTCTATGGAGAGGAGAGGGGTGAGACACCACCAGAGACGTCTGTCCTATTAGACTAAGCGATTTTTAAATATTAACAATAAACATTCGCAAACGAGATTGTTTATCGTTAACCCGAAATCGTTCACCGTATTACGCAGAACAATGGTCGTTAGTTACAATCGTTCCTACAATTGTTTACTCCATCTGATCCCAGCAAAAGGAACGATTTGGAATTACAGTGAACGATTAGTGAACGAATGCGGAATTACAGCGAACGATTAATGAATGATTAGCAATGAATTTAGGGTCAAATCTAAATCAACAATCAACGAGACATGAACGATTTTTCCATTGTTGCCTGCTATTACACAGGATGATTATCGTCTAAATTTGTATATAACAATTTTCCGCACAATACTTGTCCCATGTAATAGGGCCCTTACCCCTTCCTTCTCCTTAATCCTTTCTTTTTCAAAACAATTTAACCCCTTCATGCCAGCCATATGTGTATATAAGTTCTTCTTGACGATTTCCTGGGCAGTAGGAATGTATATAAACATTTCTGGCATGAAGGGATTCAAAGCGACTCTGTACCCACAATCTGACCCCCCAAACCGCTTGCAGACGGTGGTTTATGGGGGGCTGGGGCTGTAAGCTGCAGGCGGCGCAGGGGTTAAAGGGGCCGGGTCCCATGCAGGCAGCGTGTATGGGACCCATTGAGCTTCACGGTACAGGATCCGCAGCTGATTTTGCTGCACACTCACAGCATTAAAATCCGCTGTGGATCCTGTAGGTGTGAAAGCACCCTAAATGTTTCCAAAATCTGAGGTCTCCGTTGTCCATAGAGACAGAATATGCATAGTACACTGCTTAGTGTGTCGTATATATATATATATATATATATATATATATATATACTCCAGAAAATTTTCAGAAATTTTCTGGAGTACGATTGGGGTGAAGGACCGAACCCCGTGAGGACTGTGCACCCTGCACTGTGTAACCGCGGACCCAACCACTACTATATATATATATATATATATATATATATATATATATACAGGGGCGGTCTTGGCATTTCTGGGGCCCCAAGCGAAGTTATGTCTGGGGCCCCCCCTCGACACGCGTTGCAAAACAATAGACCGCTGTGTGTTGCCCCCAGTAGTATATACCCCTTGTGCGCTACTGCCAGTAATATATACTCCTTGTGTGCTGCCCCCAATAGTATATACCCCTTGTTTCCTGCCCCCAGTAGTATATACCCCTTGTTTGCTTCCCCCAGTAGTATATAGACCCCTGTGTGTTCCCCCAGAAGTATATAGACCTCCTGTGTGCTGCCCCAGTTGTATATAGACCCCCTGTGTGCTCCCCCAGTTGTATAGACCCCCTGTGTGCTGCCCCCAGTTGTATATACCCCCTGTGTGCTCCCCCACTTGTATATAGCTGCCCTGTGTGCTCCCTCAGGGGTATTTAGCCCCCCTGTGTGCTCCCTCACTTGGATATAGACCTCCTGTGTGCTCTCCGACTTGGATATAGACCCCTGTGTGCTCCTCCAGTAGTATATAAACCCCCTGTGTGGTTCCTCCAGTAGTATCTAGACCCCCTGTGTGCCCCACCAGTATTATATAGACCCCTTGTGTGCTTCCCCAGTAGTATACAGACCCCTGAGTGCTCCCCCAGTTATATATAGACCACAGGTGTGACTCACAAGTAGTATATAGACCCCCTGTAGGTTCCCCCAGTAGTATATAGACCCCCTGTGTGCCCCACCAGTAGTATATAGACCCCTGTGTGCTCCCCCAGTAGTATATAGACCCCTGTGTGCGCCCCCACTTGGATATAGACCTCCTGTGTGCTCCCCAAGTTGTATATTAACCCCATTCTGCTGCCCAAAGTAGTATATAGACCCCCTGTGTGCTGCCCCCAGTAGTCTATAGCCCCCCTGTGTGTTCCCCCTGTTATATAGCCCCCCTGTGTGCTCCCCCTTTTATATAGACCCCCGATGTGCGCTCCCCCAGTTAAACAGACCCCTTTGTGCTCCCCCTCCCATATAGTATATAACACAATAAAACAAACACTTATACTCACCTGGGTCCGGGCGTCTCCTCTTCTCTTCACTCTTGTGGCCGCAGGAAAGGTTTTCCCTGCGATCACAAGAGGCCGCACTCCCCTTGTCCTGGCGCCGATGCTCCAGTGATGTCACTGGAGCGCCGGCACCATAAGGACAGAGCGGCCACTTGTGACCGCAGGGAAAGCACTTCCTGTGGCCACAAGAGTGACTGACAGGAAGGGAGTCAATGTCTCCCGCCCTGTCAGTGCTGCTGCATGTAACTATGAGCGCTCTTTACAAGTGCTCATAGTTACAGTTCAGATGGCAGCAGTGAGCGGGGCAGCGGCCCTGTCCAGTGGTCTTGAGTACAAGAGCAGGGCGTGGGGGTTCCCCTGGATGTTGGGGGCCCCAAGCGATCGCTTGGGGTGCTTGGTGCCAAAGACCGCCACTGTATATATGTATATATATATATATATATATATATATATATATAGTGCACATATTTCCTAGATAGTACTAGTGGTAGGTAGTGACCAAATATTTGAGGAAAGAGTAATGGTGTGTCTACACAGAGAGATTTATCTGACAGATTTTTGAAGCCAAAGCCAGGAATGGAGAAGAGGAGAAATCTCAGTCTTTCCTTTATGACCTGTTCTCAGTTTATAGTCTATTCCTGCCTATGGCTTTAAAAATCTTTCAGATAAATCTCTGTAAAAGCACCCTAAGCAGGTTCTATCATTACCACCAGAACACGTTCTCAGATTAGGTCCCGTATAATTCTGCCCTACACTCCCGCCATCTGTCTTCATCATTACATCCAGGTCTTGCAAAATGGAGGGAATTGTAACAGGCTTCTCATCTTACTGCACCAGACAAGCACTTTAAAACTACTCACACAAGCTCTTCAAGTGCTCGGACAGAGTCAGTGCTTAATCTTTTAGACCTATAACTAGAACCAGTCTGGTATTTAAATAGCAATTACAGTCACAATTCACAGTGTGACATGGTTCATTGGGATTTCACACAAACAGATCGAATGATAGAACAGCAGAGGACTATCGGAAGACTATATACCAGATAGAAACTGACCCCACAGAAAGAGGGAACAAAATACCGTCCAAGGAGTATGGTTACAGTCCAGTCTGGCCAGATCCATAGCCAGGGAGATATAGACCACAGGACAAACTCCACAAGAGAAAGTAAAGCTCTGGGAACTTCTCCTAATGGATGTCTCTGTAGGGTTGTTGGCGTCACATATCACAATGGCCCTCTAAGAATTGAGGTATCCACCATCCAGTATGCAGAGAAGGTGCTGTCATCAGCATCAGTTCCTCACTCCAAATGGGATCCAGACTCTGACCAATGACGTTTCCAAGATCTCAAGAAGGTGCTGGCCTCAGGATCAGCTACTCACTCCAGTGGTATCCAGACAATTCAGAGAATGCAAAGCTCTATATGGAATATAACGAGGCTGAGCCTGATCAGCCACTATAGCTATAACACTGGAGCCCTCAGGGAGGCCTCAGGATGTCATAGCCACCATCAGGGCTTGGCACTTGGCACAGCCCCGATGGTGAACAGAGGGAGAATTCTACCTCTTTTCTGCCCTATAGCTGCTGCAGGGTATAGAGTCAACTGTTGCGCTCTGAACTCGGCTCAGGTCTCAGCAGTTGCAGTGGGTGCCCGGCTGTCACTGACAGCCGGGACCAGACGAGAATGGAATGGGTGCAGCTTCTGTGTCCGTTTCACCAGCGGACATGACTGTATGTCCATGAGCGGGATTGCATCGCAAAAATGGACATACACTTACGTCTGCGGTCCTGAGGGGGTTAATTCTAGCAGGAGACTCTTGTATTTTAGTGTTTGGTCAATTTGGCAACATGCACATTTCCAGGTTTATATTATACTGTGTGGGTTAGGTCTACGCTGAATGTGGAAAATGAAGAGGCCATCCGAGGACAAGGACCGACGTGAATGTTTACAGACTGTATATGCTATATGATATGAGAAATATTTCATGACTGGGATGTCTGGGCTACACCGGAGTTTTTTCTGAATGTTTCATTCGGTGAATCAGATCCTGTGCCAGAACAAACGATTATCTCTACGTGTGAGGGAGCAGGGACCTGGAATATGCTGAGTTAGTTGTGTTACCCGGTCACAGGGACATCGGTGATGAGTAAGCTGATGGAAATACACAGACCGTCCCAGGAGAGGCTGTTTGTAACCGGAGCCAGTTGTTTTGTCGAGGTGGAAATCCCTTTCTAATGTTCCCTGGCTGGCCAACAACCTAAATGTTTCTGAGCCCGGAGCTTAGGTAGACCTAGACAATGAATTTAGACCATTGTCTCGAGAGGCGTTACACAGAAACCACACGACTATAGTAGTGTAGTGAAGCTACAGGCCGGCTACATTCCAAAAGTTTCAAACTTGGAAATCTGTTCTTACTATGGCTGCCAACATGACCTTCTCCGTGTGCGTGCCCTCCGGGTGAGAAGAGCTTATCTTACCCGGCTGCTAAAGATCTTCTTATAGTTGGAATGTAGCAGCGCTGTTGGATGGAGACAAGATGGATGTGTTTTCTTGTATTCATGTTCTCTTTACTTTTTACCATGACAGATTTAATCGTGTTATTCATTAAACATAAAAAAAATAAATAAAAAAAATTGACATGTAATAGACAGGCATGACACCGCTCAGGACCTGGGTGCTCAAAAGACTTAAAAAAATCACCCAGACCGCGAACAATCAATAATTTTGAGACGTTGCCTAACTCCAAACCTGTCCAGATCTCTGCGTGGTCATCTGCCCATAAAATACATCCGAAACTGCGCGTTTGGCCATGATTCAGTGACTGAATTGTATGTTTCTTTTGCACCAGTCTGAACTGTGTCTTATTCTAGCACTTTCTTTGTGGTGATTGACAGGTTGCTAGCCTAATCCTGGGCTGCAGATAGTTCAGACTGTATAGTGATGGACAGGTTCCTTTGCCACTCGTCTTTCTTCTCTGACAGTCTTTGCTCTGTGGTCTGGACGTCAGAGGGCTGGTCCAATCACATCCTGGATCGGGACATCTCATAAGAAGTCAATTTGTGCTCTTTGCCAATTTTCGCAATAGTCTCTTGTAGCTGGAGCAGGCGTTTCATATTGGATTGTCTTGCTTGGAATTCTGACCTCTTTGCTTGTCCTCCTGACCTCCATATTTGCCTGCTGTCCAGACCATTCATTGGCTAATTAGATCTTTTGTACGGCCGGTAAAATCATAGTTGGCTGCACATCTCTTTACCTGTAAACGGACACAGAAACGATCATTTCTGCGGCCTGGATATGTAAAAGGACCCTTACAGTACAGCGTCACCATAGTAAACATTGCAGCTGACACTCTACAGGAACAGATCAGAGGCAGCAGGCAACATGCATATGGACATCCCGTGGGTATTACGTTGCATTTTTCCCCATTGACTTTAGCTTTTATGTGGCCGCAGTGTTTTTTAGCCAAGCGCCAGTTTTGTAGTTCTTGTTACCCTTGGTGTATGGCACAAATTCCAACACTACAATTTCAAACACTACAAAACATTTGGCGGCAAAAAACTTAATACTACACCTATATACTACTCCTAAAAACTATACTTATATACGCCAGCTAGTGGTTTCCATACATTAATAATAACACACATTGTGCCACCACACTCCTTCTCCTACATGTCTTAGAACAGGATTAAAAATGGTGCCCGTCTTACATTACTAACCCAACACTCATCTACCTGACTCCGCTGTTATGAGGAACATCACTTAACCATTTAATAGACAAAGGTCACTGATGCTCAGATGTCCTGGTCAACAATCTTCCTTCTTGCCTTCTAAGAGCCATAGTGCCTTTATTTTACCACTTACAGGGCTGGTTGGGGCGTCTTTTGTGCCATGATCTCTAGTTATTATTAGTACCATATTGGTGTAAAAGAAAATTTTTTGATTGCCTTTATTTATTTTTTTAGTTTACGCTGTTTACTGTGCAGGAACAATATTTTTATGTTTTATTAGATCTGACAATTTTGCATGCTACGATATATATATATGGTACCTTGGTTTAAGAGCAACTTGGTTTAAAGAGGATGTACCACCAGGTACATCCTCTTTAACCTGAACCCACTGATCGAATGGCGCAGGCACGGGGAAGCCGGTGCCGCTGTCCATTTTTCGGACCGAGGCCTGGTTCCCGTGCACAGCGCCGTTCTATGCACCGGAACCGGACGGTGTTCAAGCACTGAAGGCCGGCCGGGTTGCCCCCAGTGGAAGGGAATTCCCTCCCCTGTATGACGTGGCTCCCTTAGAATGAATGGAGTCGCGTAATACAGGGGAGGGAATTCCCCCCCACTGGGGGCGGCCCGGCCGGCCTCCAGTGCTTGAGCACCGTCCGGTTCCGGTGCATAGAACGGCGCCGTGCACGGGAACCGGGCCGTGGTCCGAAAAATGGACCGTGGGACCGGCTTCCCCGTGCTGGCGCCGTTCGATCAGTGGGTTTAGGTTAAAGAGGATGTACCTGGTGGTACATCCTCTTTAAGGGTGCCTTCACACGTACCGTATCACTGCGTATTTAACGCTGCGTTTTTATCGCTGCGTGTTTGGTGCAATTTTTACATGCAAGTTTTTTTTTTCACATGAAAATCATGTGAAAATCAAAACTCGCATGTAAAAATCGCACCAAATACGCAGCGATAAAAACGCGTTAAATACGCAGCGATACGGTACGTGTGAAGCTACCCTAAGAACGTTATAGTTTAAGACGTGTCCAATCAAGAAGGAATATCCTCTCCCTGCACCACTACCTTCCCGGCTTGGCTCAGATATAAGTATCCCTGCTACTGGATTCCCTCAATACTGCTGGTGGTGTTGCTCAACAAACAGCACAACATGTCCAAAAATATCGTTATAGTTTAAGAGCTCACAGTTTTTCAAAATTGTGACTTGGTTTAGGAACATTGCTTTGGTTTAAGAGCTCCCTGTACTGGGTGGGAGGACCAGTGGGGGAGGGGCATATTCTGCATAGTGTGGTCTACAGCCCTGTTCTCTGACCCAGGAAGTCTCCCTCACCTTCCAAATCATAGCAGATCCACTTCAGGCTGGGGCTTACATTAGGGGACAGGACTGTGGAGGTAATCTCTCCATAGCTGTAACCCCTCTCCCCCCCAGACAGAGTGCCGCATGTATGTGCCCACATCTGTCCTGCTCATTCCTTCATGCTCCCTGCAGTCTCTGTCCGCCCTTGTTTCCAATCCTCTCCATTACTGTACAGTAACTGATATCACATATTCAGTTGTTTCTGAATGTTTGTTTCATTTGTTTTACATGTTATTCAGAATAATAAATTATTTTTGAGGTGTGGAACCAATTGTCTACATTTCTATGATTTCTTATGGAAAAATTTACTTTGGTTTAAGAGTGGATTTGGACTACAAGCACGGTCCAGGAACGAATTATGCTCTTAATCCAAGGCACCACTGTATATATATATATATATATATATATATATATATACACTCACCGGCCACTTTATTAGGTACACCATGCTAGTAACGGGTTGGACCCCCTTTTGCCTTCAGAACTGCCTCAATTCTTCGTGGCATAGATACAACAAGGTGCTGGAAGCTTCCTCAGAAATTTTGGTCCATATTGACATGATGGCATCACACAGTTGCCGCAGATTTGTCGGCTGCACATCCATGATGCGAATCTCCCGTTCCACCACATCCCAAAGATGCTCTATTGGATTGAGATCTGGTGACTAAGGAGGCCATTTGAGTACAGTGAACTCATTGTCATGTTCAAGCAGAAATCGAGACTCATCAGACCAGGCAACGTTTTTCCAATCTTCTACTGTCCAATTTCGATGAGCTTGTGCAACTTGTAGCCTCAGTCTCCTGTTCTTAGCTGAAAGGAGTGGCACCCGGTGTGGTCTTCTGCTGCTGTAGCCCTTCTGCCTCAAAGTTGGACGTACTGTGCGTTCAGAGATGCTCTTCTGCCTACCTTGGTTGTAACGGTTGGCTATTTGAGTCACTGTTGCCTTTCTATTAGCTCGAACCAGTCTGCCCATTCTCCTCTGGCATCAACAAGGCATTTCCGCCCACAGAACTGCCGCTCACTGGATGTTTTTTCTTTTTCGGACCATTCTCTGTAAACCCTAGAGATGGTTGTGCGTGAAAATCCCAGTAGATCAGCAGTTTCTGAAATACTCAGACCAGCCCTTCTGGCACCAACAACCATGCCATGTTCAAAGGCACTCACATCACCTTTCTTCCCCATACTGATGCTCAGTTTGAACTGCAGGAGATTGTCTTGACCATGTCTACATGCCTAAATGCACTGAGTTGCCGCCATGTGATTGGCTGATTAGAAATTAAGTGGTAACGTGCAGTTGGACAGGTGAACCTAATAAAGTGGCCGGTGAGTGTGTGTGTATATATATATATATATATATATATATATATATATATATATATATATATATATATATTTTACATATTTTTATTTGTATAATGGAAAGGGGGATGATTTTAACTTTTGTTCTATACATACAGTACATTCCTACTGCAAGGGGCATCAGCAGTAGGAACATATATAGCCGTATGGCTCACATGAAGGGGTTAATAAACATGTCCCACTATCCTGACTTCATTGTTATTCTTTATTCTTCTTCTTCTTCTCATAGTAAACTCCTATTCCTTTAGTAACCCATATATGTACCTGATACAATATAACATTGCACTGATTTTCAGGCTCTATGTCTCCCTCTGCTGGTAAGAAACATGTATAGCAATGTCATCGGTGACATCGGAACTAAGATAATTCCTTATTTTACAGGGTGACTTTACAATTTGACAGTCATCAGTAACAAGGATTGTGTGTGACAGGGATATGTAGCTTTCCAGGTCTCTGTCATGGAGCAGTAGGCCTGATCAAGGCAACCTCAAACACAGAGATGGTCCCATCATAGTCTATGTGCAAGAGGCAATAAAACTAAAACAAAGTCAACGTCAGCCAGATCAGTACCTAGAGGTAATGTAGAAAGAGAATCAGCAGTCAGGGAAAGTCCAAGGGTCAAGAGCCCAGAGCCATATGAAGTATCACAAATCATGAAAAACAGGGAGGGGAAGGTTTAGGGGGGATGTGGGTGACGGAGGGGGACCTGGGCACTCATTGGGGGAGAGGAGTTCTACATCTTGGGGGATGTCACTCAGATCAGGCATTAGCCATGTTTATATGTAGTGGGTCTTTCCCGGCCATTTGCTCTATGGACCATGTGGTAATGTGAAAGCACTGTTTCAATTTGTTCCTTATTTAAGGGGGAGAATAGGAATAAATCTTTCCCAGGTGAGAAAGAACTGCTTGACTTTCTTTCCTTTGAGAAGAGAGGAATCCATCCAGTCCATACAAAACAAATACACTATTATCTCCAGAAAAAAAGTTGCATGGTGGGTGAAGAAATCCAGCAATGTAGGATATTTTTGCGAGCTGCGGCAGATACATAGAACAGTATCTTTTTGTCCTTCACTAGTCGTATGGAGCAGTCGTCTGTGAGGGTACTGAAGAGACACCACTGAGGGATGAGAGTGAAAGTGAGGCGGAGATGAGTAAGGGTGCGTTCCCAGCGCCTTCACGTCCCGCTCAGCCAATCAGTGCGCTGCGGCGGGGCAGCGCACTGACTGGCCGAGCAGGACGTGCCGGAAGCCCCGAAGCAAGCTGGAGCAGGGACTAGGTGTTGTATATGCTCCAGGGGCGGGGGGGTTAACGGGGGCGGGCTGCAGACATACTCACAGCGGGATGTGCATCCCGCTGCAAGTTTGTCTGTCCATAAGTGTACAGGGCAGGGATCCGCAGCGGATCTCACTGCAAATTTGCAAGAAATCCGATGCGGATCCGTTACGTGTGAATGCACCCTTAAAAGGAATGTTCTGATCTGGTTCCAGGTGGTTTGGATAAGTTGACATGACCACACGCAGTGAAGAAGGTCGGCAGAGGGGCATTGCACTTAGGGCACGTATGATCCGTGGTGTTGCCTACAAGTAAGCCTCTATAGGGTGATATATAGGCTCTATGAGCTATTTTTTACATTTCCCAATAAAATGCTGAAGGGGGGTATTTAGTTGCGGTCTGGAGGGCTTTTAAGATGTAATCTACTGCAATGTTGGGTATAGCCGATGATATTTCCAATCATTTATCGTTAGTCATTAATCATTAAAAATCGCTTTATCTTATGCTGCGTTTACACAGAACAAGTATCGTGCGAATTTGCACGATAACGGTCGAATTCGAACGATAATCGTACGTGTAAACGCAACGAACGATCAACGATTGATCTCTCAGCAGGTTCTCAAATTGCCGTTGATTTGCAAAAAATTGGCAGATCGCTCCATGTGAACAGTCGTTCGCCGATTTAACCAATGTGTGAGATAGGCTTTAAGCGATCGCAAAACAATCGCAAAACGATTTCTGTACGATATATCGTACCATCTAAACACTGATCGTTATGAAAAAAAAAAAACGTTACTCCGAAATCGTTAATCGTACGATCGGGCGAATTATCATTCCGTGTAAACGTAGCATAATAGTACCCTTAGGAAAGGATCTGTCCAATCTTTGGCAAGTTCTGTGAGGTTTTGTTACTAAAGCTGAATTCCCTGAAGTCTTTATAAAAACATCTAGTCCTGACAATTATACCTAAAGGAAAGGCTAAATATCTTATTTGCAGTGAAAGTATTTGCCATATTTTCTCCAGAAAACAGTAAAATGTTGCCCAGTATGTTGCCAATAACTGCGGGTGAGAAAAAATTCTTTGTCTGATCATATACAAAATGATTTGTAACTCGGCGGCCCAAGTTGCAAAGTAGCATTCCTTGCGTAGAGTTGCAAAAAGACTGAAGAAAATGTCAATAGTGAAGACTGCACAGGTCTCCCGAGAAGAGCTATTTATCTATTTGTGAGATGGAATAAAGTGTATACAATTTTAACATTTTTTGACGTTCCAGAAATCTTCTCTATTAGAATTTTCTTTGGACTTAGCGGTTGGACACTGTGCACTCTCCCATGCAAACCTTCAGTACACGAGCAGCTGTAAGCTGAGCTGATTTCTTTACTTTGCCACTTTTTGCTTTACTTGTTATATAAAAAGGCTGCCTGAGATTATTGCTGTACATAGTGTAATGCTCCAGGTTTTGCACATGACATTTCATTGTGCGGTTATATGATTTATAGCATTTTTAGCATGGTCAAATGGCGGGTGTAACCTGACATCATTAAAATGACTAAATCTATGATGAAAGTTAGGTCCAAACAGTTCAACCTAAAAATCGTAATGTACTTGCTGCCCCAACTCTAAGGCCCTCTTCACACGTCCAGTAAATTTATCCAGATTTCTTATGAGGAAATCCAAATAGATTTCTGGACCTATAGGGCTCTAATGGACATGGACACCCTTCAGGATTCTTCCTGAAGGGTGTGCGTGCCAGAAAATAGGCCCGGAAATTATAGGACAGGTCCTATAAGTGTCTAGAATTTTGGCACGGATGCCCCATAGAACTCCCATACTTCCAAATGAGCCCCATGTTAGACCTGGCCTATTTACCGAAGAAAGTGCCATCATTGGCCCTTTAACTGTACGTGATCCTAACAAGAAGTGCAGTTGTGGCACTGTGTGTGATGGGGCTAGGAGCCATTGGCTCCTGGCACCTGTCATTGACTCTTCTGGCCAGAGGTAGCATTATGCCCCCTGGCCAGAAGGGGGCGTCCCCTCCCCTCCAGCATTGCGCATGAGTGACATGCCCATACACTGGCAGAGCTGGAAGGGAGAGAAAGATGGAGGAGAGCACTGATGCGGCCTGCAGCAGGCGAGTATGTTTATTTTTTTATCCTCCGTTTTTATGGTCAGGAAACACTGATGTTTTCCTGACAGTAAAAAGGGCCACAGATGTGTGAAGGGAGCTTAAGTCAGATATTAGCACCCACTGTTTATACCACCGAACAAGTTGATAGGAGGAGGAGCCTCTTATATACAGTATTCTTTTGTATTTTTCTTATGTATTATTAGTTTTGCTAAATAACTAATAATCGCTCATCTGATGCCATCTCCTGTGAGATTTTGTCAGTAGTCTATAAGAGTATAGAAAAATGATCTGTCTCTGCCCCTTCCCCATGTGCTAGTGTGGAGTCTGTAGCAGTGAATGCACAAATGACCCCCCAACCAAAGAAAAGTGCGCTCCAGACATTGGTTAATTGAAGAATCCTACCTCTAAATGTATCATCTGGTGATCCAGTGGCGATCACTGGTTTTAGGTCCCCCTTCCCATGCCCGGTCCTTATTGACTTCGTGGGAAGCAAGCCTCCCACATCTGCTGCTATAGAAATCCATCTTCACCCTAGTCAGTGCATCACCATGATGCTAATGAAGTGACAAAAGCCCAGAAACCACAATCACAATTTGACCACATCTTCAAAGGGGTTAAACTACAAGGATGGAAGGGCTAATGCACACGTCCGGTATCCTGCGGAGTGGACCCAGCATCATGATTATGATGTTGAGAGCTCAGATAAGGTTTGAAAGTTCACGCTAGTGTACTGACCAGAGAATAGAAGCTCTGGGCCAACTTAGACTGATGACCTCAAAGAACTCAGTGTTCTTATGCATCAACAGCGAATGTACTGTACTGCACTGTGTATTCTAATAATTTTTCATACTTTTCAATTGAATAATGAAACTGGATGGTTTTTGTTCATGTAATTTATTTTTTTGTTTGCTATGTGGTAATGAGTCCTCCCATGATGTGATATCATTTAAAAGGGTACTCCTGAGAATAAAAATTGTTTTCAAATTAACTGGAATCAGAAAGTTATGCAGATCTGTAAGACAGTTCCTGACATGGACAGAGGTGGCAGCAGAGAGCACTGTGTCAGACTGGAAAGAGTACGCTACTTATGCTCTCTCGGCCATGCTGGGACGATCATAGTCAATTTGTTTGTATCCACTACCGTGTGATGGAATACAGTTGTTCCTGCATGAAGTTAGTTATTGCTGCAGCTTTTTTCTCTTTTCACACTTGACAAAATTATATATAATGTTTATTATTTATAGAGGACCTTTCAGTTGTATTAGTTTTATTTTCTTGTGATATAAAGAATGACCTCAAACATCTGGCCAATGTCACAAAGAACTATCTTTGTAGCATGAAAAAGAACAAAGAGTCCTGGAGGTGATGATATGGCCCCCACAGAATCCTGACCTCAACATTGAGTCTGGGATTAAATGAAGAGACAGAAGAACTTGAGCAGGAACATCTCCAGAAGATCTGGGGTTAGTTCTCCAAGATGCCAGAACAATCTTCCTGCCGAGTCCTTCACACAGTGTGCCAGTACTGAGAAACGTGATGAAGCCAAAGCCCACTCACATGAAAAATTGATTAGATATAAATTCCACAGCATCACCCCACATGATGGCACCAATACGTTAAAACCAAGGTGCTGCTGTAGAAGAAAGCAACGCTGTAGCTGCATATCAGTGCCCCCCCCTCCTCTCTTCCAGGTACACCAGGTCTATCCTCCTGGTGCAGGCGTCCACAGACCACTCAGTCACTCACTGGATCGTGGCTGTTTTCCATCTTCTCCCTTTCAGGTACATTATATGTGAGACTTCAGTGTACATGCAATGCCTGTAGCAGGACCTTCCATGCCAGGTCACGATGATGTCACAAGGATGCGTCTCATTGCCATAGAGCTGAAGCTTCAGGTCTACTTAGAGGACACCGAATTGGGGAGTGTTCCTTTGCCTCCTAACTTTCAGGTGCCTCTTGGTCAGCGGTTTAAGTGCAGGCAATCTTGCGACTAAAAACTTCTGTGGTGGTGCAGGACAGAGTCAATGCATCTCCCTCCTGGAAGCTGCTAAGGAGAATTTGGCACCAAATTTAAATGTGGTAGATACTCTTATGAGGAGCAACACATCTAGGTTTCTGTCTGGAGAAGATGGATGCTGCAGCTATGCTGACTTCCATTAGCATGGGCTTTTAGGTCCATAAAACCCTACTCCCTGTCTCTATATTTACTTGCTAATGGGTCTCTCTGTGTCTCAGTTTTTAGGGAGAAAAAAAAAAAAAGACACCTTAAAGAAAACTTTAAAAAATTTGTTGTATGTTTTTCTATGTACAAGAAACAAAAAAAGTTATGTGCCAGTTGTATAAATGATGTTATATAGGAGGAACGTTACTCTCTTTCTTTCGGACCTAAGATCCATGATTAGAGAGGTGAGTACTACACTAACAGTTAGACATAATTTCTTGGCGGAGTCAGAATCAAGCCTTCCCACTAGGAAAAGGTCTTTGAAAATTTCTTCCTAAAGGGCCTAATCCACGGGACGATTATGGTTCGCATAATCGTTAATGATAAACGATCCAAACTACCACCATTGCAAAAGACCTGAAATCTTTCACCCATTTACATGGAACTATAATCGTTACTTATGACAGTTCTTGCGATCGTCTTGTCGCTATTGCGTTTGTCACTACTGCGAACAACCGAACAACTTTTTATTCATTGCGAACGAGCAACGATAAAAATAGGTCCAGGTCCTATTAAACCATTAACGATTTCTTGTTCGGTCGTTAATTGTTATTCTACCGAACTATTATCGTTAAGTCGTTCGAACCTAAACGATAATCTGAACGATAATCATTCCGTGGAATAGGGCCCTTAGACTTAGGGTGGTTCCAATGTTGAACACAGCTCAAAACCAGATTTGGAAGAGGGGGAAATGGCAGAGTAAGAACAGGATTTATCTGACTATAAATACTTTGACTCCACCAGTACCCTTTTAAAAGCAGTTTACGGTTTTTACTCTAAAAAGCGCAAAGCCTTCTCCAGGAACATTAATTTAAAAATGTTGAAAAGAAATTATTGGTTTCAAGAGAATTCAAAAAAACTTTCCCCTTCTGAAAATGGTGACAGGTTTTCTGGCAGATTCATCGGCTAAAACTGTTAGATTTGGAGCTAAGTCAGAAGTTTTATCCAACTCCAAGAAAAGCATAATGGATGAAACTTTGGTCCTTAGTTCCTCTGTTCCCTCAAAACGTAGCTATGTGCTCAATCGATCTAAAATATGTGTACTATCACATACCAATAAACCCCTGGTACCAAATTTTTTTTGAGGTTTGCGATGGATTGAATAATGGAACAGTTCCAGTTTCAATGTTTTCCCTTTGGAATATCTTCGGCCCCGAGGGTATTCTCAAAGGTAAAAAGAAGGAAACAGCCATGACTAAAGGTGCTTACAGCATCTGAAATGCGTTGGCATTTATCTGGGGGGTAGTATCGTGGTGTGTGCACTGTAGAGTGGATATCAATGAACATCATTAAATTTATTGTTTCCTGCAAACTGGACTTCCTGTTCATTAGTTCAAATATTCTTAACGGTAGTAATACAAAGTATTGAAAAGCATTATGAATTACATTTTTGTCCTTAGTTCCTCTGATCCCTCAAAACACAGCTATGTGCCCAATCAATCTAAAAGATGCGTACTATCACATACCAATAAACCCCTGGTACCAAAGATTTCTGAGGTTCGCGATGGATGAATAATGGAACAGTTCCAGTTTCAATGTTCTCCCTTACCTGGACAATTTTTTTTGCTGCCAACAATGGTGAGAGACTGGTGAGTTCAGTCTTGTCAGGACAACATCCATCGAATTCTGCATCTTCTCCAGGAATTAAATGTCTGCGGAATTCCGTCAGCTGTCCGCCCGCACATCTGGGCGGCCGGCTGACTGAATTCAGCTGACATTTTCCGCGAGAATTCCTCAGTCTGAACCCACCCTTAGAGTGGATAGTGGGTTTCCAAAATTTGGACTTCAGCTCAACTACTCAGGTGGTGTTTCTAGGGACTCTTCTGGACTCTCATCTTTAGATAGCTTCCCTTTCATTTCAAAAGACAGATTTAATGAAAAAAAATCCTACATTTTCAAAAGAAAGAATCTGCATTCATACTGTAAATATGTGCATGAGAATGTTAAGGTCCAGGCAGGGACTCAGCATTGGTATAGGCGGAAGTTATCACGGAAGGAGGAGGAGGAGGGGGGAGAGATGCTGTGTACTGAGCGGCTCCCCCCTGCGCCCGGCGGCATGTCATATCCATTACCCAGCTACAGCTCCCATCACCTGTTCATACTAGAAGCAGATGATGGGAGCTGTAGTTCAATGTATATGGTCCGGATCGGCGGGAATGCGGCGGATCAGCGTGTGGCGGATCGGCGGGAATTCGGCGGAAATGCGGCGGATCGGCGGGCTTACTGTGTATTGAATGTATTGAATGAATACATTTATGCAATACTTTGGGGAGCAAGGACACTTGCTCCCCAAAGTATTCCATAGATGTATTCATTCAATAAAGCACTGTACACTACATTACATTACATTACATAGAAACCCATAGAAACAATAAAGTCCCATAGACTTCTATATAGAGAGCGCCCCCTGCTGGACACTCCATAGGAATTACACCCTGGGTCGTGACGTCACTTCTTCAGAGATATTTCTAACACTTCCTGATCTACTAAATTAAGGGAAATAGCAGTATATGTGCATTTCCCATAATTAATGTACATTAGAAATTTGTATAACTTTTCATAAGTAACAACATATCAAAAATTAATTTTGGCCGGACTTCTCCTTTAAATGAACTAGATCATAGTGACCTAATTCCTGAAATGAACTAGATTTCCCATCACTATTATATAGGCCTGATACTGCAGAAACTTTTTCCTATATACTTCTGATACTGCAGGAACCTACCATTACGGACCCCTGATACTGCAGGAACCTATCCCTATATACCGGATACTGCAGGAAACTATCCCTATATACCGGATACTGCAGGAAACTATCCCTATATACCGGATACTGCAGGAAACTATCCCTATATACCGGATACTGCAGGAAACTATCCCTATATACCGGATACTGCAGGAAACTATCCCTATATACCGGATACTGCAGGAAACTATCCCTATATACCGGATACTGCAGGAAACTATCCCTATATACTGGATACTGCAGGAAACTATCCCTATATACCGGATACTGCAGGAACCTATCCCTATAGACCTGATACTGCAGGAACCTGTCCCTATATACTGGATACTGCAGGAACCTATTTCTATATACCCGATACTGCAGGAACCTATCCCTATATACCAGATACTGCAGGAACCTATCCCTATATACTGGATACTGCAGGAACCTATTTCTATATACCCGATACTGCAGGAACCTATCCCTATATACCGGATACTGCACCAAACCCCATCCCTATAGACCGGATACTGCAGGAACCTGTCCCTATATACCGGATACTGCAGGAACCTATCCCTATAGACCTGATACTGCAGGAACCTATTTCTATATACCGGATACTGCAGGAACCTGTCCCTATGGACCACTGATACTGCACCAAACCCCATCCCTATAGACTCGCAGTCCCTGTGACATCACCACATTTTCTAATAGTGTAGCAAAAAAGTTTTAGTAATACCATTAATGGTGCGTTCACACCTACAGGATCTGCAGCTGATTTTCTGCAGCAGATTTCATTTAAATAACTGAACACAGCATCAAATCTGCTGCAGATCCTGTAGGTGTGAACGCACCCTAAATGGGTTTTTCTTTCCCACCCTGGAATAAAAAATTAGCTGAAAAAGTGACACGTAGCCGAAAATGGCCCCAATGAAACCATCCTACAAAGTATAAGGCCATACACAAAAAAATTCTATTTTTTTCCTACCACATTCAGGAATTATTGTGGAGTGGTAAAATCCGATGAAAACCTCCATACTTTGTCTCTCTGTAACCATAGCGACCCACACATCAGGTAATAGGTCATTTGCGCGTCATAGCGACTGCCTTAAAAAAGAAACCGAAGCTAAAGACCCCCAAAAAATATAAAATTCTGTTTTCCTTGACAAAAATAACAATTTTTGTGGATGTTGAGTCACCATGGCAGCACTAGCTCATGACTGACCAAACAAACATGGCGGCCGTCAGCGCGGGACCGCCACAGCAAACCCTTCCTTCACATTAGTAATCCCCACAGCCTGCAAACACACGTAATGACTCTGGTCACCATGTCACGTGCAAAGAGCGTAACCTACGCTGCCGACGTCTACAACGTTATGAGCCAATAACCATATGACCACGCCCACATACTTTCCCGCTTGTCCTTCCTCCCGCTGTATTCTTCCCATTACGGCCTGCTCGTAAAAAAAATGTGTGACGTATTTACGTATGGGCCTGTGGTTACGTGGTGACGTAAGACGCGACGACCGCAGTCACGTCCTCTTCAACCGCCAATCAGAGTAAGGGTTGGTCGTTGACCGACGTCTGTCTCCAGCCAATCCAGTTAGGCGAGAGGCGGGACGAGAGGCGTGGTGTACGTACTCGCCACAGCGAACGAGGGTGATCGGTGAAGGAGGGGGGAGAGCTGAACGGCGTCGTTACCAGTGACGGGAGGAGGCCGCGCTTACCGGAGGAGCAGCACCGAGCGTGGGGACGAGGCCTACCGCACACCGCTCTACTGTCCGCACGCCGAGGCCCGGGCTCTAGGTGAGACAGCAGGTAGGCCCGGGCTCCCTGACGGGGCACAGCACACCGCCGGCCCGGGCGCGTACGGACGTGTGGGGGTGCTCGGCTCTACACCGGGGCACCTCCAATATGGCGGCTACCCGCTGTCACCCAGCTTTCCCACACTCCCCGCAGCCATGTGCTGGGGCCGGGCAGGGGGAGCGGAGAGATGGCTGAGGCCTCCCCGGGGGTGCGTGACGACTACAACTCCCAGCATGCAGTGTGTGTGATGCCGGGGGCACGTGACAACTACAACTCCCAGCATGCAGTGCTCATGTACCTGGTGTGTCACAGCGCCACCTGCCGGCCACAGAGATTTACCAGTGACTGCTGGATTATCAGGATAGTCCGGATTATCGGGACATTACAGGAGAGTCTGTGCAGTACATGCCGGATTAGGAAACTTTTGAGTTCTGGTGTTGGATCATTTGTGTTTTGGGGGTAAATTACATATGCTGGATTATCAGGTTATGTAATACTCATATGAAATGTGCTGGACTATGGGGACGTTACACGGCAGTCTGGGGTTACACGTGCTGGATTATGGGGACGTTACACGGCAGTCTGGGGTTACACGTGCTGGATTATGGGGACGTTACACGGCAGTCTGGGGTTACACGTGCTGGATTATGGGGACGTTACACGGCAGTCTGGGGTTACACGTGCTGGATTATGGGGACGTTACACGGCAGTCTGGGGTTACACGTGCTGGATTATGGGGACGTTACACGGCAGTCTGGGGTTACACGTGCTGGACTATGGGGACGTTACACGTGCTGGATTATCGGGACGTTACACGGCAGTCTGGGGTTACACGTGCTGGATTATGGGGACGTTACACGTGCTGGATTATGGGGACGTTACACGTTCTGTATTATGGGGACGTTACACGGCAGTCTGGGGTTACACGTGCTGGATTATGGGGACGTTACACGGCAGTCTGGGGTTACACGTGCTGGATTATGGGGACGTTACACGGCAGTCTGGGGTTACACGTGCTGGATTATGGGGACGTTACACGGCAGTCTGGGGTTACACGTGCTGGATTATGGGGACGTTACACGGCAGTCTGGGGTTACACGTGCTGGACTATGGGGACGTTACACGGCAGTCTGGGGTTACACGTGCTGGACTATGGGGACGTTACACGGCAGTCTGGGGTTACACGTGCTGGACTATGGGGACGTTACACGGCAGTCTGGGGTTACACGTGCTGGACTATGGGGACGTTACACGGCAGTCTGGGGTTACACGTGCTGGACTATGGGGACGTTACACGGCAGTCTGGGGTTACACGTGCTGGACTATGGGGACGTTACACGGCAGTCTGGGGTTACACGTGCTGGACTATGGGGACGTTACACGGCAGTCTGGGGTTACACGTGCTGGACTATGGGGACGTTACACGGCAGTCTGGGGTTACACGTGCTGGACTATGGGGACGTTACACGGCAGTCTGGGGTTACACGTGCTGGACTATGGGGACGTTACACGGCAGTCTGGGGTTACACGTGCTGGACTATGGGGACGTTACACGGCAGTCTGGGGTTACACGTGCTGGACTATGGGGACGTTACACGGCAGTCTGGGGTTACACGTGCTGGACTATGGGGACGTTACACGGCAGTCTGGGGTTACACGTGCTGGACTATGGGGACGTTACACGGCAGTCTGGGGTTACACGTGCTGGACTATGGGGACGTTACACGGCAGTCTGGGGTTACACGTGCTGGACTATGGGGACGTTACACGGCAGTCTGGGGTTACACGTGCTGGACTATGGGGACGTTACACGGCAGTCTGGGGTTACACGTGCTGGACTATGGGGACGTTACACGGCAGTCTGGGGTTACACGTGCTGGACTATGGGGACGTTACACGGCAGTCTGGGGTTACACGTGCTGGACTATGGGGACGTTACACGGCAGTCTGGGGTTACACGTGCTGGACTATGGGGACGTTACACGGCAGTCTGGGGTTACACGTGCTGGACTATGGGGACGTTACACGGCAGTCTGGGGTTACACGTGCTGGACTATGGGGACGTTACACGGCAGTCTGGGGTTACACGTGCTGGACTATGGGGACGTTACACGGCAGTCTGGGGTTACACGTGCTGGACTATGGGGACGTTACACGGCAGTCTGGGGTTACACGTGCTGGACTATGGGGACGTTACACGGCAGTCTGGGGTTACACGTGCTGGACTATGGGGACGTTACACGGCAGTCTGGGGTTACACGTGCTGGATTATGGGGACGTTACACGGCAGTCTGGGGTTACACGTGCTGGATTATGGGGACGTTACACGGCAGTCTGGGGTTACACGTGCTGGATTATGGGGACGTTACACGGCAGTCTGGGGTTACACGTGCTGGATTATGGGGACGTTACACGGCAGTCTGGGGTTACACGTGCTGGATTATGGGGACGTTACACGGCAGTCTGGGGTTACACGTGCTATGGGGACGTTACACGGCAGTCTGGGGTTACACGTGCTATGGGGACGTTACACGGCAGTCTGGGGTTACACGTGCTGGATTATGGGTAGATTGTATGATGGGAGCTAGGGGTTCTCTTGGTGCAGGCGGTGACCTGACCGGCCGGTCAGGTGACCAATGCCATCTTGTTTGTGGATTTCCATCTCTGGCATGGTGCACTGGCCCAGTTATTTCTGTATCTTCTGGACCTGCGCCAATTGTTCTACCCAGAGTTGGAGTGGAGGATTTGTCGATTTCTAGTAACCTGTTTGGTCCGTGGGAGCGGCTGCGGTTCAAACACATGCTAATACTGAGTGTTGTGCCTTGCATTTGCACAACACAATCAGGTGAGAGTCCCCCATACACTCTCTTGTACTTCACCCCTTTGTCTCAGATACCACACCATGGAGCGCTGTTCAGATGTGTATTTGATACCATACTAAGCAGAAATTACAATAACTTCAGACGTTCGATAATAATTGCAGCTGTCTCTAGGAAAGCTCCTCTGTACATCAGTGACATCAGAACTAACATAATCCCTCATAGATTTCATAAGTCATTTTACAAGATGACTTTACAATTTTACCATCAACCATCTCACGGATGGGGGCGGGGCTAAGTGGTACTAGGGGCTGAGCAATGTGTCACAAAGCCCACGAGGCCCCGCCCACATATAACAGTCCATAGGTGATAAAAACGACTTTACCAGAACAAACCCCATGAGGTGTGATATAAAATAAGTAATGAAAGCTGTAACATTTACCCTTTGCACCTGTGGAGAGCAGTCAAAATGCAAATAGGGGTGACAGTGTCACTTTAAGTCAGGTCAGTACCTCGAGTTGATGTAGAAACAGAAAACAAATAGGTGACCTCCTGGCTCTTGACCCTTGGACATTCACTAGCACCAAAAATACAATAATTTATTTATATAGTACTAACGTATTCTACAGCACTGCAAAAAATTCCCAGGCAGGTCCAAATTAGTTTTCAAATATGTGTGTATATATATATATTTTTGGATACAATGATGAGAAAACATACCTTAAGGGTACGTTCGCTGTGTGTGACACTGACAGCTCCCCATCAGCCAATCAGTGGAGAGAGGGGAGCCGGGAGCTTCACTCACAGCCGCGGTGTCGAGCAGGTAATTTATGCTCCGGGCCGGGGCTGCGGGTGGGGGGGGGTGGTTAAAGGGGCCGGGTCCCGTACATGCAGCGGATCTGCTGTGTGTATGGGACCCGTTCAGCTTCACAGTACAGGATCCGCAGCGGGTTTCGCTGCGAATTTGCAGAGAGAAATCCGCTGCGGATCTGTTACGTGTGAACATACCCTTATAGATATTTTTTATTTTTCTCATCGTTGAATTTGGAGGGAAAAAAAAACCCGATTGGGGATTCTTTGCACTCTTAAAAATAAAATAACAAAAAATAAATAATTTCATTTCCATCAAGGGAATGACAACTGATTGAGCAGGAGGCCCCTGTAAGTTAACCCCTTCCTCCCAAATAGGGATTCCCCTGTACATTAACACCCTCCAACCGCAATAATCTTGATTCTTCCAACACCCCTGCTGAGACCTCCTAATGATGACAGTGTTAGGATAGTGATGTATCCCTGTTAGGTGGCATACCCCCCACCCTAAATACCTAACTGCTGCGTCTGGCCTCTCCTTCCTTTCCGTGCTCTGAGCACAAGTCACGTCACTCTTGCACCGGACCACTGGGGAAGTGTGTGGGCTCTTGTGGCCAGAGGTAGAATGCTGCTTGTACCCATAAGAGCAATTGGCAGGACCAGCAGACGCCACCCCAGTCACTGATTGGCTGAGCGGCCAGCCCATCAGCCGGGGCTGGTCATCAGATTCCCCCCCCCCCCCCCCCGGGAGCTGTATGTTTTGGTGGGTTACACAGTATTTTGGTACAATGGACCCTGTCTGTAAGAGCTTGCTTTCCCACGTGCTGCCCCTGACGTCCTGCTGCTTTAAGCGTTTAGGTACATTTCATAGCCGTCTTTATTTACAGCATCTAGTCACATCTGTTACATAAAAAGAGGCTAAACATCTTTCTTTCTTTGCAGTGAAAGTATTTTTTTATACTTTCTCCAGAACCCAGTGAAATGTTGTCTGGTATGTTGCTAATAGTTGCTGGTGATCTTATACACATTGATTTGTAAGTTGCTGAACGGCATTCCTTGTGTAGAGTTATAAAAAGGCTGCCAGATTGCTGCTGTACGAAGCGTAATGCTTCAGGTTTTGCATATGACATTTCGTTATGCTGTTATATTATTTATGGCATTTTTAGCTTGGTTATATTTTGAGTGTAACCCGGCATCATTAAAATGACTAAATCTGTGGTGAAAGTTAGGTCCAAACAGTTCAACCTAAAAATATGAAATTTACCTGCTGCCCAACTCTAAGGTCCCTATTACACCAACAAATTATCTGACAGATTTATTTTAAGCCTAAGGGCCCTATTCCGCCGGACGATCATCGTTCAGATTATCGTTAAATTGTTCGAATCTAAACAATCGTTCGGTTGAAATGCAGTCAACGATTAACAACCGTTTTTTTTTTTATCGTTGCTCATTCGCAAAATGTTCGCAAATCATTCGCATTGAATAAGACGTCGTTCGGTCGTTTGCAGTAAATACGAACGCAATAACGAAGAAATAGCGAAGAAAAAACGATAGCAAATATGATCATAAGTAATGATTATCGTTCCATGGAAATTAGTGAATGTTTTCAGGTCCTTCGCGATAGCGGTCGTTGGAGATTGTTAATTGTTAACGATTATGCGCACGATAATCGTCGGGTGGAAAATGGCCCAAAGCCAGGAATGGATTTGAAAAGGAGAAATCTCAGTCTTTATCACTTGTTCTCTGTTTATAGTCCATTCCAATCTGTCAGATAATCTGGCGGTGTAATAGGGCCTTAAGGCCCCCTTCACATATCTAGTAAATTTATCCAGATTTCTTATCAAGTGATATGGACCAGCAGATGTCTTGACAGATTATCTGACAGATTTTTGCAACCAAAGCCAGGAACAGACTATAAACAGAGATCAGGTCTCAAAGGAAAGACTGAGATTTCTCCTCTTTTCACATCCACTTCTGGCTTTGGCTGTAAAAATCTGTCAGATATCTGTTGGTGTAATAGGGCCCTTAAAGTTCTATTAGGCGGGGACACCCTTCAGGATTTTTTCTGAAGTGTCTGTGTTCGTAATTGGGATTCTGGCATGGATGCCCAAGGCCGTGTAACATCTCTGATGAATCTCCTTATCTCCTGTAGTTGAAGAAATTTCTTCTATCGATAAACAGACTTGGCAGACAACTGTACTCTTAGGTTATTAGGTGTTAAACCTTTACCAAAGCCATCCTGCACGGCTTCCAGTATCTCTGGCACTGAAGGATTACTAGGGGCTGTCTGTCGAGGGGTGCACCATTCTTGGAACACTCTCCTGACTCTCACATATGATCTGTTTGTCGCCTTGCTCCTTGAGTGAGAAATCATACCCAACACCCTGTCGGGAAAGCCTTTAGTAGGGACTGGTCAACCTCCAGGCTGTGACATTGAGAGACTCCCAGATTTTGGCAGAGCTGCATGCCCTGAGACGCCAGGTTCTGCATGGGTGGAAGCCTCCAATACTTTCCTCAACTCATCGACCTGGGCAAGCCAGTATCTTTTTGGCCAAACGGTATTACCACTATTACTATGGAATCATCCTGCTTGATCTTTATTAATTCCCTCGGTATTATTGAAGATGGAAGAAATATGTAGGCCAGTTTGAAGTTCCATGTTATGGACATCACATCTACACCATCCAGATTGTCCGCCTGATAGAGGAAACAGAACATTGGTAATTTGACGTTCCTGCTGGTTGCTATGAGATCACATCTGGAGACTATCTGACTGAACACTGCCGGGTTCATTGCCCACTCTACTGGGACTGTCAGGGTCCTGCTGAGACAATCTACTAAGATGTTATGAGTTCCTCTGATGTAGACCGCCGATAATAGAGATTTTCTTGATTCATCCAACCCCCTGCTGAGACCTCCTAATGATGACAGCAGTAACATAGTGATGTGAGGCAGAAGCATGATGATGGTGGGGGTAGTAGTAGGATAGCTTTACAATTGACCTCTAAGTATCTTCCTCAGGCCCCTAAAGCTCCCTGTAGGGATCAGTCTGTCACTGGTGCCCCGGATCACACATTGGACTCTTGTTTCAGTGAATGGTTTCAAGTCACTCAGATGCGAACTGCCTGCCAAGCAGTGAGGAGTCTGTCTCCCTGTCAGTCCAGTATCTGGCTCGGACCCCGCGCTATTCGAATCATGGCAGCTTGAGAGGAAGACAGAAAGAAGCACCCGGATCCTACAGCATTTGTCAGCAGTCACAGGGCGTATGTACCGGCTCCCGTACAATGTCCCAGGGAAGGCAGAGTCTGCTCACCAGCTGCCCAGCACTGCAGTGATGCACAGGAGCGGCGACTGTTTAAACTTGTGGGCGGAGACCTGGAGAGGGGTCCCCAAAGCTCAGGGAGAATGGTGGTGGTGTCCCCCAGTGGTGAGAAGTAACAGCTGTTTCGGCAGGTGGATCTTTTGCCGGCAGCTACCATATCAGTAGTGCTAGCAACCACCAGGTAGGGGGACACCTTGGCTTGTCAGGGGAAGTGGGATGGGTTATGCACCAGTAGTGAAAAAACTGACACGTAGAAGATCAGGTCTGTTAACTGAGGCCAGAGTCAGTTTCGACTTTTTACCAGTTTATTGCCCGTCCCTAGTCGCTGGCCTTATAAAGTATATAGCATAAAACTGACTTGTGTCTAATCATGACGCCACCCTCCCTTTCGAGCTCCTCTTTGCTTGTTTTGTAAGTCCCGTCAGTCCTGCCGCTTGTTTTCAGTGTGCAGGGATAAGTGTTGAAGAGCTAAAGACTCAGATGTTTACTCAGGAGAAGAGACCTCTTGTGCCCCGAAGATCTAGAGACAACCAAACCCTGTGTGCATTGACTAAGTGAGCAAATCGGTTTCATTGTTCTAAACCGGAGAATTATGCCAACATGCACATGTTCTGCCAGGTTACACACCTGCGGGGGAAACATGTTCCCAGTTATTCCTAGATACAGATAGGATAAAACGTATTCACTCAAACTTTAATCGTACTATCGTGAATGGTGCTAGTTTCTGGCATTCTGGATTTTTATACAGTCAGGGAGATTAGGCTATTCCAAAGTATGAAGCTATCATTTTATATTCAGATGTGTGGACGACCCCATGCAAATCCCATTAGTCCCTTTTCTGTCTATAAATCAGGATGGTGGTTTACAGACAGAAAATATTAGTGTGGACGAGGCCTATATGTTACCTAGCATGTTGCTTAGTTCTACAGTGAATTGTATTACATATCCTATTAGGTTGCGTTTACATGTAGGGATTTGGTCAGAATTTTTTTTAGCCAAAACCATGAATGGAATTAAAATAGAAAGATATGCACTTTTTCTGTGTTGCAGTCAGGCCCCTTTATTGGCTGTATGAGCGCTCATAAGAACAGTCCTTCCTGATGACCTGTGTAAGGTTGTGTTTACACACACAAGTTTTTGACCCTTAGATGACAAAGCAATCTTATATTTTTTTTCATTGCTGCCTTCCACATTTGTTTTATTTATTTTTTTTTTAGTCAACATGCCTAGACCTAAATGAGGGGTTTTTTTTCTGGGATTCGCTGTAATTCGCTATATCATGGGGTACATATGACATTTTGAGTGCTCTTATTACTTTTTTTTGGAAGATGATGATTTCAACGACTATGATGATAATAAGGGCCACACAATTATCGAGCCATGGGAAGGCTCAGTAAATTTACCAGTTGCTGTTATGGTGCCTCAGCCGGTCTGTGTAAAAAGTACTGTTATCTACTGATAAAAAAAAACCCATCTATCTATCTATAACTAAAGATGATTTGGCTCACTGCCCCTATACTGCCAGGAGACTTGTTCCTCTTTCTGACTCAGCTAGCACAATGTAGATGATAAAACCCCTCCTGAACCACGTGTTCTTCTACTGCCCCTGAATCCAGCCTTATGTGGATTTCACGCTGTAGCCACGTAGGTGACTGGATCATTGGCTTCCGTAATTTTCTTAAATGTTGGCCGTGGTGTGAAAAAAGTGCATTTATACTGCAGATTAGCCCAGTTTTCATAGTAGTCCATGGCTGCAGGCCTATCGTCAAACCAGTATGAGGCCACTACGTGGGAACTCTGTGTTCTTTACTGCACCTGTCTTCCATTTCAGCCTCTGGGAATTTCTTGTAAATATGTTTTCGTAGCTTGAGGACTCGTGGCCACAGCCATGTTCGGTATCCATGTTACGCTGAATACAACCTGCACTGTACCGTCCATCTTCTGGTGATTTTACAACAGAAAGAAAAAATTTCATGGGCTCACATTGTGTATTACATTCTCGAAAGTCTGTGCTACCATATGGCAGCACACGTGACAGGCTTGTACGTATACAGATCTGTTCGCTTCATTGCCTTATGTTCGAGGCTTTACATTTTGGACTTTCACTCTATTATACTGACATGCAGCCTTCGCACAGACTACGCTGCACTCGCTTCCTCTAAATCTCTTCTGTCTGACTTGTAGGAAATAACTACTGATAAGATCCTTGGCTGCTAAGGTGAAGGAAGACGCGTGGCTGGAGTTGTGTAGGCGTGTTACACAGTGTGATACTTACAGGGCTAGGAGCAAATTGTCTGCACTAGACTGCTTATAGCATTGGAGTAAGCTCTGCAATGGGAGACCTATAAATGTTTTGAGACTGGGAAGCGTGAAGACTGGGGCCTTCTGGAGGAAGCACCTTTACACTGAGGCGGTGTTAAATGGTTCATGAAGGCAGAAAATTACAAATGAGATGAGAAAGATAGACAGGTCTGCCGAGATGATACAGAACTGCTGACTTGATCTTCTGTCGCACCTAACAACTCCCTGAGGTGGTGAAGACTACTTTTGACAGATAGAGATGTGTGTGTGTGTGTGTGTGTGTGTGTGTGTGTGTATATATATATATATATATATATTGTATGTATTATTTTTTATTTTTATTTTTTTTTACTATAATTAGCTTGCCTAAAACACCTTACATAGAGGCCTACAAGAAAACAGAGCAGAAAGGCTAAGTAGTTTTTTTGGGGTGGGGCATCAGCGAATAATGATTGGGGATCTAATTCTTGCCACCACTACTTGTTAGCGATTTTAAAGGGGCCATGGATCCGATCACGGTTTATCACTGTATTTTCAGTAGCACTTGTGTCTGGTATTATAGCTTGGTCCAAGTCACTTGATTTTAATTGATCTAATATGGATTTTCTGAGCACCTATAATGTTCATTTCATTTATAATATCACGCCAAGTAACCTGTGTGTCCAGATAATTGCAGCTGACGTATTGAAGCATACGCTGATTTTTTTTATTTTGTTTCACCCTTCTTGGTTATGCTGATTTTCTGGTGATCACTTGATACGGGATGAATGATTATTTGTTTTATTATGAACCGGTTGTTCCCTTTATATACCCTATCTGCTGAGTAAGGAAAAATACCAATGCCCAGGGTCCTAGAGGATCTGTAGAAAGAAAAGGCGGACTTTTTAGGCACTTCCCTAGATGATGGATTCGAAGGGTGTTCATTAAAGATTTCCCCTGATCCACTACTATTTATGAATTTGGAGTACTGAACTGACAAATCTATGCCGGAGGCGATCAAAACCAAGAGATGTGGTATACATACCAGAGGTGTCCACCTTCTTCAAGACAATGGCCCAGTTTACAACCCACATGTTACCCAAATGGAAGCGCCCTTATTCACCTGACCTCGCACCATCGACTTCCACCTCTTTCAAACAACGAAGCCATTTTTGAAGGGAAAATATTTTCCAGATGATGAGACCCTGGTTTCCGAAGTCATAACGTAGCTTTTGGAGCTCCTTGACGACTTCTACAAGCGAGGTGTTTACAGTATCCTAAACAGATGGGAGAAGTGTGTGACTCTAAGTGGCACCTCTATAGAGAAGGACCAGTAATCACAGAAGTGGGTCAGGGGAAATTGTTAATTAATGACCCTTATAACATGATCTCGCACCAAAAGATAAGATGAAAACGTCTAGTTGTTTGCATAAAAAACGTTTTTCAGGGAGACCTTCTCCCTTCATCAGGTTGGACCTTAGATCACGTTATCTCTAGGTGATCTTCTCAGGAAGTGCCGGACAAGTCTGGCTTTGCCTTTCATGGATCTTCCAAGACTGTGGGCATTGATGCTTTCCACACTGCGCCTCATTATAGTGTCTGGACCGGTAAGACTGCATCTCTGACATACCCTGCAGGCCATCCTCATGTTGTGCTTGCGGAAGCGCTTAGTAAGGTGAGCGTGCTCCCTCTTCACTCTGCACCAGGGATATCGGCACAGGTTTGCACCTTGTTCTTTTCTTTCTACAGGCACTTTCTTGCTGAAGGAGATGTTAGAAGAGACTGTACGTACAGGATCTATTATGCTGTTTATTCCTTCAACATCAATTTTAATTTTTTTTTTACCTGGAACTAAAGCTTTTTTTTACGCGTCATAGTAATATGATCTTGTATCGCAAGTCTGGGTTACCATTGTATACGTTGTAGCTATGAGGCAACCTTTAATAATGTGTTCTTGGGGAGGGTGCAGTGTATTTGGGTTATACATATTCTGAAATTTATTTGGAATTAATATATATATATTTTTTTATGTTTCATTGTTAAATTCATTAAATGTAAGTAGACCTTTTTCAGAAAGACCACCTTACATAGTCAGTTCATAGTGGCTATAAGTGAACATTGGATGAAGAATTAGCGAGTGTCCTTTATGTACTCTGAATCTTGTTTTACTGCAGTAACATAAGAGAAGCCTTCCATGCTTTGTATGGTTAATACTCTCCAGTAAATACAATTACCTCTGGCTGGAAATAGCAGGGTGTATACGCTCGTCAGTCCTTTAGGGCTGGGAAGGTGTCGGCAGAAATTGAACTCCAGGGGTTTACGAGACCGTAATTGAAATTATCCACAACTCCCTGATGTGCGTGAATCATTAATGTCTCAAAGCTCACATCTGTTTGACTTACACAGATATCCGACATAAGGCAGTCATGGCTTGATGTCATCTCACATTAGTGGGTATTGGCCACATCTATTCATTTGGAAATGTGTGTTGCAGAGAGAAGCAGTGGGGTTTTTTTGTTTTTTTTAAATTTTACAAAAAATTTTGGCAAAATGAAAATTCAATGCTGAGCTCTCCTGTGGAGCTCAATATGTCCCCAAAGTTCATGTTACCGTTTGAGATTTATCCATTGGCGTCCACTAGGCTGCACTTGTATGTAGGTCATCGCAACCAGGAATAGAGTGAGTTGATACCGTGTTTCCCCGATAGTAAGACACCCCCGAAAGTAAGACATAGTTGGACTTTCGGGGGCTGGGCTAAAGTAAGACATACCCCCGAATGTAAGACATAGAACTGGGTGAAGAATTCATGGGATAAGATCACTGACACGTGCATTGCAAATGCACTGCGAGCTGGCTACCTGGACAAGACCTGCTCATTTCAGGACAGTGCCATTGCTACTCATGAGAGATATGGGCCAATCATTCAGCAGAAAATAGAGTCCCAAGAAAATCCACAGGAACCTCAGAGTGTGGATATTTATGATGATGTTCCTGAAGATGATGACATGGTTGTCATGGAATAAATCTGTTTTATCTTCAGTATAACATATTCAGACTGTTCGTTCTTACCGTTTTTCATTGTTGTACATGTTTTACATGGAAATACCGTCATGATACGGTTGTAACAAGACATTCTGGGCACTTGCTTTTATAAACCTGTTTTGTGGTGAATACCATACTGTTCAGGTTGTTAATAAATGTTAATTTTATGGTTAAAACAAAAATCTAAATTTTTTTTTCCAATATAAGACATACCCCAAAAGTAAGACATAGTGGGACTTTTGGGAGTAAAAAGAACGTAAGACACTGTCTTACTTTCGGGGAAACACGGTAGTATTTCTATGTTGCTCGGTTGTGTTGACCGGTATGTTTCAGTTTGCAACTTCATAATGTAATCGGGTGTTGCCAAAACACTGAACTTGGGTAACACTTCTTGAGAAGTTGCACTCAGTATCGAGACCTGACCTAACATGTAGAGTACAGATTTCCATTATTGCTTTTAGGTTCAGAAATAAAAATTCTATTCACAACCATTCTCTTGGCTACAGTATGATCCTTAAGATGGGAGCAATAAAGTAAAAAGAACTCTGGAAGTTAGTAAAGTTACAGTGTGGGGTTTTGATTAAAAACTGCCCCAAAGCCCAGCTATGTGGGCCCAGTCAGTCATGGTTTAATCATTGGAAGGATTGCTTATATCAGCTGTGGTGATGTTTGCTTCCGGACCCTAAAATAGAGCTTGTGCCTCTTGCCCGTTGCTCCCGAACACCCTATGTGCCTCGTGAGAAAAATGATAAAAGGGTCATTATTCTGGCATTTCTTGTCATTTGTAGCTTTTACTTTTTTTTTTTTTTTTTTTAATTACCTTCATTTAGAATCTGTTTTTCCATATGTGCTAATGTTAATTTGCAACCAAATGCAGCATTAAAGTTTTAAGGGTTATAATAATTTCACATGAATATACGATGTGATGTTTTTTATTAATCCTCATTCTTAAAAAAAAATCTATCAGAAAAATCTTCAGGCAAGAAGTTTAATTTACTGGCAGCCAGCTATGTGTATGGGCCATTGTTTCTTACAGTATTTCCATCTCTGGTTGTACCCACTGTGTGAAGTTTGAAAAGATGAAAAATCTAATATCTGTGTTTTAAATTTCAGCTTTGTGTTGTTCTTGGAAAATTGCGCTCCAGTTGCGAATACCTTGAACTTTGGAGTTTCTAGTCCGATCCTCTTGAGCCTTCCTCATTTGCAGCTCGCCCAGATTAAGACTCAGTTGGCTCTTCATCAGTTGACTTCTGTCACTTCGAACAGTACTTCTCCGCTCTATGCTTTGTTAAACCAAGCTTTGTTGAAGTTAAGTACTGCTCACGCCATGTTTAATCGTGGAGGATTTGCTGGGCAGCGGCCAATGGGCCACGCTGCTATGACGCAGCCTGGGATGAACCATCCTGGAATGAATATGTCGCCTATGAATATGTCTGGATTGAACATGTCCGCTATGAATATGTCTGGTATGACTATGTCTGCCATGAACCAACCAAATATGAATCAGCCTAATATGAATCTTGCTGGTATGAACCATCCTGCAATGACCCACCAACACATGGGCCCTCCTGTAATGACCCATCAAAACATGGGCCTTTCTGGAATGAATCAGCCCAATATGAATATGAATTTAAATCGAATGACCCTTCCGACCATGAACCAAGGAGGAGGAATGGGTTTCAACCAAGAAATGAATACTCAAGCATTTGGCATGAGGTCAATGGACAATACCGGATCCTTTGTTGGTGTAAATGCTGACCCAATGGGAATGAAGGCAGTTCCAATCAGACCACCTATGCATACACCAACTGATAGACTTATGGGTTCACAAGTTTTAACCCAACAGTTTTCAAGCCCAAATGTTGCTATGCATCAAGGACAACCAAGAATGCCATCTCAAGCTCAAGAAATTCCTTCCATAGTGAATCGTGTGGTGACACATTCCTCAGATCGTATGATGGCAAAGCCTAACACCCCTTTACAGGAACCTGCGCAACGCATGAAGCAGAAACGGTGGGACAACGTGAATTACGGAAACGCAGGTCAAGAAATGGGAATGCAGTCTATCCAAGGTGGTCCTTCACTCAATCAAGTCCCCAGCCCACAGAATCGCTACACAAACGAGAGCGCCTCAAGCATTTTAGAAAGCTTTGGCTTATCCAATGAGGACTTAGAAGAGCTCAGCCGCTATCCTGACGATCAGCTGACGCCATCCAACATGCCAGCTATCCTGAGAGACATCAGATTGCGTAAAATGAATAGAACTACATCTGTGCCCGATCAAGCCGCTGGAAGAAGACCAGGAAATGATGCGGTAACAAGTAAAGTCATAGATTACGGACACTCAAGCAAGTACAAGTTTAATGAACCTGATGCTCCTGTACGACCATATGAACCACCGAGAACTGAGCAGAAACCTCCGCCAGTCCCCAAACAGCCTGTAGTATCTAGTAATACAAAGCCTAAGCAGAGTCCTCAGAAAAAAATGGATAACAAAATTCCCACAATATCTGGAAGCCGTAAACCTGTGTGGTCTGCATCCAAGCTAGACAGATCCAACAATAAAACTTTAGTCGGAGAAGACCCTACAGAACCTGTTGATGGGGCAGTGACCGTCCCTAAAGTTGACAGCCCTGTGATCACCATTCAGGCTGAAGCCACCGTGATCCCTGAAGTAGCCGCTCCTGTTCAAACAGAACTGAAGCCGACCATCCCGGTTGTGACTGGCGTCAGCCAAGTCGCCTGCCAGAAACCCGCTGAACAACCTGCAGCCGCGAAGGGCAACTGGAAGCCAGTCGTGTCCCAAGAAGAAACGCAGAAGATGAAGAAGGTGCCGACTCCTTCAATGATGAATGATTACTATGCTGCTTCTCCTCGGATATTTCCCCATATCTGTTCTCTGTGTAGCATAGAATGTAGACACCTGAAGGTGAGTGTTCTTTATGTTTGTGTGTATAAATATATAACATCCAGTGTATGCATGCTATGCAGTTACAGCTCATGGCCAATGATGATCAATCGTATATCGGAGCAGAATACGTGCCCACTAATATTAGGATGTAGGGTGTATTGACCCTTCACTGACGACCACCTCCATCTACCATGGTGTACGCCATAGTTCTACCTAACTTTTTGGGGCGGGGAATGGGTTATTTTCTTATCCAATGAGGGAGAATTTTTGTGTCAAGATGAAGATGGCTGTGAAGGTCCAGGTAAATAGCATTATACTCGGTACACGAAATAGTGGTGACGCAAACCCGCTGGATGTGTGATTTAGAATTAATACTGGGTTAGGTAGATGAGGGAGGTTGAAGACCATTGGAAAAGTGCCAAAGCCAACCTCCGCCAGCAAAGATGGAAAACTTCAAAAACCTGCATGGTGGATCAACGAAGAAGCTCCGTCAGCCAACCAACATTATGGCCAATGAGACGCATCAGTGGTTGGGTGAACCGGCTGAGTGTGAAGACTAAGAAGCTTAGCTGCTCACCTTGAGATTCACAGCACTATTCTTACTCTTTTATAGTGACTAAGAAATAATTGTCACCATTCAGGGGAACGTTGGTTCGGGGGAGGGGGGGGGTCTGTTACAAAAGGTAAGTTTGGAAAATGTCACTACCTACCTTAGCGTGAACCCTAGTGTGGGTGCACTCTCTTCCAATCTGTAGAACAATTGCTAGTCTGTTGTAGGCTTTTTAACCGTTCATGAGGGAAATATGTACTTTTTTTTTTTTTTTTTTTGCGACAAGACATTTTAAATCTAATTTTTTTAATTTGGATATATTTAGTCACTAACTCTAGTTACAGTTGGATTTGTATTGGCATCATTATAAGTTGTTCTTCTCTCCCCCCCCCCCCCCCCCCCCCCCCCTTCTACTTCTGAGCCAATCTATGTATTGACATTTAGTTGTCTGTGCGGCATCCGGCGGAGCCAAGCATAGGCTGGTCTAGTCATCGCTGCACACCCCTCCAAGCCTTTGCCTGTTATAAAATGACAAGGCCACAGCTGGGAAGCATGGGCTCTGCAGTGACAGTGTATAACTTATCATGGAAAAGTTTTTTTTAATTTTTTTCATACTTATTACTTTTCAGAGGCAGGTTTATATTAGACAGTCCCTAACAGGGTCTAATAAAATCCTAAGCCTGTTGGCCCATTTTAACACTCCTCCTTTCCCCACCTTTTTTTTTATTTTTAGGACTGGATTAAGCACCAGAATAACGCCTCTCACATTGAAAGCTGCCGGAACCTACGCCAACAGTAAGAGGAAATTTTTTTAATTCTTCTGAACTTAACAAAGGTTGAGCTGTGAGGATGTTACATGCTCCAGCTTGAGTCAACCTTCGACCCTAACATATTTTTTTTTCCTGTTTTGCATAGTATGTTTTCTACATCAAGTAGAATAAATTCTGCATTCTCTTAATATAGGAGAAATTCTAGTATCTTGTAGAAGATAATGGTGGCTCCCAATCAGCTGTACAAGCAAACCTAAACCACAATATGAAGTATAAACGTGACCTCGAGTGTCGTTTCTCATGATGATGCATCTTGTCACAGTAAAGAGTGACACGTCCGTTCAGTGACAAAAAGAGAACGTTCTGTTATTGCTTTGTGAGAGCTTGAAGCAGCTTGATGCACAGTGCTGTTTATACTCAGTAAAGTACGAGCCCTAGAGAAGTCGGGAGACAAAAAAAAAACTAAGGGATTTTATTGAATCAAATTTTTTCCCCCCTTCTACTTAATGTGGAGAAGCTTTGGCCATTCGTAAAGTATTCTCGCCGTCCACATGTGCGGGATGTGTAATGATGTGGAGAGGTCATGGGGTCTTTGCCATATTGGAGATTTGTGTGTTCATGGATATTTAAAGGAGAAGTCACGGGAAATGGTTATAAAGTGCTTTTTTTCCCTGCACTTACTACTGCATCAAGGCTTCACTTCCTGGATAACATGGTGATGTCACTTCCTGGATAACATGGTGATGTCACTTCCTGGATAAAATGGTGATATCACGACCCGACTCCCAGAGCTGTGCGGGCTGTGGCTGCTGGAGAGGATGATGGCAGGGGGACACTGAGGGACACAGGGCACTGGAGGGACACTGAGCATCGCTCTGCCATCATCCCCTCCAGCAGCCACAGCCCGCACAGCTCTGGGAGTCGGGTCGTGACATCACCATGTTATCTAGGAAGTGAGACCTTGATGCAGTAGTAAGTGCAGGGAAAAAGCATTTCCTGTAATAAGTGTTTATTGGTGACTACTCTCTATTGTATTGTGGAAACTTATTAGAAAAAAAAAAAGTCAAAAGTTGTAATGAGGCCAACCGGAGAAGGTAGACAAATCACTGAAGTGCTTATACAAACACTTCTCCTTGCTTATACTGACACCGTAACTAATCCAAGCTTTTGACATTTCTTGGACTTTTTTTTTTTTTATGGTAGCCTCATGCCATTGCCTTTAAGTTATATTAGAACCGTAGAGAGGTCTTGTCATTGAAAACTTAATCTCAGTATGTACATTTTTGTGTCGTTACAAGGTATCCTGATTGGAATCCACAAGTCTTGTCATCTGCAAGGTAATGCGGACATCAGGGACTGGTAATAAATGGAGGGGCTGGACCTTGTCTGGTTTCTGATAGATTTGTTTTATCACTCTAGGAATGAAGGCAAGAAAGATGAAACCAAGTCACAGACTTCAAAGTCTAAGAGCATCAGCCCTCGGAGGTCTAAAAGGTCTGGGTCCAGGCAGAGAACTCGGAAATCACATTCCCGCAGTCCAAGATCCTCTGGAAAAAAGTCTCGGAGTCGCAGTCGGAGTCCACGTAGATCTCGCTATAGCCCACGTCGCCGCTCGCGATCTCCCAGAAGACACAGGAGATCGTCTCATAGCAAGTCTCCTGGTGAGACTCTATATGGCAGATGCTGTGTGACTGTGCTCATAGCCAGGTTACACTTATTACCATAACACCTGTTCATATTCTCTCGCAGATAAGAGGGCTGTGGATGCAGCAGTGCAAAGTTTTCTCGCCGCCACCGCCAGGCTAAAAAATGAAAAGGGAAAGTTTGCAAAACAAACAGGCAGTGGCAAGAAAGCACCCCCCAAGGCATCCAATGGTAATAAAAACAAGAAGCCTGGCAATAATGCCCCCGGCTTAAAGAAAGCGGGCAGCGTCGCTAATTCCGGCGGTTTGTCCAAGAAGCCCATGGCTCCCACCAAAAAACCGGAGTATAAGAAGCCGGTTGTGAGCACCGGGGCCAAAAAGACCACAGCAAACACTACTTCTGGGAAGAAGCCACAAGCAACTCAGGTATGGTAGCCCAATGTAATCGTATACGTATGGATTGTGTCACACACAGATATGCCGCTTGTTTCAGTAGGTGATAGGTTTTGGCTTCTATGTTTAGCCGACCCTGCTGCTAATGTCATTTAACCCTTTCATTAATACAATCGCAGCGTTAAAATGGATGATTGATAGATGCCATACTTGTCAGATGTCTGATCGGACACTTTACAGCAATAAACGTTTGGCTTTGTGCTTCACTCTCTGATCATCACGCTCCATCCGAATCATTGCAGGAGGTGGGCCCCAACATAAGTCTATGAAGCTGCTCTCCTGCAATGAACTCTAAATGAGCAGCAAATTGGGGAGTGGAGAGCGCAGCCATGCCAGTCTCCTGGCTATATCTAGCATCTTGGCTGTGGGACATATGAACCATTTTTCAGTGACATTCACCTATTAAATGTGCCGCATAGTCCAGACCTAGACGAAAACAAGCTTATACATCTCCCTTAAAAAAAAAAATCAAGCCTAGCTAGTGATGTCTGTTGTTGTTGGTTGGAGAGCCCCGGGGTATACATAAACAGCGTTCTTAATGGCCTTTTACATGTTCTCGTGTAAATAAAGTTGTGTGGCCGATGATAAAGGGAAACTGACAGCACAGGTTTGTATACATGATATGTATATATCAGTGATGTCACTTTCCATATCACACAGCAGTACATACTTACCGCTGCTGGGATCCGACATTCTGTTCCTCACTTTCTCCCATCCAGCCGCTGTCTCCATCTCCTGCCGCCTTTGGCTGTCAATTATTCTGTAGGAGGCAGGGCCTGAAGACACTGGCCAGAGGACCAGGATGCTTGGTAAGTATGTACTGCTGTGTGATGTGGAAACTGACAACATATCCGTCCTTTCCGTTTCCATAGCTGCACTAACGATACATGAATCGTTTGTGCAACCTAGCCACTAGATTTCTTGTGTAAGGAGACTGCAAACCACCCGCAGTCAAGAAGTCTGTGAATCTAAAAGGACTCGTTGTATTTATAGCGGTCTTTTAGCCGTTTTAGAAGCAATATGAAACACTGGCTAATGTTATAATTGTAGTTTTAACTCTAGTTGCATCCCCGATATATGGGGAAATTCTGTGGCATGTTACACTGCATAACTTTTTTTTTTTTTTTTCTCCCTTCCTGCATTTGAAATTTCTTCTTGCAGCTTGCAAACAAAAACGACGCTGGAAAGGTCATTCGTGTCACCAACCTGCCGGACAGTGGCTACACCAATCAAGACATCCTGAAAATCGTTCAGCCCTTCGGAAAAGTCTGCGATATCCTCGTAAATCATTCGAAAAACGAGGTACGTCATCCCTGATAGCTGGATAGAAGCAATCTACGTCAGAAGTGAAGTCAGAAAAAAAAAATCAGCCATAGTCCCCTTTGTGCCTGGACAAGCTGTAATGTAGAGATGTGTATTTAGTACAGATGAGCGCAACTAGAGCATGGTCAAGTCGGATGCCTCGGCATTTGAATACCGGTGGCTGAAGTAGTTGGCTGCAGCCCTAGGGAGTCCTGGAAAATACGCATACAGCCAATGGCAATAGGTTGCATTCATGTTGTCCAGGCAGCGTTAGGGCTACATCCAACTACAGCCACCCCTAATCAAATACGCAATAATTGGACTCGAGCATGCTCTAGTTGCGCGATTCTTTAACGGGGTATTCCCCCCAAGAGCTAAAAAAAAATGAAATGCTCCCAAACCTAGCTAGTCTTACTCACCAAGTCCCCCTGAGTATTTTGAGCCGCCTCCCATCTTTCTGGCTGCTGCCGTTCCTGAGTTACAAGTTTTTCTAAAAGCCGATCTATATCCAAGATGGGAAACTACATTTCCCATCATGCAATGCTTATGCCTGATGATGGTGAATTAGCAGAGCTGAGACAATGAAGGAGATGATGACAGTGTACTACTGTGTGCTGCTGGTGAGTGCTGGACGGTGCGCCAAGTGGCTCTGGACACAGGGGGTGAGCTCTGGGCTGGGGGTGACCGGATGGCTGCTGTTAGCTGCGCTGATCACTGTCTCCCTCTGTCACAGCAGCCACCCTATCAGTGTTCTCAGTCACTTCACTGTGCTGGGACTGAGGACACGTGATGCCGTCTCGGAGGGTGGGGGCCAGGAGCAGGGAGCGTGTCGGTGTGGACTGAGGTCTGATGATTCTATGCAATCCGTGGGGGTGAATGCAGCTGGATAACAGCAAAACTGCAGAATCCATAATAACTATATTGGAAAGATTAAAGCTACGGGTGGGCAGCGTATTAATGCTAAAATTTTGGGGGGAATACCCCTTTAATATTTAGCTGAATAACAGGGTGGACGTTCCGCTTGACCCTGTTTGTGCTCTGTCCGTTCACATGTAATAACTTGTATGCGTTTTTGGTTCTATTTTTTAAGGCTTTCATGAAAACCAACTTCAAAGAAGCAGCCGCAGCAGCGGTGGAGTTCAGCACGTCCAATCCGATAATGATAAACAACCAGCGTGTCACCCTGTCTCTGGCCGACCAGATGGAAGTAAGTGCTCACAGGAAACCTTGTATGACTGTGAGTGAGGTGTAGATAGCAGGTTTATTAGCCATCTTTATGCTGTGAGTGTTATCTATGTCACTAGATCCGCTCTTAACCCACCAACTATAAACTCTTCTGCCTCCCTTGTCTCCACAGGCTCCTGTGAAGAGTCCTGATAGAAGTGAGAAGTAAGTCTAACATTTAGCATCCAGCCTGCTGCCATCTGGTTGGTCTTGTGTTTATTAACCTGTATTCTATATGTAAGAATATCTTATTCGTATACTGTAATGTTTTCTGTTTTCCCTCCAGAATAAAAGAACCCGCCCAAGCTCCAGCTCAGACAGGTAGGTTACTAGGCGCGTCTCTCTGCAATGTATGTCTACTATTGACATTTAGACTCCAGGCATTCTATGTCATGATGGCAGGCGTGCTCTGCTGCTTTCATAACAGATGTGAATAGAGGGCCATAGATATGTTTTGACTAAAGGGCTAGAGGACCCATTGTTCTGTGCGTGTGGCGTAGAGCAGGGGTACTCAACTTTTAGTGAACGTCCACTTACCGGGGTCAATTGTCAGGTGAAGGTCCGAGCTGAACATCATTAGTAAATATGTTGCGTGCTCCCCCAGTAGTATATAGTCCCTCTGTGTGCTCCCCCAGTAGTATATAGTCCCCCTGTGTGCTCCCTCTACCATATATAATTAAAAAAAAATAACTTATACTCACCTGGGTCTAGGCGTCTCCTCTTCCCCTCCTGTGGCCGCACTGCATTGGTCACAAGACGGCGCTCTCCCCTGTCCGTCGCTCGAGCGCCGAAACCAGAGACAGGACAGAGCGGCCTCTTGTTAACGCTGCGATCACAAGAAGGACTAACAGGGAGGGAGCCGATGGCTGATCCCTGAATTGTTTCTGTGCCCAATGGAAGCCTATGGGTCAGGAAGTCTGCAGATTACCTGATAAGAAATCTGGATAGCCTGGGGGCCTTAGTCTGGATTCAGGGGAGCGTAATACAGTCTTTTATGCTTTCATTCGGTGTCACCAGACCTGGGAACTAATACAGAAATGTATCTGCGTTATGCTCTGCAACAAGGGGTAGGGATTCACAAACTTTCCCATCAGGGATGTTAGTTTTTTTCATGTTCTCTGTTGGTCTCTGTTCAGTTTTAGTAAAGGGAGAATGGGCCCTTTACGCTATAGTGGCTGCTGAGCCGGCTGCACATCCAACCATTTAGGGCCGCAATGCTGCAGTAAAGTAGTAATTTTTTTAATTAAGCCTGACTTTTGCTCGCTCTGTCTTTTTTTTTAGATGAATCTAAAGCTCCTTTGACTACAAGCAAAGGTATGAAGACCTCACATTGTTCAAAAGAAAAAAACACCCTACAGCGCTGGTTCGGTCACACAGTATATACTCTGAACCCAGTAGACCATTGGTGGGGAAAACTACAATTCCCATCATGCCTGGACAGCCAAAGCTTTGGCATGATGGGCACTGTAGTTGTCATCAGCTGGAGGGCCACAGGTGTTCCACCACTGAAGACTGTAACTTAATGGGGTTCAATCTGCTCCTAGTCTTTGGTCACTGGGAGAAGGGATATTTGTTGTTGTACGTATATGTATGAGAGTGATGTCTCTATTGCAGATACCCCAGAGAAAGAAGACCCAGACAAGAAGCCACAAGAGCAGCTCCAGCAGGAGATGGGTAAGAGCCCAAGCGCGCACAAACCTGTATGCGTTTCTCTTCCTGACATTGTCTCCTAAGAGTATGTATCTCAGGATCCATCATTCCTCTATATGTATATAACAGAGGATCCATCAATTATCTATATGTATACAACACTGGATCCATCACTCATCTTTATGTATATAGCACAGGATCCATCGTTCCCCTATATGTATATAACACAGGATCCATCCTTCCCCTATATGTATATAACACTGGATCCATCACTCATATGTATATAACACAGGATCCATCGTTCCCTTATATGTATATAACAATGGATTAATCACTCATATGTATATAACACTGGATTCGTCGTTCCCCTTTATGTCTATAGCACAGGCTGCATCATTCCCCTATATGTATTTAACACTGGTTCCATCACTCATCTATATGTATATAACACAGGAACCATCGTTCCCCTATATGTATTTAACACTGGATCCATCGTTCCCCTGTATGTATATTTACATAGGATCCATCACTCATCTATATGTAAATAACATAGAATCCATCGTTCCCTATATGTATATAACATAGGATCCATCGTTCCCCTATACTGTATATAACATAGGATCCATAGTTTCCCTGTATGTATATAACATAGGATCCATCGTTCCCCTATATGTATATAACACAGGATATTTACATAGACTTCTGCTCCTTACCTTGCTGCATGTGGCTGTAACACTATGGTTTGGGTCCAGACTTCATTACTGAGAATCTCTTCTCTTCCCCAGAGCTTCCTGAAGGTTTTGTCAAGCGCTACAAGTTGGTTGACCCTCCTCATAAGGTATCTGTGCTGTTTATTCTCTCCATGCATCTGTTTTGTGCCGGATGTGGCGGTAACACATGACCTTCTCTTTATAGGACAGTGACAAATGTGTCATAGTTATATCTAACTTACCTGAAGGCCAGTACACGGTGGATGAGATCTCTAACTTGACCAAACCATTCGGAGGCGTAAATGATATTCTCATCGTTGCCAACCACCGAAAGGTAAGGCTTTTTTTTTTTCTCCAGGCAATTGTTTTCCAGATCATATAGAGTGGGTTTGGACTATATAATACACGCTATGCCTAATACTACAATATGCATCTCCCTCCACACCTTGTTGTTCTGTCCCATGTCTGATTGATAGATTAGCGGTCGGCGGGCAGTGAATATCCAGGACTACTGTGCACATGCACAATAGACCTGCGCATAAACCTACTGACAGTCTCTTTAAATTGTTTTTGTGAAAGAAGTTGTGACATTACTTGTTTGCACGATGGAATGACGTCGGGCAGATGTGGGCCTTTGCTGGGAATCACTCGAGATGTATGACCATTTCCTCCTCCTGTCTTCACCTACAGGCATACCTGGAATTGACCAGTAAGAATTCGCTGGATTCATTGATGAAGTTTTACAACGTTTTCGCAACTTACCTCAGCGGGAACCTGTTGTCTATATCTGCCGCACCCAGGTTCAAGGACCTAAAAGATGAGGTAAGAGGACAGGCATGCAGGTTGCATAGCATGCTTACCACCCATCAGTGGTGAATATGAGGGAGAGGGTGCGTTCACTTTGAGGAGTCCGCGCTGAGAAGTTTCCACTGATTCCGCCCACTCCCACTTGACTCTCCACCGGTCCCATAGACTCCATTCTATGGTCAGATGGTTGGCGGAATCCGCAGGATGTTCTCTGCGTGGATTTTTCAGTGTGAACGCACCCAGAGTCACAAAGCAAAACGTGGCAAAAACTCCTCTGACGTTTGCTAGAAAGAACATTGAGAAGTGAATGAAACTTAGAGATGAGCGTGACTCGAGAATGCTGGGCTCTGAGCGTGCGGCATGTGATTACCGGTGGAGGCGGCCCTAGGGAGTCTGGGAAAGCATCAATACAGTCTATGGGTACAAACACACACACACCGTATACGCAGCAGATTTGATGCTGTTTAGTTATTTAGATCTAATCTACTGCGTATCGCAGCAGTAAATACGCAGCCTATATGCCGTGTGTGTTTGTACCCTATGGCCTAGTCATGCTTGGTCTTATTGAAAGCCTTATTGAAGTCAGGGCGACGTCCCCAGCTTTGTAATGTATTTTAATTCGTCTACTATGTCTATTTGGTACTGGATGCTGACAGACTGCTTCACACCCAGGGCCGAAACCTTTGCCGTTTAATTTTTTTTCTTATCCTTATGCTCTTTCCTTCTCCCCAGGACATCATCTTTGCTGATCTCATAGAACAGGCTTCCTACCAGGTAACTAGTCATTTCCCGTTTCTCCATCCGGAAACCTCTTTACTAGGAGTTAACGGGTTAATTTTGCTGTTTTCATACCGTATTTTATATCGTACGTCATGGTGCTTGTTCCAGTAAAAAGTGATGTTTTATCATCTGCGGATTGTGCTACCTGGGCAGGGTTTACAGGCATAGGCCCCGCCTCTCTGTGAAGTCATCACCCCTTCGGCGGCCATTGGAATGAGCCGAACTAGAGAGGTGCGGCCTAGACCTTTAGGCAAGCCCATTCTATTGGCCGTCGAGGGGGCAGTGCCTAGACAGCTATGACGTCACAAAGGGTGCTTTAAGACTAGTGTATAATTTAAGACAGTGTCACTTTAAGACTAGTGTATAATATAGTGTCACAATATCTTAATCAACAGTAGATGTGATATAAAGCAAGTTTGCAATATTTATTTTCTCTTTTCGCCCTATGACGGCACCCCTGGAGAGGTCCACCTCCTTTCCCCATTGGACAGGAAACAGGATGCAGGGAATCCCTGGATCTTTAAAAGAAGTAACCTTCCCTCCTCTCGTCAGTTTCTGTTTCCTGTCCCAAGGGAGCAGGAGCTGGAAGGGGCTCTCCCTTCCCTACCCTGGATTAAAAGAGAGAGTGACTGGGGGTTACCGGGTTAAAACTTACCGGCTTCCCGGCGGCGTCAGGCTCCGTCATGGAGCAGCCTCCTAGTCTGGCTTCCCCCCGACACCTCCGGAAGACGGGTCCCCGGACCTCCCCTGGCCCTCCTCGGTGCGGCTGGTGCTCCAGTCTGCAGCGCTGCGCCCGCGCGCGCTGCGGCATGAGTAGCCGGAAGTACGGGGGAGGGGGTAGCTCTGCCGGCCGTGTTCGGCAACTTCCGGGGTCTGTGCCTGCTCAGGTGGAGCGCCGGGAGGGTGACGCCGGGTCAGCGCACGGCGTGGGGGCGGAGTCAGCCGGTCACATGGGATTTCGGCGCCAGATTTAAAAAGGTGCCATGATGGACGCCAGGTCAGTACTCAATCCTGGGTGCTTGAGCTGCTCTCCCTTGTGAAGCAGCTACCTGGTGCTATAACGGAAGTTCTGACCTCCTGGATCTTGGACGATCATCATGGAGGGTGAGAGCGCTGAAATCACCGAATCTACTCCTCCTGCAACTCAGGTTCCAAAGGTATGGAGTGGGTAAGAGGGGAAGTTCCCCAATCGATTTTATGTTTTTCTCTAAAGTTTTGATGTCTTGTCAATTTTAGGAAGGGTCATCCAGTAAGACTCGCTCTAAGAGTAAAGAATGTCCAACCTGTAGAAAACGATTAAGTAGCTCCTACAATAAGCTTCTTTGTGGTAGCTGTATGAATAGAGTTCTGGAAGACCAGGGACCATCTTTTGTTCGTAACATGAAGAACATCATCAAAAAGGAAATTAGGGTAGGTTTAAAAAAAAAAAAAAAAAAAGTTTTTTTTTTTTTTAAGATATATAGATATATTTTTCTTTTTCTGCTTATTTTCAGGCTTCTATGCCTTTTCAGGCTCAGCCTCCTACAACACCAGCCCCTCCGTTAGCCCCTATACCGGCTCCAGCTCTGCCTCTTCCTATGTCAGCTCCAGCCGTTTTTCCAATTATTGATCTTGAACAACCTGGACCTAGTAGATCTGTGTCTCATCCTCCGTCCTCTTTAGGAGAAGAGGAGGACCAGAGTCTCGGCACAGAGGCAGAGGATATGGGGCAGTCGGGCTTGGAGGTTGAGGAAGTAGTGTCTGAGCCATCACCTGCGGTAGATTTTGTGGATACCTTAATCAAGGCCGTAAGAGAGACTATGGGCATAGAGGAGACTCCAGAACCTCAGACCATACAGGATAGAATGTTTGGCGGTTTGGCTCCTAAAAAATGTCCAGTCTTCCCTATTCATCAGAATATCAAGACTCTCATCAAACATGAATGGTCTAACCCAGATAGAAAATTCTTTATACCAGCCGCTTTCAAAAGGAAATATCCATTTGACCAAGAGGAATCTAGCACTTGGGGCGTGGCCCCCAAAATAGATCCTCCTATAGCCAAGATATTCAAACAGAATGCTCTACCTTTTGAGGACTGTGCCTCCCTGAAAGACCCAATGGACAGACGAGCAGAGATTTATTTAAAAAAGGATTGGGAGGCATCTACTGCCGTGTTTAAACCTTTAGTGGCAGCCACTTCAGTCTCAAGAGCCCTAGAGGTTTGGTTGTCTGAACTTAAGGAGATGATTAGTAAAGGGACACCTGTTGACGAACTCCTTAAACCATTTGAAACCTTGGAAAAAGCCATGTCTTTCGTTTCTGAGGCTTCAGCTGACGCCCTGAAGCTTTCCGCTCGTTCAGCCGCGGTATCTAACTCTGCTCGCAGATCCATGTGGCTTAAAGAGTGGAAAGGGGACGTCACTTCAAGATCTAAGTTATGTGGGGTCCCCTGCGAAGGTAACTTGCTTTCGGTCCAGCTCTGGACAATATATTAGAGAAAGCATCAGACAGGAAGAAAGGGTTCCCCCTGATACCGCAACAATCTACTCGTCCCTTCAAGGGAAAAGGTAGGAACACACAGAGGAGCTCTAACACTAATAAAAAAGAGTGGAGACCCACGAAAAAAACCAAGGGGTTCCTCTTTAAGAATACTGATAACCCTAAAAAACCTACACAATGACGCCAGGTCCCTGTGGGAGGGCGTCTGTCATGTTTTTGGTCACAGTGGTGTAACATTTCTAATAGCACGGTTGTACTGGATCTAATAAAACATGGTTTAAAGATTTCATTTTTGTCCTCCCCAGGGGAAAGATTTGTAGTTACAGATCTATCATCAGAGCCTGAAAAACAGATAGCCCTCACACTAGAAGTTCAGTCCTTACTGGATAAAAAAGTTCTGATCCCGGTCCCAGAAGCAGAGTATGGTAAAGGGTTTTATTCCACTTTGTTCCTGGTAAAAAAGCCCAATGGTTCTTATAGAACCATCATCAATCTTAAACCGCTCAATAAAGTTCTTACTTATGAAAGGTTTAAGATGGAATCTGTTGCCACTGCCATCCTGAATCTCTCCCAGAGGTTCTTAAGGGTGGCCGTAAAAATGCTGGATTCAGTATGTCATTTTCAGTACCGGGCGTTACCCTTTGGTATCTCACAGGCCCCTAGAGTGTTTACTAAAGTAATGGCAGAAGTGATGGCACACATAAGGGAACAAGACATAATAATCATTCCCTATCTAGATGATTTTTTGCTGGTGAGTAACTCCGCTGATTCACTACAGACCCAGATCAAAGTAGTAGAGGACATCCTGGTTAAATTAGGTTGGGAAATCAATGATGACAAATCCAACAAAATACCCTCTCAGTATTGCCAGTTCTTGGGGATCTGTCTGGATTCTAGATCCAAGAGATCCTTTTTACCCGAAAACAAAATTTCCAACATTTGCGCTAAAACTCAGGAACTTTTGGATAACCCTCAGACTACTTTCAGGAAGGCTATGTCACTTTTGGGTCTATTTACTTCCTGTATTCCTGCGGTTCCCTGGGCACAATATCACTCTAGGGTGTTCCAGTCTCAAATCCTTGGTGAATGGGACGGTGCGGTTGAATCTCTTGATTTGCCCCTCCTTCTATCTCCACAGACACTCAGATCTCTTTCCTGGTGGACACAAAGGAATCATCTCTCCAAGGGACTTCCTTGGAACTTAGAAGAGGTTGTGACAATCACCACGGACGCCAGTCCTCGGGGATGGGGAGCCCATGCAGATTCCCAGGTCTTCCAGGGCCAATGGTCTCCAGAGGAAGCCAGGGACCCACAAAACGTGAGAGAGTTGAGAGCAATATTCTTCTCCTTATCCCAGGCTCTTCCACTAATAAGAAACAAAAATGTGAGAATCTTATCAGACAACAGGGCGGCAGTGGCATATGTCAACCACCAGGGAGGCACAAGGTCACCACAGCTCATGAGGGTAACTCATTTTCTTTTCAGATTAATAGAACCACATTGCCTATCCCTGTCAGCACTTCACTTAAGAGGGGTAGACAATGTAAAAGCAGATTTCCTCAGCCGACACTCTCTAAATCAGGGAGAGTGGGAACTTTCACAGGAAGTTTTTTACCAGATCTCCAGACTGTGGGGAACACCAGAAATAGACCTGTTTGCCTCTCGAGCGAACAGGAAGATTCCCAAGTTCTTCTCCCTCTGCCCTGCCGACAAGCCCTTAGCACTGGATGCGTTAGCCCAACCGTGGAACAGGGGCCTTCTTTATGCGTTCCCTCCCATCAGACTAATTCCGAGAGTAGTCAGGAAGATCAGACAGGACAGGGCCCATGTCATACTGATAGCACCCTTTTGGCCAAGAAGGGTCTGGTTTACCTGGCTCAGAAAGATGTCCCTGACGGATCCTTGGATACTACCAGACAGAGCAGATCTCCTCAGCCAGGGCCCAGTCTTCCATCCACAAGCTCACAATCTTCACATGACTGCCTGGCATTTGAAAGGCAACTGCTGATAGATAGAGGCCTTTCTTCTGAAGTCATCACTACCTTGCTTGCCAGCAGAAAGAGAGTTACCTCGATGATATACTTACGCACTTGGAAAACATTTTGCAGATTTGTAAATAAACCGATAAACGTACTGGCTGCCCCGGACATTCCTTTAATTCTACAGTTTCTTCAGGAAGGTCTAAATAAAAACCTTAGACCCAGCACTCTTAAAGTACAGATCTCGGCACTCTCTGCCCTCTACGATTATAAACTGGCGGACCATCCATGGATTAAGAGGTTCGTTAAAGCAGCCAGCAGGTTGTGTCCCACTGTCAAGTCTAAGATTCCTCCCTGGGATCTCAATCTAGTGTTAAATGGTCTCACCACTAAGCCTTTTGAACCATTAGTTGAAAGCCATATTAAATTCCTATCATATAAGTTAGCCTTTCTCCTAGCCATAACGTCAGCCAGAAGAGTTAGCGAGATTAGGGCTTTCTCTATACAGACTCCCTACATGACCATTAGAGATGACAGGGTGGTCCTATCACCTGACCCGGCCTTCTTACCAAAGGTAGTCACTGATTTTCATAGATCTCAGGAGGTAGTGTTACCATCATTTTGCAGCACACCAGCTAATGAACAAGAGATATCTTTTCATAGTCTTGACGTTAGAAGAGCTATTCTACATTATTTAAAAGTCACAGAAGAATGGCGCTTAAGTAATAACTTACTGATATCCTTCCAAGGGAAATATAGGGGTAGAGCAGCCTCTACACAAACAATAGCCAGATGGGTCAAACAAGCGATTGGAGAGTGTTACAGGGCTAAAGACATGATAACGCCAGTGGGGTTTGGAGCTCATTCAACTAGAGCAGTAGCTACCTCTTGGGCGGAGAGGGCAGCAGTTTCCATTGACCAAATTTGCAGAGCAGCAACATGGAGCACCCCACATACTTTTTTCAGACATTACAGATTACAACTATCATCTACTGAGGATCTGACCTTTGGTCGCAGAGTTCTACAAGCTGTAGTCCCCCCCTAGGCGGCCATATTCCTATTCTACTCTCCAGGGGTGCCGTCATAGGGCGAAAAGAGAAAATTAAAAATTACTAACCGGTAATTTCTTTTCTTTGAGCCCATGACGGCACCCCGCCTAAATCCCGCCCTTGTATATATAAAAAAAAAAAAAAAAAAAAAAGACATACAAAACACAAAAAAAAAAAAAAAAAAAATGTGTGCATTTCTATATTTTTTTGTGTGTGTTGTGAGCTTCGCTCCTAGGTCCTTGCTAAATACTGACGAGAGGAGGGAAGGTTACTTCTTTTAAAGATCCAGGGATTCCCTGCATCCTGTTTCCTGTCCAATGGGGAAAGGAGGTGGACCTCTCCAGGGGTGCCGTCATGGGCTCAAAGAAAAGAAATTACCGGTTAGTAATTTTTAATTTTTTGGTGGTTATCATGCTGTAAAATTGAACTTAACAGAAATACAGAGTATAACAGCTATACTTACTGTATCCAGGTCCAGTCTCCTGAAGGCAGCAATATAACAGCTATACTTACTGTATCCAGGTCCAGTCTCCTGAAGGCTGCTACGTAACAGCTATATTTAATGTATCCAGGTCCAGTCTCCTGAAGGCTGCTATATAACAGCTATATTTACTGTATCCAAGTCCAGTCTCCTGATGACTGCTATATAGCAGCTATACTTACTGTATCCAGGTCCAGTCTCCTGAAGGCAGCAATATAACAGCTATATTTACTGTATCCAAGTCCAGTCTCCTGATGACTGCTATATAACAGCTATACTTACCAGAAATCCAGGTCCAGTCTCCCAAAGGCAGATTTTCTGACTTGGGTTGCTTGTAAAAAACAGACTGAACCCAGGAATTCTGGCCAGTACAGAGAGTCACAGCTCAATGTGTCCATCAGTCACATGACTACCTTCTCTCTGTGAGCGCTCAGATGGGATACACAGTACTTCCTGTTTTCTGACCGTTTCCTGTGTTTTGAGAAAAGTCATAAAACAGGAAGTGCTTTGTCTTCCATGATAACTAAAAATAAATAATGAATGTAAATTGCAAACTTTCTTTATATCACATCTGCTGACTTAGAATTTGAAAGTTATAACGACAGCAACACTTCCAGGGTTACAAAGACAGCCAAATGGGTTCTTGTATACCATATTCAGCATGGAGAGCTGTGTGGTTCTATGACCAGGGAGTTACGATAACAGTGTAGGTGGCTCCATCTTAGAGATGACTATACCTTAAAGGGAACCTGTCACCCTGGGCAGCCCCCCTGAACCCACTCCACCCCTGGACAGGGCCCCACATACATACCGACTCCTGCATGTCTCGTTGCCGTTGCCGACACGGAGATGTCGCAGACGGCCCATCTGCGCCCTCAATATGCAAATCAGGGCAGAGGAGTCCGATAGGAAGTCACTGCTCCAGTGATTTCCTATTGCCATTGGACTCCTCTCCCCTGCGGTTTGGCCTGCAGCAAGCAGTGTTTTCTTTCCAGTCTGGAGAGTAGTAGAGGCTTTCTATAGGGGTTTACTACTGCTCTGGACAGTTCCTGACATGGCAATGTATCAGATTGAAGAGAATAATACACTACTTCCTGCAGGACATACAGCAGCTGATAGGTACTGGAACACTCAAAAAAAAACTTTCAATAGAAGAAAATTACAAGTCTCCGTCACTTTCTGGCCCAGCTGAGTTGAAAGACTTTTTCTCTTTCTCTTTCCAGTCTGGCACAGTGCTCTCTCTTGCCACCTTGGGTTAATCATACAAGAAACTAAGTTATTGAAAATATAAAGCTTTAGCTTTCCCACCTCGGCTTGTTATCCTGTATCCATAGGATTGGGGGATACCACGCTAATCACTGGGACCCCTACCAGTCCAGGGAATGGGGACACAGTCACCCCTACAGCTGCAGTGAGCGCTCCATAACCTGCAGGGAAGATTACCCACCTATTTTGGGGTCTGGTTGTGGTCCCACCAGTCAGCTTGTTATTCCCTGTCCTAAATATAAGAGATGGGAATACCCCTTTAAGCATGTCCGACTTTCCATAGCTGCTTCGTGTGTGTATAATTCCATGAACCATTTTCCTTTCCAGATTACACCAACAATCTATGAAAAATTTATCTATCTCACAAACCTGCCTGAAAAAGTGGAGGATGAGTTTGAGATCCTGCGTGTTGGGCTTCGATTTGGGAGAGTGGAGCACCATGTGTTCTTTAGTAATAAGAAGAAGGTGAGTGCTGCTGATGTGCTGTAACCAGTAAGTGGCACATACCAGTACTGCACCCTAGTGGTCACACAGAGTAATGCAACCATTACCTTTGCCACAGGTGAAGTGACTACGGTCCTCTAAAGCCACTGTTAATACTTTTGTAATTATTTTCTGTTTCCCAGGCAATATTTCTCATGCATAGCAGCAGTGCTGCCAAAACCATGCATAGCTTTCTGTCCCAGTACCCTTGCAGCATCGGAGATAATGTCATACAGTGCTCTGTCCCATCCAAGACCAAGCTAGCCGAGGTAAGAGCATTTACAGCGGCTACTTCTCCATTTTTATTTTTTTTTTATTATTTTTTTTTTTGTCTTCATGAATGCATTCTTTTCTCTACAGGATGAATATATGACTTACCTTGAATTGGAGAGACACAGGTAAATATGGCCACTCACTCATGCCCTGGATTCTGTGAATCTCAGAGTATTCTCCATGCGGATGAGACTTGCTGATTTTATTTATAATCAAGGGATTATCCAGGAATATAAAAAGATGGCTACCTTCCTTCAGGTTGTGTGTGGTCGGCTTCATTCACTTAAGTGAAACTAGGCTGCAGCACCAGACACACTGAGATGGTAGTAGTGCTGTTATTAGAAGAAAGCAACAATTTTTTTCTTTTTGCTCATTCTGGACAATCTGGACAATCCCAATCTTCCACTCAGGTAAAATACGTGCTGAATCATACCCACCCTCCTGGAGACTAAAAATCCATTCCATACATGTCATTCCCCTTTCTGTCTCCTTCCCCAGTTCTGAGCTGCTGCATTCTGCCCAATACACAGGAGTTTTTGTGAGAGCTGTTCTCTCCATCTCCTCCCACCTCCCTTCCAGGGTGGCTTATGTAAACAGTGTCTCTGGTCGGCTGTTTTTGCACCGTGTTATGCGGGAGAGTTAATCTAAGGTCAAGTTACTTTTGAGTGCAGATACAGAGGCACTGTTTACATGAGCCATCTTGGAAGGGAAGAGGGGGGAGACGGAGAGAGCAGCTCTCACATTTTTCTGTGTTTTCAGCAAGAAGCAGCCGCTCAGAACTAGGTGAAGGAAACTGAGAAGGTAATAACAAGTATGAAACAAATTGTTAGTCTCCAGGAGGTGGGATGATTCAGCATGTATTCTTTTAAATAGAAAACAGTTTCCTTCTGATAACAGATGTAAGTGTAAAGGCCCTATTACACCAACAGATCTGACGACAGATTATCTGCTAAAGATTTGAAGCCAAACCGAGGAACAGACTATAATCAGAACAGGTCATAAAGGAAAGACTGGATTTCACCTCTTTTCAAATCCATTCCTGGGTTTGGCTTCAAATCTTTGACAGATAATCGTCAGATCTGTTGGTGTGATAGGGCCTTAACTGCACGTATACAGGTATAATCTTCTGGTACATCTAGTACTTCATGCCTTTTAAAGAGAATTTTTTACGTAATTTACAGTGTAGATAAGTTTCTGATTAGTGGGGGGGGGGGGTCTACCAAACAGGACCACCACAAACGGACACCTATAACCCATGCAATGCATAGATGCTAAGCTGTAAGCCTTGGGAAGAGCCCTTTAAGTTGTCCTTAATGGCAGTACAAAAAAAGCCTAGACCATGTCTGTAATCTGGGTGTAAAGGCTGTCAGACTGCCCGGCCTGCTTAGTACATGAGCTCCCATCTCATTGATCCCAGCTCGGTTCCATTATTGAGCCTATTATACAGCTCTGTAATCATGCGGACAGGCTGGATCCTATGAAGCAGACCAATATCTTGAATCCAGGCCACTTAGAAGACCATCTTCTCACACACGTGACAAGTATGAGAAGATGTATGTTCAGCAGTCTGAGCGTTACTTGGCCTTGCTGTATGCGTGTCAGATAGCAGATAATAGAGAGGCTCACAGCCTTGGTGTCATCCACTCTACTGCTTTTATCTAACTTCTCTGTTTTGCTTAACAGTGTAGACAAGGACATTGAGAAACCCGCTCCAGACGTTTCTGAATCTAAAGAGCCTGACGAAAAGCCCGAAGAAACGTCTGTGAAGAAACCTGAGGAAACGGCTTTGAAGAAAACTGAGGAAAAGGGGGTGAAAAAGCCAGATGAAAAGGGGGTGAAAAAGCCAGATGAAAAGGGGGTGAAAAAGCCAGATGAAAAGGGGGTGAAAAAGCCAGATGAAAAGGCGGTGAAAAAGCCAGATGAAAAGGGGGTGAAAAAGCCAGATGAAAAGGGGGTGAAAAAGCCAGATGAAAAGGCGGTGAAAAAGCCAGGGGAGAAAGCGGTGAAAAAACCAGAGGAAAAAGCGGTGAAAAAAACAGAGGAAAAAGCGGTGAAAAAAACAGAGGAAAAGACTATTAAAAAATCCGAAGAAAAGGCGGTGAAGAAACATGAGGAAAAGGCGGCAAAGAAACCTGAGGAGAAGGGAACAAAGAAACGTGATGAAAAGCCGGTGAAGAAACTTGATGAAAAGCCGGTGAAGAAACTTGATGAAAAGCCGGTGAAGAAACTTGATGAAAAGCCGGTGAAGAAACTTGATGAAAAGCCGGTGAAGAAAACTGTTGACAAGGTGGTGAAAAAAACTGATGACAAGGTGGTGAAAACGGATGAGACGTCTGTGAAACATGAGGAAAAGGTGGAAAGAACAGATGAAAAGGCTGTGAAAAAGCCTGACGAAAAGACCGAGGCACAGTGTGAAGAAAAGACTGACCTAACGGAAGAGAACCCCTCCATGGCTAAAGACCTGGAGCCTAAGGTGGAAGCTACCACCTCGCCTCCTGTCACTACTTGTGAAACGGCAGATATAGCAGATGGGGCAGGGGAAGCCACACCACCTCCATCACCTAAAGACCACCTGGTATGGGACGTAGACATGGCTGAGGATTCATCTAAGCAAACAAGTCTTGAGGCCATTCCTTGCGACATTTTGGCAATGGCAACAGAAGATGATGATGATGACGATGATTATGGTGGTGGTGGTGGTGGTGATAATGGTAATGGTGGTGTAGATGAAGATGATGATGAGGAAGAGGCAGCAGAGGCTCCTGATGCCCCAGACACATTGCCCGTGTATGTGCAGTCAGAACCAGTGGTGCAGTTTCATGAATCTCATCCAGTATCCCATCCTCTAGTGTCAGAAGACTTAGAAGTCCTTGTATCTGTAGAATCTGATGAGGAGGAATCGGAAGACAAGGACAGTTCCCAACCTCTGCCAGTCCCTGCTGCTGATGGTACAAGTGACAAAGAAGACACCAAAGGTTCCCAGGATGCCATGTCTAAGCCCGGACAGTCACTGAAAGCTGAAGATGTAGGAAATAAGGCTGAGAGTAGCGAGGACGCCGCTGCTGAACCCTCCAGCAGTGCAGGCAGATCAGAGCGTTTCTCTACCAGGACAGAAGAATCAAAGCTGAGAAGTAGAAGATCCCGAGATAGAAGGTCTAGGTCTTCAGAGAGGTCCAGCAGAGACAAAGCAGGGTATTCTGAAGGGCGCACACCCACGCTGAGGACCACAAAGTATAACGCTCAAAAGGGAGAGATCTCTGTAACAGTCACAGTGGATAGCCAGAAGTCCTCTTCAAGATTTGGGGATTCCAGAAAGAAAACATCAAGGGAAAGGGGATCATCCTCCTACGAGAGCAGCACACACAGATCTAGTAACAACAGGTCCAGCCCGGGCGACAGCGCCTCCAGTCACACAAAGTCCGGCTCCAGCTACTCGCAGAAGAAAAACACCGGAAAGTATTCCTCTTCACAGTCTGAGAGAGAGTCCAGGGATACACCCAGAACCCGGGAGAGAGAACGCGAGAGAGATGCTCGATCTAACAGAAAGGACGACGCTACAAGAGGCAGCGTAAGTTATCCAATTGTCACCGAAAACCGCACTCTGGGAAGGCTGCTGGACTGGAATATCTAGAACATTCTGTCTGGCACTTTAAAGGGGGGCATTCATTTCAGTGGGAGGAGTCATAGTCTCCTACTAGTCCATGAGAAGTTACCGCAGGTTCCCTTTGGCCAGGAGTAGAAAAAAATTTGGCATATGAAAGAAATTCAGATTTCTAGGTGTAGAGATCCCAAAATATTTCTATTCCCCAAGAAAGAAAGGTCTTCATCATATGTTTGTATGGTTGGTAGGTGAACAGCGTATTGTACACCATGTGGCGGCTCTGTAGTGACCCACATGTGACTAGAAAAGCCATAGAAGAAGTATGAGTAAGTTTACGCCATAACTGGGGAGTTCCTCTGCTGGTAGATACAGACCTAGAGACCCTCACAGCCAGTTTACACATAACCACCTGCAGTATAGGGAATAAATTGCCACTTTCACATGGCTTGTGTATGACATTACATGGCCACAACCTAATGATGCAAAGTGTATTCCTTTTCCCCTTTTGTAATCCTGTGTTTTTGCCTCCATGTAGAGTTCATCACGTTACACACGGAGCTCCAAGAGCAACAATCGTAGTCCAAGAAGCAAAGAGGTGAGCTAAGGGATGTGGGGACCAACCCGAATGCACTTCTGTACCCCTATAAGACAGATGTCTGCACCCTATAGTGTGGTACAGGATGATGGCTCTCAGTATCTGAGGATGTGGGTAGGGCACAGCTGGGGAGGGGATACGTATACTAAATACGCTGGTATTTCATCTTTCCCGTTTTCAGGAAGACAAAACTTTCCCATTCAACCTGGATGAGTTTGTTACGGTGGATGAGATTGTAGAGGAGCACGTCGACTCGTCAAAGCAGCCGGAGGAAAAGTCTGACACCAGCAGAAGAGGCAAGAGGAAAGAAAGTGACCCTGCTTCCTCTGACGCTAAAAAATCCCGAGTGATCGACACCGGTTCCCAAGAGCAGTCATTTGTCACCTTAGATGAAGTCTGCGATGAGGAAGAAGGCGCCTCCGCTCAGGAGAAGCCTGCCGACAAGGCAGATGAGCCCCTGGTGACTCTAGATGAGGTGCACACAGAGGATGGACGTACCGCAAGCACCAAAGAGGAGCCAGTGCTGATGACCCTGGACGAAGTAAGTGATGATGATGCCGACGATGATGGTGATGCCCAGGACTCCGCCGCAGAGCAGCCCTCCTCCACTGCGCCAGAGATCTTGGCTAAGGATCAGCTGCTCACCCTGGATGAGGTCAATGAGGAGGACGAAGAACTTACAACACCTGCTGGGCCTTCCAGCGTAGTAGAGACCAAAATACTGGAAGACGCACAGGATACCAAGGAGAAGGATGGTGCAAAAGAAGCTGAACCTGAAGCCCAGGAGCAGCCGCCGACATCCCCTGCCGAGGGCAGCCAAGCGGACCATACAGAGCAGTCTCTACTGACCCTGGATGAAGTGAAAGCCGAAGACGAGGAGATGACCTTTACCGATATCGAACACCAGTTCCTGACTGTAGATGAGATCGGAGAAGAGGAGGAAGAGTCCGAGGCAAAAACCAAAGACAAGTCGTCCAAAGGAAATGTGGAAAGTAACAAGTCAGAAGACAAGGAACCTAGTAAGTGTGTGTGTGTCATTGCTTTTATATGTGAACAGTCAGGAGAAGATGGCTTCTAGAAAGAGGAAATACTAAATCATAATGGAATCATATGGAGACTTCTAGCACGTAACTGGGTTTTATGACTTTTAGGGACTATGCGCTGGTTAGCAGCACGTGGGATAAAGGACAGTTTCTGGATGCACATCTGGAGTTGTCCTGATTTTTGGATGCTCCCAAAGGGTTCTATGGGCCATCCATGCTGTAATTTTGTCAGAAAATAGGACAGTACCTATAATTTCCTTACCCATTTTCTTGCACGGACACTTTTCAGGAAAAATCCTGTAGGGTATCCGTGTCCCTTTAAGAACTCTATGGGTCCAGAAATGGATCCGGATTTCCTGATAAGAAATCCAGATACATTTACCAGATGTGGGCATGGGGGCCTAGGTGATGTAGAATTGAGTGCAGGTGGGTTTGTTTGCTTCTCCCACATACTCCTGTGGTAAGTTACATTATAGATGAGAATCTTGTTCTGTCCTGTGAGAATCGGTAGGGCCAATAACCAACCACCTTTACACCAGAGAGAATGTAGTCACTGACCGTCCTTTCCTCCTGCTGAGGTGGCAGCTTCCAGATTCAGAGCTGATTTTTGTTTTGTTTCAATATCACCAGCCAGGAGGGGTCGGCCACGGAAAAGACCACTGCAAAGTGCTGAAGGCAACAAGGACTCCCCACAGCAGGCTACCCCTGACACAAGTAAGGGAGTTGCATCAAAGACAACCCCAGCAAAAGCGAAAGCCGCCCCATACAACCAGAAGCCGGACAACATCGCTGCAACCCCTGACAAATCACAGAAAGGTAAGATGGCGGCATGGGGCTCAGGAGGGATTCTCTTCAGTAAAGTAGTGATACATGTTGTATATTAAGTGCTTCACCTCTGTGTGATCTCCAGTATAGGGGATCTGCTGCAGATCTGATGCTGCGCTTCGCCATTTATATTGATTTCCGCAGCATCAGATATTCTGTGAGTATACCTTTTATAGTTCCCATAATGTATCCTGAAGCAGGTTACAAACTTACCTGAGCAGACCGTGTACTGACCATCATGGATTGCTGGATTCAGATAGGTAACCAATGCTATTCCCTGCAGTGACACACGCCGTGTATGTGTATAGCTTAGGTGAGGAGTTCTCCACGGGGCGGGAGACGTTATCGGCTTTTCGATAACCCATTTGCACTTAGGAATTCAGTGGAAGTCCTGACGCTTCCATGGCTGATTTTATTGTCCGGAGGCTTCTGGAAACCATTAGGAGTAAAGGGGCGTGTGCATCCATACTCACCTGCTGCAGCGGTTCTCCCAGCCGGCTTTACCTTTACTCTTTTGACTTTGCATGTGCACAAGTGACATCACTCATACGCCGCAACGCTGGGGGTAGAGAGCAGCCCCTTGTGACCAGAAGAGTGATTGACAGGTCAGTCACAGCAGCACATTTAATTGTATGCGCTACTGATTAGGAGTACCTACAATAAAAGGGCCAGCGTCTGCACCAAAAGAAGAACCCGCCTCATTCAAGAGTCTCGAAACACAGGACTAGTCAGATATCCCTCGGGGAAGGACCCAGCCAAGGGGCGGCTCCTGTAAGGAAACCACCATATTAAGTGGCCCTTTAGGTCAATGTAATGATAAGGAAAAAACTAAGGCCAGGTAACCATCCACATACAGCTGTTTCAGGGTGTTGCCCCTCATCAGTGTGGAGCAGGATTCTGGCTTGGTGGGAGCAATGCCTAGTAGAACCATAAGAGAAAGAGACCAGCAAAACGATAAAACTGCCGGCTGCTGGTTAAAGCGCTCAATGCAGTGAAGTCCTAGGTGCATTGCCCCCTGGCTAGTCCTGTATTTTGAGACTCTTGAATGAGGCTCCACAGGCTCTTCTTTTGCATATTCATGTTTCCCAGGGAGCAATGCACCTAGGATTTCACTGCCAGCAGCTGGCAGTGTTATCTTTAGCTGGTCTCCCTGAGATCAGTGATCTGTTTCTCCTACAGCATCGGCACCAGGCAGCACATGCCCAGGGGGGCCAAGCAATGCAGACGGAATTCCGGACAGATATGCATTCAGAGTTGTCCGGACTTCTGGGTTGCCCCTTGGGTTCTATGGGGCATCTGTGATGGCCGTATAGGACGTGCCCTATATTTTCTGGAGCAACTTTCCGGCACAGACCCCCTTCAGGGAAAAAATCCAGAAGGGTGTTAGATCCCTATAGAATCATTCCTGATAAGAACTCTGGATACATTTACCGGATATGTGAAGGGAGCCTAAGGCAGATGCCCAGCATTATTGCTGTTTGCTGAATAGCTTGCAGGCTTTTGCTCCCTTTTATCAGACGGTGAGGAGTGCTGACCAAAGCCTATACAAGATATTTTATGTTGTAAGATATAGTGTATATTTTAAATGACCCAAACTATCGTGACAACTTCTGATGTATGGAAGGGACATTTGTACAGTTTTGAAGGCTGGGGCTTTCAATGAGCCCCCACTTATGTGTAGAAGTCATCAGAAGAAGCACATCATGGCGCAGGTCACTCCCCTGGCTTGCAGCACTCTATAGTATGTCACTGGATAGAGAGGGAGGACAGTGGGGAAGTGACACTCACTACTGTGCATGGGAAGGGAAGAGAAGCCAGGGCACCATGTAACGGTGAGCAGCATTCTCTCTATGAGCAGGATGGGGGCACAGAAAGGTACACCTGCCCCCTGAGAGATGGCGGCTGTAGTGACTATACATGCTGAGTGTAATAGGAAACATCAGAGGCGCCATCACTAGAGATGAGCGAACCTGGTTCGGGTTAGTCAATCTGAACCCAAACGTTCGGTATTTGATTAGCAGTGGCTGCTGAACTTGGATAAAGCTCTAAGGTTGTCTGGAAAACAAGGATACAGCCAATGACTATATCCATGATTTCCACATAGCCTTAGGGCTTTATCCAACTTCAGCAGCCCCCGCTAATCAAATGCCGAAAGTTCGTGTTCGGATGGACTCGAGCATGCTCCAGGTTGGCTCATCTCTAGCCATCACACGCATGATAAGACACATGAAGACGTACTGTGGGGGTGATAGCAGCAGAACCAGTCCTGAATCAGGATTTCTCTTCCCTTTTTGCAGCTGAAGGAAAACCTGCGGCCGAAACTCCAGCTAAGAAGACAAAACTGGAGACCCCGCCAGCAGAAAGGAAGAAACTGGCGCCGTATAATTCCGGCACCCCAGTGGGTAAGTTATTTTATACTAGCTGTATATCCTTGTACAGAACCAGTCAGTGTTTAGGGATTAAAGAGGGTCTGCCTTCCTTCCTGTGTGTTGGGCAGCAGCCCCGCTCCTCCTCTCTCCTCGATTGATGGCTCTTACTCCCCCCCTTCCCTTTTCTTTCTGATCTATTTAAGGACCTGGTGGTCTATGAGTTGTGATTAGTCATGGAGGGCCATGCAGATGTTTCCCCAGCACTTCCCTCTTGCCAGTTTCAGTCACGCTCAGGCCCTTCTAGCAATTTTACTATAGGGATGTTAGAAGGTGTGTTATGGCGTGTCCACAGAATATTGTCGGTCCGGAGACCACCATGTGCACACACCTAATGAATGTTAGCCATTTGCCATTGTTTTCTAGCCTATTGGGCACAATGAATTTCCTGGTCTGTGAATTTCTTATTATATGGACTGTATTTTCAGTCCCAGCTTCCAGACTTTGATTAGCGATTTGCCCACTTTGCGGAGCCTGGTTTTGTAATGCGGCTGTCTGCGGGAGACCATAGACCCTGTGTGGTGAATAGATCCATCATCATTGATACATCATCTTTCTTTTCCATCTTGCAGGATTGGAATTTCTCATACCTAAAACAGGATATTTCTGCGAATTGTGTTCACTTTTTTATATGGACGATTCATCGAAGCTGAAGCACTGCAAGAGTCTACGACATTACCAAGCAGTGGAGGTAAGCGGCTCATGCTCCGCTGTCATGGCACACCTCTTCCTCTAGATGGCACTGTACTGACACATTTCCGAATATAACAATTCCATAATCCAGTGTCCACCACTTAGAAAAACTTCTGACATATCAAGATGGAGAGCTCAAAAGTTCTGATGGGTCTGTATGCACAGGCCCTAGATAATCCATGAAGGTGTTGCAGGCAGAAGCACAACTGGATGGAGATCATGCCCAGCCGGATAGTGACCAACCAGTCTCCTACCAAACATTTAGTTCCTGAGTTATTAAAACTATATATACATTTTTTTGGTGTGTTTACGGGGTTGAACCACAATTTACAGCATAGGCGATAGTGGTCTGACCCCCAGCAGTCATACATTTGACACCAACACATTCCTGGTATATTGAGAAGGCGTGCACATTCAGCAGAGTACTGTACCAGTAGATTAGGTGTATATATAGATTATAAAGGGGTACATAACCTTTGCTGCCCATGGTGAGATTAACAATTACTTCCATACTTATCTATTCAGTCTCCTTCTCCCAGTTCTCAGCTGCTGCTTTTTGCTCAAGGCACAAAATTCTGTCATTCTTTCTGTCTCCCCCCTCCCTTCTGAGACAGCTGATGTAAACAAATCCCTGGCTGGCTTTCTGTAACATTGTAGCTTCTTTGTAATGCTGGGAGGGTTATTCACAGTGAGTTCATTAGCAACTTGACCTCAGAATAATCCTCCCAGCATTACAAAGAAGCTACAGTGTTGGAGATAAAGCCAGGCAGGGATTTGTTTACATCAGCTGTCTCAATAGGGAGGGGGAGACAGAAAAAAAAGCTCACACACAGTTTTTTCGTCTTCAGCAAAAAGCAGCAGCTCAGAACTGGGGGAAGGAGACTGAATAAATAAGTATGGAAGGAATTGTTAGTCTCATCTTGGGCAACAACATGTCAAACATCGTGTGAGTGGAATACCCCTTTAAAGATTTGGCAGCATTCAGCGCCACTGGTCCAGTTACCACTTTTATTAAAATTGTTCAGAACTTGGATAAGTCTAAAATTGAAATCTTTTTTTTTTTTACTTTTTTTTTTTTTTTTTTTTCCCCCTTCTAGAAACACTTGGCCAAGTCAGAATCCTCTTGTGAAGGGAAACCATCGGGCTCGTGATCGTCTCCGCAGACTCCGTCACATGAAGTCACCATTGTTATTGGGTCCATTGTGTACATTTTGTTAGGGCAGATGTTTATGTTGTAAAGTACTCTTTAGATTTTTTTTTTTTTAAGTTTTATCAGAGAAGAGTGTGACGTGGGTTCTGTAAATAACCCCAGGTCACATCTATGTGACAGTTCCAGTACTGGGGCCCCTGGAGTTGCCTCCATTACTGTAATATATGTATTTTTATTATTTTTGGCCCCAGCCACACAAGTTTTTTTGAGACTTTTTGCGTCTTACACGGCAGTCACGCGTCCCTGATGACAGAAAATTGTACGGTATCGGTTCCTTGTCTGTTTAGTTTTTACACAGGATAATTTTATATGAAGTGCAGCGCCCCCCTGCTACTACACTTGGGCGCCCGCTGTAGTCCGCCTCACCTTACTTATATTATAGGGACACTGCTTTAGAGGCTTTTTTTTTCGTTGTCAACTTTTGCAGATATGTGCAAGATAAAAGCTGTAACAAATGCGTTTCTAAATAAATAGAAAAGTGCTACATTGTGTGTGTGATAGGCGGTACGTGCCGCACGCAGGGCAGCTCTGATGTTACAACATGGAATCCATTAAAGATGTGCTCAGAATTACAGATTTATAAATTCTATGTAAAAACCTCCAGTCGTCCAGTACTTAGAAGCTGCTGTATGTCCTGCAGGAAGTAGTGTACTCTTTCCAGTCTTATACAGTGCTCTGCTGCCACCTCTGTCCATGTCAGGAACTGTCCAGAGCAGCAGCAAATCCCTATAGAAAACCTCTCCTGCTCTGGACAGTTCCTGACAAGGAAAGAGGTGGCAGCAGAGAGCAGTGTGTCAAATTGGAGAGAATACACCACTTCCTGCAGGACATATAGCAGCTGATGAGTATTGGAAGACTGGAGATTTTTAAATAGAAGTAAATTACACATTTGTATTACTTTCTGACACCAGTTGATTTGAAAGAAAACATTTTTTTGCCAGAGTACCCCTTTAAAGTTTGGAGTTCTCAGCCTAGGCTCACTCCGTACTGGCATATAACTAGGTTCCTACACCTTTGCCCTATGAGTTATGAGGGGCTTCTTAGGAGTTGTATAGGATGAGAATGGAGGGGGAGGAGGTTTTTGCTGCATGTATAGAGTATGGGGGCTACCTGCAATTGGGAGGAGTGTATAGAGTATGGGGGCTACCCGCAGGGGTGTGGGGTATATACGGTATGGGGGCTACTTGCAGGGAGGTAGTGTATACAGTATAGGAGTACCTGCAAGGGGGGGGGGGTGTATATAGTACGGGGGCTACCTGCGGGGGGGGGGGGGGGGGGGGGGGGATAGTGTGTACATTATTAGAAACCTCTTCTGTGTTGTCCTCACCAAGGATGAAAGGTAGTGCCTAAGAGGGTCGGATTATGATGCAGGATTGTGTATGCACTTATTATAAGCTGCAGGTTTTCTGCACACACACTTTACTTATGGTCTCCAGTTTGCAGAGGGGGGACCCCCAAACTTTACACTTCAGGTACCAGACCCCAGAACTATACAGTACTGCTGGGGTCTCAAACTCAATTTACCCGGGGGCCGCTGGAGGTAGAGGCTGGGTGAGGCTGGGCCGCATCAGGGTTTCCACAAGAAAAGCTCTTACAAAAACATTCCAATGTCATCAAATGTAATTATTATTATTCAGATTCAAATGTCTGTATTGACAGTTCATTAACATTTAACTTTCTGAACATGAAAGTTACATCAGGTGACTCACAGGGGACGTCTTCATTGATCAGAGTTCTTCCCTTTTCATCATCTTCTCCTTCTGTCCTGGGCCATTGTGAGAACTTCTCCGAGCCACGAACCCACAGAATCTGCCAGAGAAACATATTAGGCTCCTCACTCTGTCACCATCCTCATCTCTCTACTAACTGCACATCTGTATTGTCCCATTTACGCCCTTGTTTAGTGGGTAGGATGACTATCTGATCCACCTTATAGCATATGCCCCCCTCTGTGTAGAGATGGCCCCTTGCTCAGTCTTCCATATAGATGGCCCCATGTGCATTTCCTTGGGAGCCCCTCTCTGTGTAGTTCCCCTATAGTAGATCCCCCCCCCTTATCTCCCCCCCCATATAGATGCCTCCTTTATGTTGCCCCCCCTTATCTCCCTCCCCATATAGATGCCTCCTTTGTTGCCCCTCATCTCCCCACCATATAGATGCCTCCTTTATGTTGCCCCCCTTATCTCCACCCCCATATAGATGCCTCCTTTATGTTGCCCCCTTATCCCTGCGATATAGATGCCTCCTTTATGTTGCCCCCCTTATCTCCCCCCATATAGATGCCTCCTTTATGTTGCCCCCCTTATCTCCACCCCCATATAGATGCCTCCTTTATGTAGCCCCCCTTATCTCCACCCCCATATAGATGCCTCCTTTATGTAGCCCCCTTATCTCCACCCCCATATAGATGCCTCCTTTATGTAGCCCCCTTATCTCCACCCCCATATAGATGCCTCCTTTATGTTGCCCCCCTTATCCCCGCAATATAGAGGCCTCCCTTATAAATGCCCCCACTGTGTTGTCCTGTTATACATGCCCCCCCTCCCTCTTCGTAGATGTTATCCCCCGCAAAGCAGATAAATAACAAAACAAAAAACTCACCTAACACCTCGATCCCCCGTCGCAGCCCCCTTCTTACGGACAGGCCCCCGGCTGATGCAGCCTCCCTGGGGGTGTCCCCGGGAATCACCAGGGAGCTGTGTGCGCCGGGCTGTTACTTCTGGGTCAGCGCTCCCTGACCCGGAAGCAACAGCCACTGCGCATACAGCTCCCTGGTGCGCGTGCTGCCCGGGAATCCCGGGGACACCCCCAGGGAGGCAGCATCACCGGGGGCTGTCCAACACAGACTCTTGTGACCGCAAGCAAAACACTGCTTGCGGTCACAAGAGTGATCGATCAATGGGCCGGGCGGCGGACGCCAGGGCAGTGCTCTGGCAAGGAGGGGGGCCGCCGGGCAGTAAAGTGGTGGGGGCCGCAAACTAGTGTCCCGAGGGCCGCGAGTTTGAGACCCTTGCACTACTGGTATACAGAACCCCAAACTATACACTATAGGTATACAGGACCTCCACCAGCTATATACTACAGGTATACAGAACCCCAAACTATACACTACAGGTATACAGGACCTCCACCAGCAATATACTACAGGTATGCAGGACTTCCACTAACACTGTCAATGTTATATATAGCCAGGCTCAGCATAACACTACCAATGTTGTACATAACCTGGCTGTATAGCACACTGCCAATGTTGTATATAACCAGGCTGTATATAAAACTGCCACTGTTGTATATAACCAGGCTCAGTATACGGTCTGACACATGACATCTCAGTTTGGCTATTAGGTATTTAGGATGTTTTTAAGTTTTTAGCTTATTTCTAATGTGCATAAGCTACAATTTACATAAACAGTGCAGAACTATCTGGGTATATAGCGTGTAAAGGGGTATATAGGGCTGCTGGTGATTTCTCCTTAAACAAAAAACAAAACAAGGGCATAGGTTTGCCTCCTGGGCGACCTTGGAACAAATCTTTTTTACACACAGACACTTTATACCCAGGCGGCGCCGGGTACATTTTCTAGTATAGAATAAAGATCAAAGTGACTGAGATCAAGACACTAAAGCAGCACTGGGAACCTTCTGCTCTCCAGCTGTTGAGAAACTACAATTCCCATCATGCCTGGACAGCAGTTGGCTATCCAGGCATGATAGGAATTGTAGTTTTGCAAAAGGTTCCCCATCCCTGTACTAGTAGTATCGTCCTCTATCCTCCCCTATTCAGCACTGCTAGCAGTATGATCATCACACCTGTCTAGGTTCAGTTCACACAGTCTTCCTACAATAGAGTAACGCTGCTTTGTGATTAAAACAACATGGCCGCTTTCTTCCTCCAGTCTCCAGGTTTTCTATTTTGGTTCTATTGAAGTGAATGGAGCTTAATTGCAAACCACAAACTTCTCCCAGATTCCCACGACTGGATCCAATATGTCCCAGCACCCGGGGAGGAGCTGCAGGGAGGTAAGAGGCATCACTTCATTATTACTGTACATACACTAATCTTATATATACACAGCCGGTATAACCTGGGTATCTCCTGTATATAATTATATATGTACAGCTGGTATAACCTGGGTATATACTGCATATAATTATATATGTACAGTGGGTATATCCTGTATATAATTATATATGTACAGCTGGTATAACCTGGGTGTCTCCTGTATATAATTATATATGTACAGCTGGTATAACCTGGGTATATACTTTATATAATTATATATGTACAGCTGGTATAACCTGGGTGTCTCCTGTATATAATATATGTATGGCTGGTATAACCTGGAGAGCTCCTGTATATAATTATATCCGTACAGCTTCTATAACCTGGGGATCTCCTGTATATAATTATATATGTACAGTGGGTATATACTGTATATAATTATATATGTACAGCTGGTATAACCTGGGTATATCCTGTATATAATTATATATGTACAGCTGGTATAACCTAGGTATATACTGTATATAATTGTATATGTACAGCTATTATAACCTGGGAATCTCCTTTATATAATTATATCTGTACAGCTGCTATAACCTGGGGATCTCCTGTATATAATTATATATGTACAGCTGGTATAACCTGGGGATCTCCTGTATACAATTATATATGTACAGCTGGTATAACCTGGGTATATCCTGTATATAATTATATATGTACAGCTGGTATAACCTAGGTATATACTGTATATAATTGTATATGTACAGCTATTATAACCTGGGGATCTCCTGTATATAATTATATCTGTACAGCTGCTATAACCTGGGGATTTCCTGTATATAATTATATATGTACAGCTGGTATAACCTGGGGATCTCCTGTATATAATTATATATGTACAGCTGGTATAACCTGGGTATATATTGTATATAATTATATATGTACAGCTGGTATAACCTAGGTATATACTGTATATAATTGTATATGTACAGCTATTATAACCTGGGAATCTCCTGTATATAATTATATATGTACAGCTGGTATAACCTGGGGATCTCCTGTATATAATTATATATGTACAGCTGGTATAACCTGGGTATATCCTGTATATAATTATATATATACAGCTGGTATAACCTGGGTATATACTGTATATAATTATATATGTAGAGCTATTATAACCTGGGGATCTCCTGTATATAATGATATCTGTACAGCTGCTATAACCTGGGGATCTCCTGTATATAATGATATCTGTACAGCTGCTATAACCTGGGGATCTCCTGTATATAATGATATCTGTACAGCTGCTATAACCTGGGGATCTCCTGTATATAATGATATCTGTACAGCTGCTATTACCTGGGGATCTTCTGTATATAATGTCTGTACAGCTGCTATAACCTGGGTATATACTGTATATAATTATATATGTACAGCTGCTATAACCTGGGGATCTCCTGTATATAATTATATATGTACAGCTGCTATAACCTGGGGATCTCCTGTATATAATTATATATGTACAGCTTTCTATTATTATCTATAGTCTCCTCAGTGGCTGTATCCACCATGTGTGTAGTGTCATAGAGGGGGCTGAGGACTATTTTGGTGAGAGGGTTAGGCACCTGCTCGGGTATAGGCAGGGCTGTGTGTGACAGCACAGATGAGCCCAGGCATCTCGCTGGGACAGGGTGAGAGGGAGGGAGACGACCACTCCCAGTTCAGTGCAGTCAGTGACATCGCTGCTGCTGCTGCCGCCTTATCCAGCTGCAATGCTGAGAGTATTCATCCTCCACGCTGAAAATGTGCAGACCCCAGACACCGACATCAGCGACTCGTACTGCTCGGTGGTCTTCCAGGGTAAGAGGCTTGCTGTGTTCTGCAGGGCGCTTGTACTGTACGGGGATGACTTTGCAGCTTACGACAGCTGAGGGTATTTATGGAAAGTAAAGAGATGACCTGTACGGCAGTAACTATCAGATAGCCGGGGCCTCTAAGTGCCCTGCATATACACAAGGGAGGCAGTCAGCTGGGAAATGCCCCATACAAAGGGATCACTGCCTGTCTGTTCCCATCAGGGGAGCCTCACGCTGAATAGGACTGGCACTATCATGAGCTCGCTATGAATTGTATTCCCTATTGTTAGTATTATCACATTAGTACTGTAACTAGTAGGTGGTGTTTAGCATTATCTGCAGTAGTATCCGCAGGCCTCCTGTATCAGTGCAGATTACAGTGATCACGTTTCCATTGAATACAATGAGATCTAAGGTCAGTATACAGAGCGCCAATACTACTGTATTATGATGGCTTACGTAGCCATTCACTATATATAGATCTATGTGATACACATCCCAGATATGCTCGTGCGTTATGATTTTGTGCCAGGTAACTAGTATTATAGCGCCCATAGACGCCTGAGGCCCTACTGTTTCTGTAAGTGTAAATGTCGGAGCCAGGCATAATTCCTGTAACTCAGGGCCATACATAGGTAGTATGTGGCACCAGGGGCTGTGTCTGCCGCCATATTTGCTCTGCTGTGTGCCCGGTGCCCTATTACTGGTTTATAAACTTCTACGAAAATAATAAGAATCTTTAAACTTAGAAATAATTTTGGTGTAATAGTGGAGGAGGATGGGGAAAAGGCCAATGTATTAAATACCTTCTAGAGTGTTTACTGAAATTTATCATTAAATATCACCTGCATAGAGTAAAGTATCAACTTCGAAACATAGGATAGCGATAAGGGTCAGATTGAGGGTCTAGGACCTCTCACAATCTTGTGAACAAGTCCCGGCTGTACCTTAGGATATTTATTAGATTGGCATTTTCCCCATCTTCCTGCTCCATTCCTAAGGTAGATTTGGGAATTGTTAATAAGACTGCATAAGGTTCTAGCCCCGAATCTGGCACTTATGTGAATTTACTTTTTTTTTTTTTTTAAGTAAACCCTGCTGAGAATAAGATATTTAATAGATTGGCATTTTCCCCATCCTCTTATGCCATCCTCCTGCTCCATTCCTATTCTTTATAAGGTTTACTAAGTCCCAACTTAAGAGGAGGATGGGTAAAATGCCAATCTATTAAACATTCAACATAAGTGTCAGATCTGGGGGGTAGGACCTCATGCAATCTTGGGAACAAGTCCCGACTGTCTTGTGGGGATGGAGCAGTGGTTTGCATTCACTGTCTATAGGAGTGCCAGGGAAAGCACAGTATAGCGCCCAGCTGTCTCCCATCGTCAATGAATAGAGCGGCAGTGCTCACAGGTCCCCAATCTGTCTCTTACCTTCATCCTCCATGCCCTTTCCGTGCACTTAGCCTTTTTCTCCTCAGTCTGGGAAGACCGTTAGGAGCACTTCCCGCCCCCATTGCGCCAATCCGGCCTGCTCCACTGATCATCATTAGAAAGGGTGGGCCAGCTGTGCCAGTGCTCCTAATGGTCTTAGGGCCCTATTCCACGGGCCGATCAATAATGTAAATGAGCGCCGATCTCCTAGATCGGCGCTCGTTTACTAGGCCTATGCCACGGCCCAACAATCATTAGCGAGAGCTGCAGGGACATTGTTACCGATGTCTTTGCAGCCCTTGCAGCATATATTACCTTGCAGGGCTTCTCTTCCGCTCTGTCTTCATCCCGTTCCCGCTCGCTGACACTAACGCCTCTCGGCTACATTTAAAACCAACTCCAGGATGTTGGTATATAATTTGATCAAACCATATTGCCTCATGTACCACGTGCAGGTCCGCTGGATCACATGAGTCCCTACACTAACTCACCACTGTGTCAGTCAGCGGCTGCCAACCCCGAAAAGCGATATATATATATACACACAGTGGTGCCTTGGATTACGAGCATAATTTGTTCCGGGGCGGAGCTTGTAGTCCAAATCCACTCTTATACCAAAGCAAATATTCCCATAAGAAATCATAGAAATGCAGACAATTGGTTCCACACCCCAAAAATAATGATTTTATATTCTGAATAACATGTAAAACAAATGAAACAAAGATTTAGAAACATCAGAATCTGTGATATTATAAGTTACTGTACAGTATAGCGATCAGCATGTGGAGTATTATAAGAGCATAAACCTGATGACACAGCAGCATTTTGTAGATACAGGATGGAGCTGCAGATCCAGATAATTGCAAGGATCGGAAACACAAGGGCGGACAGAGACTGCAGGGAGTATGAAGGAATGAGCAGGACAGATGTGGGCACATACATGCAGCACTCTCTGTCCGGGGAGGGAGGGGTTACAGCTATGTAGAGATTACCTCCACAGTCCTGTCCTCTGATGTAAGCCCCAGCCTGAAGTGGATCTGCCATGATTTGGAAGGTGAGGGAGACTTCCTGGGTCAGAGTACAGTGCTGTAGCCCCCGCTATGCAGACCATTCCCCTCCCCCACTCCCACCCAGTACAAGGAGCTCTTACACCAAAGCAATGCTCTTAAACCAAGTCACAATTTTGAAAAACTGAGCTCTTACACCAAAATGCTCTTAGGGTATATTCACACGGGCGGGCTCGCAGCGAGATTCTCGCTGCGAGCCCGGCAGGTCCTGGCAGTTCCCATACACTACATACTTGCTGCGGTCTAAACGACCGCAGCCAGTATGTAATTATACCGCCCTTAACCCCTTCTACTCCCGCCCGGCTCCCCCGCTGTAGGCAGCATACATTACCTGCCCTTGCTGCACGGGTCCGGCGTCCTGCTCTCCCGCCCGGCCAATCAGTGGCTGCGGCTGGGCAACACACTAATTGGCCGGACGGGAGAGCAGGACGCCGGACCCGTGCAGCAAGGACAGGTAATGTATGCTGCTTACAGCAGGGGAGCCGGCGGGAGTAGAAGGGGTTAAGGGCGGTATAATTACATACTCGCTGCGGTCGTTTAGACCGCAGCAAGTATGTAGTGTATGGGAACTGCCAGGACCTGCCGGGCTCGCAGCGAGCCAGCCCGTGTGAATATACCCTTAATCCAAGTTACCACTGAGGTACCACTGTATATGTAGGTAAGTACTATAACTGTCTCAGTGATTGGAAAAAGGAGGCCGCTATCAACATAATACATAGATGGGTGACATACTGGTGGGGTACCTCAGGGGGGCAGTAAAACTAAAAGGTTTGCAAGGTCCATAGTGGGTGAATGGAGTGCTGGCTGTGTAGGTGCGGATCTCACCATTTATTTAGGGTTACTGCTTACCAACATTCCGAGGCTCAGTTGGAAGGATCCGACCCCCACCCTTCCTTAAGTTACCCCTTATCCTGTGTGTAGAGAATACCCCCTCTAAAGGGGTTATCCAGAATTAGAAAAACATGTCTGCTTTCTTCCAGAAACAACGCCAGTTCCAGCAACTCAGTTCTATTGAAGTGAATGGAGCTGAATTGTAATACCACACACAACCAGGGTGGCACTGTTTTCCCACAAAAAGTAGTTGTGTTCTTTCTAATTCTCATTAACCCCTTTAAGACTTTAGAAGCTTATACGCTGCTGTTGTCTTTGTCACCACCACCCCCAGGAGGTGGGTATTCATCTAACTCCTGACCTGAAGATACAGGAGGGGCAAGAGGATTCTCTCTACCCTTCAAGGAGATGTCATGGAGAAACTTACAAACCACAACTTCTCTTTTATTGCTTCCCTTCAGATACTTGTTGGTTACGGAGTAATCATGTTACATTGCTAGGACAACAGTCTTTATAGGAGAAGTCTGGCCAAAATGGAAAACCGTCTACAGGCAGGGGGTGCGGGAACATAATAGAGAATCTCTACTTACCCATCCCTGTTCCCCCACAGCTCTGGGTCACAGGCTCACTGACCCCCACCAGCCTCCCCTAGCTCCCGCTCCGGCATTGTCCAGACCTGGATCAGGAATGCCTTCTCAGCCAATAAGAGACCGCAGAAGTGTCCCGCCCGGTCACTGACTGGCTGAGCAGGTATTCCTGAGCCATGTCGTGATGATGTGGGAGCTAGGGGAGGCTGGCGAAGGTCAGTGAGCATGTGACCCAGAGCTGCGGGGGAACAGAGATGGGTAAGTAGAGATTCTTTATTATGTTCCCCACTGCCTGAAGCCGATTTGCACTTTGACCGGACTTAATATTTGCACTTCAGGGTGCTCCTATTGGTGGGGTGACCATGGGCCCATCAGATTGAACCACAGCGGGGTCTCCAACTGGTCTCATGGATGACAAAGTATGGGAACCTCGGCCAAAGACCATTGGCCATAGTCATGCTGACTAGTGTAGGTGGAGTGACCGTATCACACAACCATGACACGAATGCTGCTGACTCTCCATGGGTTATTATTAGTCTAGTCCTCCCACTCCTGAGGTCACTGCCAGGAAGAATCCGCATATTGGAATTGATATACGCAGGGCACATACTCGTATCATACCCAGGAAACTCCTCCATAGACGTGACAACAGTGAAGAAGCTCTGATCCTGCCTGACTGCTATCTGGGTGGTTGGATGTAACCTCCACATTGGTGGAAAAATGCCGAAAATATTAAGAAATTTCAGGATTTGCAGTGTTTTTGTGTTGAACTTGGAATAAAACCAAATGTTATAGAGTTTCGAGAGCAGGAGGGACTAGGAGGATGCTGAGACTAGAGATGACTATGCCCTATGGCCACATCCATGTTTTCCAGGATTTCTAGGGCCACATCAAACTTTTCCAGCCACCGGCATTCAAATTGTGAGCAATCGGACTTGAGCATGCTTAGGTTGTGCTCATCTCTAGCTGAGACTTTAGCACATGAGAAATGTCCTTATTTTAGGATGGGTCTCGTAGTCCCAACTCAGTCACTATGGGCTGTGATGGATCTTGGGTCTCCTGAGACATTTCGGCATCTCAAAGCCATGTGCTTTATCTTTGTAATGGATGGTCCAAGCATGAGAAGGTGAATGCCCTGGGTCACCAAGGAGTTCTGGCGTTCCTTCTCTGAGGAACACCCAGTTTTACCACAAGACAGGATGGACTTAGCTGCGGGAGACTCCCAGGTCACTACCCTCAGAGAAGGGCCTCAGCGACCACTGACTGGAGAACTGAAGGAGTGCTGGAGTCCGAGACTAGGTGCTCTTCCTCTGTAGTACAAGTTTTGTTAGGACCTTGTTCAGACTGAGCTGGGAAAGGACGGAGATCCAAATAGGTAGAAGATCGCTAGGTAGTGGCGGATAGCCAGGGAGCACAGACGTGGTGAGAAGGTGGAGACTATATATATATATATATACCCTCAGGAGAACATGCCTGAAGACTCCAGAGCCTGAGGACTGAGCTTATAAATACAGGTGGACAGGCACAAGTGTGGTGAGCCCCCTGATTGTGTTGTAGCGGTGGGACGGACTTGCTAGATATAAGGGTGACGCCACTTCTTTTGGTGGATGGCCGAGATACAGCCGGACCTTAGGGTTTTGTCACAAGACGCCAGTGCCAGGTGGGCACACAGGTGTGATGGCACGCCTGCTTTTAAGGAGTAAGGCCGGTTGTACCCTTCTCCCCTGTGGCCGGTGTCCTGTCTGGTTGCTACCGGGTCCCTTGGGATAGTGTAGTCACGGATGGTATAGCCACAGATGGCCAGAGTGGTGTAATGACCCTCCCAAATAGTAGGACCCGCCACCCACAGAAAGGGGAGATGTCCCAAGGTTGCGGTGTATGTGCTGTGTTGGTGGTAGTGAATAATCACAGACTCCGTGGATAACGTTGAACAGGTAATACAGACGGGTTTAGATATACACTTGATAAAGTTCCAATAAATACTTGAACGTAGGACCACCATCCTGAGATAGCGTAGTAGAGAGGAAGGTGCCGCGAGAGTCTCAACCCAATTAGTAATGTGCTCTGCCGGGATGTTGGAGTGTAAAGAAGAATACTTGTAGAAGAAGAATGAGGAAACCTGTGCCTGTGTATTGACCTTTCTAGAATCTTCATACCACCTGATGCCCACTAGAGTTGGCTGAACTGTACTAATAGGCCCTAGACCTAGTTACCTGGGATAAGCAGAGTGCTGAGGGTTTCCTGGCTGACACTCGTGCTGCAAGATGGAGTTCATAGACTGTTACAGTAACTTTGCTCCACTCGGATCAGTTCTTAGCTCTTTGGCTCTTTAGTGGAGAGTCCACGGCGTGGGTTGAGGTTGTCTGTTGGCTAGTCCTCTCCTGAAGGGTATGACACTGCATCATGCAGGGTATAGGTACTAAGGGAGAAGTTTGTAAGAGAGCACTGTCCTGCGTCCTACCCATGCGGGGCACTGACTAAGACTACTCTTCTTTCTTCCTCCCCGTGTGACTCACTTCCTATCCAGCGTGTAAGACGTGCTGTGGTTGGGTGGAAAGAGTGCAACAGAAGAGTAGAAAAAGAAGAGGTGATAGAAGAAAGTAAAGATCCTACTGGTTTACAGATTCTGGTGCACACAAACACAATAACCCTTCGAGACACTTCAGCTGTGCAGCTTCTAGACTTCAATACATAATACAGTGAAATCTAATGGTCATCTCTTAATACTACTTTGGCTGCAATAAGATCACAAAAAGTACAGACTTTTGCGAGGGGTGGGAACAACAGTAACACCCCTAGTGGGACACCACACAAGTCTGCCACTAGAGGGAGTGCACTCTTCCAAGAGGGCAGAACAAGTGAAGCTGAGAGAAAGGGATATGGTAACAGCTCAGTGTGACCCAGAGCAGGTAGCGGGTAACGGACATGGCCGTGTACCGCTACAGTCAAGTTGAGGGTTCTTCTTTGGAGGAATGTCTGGTCTGAATGGGTTTCAATATAGAAAAAAGAAGACTGGCTAAGTTGTCAGCATGATGACATGGACCTCTACCTGCCCCACCTATAAGGACGGGTATCACGATGCAGATATAAGTACACACATAACATGTGATGACCACAAGAATACACCGGCACAGGCCACGCTTACACCTTCTGAACCTAAAGTTTCACGTTTGGCATTCCACTATGTTTCCCCCGCAGCGGCCCCCTTCCCTGTTTAAAACCAAAGATCACAAAGAATTTTCATCCCCCCCCCCAGCCTAAACCTACAGAAGGCAACAATTTATTACCCCCTGACAGTTTTCAGACCCTGCATACATTTCGCAGTCTGACGAGAAGACGGTTTTTACGATCTCTCCTAGAATTTGAAGTCGGCAAAGTGAATATTAAAATAAGATGGCCGACTCGCTGTAAGGCGGACAAAGAGGAGGTAATAAGGAAGGCGAAAAGATTGAGGATTTGTCTATAACAAGAATAATCTGCGAGCCCTGGAACATTGTGAGACGTGACCCTAAGGGTACGTTCACACTTACCGGATCCGCAGCTGATTTCATTTAAATAACTGAACACAGCATCAAATTTGCACCATCAAATCTGCTGCTGATCCTTTAGGTGTGAACGCACCCTACATGTGGGTCTTTTTGCTAAGATGGTCCCTAAATTTAACTAAATAGAAAGTGGTGAAAAGTGATATCACGTATCAGCGTCATACTCCTCTGATAAGACAGCCTTTCTTAATGGACTTCCCATTGGGTTTGTTGTCCACTTCTTACTGCCACAAGCTATCTAAGGGACATTACTCAGGGTCTAGCTTAAAGGGGTTGTACACAAATTTTTACTTTTAAATCAACTGGTGCCAGAAAGTGTGAGAGATTTCTAATTTACTTAGATTAAAAAAAATCTCAACTCTACTACTACTTATCAGCTGCTGTATGTCCTACAGGAAGTGGTGTATTCTTTTCAGTCTGAAGAGAAGGAGAGGTTTTCTTTGGGGATTTGCTGCAGCTCAGGACAGTTCTTGACATGGACAGAGGTGGCAGCAGAGAGTGCTGTGTCTTACTGGAAACAATACACCACTTCCTGTAGAACATACAGCAGCTGATAAGTACTGGAAGACTGGAGATTTTTAAATAGAAGTAAATTACAAATCTATATAACTTTCTGTAACCAGTTGATTTGAAAGAAAAAGATTTTTGTCGACGTACCCCTTTAAGGAGAGCATCATAACTATGTATAAGGACTTACAGGCCATTCCACCTCCTCGTGCTTGGACCATCCATTACAAAGACAAATTCTGGAAAGAAGAATATGCAATGCAGATGTCTGACCCTGTAGAGGTAGCCTTTCCTTCAAGTCTCCAATGGGAAGTCCTAAAAATATAAAAGGGGATAATTGCCAAGCCAGAAAACTGTTTGGTTGGAGAGGACACCCATCTGTAGAGAGATGCTTTGGGGGGGGGGGGGTTATTGCTCCAGAACAGAGAGAGGTGCTGCCTGCAGAGAGGCCTATAGTTGTGGGCCCCAAGAGGTAAGGTTTACTCTTGAGACGAAAGTCATAAAAACATAAGGATATTTTAGACGATTTATGCTATGCTGGGAATTCTGGGAAGAAGGGTATGCAAATCAAATGTCTGGTGCCACTTAATGGCGGCATCTTTGCCTTCCGGTCAGTGCTTGACTCCTGTTGGAACCCTTAAAGGGCTAAAAAAAAAAAAAATTCCCCCAAACCTAGCTGTTCTTACTCACTAAGTCCCCCTGAGTATTTTGAGCCATCTCCCGTCTTTCTAGCCGCTGCCGTTCCATAGTTACAAGTTTTTCTAGAAGCCGAACTATATCCAACATGGCGCCAGCCAGAAAACTACATCTCCCATTATGCAATGCTTATGCCTGATTGGTCCATGATGTAGCAGGGCTGATATCCACAAGATATAGCAGAGTTGAGTTAGTGAGGTGAAGTAGTGAGATAGCACAGTTGAGGTAGTGACATAGCAGAGTTGAGGTAGTAACATAGCAGATTATAGGCAGTGACATAATAGAGTTGAGGTAGTGAGAAAGCAGAGTTGAGGCAGTGACATAGCAGAGTTGAGGTAGGGAAATAGCAGAGTTAAGGTAGTGAAATAGCAGAGTTGATTTCTATCTCACTAACCCAACTCTAAGAGTTGAGTTAGTGAGGTAGAAGAGTTGAGGCAGGGGGTCAGAGGGTTATTGGGAGGGCTGTGCGAGGTGAGTGTTGTTAGGGGCTCAGTGCGGGTAACCTGTGGGGGGGTGCTGCTGTAACAGAGGGAGACAGTGATCAGCGGCAGCGGCCTCCCTCACTTCAGTGGGCAAGGTTAGAAGCGCTAACCCAGCCCATTGAAGAGAGGGAGGACACGTGGTCCCGATAAGGAGAGAGGGGGCCAGGAGCATGGAGCAGTGTCGGAGTGGATTGAGTTGTTATGATTCTGTGCGTTTAGTGGGGGTTAATGCACCTAGATAACAGCAAAAAAATGTAGAATGTGCAGAATTCATAATAAATTGATATTGGAAAGATGGAAATCTATGGGTGGGCTATGTATTAATGCAAAAATAATTTGGTGGGGAATACCCCTTTAAAAAAAATTGTTCAGGTCTGGTATGGCGGTGTTATTCAGTCACAGTATAGTGGTACTGGTCAGGTCTGGTGTGGCGGTGTTATCTAGTCACAAAATAGTGGTATTGGTCAGGTCTGGTATGGCAGTGTTATCCATTCACAATATGGTGGTATTGGTCAGGTCAGGTGTGGCGGTGGTATCCAGTCACAGTATGGCGGTATTGGTCAGGTCTGGTATGGCGGTGTTATCCAGTCACAGTATAGTGGTATTGGTCAGCTCTGGGATGGCGGTGTTATCCAGTCACAGTATGGTGGTATTGGTCAGGTCTGGTATGGCGGTGTTATCCAGTCACAGTATGGTGGTATTGGTCAGGTCTGGTATGGCGGTGTTATCCAGTCACAGTATGGTGGTATTGGTCAGGTCTGGTAACGCAGTGTTATCCAGTCACAGTATGGCAGTATTGGTCAGGTCTGGTGTGGCGGTGTTATCCAGTCACAGTATGGCAGTATTGGTCAGGTCTGGTATGGCAGTGTTATTCAGTCACAGCATGGCAGTATTGGTCAGGTCTGGTGTGGCTGTGTTATCCAGTCACAGTATGGTGGTATTGGTCAGGTCTGGTGTGGTGGTGTTATCCAGTCACAGTATGGCGGTATTGGTCAGGTCTGGTGTGGCGGTGCTATCCAGTCACAGTTTGGTGGTATTGGTCAAGTCTGGTATGACAGTGTTATCCAGTCATAGTATGGTGGTATTGGTCAGGTCTGGTATGGCGGTGTTATCCAGTCACAGTATGGTGGTATTGGTCAGGTCTGGTATGGCGGTGTTATCCAGTCACAGTATGGTGGTATTAGTCAGCTCTGGTATGGCGGTGTTATCCAGTCACAGTATGGTGGTATTGGTCAGGTCTGGTAACGCAGTGTTATCCAGTCACAGTATGGCAGTATTGGTCAGGTCTGGTGTGGCGGTGTTATCCAGTCACAGTATGGCGGTATTGGTCAGGTCTGGTGTGGCAGTGTTATGCAGTCACAGTTTGGTGGTATTGGTCAGATCTGGTATGACAGTGTTATCCAGTCATAGTATGGTGGTATTGGTCAGGTCTGGTATGGCGGTGTTATCCAGTCACAGTATAGTGGTATTGGTCAGGTCTGGGATGGCGGTGTTATCCAGTCACAGTATGGTGGTATTGGTCAGGTCTGGTATGGCGGTGTTATCCAGTAACAGTATGGTGGTATTGGTCAGGTCTGGTATGGCGGTGTTATCCAGTCACAGTATGGTTGTATTGGTCAGGTGTTGTACGCCGGTGTTATCCAGTCACAGTATGGTGGTATTGGTCAGGTCTGGGAATGCAGTGTTATCCAGTCACAGTATGGCAGTATTGGTCAGGTCTGGTGTGGCGGTGTTATCCAGTCACAGTATGGCAGTATTGGCCAGGTCTGGTATGGCAGTGTTATTTAGTCACAGCATGGTAGTATTGGTCAGGTCTGGTGTGGCTGTGTTATCCAGTCACAGTATGGTGGTATTGGTCAAGTCTGGCATAATGGTGTTATCCAGTCACAGTATGGCGGTATTGGTCAGGTCTTGTGTGGCAGTGTTATCCAGTCACAGTATGGCGGTATTGGTCAGGTCTGGTGTGGCGGTGTTATCCAGTCACAGTATGGTGGTATTGGTCAGGTCTGGTATGGCCGTGTTATCCAGTCACAGTATGGTGGTATTGGTCAAGTCTGGCATAGTGGTGTTATCCAGTCACAGTATGGCGGTGTTGGTCAAGTCTGGCATAGTGGTGTTATCCAGTCACAGTATGGCGGTATTGGTCAGGTCTGGCATAGTGGTGTTATCCAGTCACAGTATGGCTGTATTGGTCAGGTCTGGTGTGGTGGTGTTATCCAGTCACAGTATGGTGGTATTGGTCAGGTCTGGTGTGGTGGTGTTATCCAGTCACAGTATGGCGGTATTGGTCAGGTGTGGTATGACAGTGTTATCCAGTCACAGTATGGCGGTATTGGTCAGGTCTGGTATGGCTGTGTTATCTAGTCACAGTATGGTGGTATTGGTCAGGTCTGGTGTGGTGGTGTTATCCAGTCACAGTGTGGCGGTATTGGTCAGGTCTGGTGTGGTGGTGGTGGTCAGGTCTGGTGTAGTGGTGTTATCCAGTTACAGTTTGTTGGTATTGGTCAGGTGTGGTATGGCGGTGTTATCCAGTCACAGTATGGCGGTATTGGTCAGGTCTGGTGTAGCGATGTTATCCAGTCACAGTTTGGTGGTATTGGTCAGGTCTGGTATGACAGTGTTATCCAGTCATAGTATGGTGGTATTGGTCAGGTCTGGTATGGCGGTATTTATCCAGTCACAGTATGGTGGTATTGGTCAGGTCTGGTATAGTGGTGTTATCCAGTCACAGTATGGTGGTATTGGTCAGGTCTGGTATAGTGGTGTTATCCAGTCACAGTATGGCGGTATTGGTCAAGTCTGGCATAGTGGTGTTATCCAGTCACAGTATGGCGGTATTGGTCAGGTCTGGCATAGTGGTGTTATCCAGTCACAGTATGGCGGTATTGGTCAGGTCTGGCATAGTGGTGTTATTCAGTCACAGTATGGCTGTATTGGTCAGGTCTGGCGGTATTGGTCAGGTCTGATGTGTTGTGTTGTTATCCAGTCATAGTATGGCGGTATTGGTCAGGTCTGGTATGGCGGTATTGGTCAGGTCTGGTGTGGCAGTGTTATCCAATCACAGTGTGGTGGTATTGGTCAGGTCTGGTGTGGCAGTGTTATCCAGTCACAGTATGGCAGTATTGGTCAGGTCTGGTATGGCAGTGTTATCCAGTCACAGTATGGCGGTATTGGTCAGGTCTGATGTGGCGGTGTTATCCAATCATAGTATGGCGGTATTGGTCAGGTCTGGTATGACAGTGCTATCCAGTCACAGTATGGCGGTATTGGTCAGGTCTGGTATGGCAGTGTTATCCAGTCACAGTGTGGTGGTATTGGTCAGGTCTGTTATGGCGGTGTTATCCAATCATAGTATGGCGGTATTGGTCAGGTCTGGTGGGACAGTGCTATCCAGTCACAGTATGGTGGTATTGGTCAGGTCTGGTGTGGCGGTGGTAAATGTGACGCCTGGAGCTATTACCTACCCACCTACCTATCCTGTGGTGAGAATCCCCTCAGACAATATGCAGACGGCTCTAATCATTGATTCAATGTGGAAATCTGTTTATGGTTTAAGCCGTTATATACCATGAAAAACGCGACTCAGACAATGTTTCTCCATGTATAGAAATGTATGTGGCCGACACCAGGCTCCCATTTCTTCCCCAGTAGTTATGGGCTGTTACCAGGATTATTGGCCATACGCCTATTGGTTACCGCATGAGGGTTAGGCATCTGCTGCATGTGGTGTCGTACAGTAAATGTGGGAACGCGGCCTAAGACTAATCAGTTATCAATATGATGTTCAGAAACTATAAAATCCTGATGCTAATTGGTGAGGGAAGATGGGGGGGGCGTCTGCAGGTGTAGTGCCTCGGGCAGCAGCAGCTGGTAATACGGCCCTGGGTACTCCGGCGAAAATCTTTTTCTTTCAAATGAACTGGTGTCAGAAAGTTATATAGATTTATCATTTACTTTTATTTAAAAATCTCCAGTCTTCCATTACTTATCAGCTGCTGTATGCCCTGCAGGAAGTGGCGTATTCTTTCCAGTTTGACACAGTGCTCTCCGCTGCCACCTCAGTCCATGTCAGGAACTGTCCAGAGCAGCAGCAAATCCCCAGAGAAAACCTCTACTGCTCAGGACAGAGGTGGCAGCAGAGAGAACTGTGTCAGACTGGAAAGAATACACCACTTCCTACGGGACATACAGCAGCTGATAAGTACTGGAAGACTGGAGATTTTTAAATAGAAGTAAATTATAAATCTATATAACTTTCTGAAACCAGTTGATTTGAAAGCCATATATTATACAGTATAGTGGTGACCTTCTCAGCCATTGTTAGTGAATCCTCTGCACAGCTGTACTATGCGACTCGGGGGCCACGGTTTGTGTTCTGACCTTTGAGGTTACACTGAGATGTTTTGTCCCATAAACATGTCTGACATCCCACTCCGAGATTCCTGCATAATCCCCGCAGCATTTTATAGGAATATTATCTGGACCCTGAGGGACCGGGCCTGTGTGGACCCCCTCTATCTACTATAGAGGCCGATATATCTTCGGAGATGTCACCTTGTGTAGCGACTCTAAGAGGAAGCCGCCACCTCCACAAATATCTACAGTATGACATGTCATTGATGCAGTTGTCCAGTAGGGGGCAGGTACAGCCCAAAAAGCTGCAGGAATTTCCAGGCATGGCAACATTCCAGCAAGCCTGGCTGTATAGAGGTGGGCTATCAGTTTTATCACAGTAACTCATGTCTGGATCGCACTCAAGGCTCCGAAAGTATAATAGTACAAAAGTGAAGAGAACAATCTTTCCTATTAGGAAAACATACATGAGTAGGAGGAGTTCAGTCTCCCTCAACACATTGTCTCTGTGATACCCATATGATTCGCACAAAAGAAGTGGATCCTTTAAAGGACGCCCATGTCACACATGTTAAAGGGGTACTCTGGCAATTTTTTTTTTCCCTTTTCTTCAAATCAACTGGCATCAGAAAGCTATACAGATTTGTAATTTACTTCTATTTAAAAATCTCCAGTCTTCGAGTACTTATCAGCTGCTGTATGTCCGGCAGGAAGTGGTGCATTCTTTCCAGTCTGACACAGTGCTCTCTGCTGCCACCTCTGTCCATATCAGGAACTGTCCAAAGCAGTAGCAAATCCCCATAGAAAACCTCTACTGCTCTGGACAGTTCCTGACATGGACAGAGGTGGCAGCAGAGAGCACTGTGTCAGATTGGAAAGAATACACCACTTCCTGCAGGACATACAGCAGCTGATAAGTACTGGAAGACTGGAGATTTTTAAATAGAAGTAAGTTACAAATCTTTATAACTTTCTGACACCAGTTGATTTGAAAGGAATTTTTTTTCCGAGTACCCCTTTAAATTCCCATGCCTGATTTTCTTGCTTTCCAAGGAGATGCCACCACAACTCTCATGTTTCCCCCACTTCTTCTACATTCCTGCACTTGGGAATAACTATCATTAAATGTTTTGGAGAGTGGGAGGAGGTCCGGTGATGCCCCACGGAGAAAGAGGAGGTCCGGTGACACCCCACAGAGCGGCAGGTGGTCTGGTGACAACCCACAGAGCGGGAGGAGGTCCGGTGACACCCCACAGAGTAGGAGGAGGTCCGGTGACACCCCACAGAGCGAGAGGAGGTCTGGTGACACCCCATAGAGCGGGAGGAGGTCCTGTGACACCCCACAGAGCAGGAGGAGGTCTGGAGACACCCCACAGGGCAGGAGTAGCTCCGGTGGCACCCCACGGAGTGGGAGGAGGTCCGGTGACACCCCATAGAGTGGGAGGAGGTCCGGTGACACCTCATAGAGTGGGAGGAGGTCCGGTGACACCCCATAGAGTGGGAGGAGGTCCGGTGACACCCCATAGAATGGGAGGAGGTCCGGTGACACCCCATGGAGTGGGAGGAGGTCCGGTGACACCCCATAGAGTGGGAGGAGGTCCGGTGACACCCCATAGAGTGGGAGGAGGTCCGGTGACACACCACAAAGCAAGAAGAGGTCCTGTAGTGTGGGGCAGGAGAGTTGGGGCCCAATCAACACAGGAGAGCAAAGCAGCAAGGAAAAGCCAGGAGTCAGGTTGCCTAGCAACTAGACAGACACCAATGGAAACCCAACACAGGAGTAAATGTAACCATATATTTTCAGTAATCTTCAGCCCCACGTTTACATAACCGGAACTTCTCTCACCGGACATACACACAGATGTTTAGCATAGCCCAATGTTCCTGCATTCTCTATGGGGAGGGGAGCGGTAAGCCACTGTCAGACAGCTCTGGTGGCAGCTTATCCTTCCCAAACAATAGGGTTAGAAAGTGAACATCTAAGTGGCCACTCTCTCTGGAGACGACATCTGTCAGTGGGGATTCGGGAAGTCCCCATACACCTCAATTTCAGGTTCGTTTGATTTTAATATAAAGTCTATGGGCAACTTTAGTGAAATTCCTCACAGACTCTTTGGAACATGAAAGGAGGAATCTGATTGGTTGCCGGGGGCTACTGAGCCAGTTCCACTTTACACCAGTTTGATAAATCTGCCCTATGCTTAGAATTAGGAAGCGACTTCTCCGAACTGAAACACTCGGCTTGTAACTCCCGGCATCTGGAAAAGTTGGTTGCCACTCTTGAGAGTCTCCTGTATCGATATTTTCCAGGACTCTCAAGGGCTGGACACAACTCTTCAGGTGCAGGGGGTTACTTGCCGAGTGTTCAGGTTTGGAGAAGTTGCCAAACCAGGGTTTAAAGAGGACCTGTCACCCCCGGTGCCGGGGTGACATTCTTCCGACCTCCCACTAGAGCCCCTCATACTGAGATGAGTCCCGCTAGAGCCCCGCTGAGATGAGTCCGACGCTCATAGAGAATGTATGGAGCGTCGGACTCAACATTCATTCTCTATGAGCGTCGGAATCATCTCAGCGGTGTGCACGCCGGGCTTCCCACGGGGATGTCTCCGTCGCGGCATCAGCCATACGGTTTTACGGTTCCCTTCTCCCTCTCTTTGCTCCGGAGATCACAATGGACCCTGATCCCGTTTTGCCGGTGGTCATCACAATCCGCTATCCTAACAATGGCATCTTGGTATTCGCTATTATTAGGATCTATGGAGATCAGAGCTTGTAGGAAAGAATACTTGTATTATGTGTCTTCCATCCTTCTAGAAGTCCCTGTGATCCGGAATGATCTGCTCCTTATGTGTGTAATCGCCCCCCCCCCCCCCCAGGTCCTGCCGACCCCTGGCCGACCCCGCTCCAGATACTTATAATGGTCGTGTATTATAATAACATTCATCCTCGCTATAATTTATTTTGCATATTTTATTTCTATTGTTATTGTGGTAATAAAGGGAGTGCGGCCGTGACCATGTGATGTCATGGAGCACGCCATGTATCCTGCGCCTAAATACACGTGAAATCTCCCCCACACCACGTCCTATTGATCTCAATGGGAGATACAAGTGTTACGCTGCCGCACAGTGTGGATGGGTATTTCTCATATAGCGTTGGGCTGTATTCATACAGAAACATATGTATTCCTCACGCTGAGTTCTCCTGAAACAGTCATGTACTTTTCATGCAGTGGTCGGACCCCCGCAGTCTCTTAGTTATTGTCCGTAGAAACATGGAAGATTGTTAGCAGATAAAGCCCCCTGGTCCATCTAGTCCGCCCTTTTAAGACTTCCCTTCTTATTATCTTAGGATAGATATATGTATATACCAGGCAGGTTACATTCTGTTATTGTAGATCTACCAACCACATCTGCTGAGAATTTGTTCCAAGCATCTACTACTCTTTCAGTAAAGTAATATTTTCTCAGGTTGCTTCTGATCTTTCCCCCAGTAACCTCTCACTGTGTCCTCTTGTCCTTGAGTTCAGTTTTTCTATTAAACATTATTTCGTCTTGTAACATACTGTCCATGCTGTGCATCCTGTGGATAAGGCTGGGTCCACACTACTCTTTTGCAATCCGTTTTTTTCACCCGTTTTTGCAAAAAAAAAAAAAAAAAAAACGGATGGAAAAAACAGATGCATTTGGTGCATCCGTTTTGATCCGTTTTTCCATTGACTTTGATTATATAAAAAAAAAAAAAGATCCAAACGCATGTTTTTTTAATTACACAAAAACGTAGCTGACCTTAATTTTGTGTACGTTAAAAAAAAAACGGATGCGTTTTGAGCGTTTTTTGTTTTTTTTTAATAATGGAAGTCAATTGAAAAACGGATCAAAACGGATGCACTCAAATGCATCCGTTTTTTTTTTTTCTTCAAAAACGGATAAAAAGAAGGGATTGCAAAAACGTAGTGTGGACCCAGCCTTACCCAGATAATCCTACCCTGTTCTCCCAGTAATAAAATATCCCTTCCTGATCTGCAGACACAGAGTGCTTAGGGCCCTAATACAGAGGAAGATTATTTGAATTTGGGCGATAATCGTTTTGTGTAAATGCAGGCAACGATCAATGACCAACGAGAAATCGTCCATCGTTCGTTTGATCATCCAGTGTAATTCCGCGTCGTTCCTTTATTTCCTGGGATGAGATGGAGTAACAATCGTAGTAACGTGATCGTAACCGATGACTATCACTCTGAGTATAATAATATGGTAAACGATTTGAAACTAACAATAAGCTTACCCGTTTGCCATCATTAATCGTTAAAAATCGCTTAGTCTAATAGGACCCTTAAAGCTCTATTAGACAGGGAAATGTTGAGGAGGAAGCTTGCTCCTCGATCCCTCGGCTCACTGTCAGTGCTGTTACATGCACAGACATCAGGTGGAGGGGGGGAGGGGGGTTCGTAAGAAGTGATGCACAGCACATTGTCGCTGTGCTGATCGTTTTGTTTTAGTATGTTGGTTGAAAGATCTCGATCATCCAACATTGTGCATGTTGTGACCTTTCTACAAGCCATATTACACCAAGCGATTATCGGCGGGAATGATCGGTAATGATAATGATTGGTATGATTACCAAGTATGGCTGATGATCACTTCGTGTAATAGGGCCGTTACTGTCAGGGTCACAGAAAAGAATAGAGTGGCTTCCAGTCCACACAGTAAACCCTGGGGGATTCAGAGTCTCATTGGCGGTCATGTGGTCTCCTGAGTGACAGAGGCAGCCGAGCTCTGTTTTTAAATCTCGGGCCTGCCCACAATGAGCTTCCAGCTGATAGTCAATCGAGCAGAGATAGGGATGGGTAGGGGAGCAAGGAGGCATTACAGTGTGCAACAATCCAGAGTCTTGGGAATGCCTCTTTGACCCTTTACACAAGAAAATAAAACCTTTTTATTGATGCTATGGAAGCACAGACGGATATTTAAGAGGAACCCTGTGTTTTCTTACACCAGCACAGCGGTCTCCAACCTTTTTTCCTCCAGGAGACTCCATATTTCCCGCAGCTCCCCCCCCCCCCTCTTCCCCCGGGCTGGTGCTGGTAAAATGCGACATCCCATGAGCTATAAGGAGTTAGTGCTGGGCCGTGTATAGGAGAGCAGGGTACACTGACTCAGAAGGGGACATAGTGCCCCTAAAGGTGAGGTTCCAGAGGATCATGAACTGCTGGCGTCTCCTCGCCCTATGCTCAGATACTTTATAACCTGACACAACACGGAGGACACAGAGGAGTAAGGATACCCATGGTGCCATAGGATGCGCCACATTTAACAAAACAAAAAAAAATTCCTTAAAAATAATAGAGGGTGGTTGGAGTGGAGTGCAGAAGCACTCTTATCAAAGCACTGGTGGATCAGTTACATGCTGCCCATACAAGTCTATGGAAAGGGGAGGGGTAGGATGGAGTGGCTGGAGAGAGAGACAAAAGTAAACAGATTGCAGAGACCACAGGAGCTTATAGTTAATGTTATAGGTCAATTCACAGATTAGACTGCTCAGTACTGCTCTATAATGTCCTACATACAAAAGGGGAGCAGAATCTTCCCAATCTATATGTGTAGTGTATGGGAGACATCATGGCAGCTAGTCTACGCCTGCTAACTGGTGAGAAGTGTTATATTCGGGTTATATAATGGCCAGAAATAGTGCTGCACACAGGACCGCTTACAGTTTGGGGGGGTACAGATTAGGCCTATACATTTGGGGGCATAAATGGATCCTATTACTGTGTGATACAAATCGGATTCTACAGCGGCGCCGGCCACCTAATCCCCAATGATACAGATGTGGCGGTCACACTAGGATCACTGTGCACACAGAGGCTTTTCCTGGAAGGCAATGGAGAGAATCAGGAATGTGACACAATGTGGCGGCATAAGCGCATCCTGTATTTATTAAGAGGGAGAAGAAGACAATGTACCAGGAGGTGGGAGGGAAAGGGTTAACAGAGTCTGTAAATCCCCCGCTGTCTGGTGTAAGAGGAAGAACAACTCTCATGATGCCCTGAAAGATGCCGGCATCAGCGATTGATATGAGGTTCTGCAGCAGCCGAGGTGTTTGAGGAGGTTCTGCAGCAGCTGAGGTGTAGGATGAGGTTCTGCAGCAGCTGAGATGTGTATGATGAGGTTCTGCAGCAGCTGAGGTGTATGATGAGGTTCTGCAGCAGCTGAGATGTATGATAAGGTTCTGCAGCAGCTGAGGTGTAGGATGAGGTTCTGCAGCAGCTGAGATGTATGAGGAGGTTCTGCAGCAGCTGAGGTGTATGAGGAGGTTCTGCAGCAGCTGAGGTGTATGAGGAGGTTCTGCAGCAGCTGAGATGTATGAGGAGGTTCTGCAGCAGCTGAGGTATATGAGGAGGTTCTGCAGCAGCTGAGGTGTATGATGAGGTTCTGCAGCAGCTGAGGTGTAGCATGAGGTTCTGCAGCAGCTGTGGTGTATGATGAGGTTCTGCAGCAGCTGAGATGTATGAGGAGGTTCTGCAGCAGCTGAGGTGTATGAGGAGGTTCTGCAGCAGCTGAGGTGTATGAGGAGGTTCTGCAGCAGCTGAGATGTATGAGGAGGTTCTGCAGCAGCTGAGGTATATGAGGAGGTTCTGCAGCAGCTGAGGTGTATGATGAGGTTCTGCAGCAGCTGAGGTGTAGCATGAGGTTCTGCAGCAGCCAAAGTGTATGATGAGGTTCTGCAGCAGCTGAGATGTATGAGGAGGTTCTGCAGCTGAGGTGTATGATGAGGTTCTGCAGCAGCTGAGGTGTAGTGTGAGGTTCTGCAGCAGCTGGGGTGTATGATGGGGTTCTGCAGCAGCTGAGGTGTATGATGAGGTTCTGCAGCAGCTGAGGTGTATGATGAGGTTCTGCAGCAGCTGAGATGTATGAGGAGGTTCTGCAGCAGCTGAGGTGTATGATGAGGTTCTGCAGCAGCTGAGGTGTAGCATGAGGTTCTGCAGCAGCCAAAGTGTATGATGAGGTTCTGCAGCAGCTGAGATGTATGAGGAGGTTCTGCAGCAGATGAGGTGTATGATGAGGTTCTGCAGCAGCTGAGGTGTAGGATGAGGTTCTGCAGCAGCTGAAGTGTATGATAAGGTTCAGCAGCTGAGGTGTAGGATGAGGTTCTGCAGCAGCTGAGGTGTATGAGGAGGTTCTGTAGCAGCTGAGGTGTAGGATGAGGTTCTGCAGCAGCTGAGGTGTATGAGGAGGTTCTGCAGCAGCTGAGGTGTAGGATGAGGTTCTGCAGCAGCTGAGGTGTAGGATGAGATTCTGCAGCAGCTGAGGTGTAGGATGAGGTTCTGCAGCAGTTCCATATTTGACTCCTTGAATCCTGACTTTGGAGTTTCTTCTCAGTTAATGATTTTCTTCCCCTTCCTCCCCTCTGCTGGGGATGACTCTTCCTCCTCTCTCCTGGCTTTGACTATTCATGTCATCTCCTACAGGTGACTTTTCTTCCTCCCCTCTGCTGGGGGTGACTCTTCTTCCTCCCCTCTGCTGGGGGGTGACTCTTCTTCCTCCCCTCTGCTGGGTGTCTCTTCTCCATCTCTGCTGGGGGTGACTCTTCTTCCTCCCCTCTGCTGGGGGTCTCTTCTCCCTCTCTGCTGGGGGTGACTCTTCTCCTTCCCCTCTGCTGGGGGTGACTCTTCTCCTTCCCCTCTGCTGGGGGTGACTCTTCTCCTTCCCCTCTGCTGGGGGTGACTCTTCTCCTTCCCCTCTGCTGGGGGTGACTCTTCTCCTTCCCCTCTGCTGGGGGTGTCTCTTCTCCATCTCTGCTGGGGGGACTCTTCTCCTTCCCCTCTGCTGGGGGTGACTCTTCCTCCCCTCTTCTGGGGGTGACTCTTCTCCTTCCCCTCTGCTGGGGGTGACTCCTCTCCCTCTCTGCTGGGGGTGACTCTTCCCCTTCCCCTCTGCTGGGGGTGACTCTTCTCCTTCCCCTCTGCTGGGGGTGACTCTTCTCCTTCCCCTCTGCTGGGGGTGTCTCTTCTCCATCTCTGCTGGGGGGACTCTTCTCCTTCCCCTCTGCTGGGGGTGACTCTTCCTCCCCTCTTCTGGGGGTGACTCTTCTCCTTCCCCTCTGCTGGGGGTGACTCCTCTCCCTCTCTGCTGGGGGTGACTCTTCCTCCCCTCTGCTGGGGGTGACTCTTCCTCCCCTGTGCTGGGGGTGACTCTTCTCCTTCCCCTCTGCTGGGGGTGACTCTTCTTCCTCCCCTCTGCTGGGGGTGACTCTTCCTCCCCTCTGCTGGGGGTGACTCTTCTTCCTCCCCTGTGCTGGAGGTGACTCTTCTTCCTCCCCTCTGCTGGTGGTGACTCTTCCTCCCCTCTGCTGGGGGTGACTCTTCTTCCTCCCCTGTGCTGGGGGTGCCTCTTCCTCCCCTGTGCTGGAGGTGACTCTTCTTCCTCCCCTGTGCTGGGGGTGCCTCTTCCTCCAGCTCTGCTGCATCCCTCTCCTCCCCGGCACAGTAGTAGTTACTAGCCCCCTCCTGCCAGCACTCGCCCAGGGGCTTCCAGGTTCCATCCTCGCAGCAAGCAGAGACTAGTGCAGCATTCCTGCGCTGTGAGGGGGCGTGGCCTGACTCCTCCAGCCGGACACGCCCCTCTCCAGGATCAGTGTCCCATCCAGCGCTGGAGGAGTCGGTGGTCGCTGAGAGATGCTGCGCTGTGTGTTACTGAGGGCAACTAACCTGCCCCATAGGGGCAAAGGGGAGAGCGACCCGGTCACCAGCCTGCTCTTCAGAGGTGAGGAGGCCGCTAGTAGAGCAGAGCTGTCACTCTCAGGGGCTCTGTATGTGTAATAGTCATTGGTCACACATTGTCATTACTCTTGTATCGATTACTATTGATAGTATTGGTATAGCTGCAGTGTGTTAGTCATTGGTTACATTGTTATTGCTGATATATTGATTATTATTGATAGTATTTGTATAGTTACACTGTTATTGCCATTGTATTGATTATTATTGATAGTATTGGTATAGTTACACTGTTATTGCCATTGTATTGATTATTATTGATAGTATTTGTATAGTTACATTGTTATTGCTGTTGTATTGATTATTATTGATAGTATTTGTATAGTTACACTGTTATTGCCATTGTATTGATTATTATTGATAGTATTGGTATAGTTACACCATAGTTGTTGCATTGATGATTATTGTGTGTTATTCAGCATCACTGACATCCCAGAGGGATCAGGACTGGATTAGTGTGGGGTTCATAGGGTTAATGGTTCCCATCTGTACTATAGTGGGCTCCCTGCAGTGATTGGGAAACTATAACTTATGTGCCCCCTCTGGGTAACTGTAAACACATGGAGCAGAGCTGAATTTGCCATTGAACTAGGTGTCTGTGCTTAGTGATAACCCCCATAGGGGTAATGCAGGGGGCGACCTGTACTCCTATGGGAGAGCAGAGATATTCTGTCATTCAGCTCTGCTATATCTGACAGCCACCCCACCGTTACATATATACAGTATATACCACTGACCACACTGTTACATATATACAGTATATACCACTGACTCTGCTGTTACATATATACAGTATATACCACTGACCCTGCTGTTACATATATACAGCATATACCACTGACCCTGCTGTTACATATATACAGTATATACCACTGACCCCACCGTTACATATATACAGTATATACCACTGACCCTGCTGTTACATATATACAGCATATACCACTGACCCCACCGTTACATATATACAGTATATACCACTGACCCTGCTGTTACATATATACAGCATATACCACTGACCCCACCATTACATATATACAGTATATACCACTGACCCTGCTGTTACATATATACAGTATATACCACTGACCCCACCGTTACATATATACAGTATATACCACTGACCACACTATTACATATATACAGTATATACCACTGACCACACCATTACATATATACAGTATATACCACTGACCCTGCTGTTACATATATACAGCATATACCACTGACCCTGCTGTTACATATATACAGTATATACCACTGACCCTGCTGTTACATATATACAGTATATACCACTGACCCTGCTGTTACATATATACAGTATATACCACTGACCCTGCTGTTACATATATACAGTATATACCACTGACCCCACTGTTACATAGATACAGTATATACCACTGACCCTGCTGTTACATATATACAGTATATACCACTGACCCTGCTGTTACATATGTACAGTATATACCACTGATCCCACCGTTACATATATACAGTATATACCACTGACCCTGCTGTTACATATGTACAGTATATACCACTGATCCCACCGTTACATATATACAGTATATACCACTGACCCCACTATTACATATATACAGTATATACCACTGACCCTGCTGTTACATATATACAGTATATACCACTGACCCCACTGTTACATATATACAGTATATACCACTGACCCCACTATTACATATATACAGTATATACCACTGACCACACTATTACATATATACAGTATATACCACTGACCCCACTGTTACATAGATACAGTATATACCACTGACCCTGCTGTTACATATATACAGTATATACCACTGACCCCACCGTTACATATATACAGTATATACCACTGACCCTGCTGTTACATATATACATATATACAGTATATACCACTGACCCTGCTGTTACATATATACAGTATATACCACTGACCCTGCTGTTACATATATACATATATACAGTATATACCACTGACCCTGCTGTTACATATATACAGCATATACCACTGACCCTGCTGTTACATATGTACACTATATACCACTGACCCTGCTGTTACATATATACAGTATATACCACTGACCCACTGTTACATATATACAGTATATACCGCTGACCCCACCGTTACATATGTACAGTATATACACAGAACCACCAGTCATATCCTGAGGTTACATTGGACGGGATCTGTATACACTGTAATAATGACATGTTACTGTATAGAGGAAACAACATCCAACATGTCCTCACTACATAGCTGCCTCCTCATATGTAACTAGATGTGCATTTGCAGATAGACAGATAGGAGATAGATAGGAGATAGATAGATAAATGATAGATAGATAGATAGATAGATAGATAGGAGATAGATAGATAGATAGATAGATAGATAGATAGATAGATAGATAGATAGATAGATAGGAGATAGATAGATAGGAGATAGATAGATAGATAGATAGATAGATAGATAGGAGATAGATAGAAAGATAGATAGATAGGAGATAGATAGATAGGAGATAGATAGGAGATAGATAATAGATAGATAGATAGATAATAGATAGATAGATAGATAGATAGGAGATAGATGGATAGATAGATAGATAGATAGATAGATAGATAGATAGATAGGAGATAGATAATAGATAGATAGATAGATAGATAGGTAGGAAATAGATAGATAGATAGATAGATAGATAGATAGATAGATAGGAGATAGATAGATAGATAGATAGATAGATAGGAGATAGATAGATAGATAGATAGATAGATAGATAGATAGATAGATAGATAGATAGGAGATAGATAGATAGATAGATAGATAGATAGATAGATAAGAGATAGATAGATAGATAGATAGGAGATAGATAGATAGGAGATAGATAGATAGATAGATAGATAGATAGATAGGAGATAGATAGATAGATAGATAGATAGATAGATAGGAGATAGATAGATAGATAGATGATAGATAGGAGATAGATAGATAGATAGATAGATAGATAGATAGATAGATAGATAGATAGATAGGAGATAGATAAATAGATAGATAGGAGATAGATAGGAGATAGATAGATAGATAGATAGATAGATAGGTGATAGATAGATAGATAGGAGATAGATAGATAGATAGATAGATAGATAGGAGATAGATAGATAATAGATAGATAGATAGATAGATAGATAGATAGGAGATAGATAGATAGATAGATAGATAGATAGATAGGAGATAGATAGATAGATAGGAGATAGATAGGAGATAAGATAGATAGATAGGAGATAGATAGATAGATAGATAGATAATAGATAGATAGATAGATAGATAGATAGATAATAGATAGATAGATAGGAGATAGATAGATAGATAGATAGATAGGAGATAGATAGATAGATAGATAGGAGATAGATAGATAGATAGATAGATAGATAGATAGATAGATAGATAGGAGATAGATAGATAGATAGATAGGAGATAGATAGATAGATAGGAGATAGATAGATAGATAGATAGATAGGAGATAGATAGGAGATAGATAGATAGATAGATAGATAGATAGATAGATAGATAGATAGATAGTCAGTCTCCTGGTATCTCAGTCTCCTGGTCTCAGCGGCCTATTCCACGGAGCGATGCGCAGTTGGTGCCGATTCGGCCAATTATTGCTCCGTGGAATAATGACAACTATAAGCCGATGATCGTGTCATCGGCTGATCGTTTATTTAGGTGCAAACCTAAAATGATCAGGCACCGATCGAGCATTGCTACGTGGAATAGCGATGTGGGGGAAGGCGATCTACGATTCCACAAGCAGCAAACATTACCTACACATGCTGCAGGTCTTCTCCTGCGCTTCTTCTTTTTCCCAGTCCCTCGCGCAGCAGCAGCTTCGGAGCGGCCTATTTGAGCTGACAGACCGCTCAGCCAATCACTGGTCAGGACTGCCGCGGCAAGTGATTGGCCGAGCAGTCTGTCAGCTCAAATAGGCCGCTCCGAAGTTGCTGCTGCTGCGTGCGGGACCGGGAGGAAGAGGAGCACAGGAGAAGCCCTGCAGCATGTGTAGGTAATGTTTGGTGTTTAGACAAGGGCTGCAAGGACATCGGTAACGATATCCCTGCAGCCCTCGCTAAACGATTATCGGGCCATGGACTAGGCCCAGTTAACGAGCGCCAATCTAGCAGATCGGGGCTTGCTTGCTGTCCTGGTGCGGTGTACACAGGACTCATCACACTTGGCTCTGTGCGGTGCCCTCCATTGTACCACAGCCTGTCTACCATCTAGTGGAAACTTCTGCTTTTCTCACCTTGATCTCACTTATAAAAGGAAATCCAGACACTGATGCTGGACAGAGCTAATGCCGAAACACGTCTGGTATTCGACAGGCTTGTCTAGAGCTTAGTATATGGGACTGAGGAAACCAAAGAGTCTAGGATGAGCAGAGCATATACAAAAAAAGGGTCCGCGGAGCCTCAGTTACGAGTCTCAAAACACGGGAATAGCCAGATATCCCTCCAGAGGAGGAAAGCCTATTGCCAAGGGGGTGACTCCCAGTGGGCTGTGAGTATTAGAACATAAATAGGGAAATACCTGGGTGGCCCCTATAAGTCAACATCTAACTCTGTGGCGAGTATTGCGACATGACAAGGATTACCAAAGCCAGGCATCAAAGGAGACTCTTGAGTGAGTACTCCATTTGATTTTTTGTTGCTGGTCTCCCTGAGCTCAGTGATTGCTGTGTTTTGTTGGTCTATTTGTCATTGCCCCCGGTAGCCAGAATCCTACTCCACACTGATGAGGGGCAACTAACCCGAAACAGCTGTCTGTGGATGGATGCCTAGCCTTGGTAACCCATGTCATGTCGCAATACTCGCCACAGAGTTAGACTTTGACACAAAAGGGGCCACCATGGTATTTCCCTATTTATGTTCCAATACTCACAACCAAGTGGGACTTAAGGGGCTACATATCAGAGTGGTTTGGTGATCTCCCCACTGGGTGGGCCCCCCTGGCAACAGGCTTTCCTCCCCTGGAGGGATATCTGGCTATTCCAGAGACTTTTGAGACTCGTAACTGAGGCTCCACAGACTCTTTTTTGCATATTTAAATTTATAGGGGGCAATGTATGAGTGGAGACTCTTGAGTGAGTACTCCATTGGATTTTTCGTTGCTGATCTCCCTGAGCTCAGTGATTGCGGTGTTTTATGAGTAGAACACAACCCAGGTCACAGTGATTGAGCCGTCCTGCTTCCACTGTATGTCTTATAGTTAACTGAATTTACCGAAGAAAAGATGAGAAACCTGTCGTGTGCGGCTAAAGTAGAGATCGTGTCACGTTTCCCCCGATCCCCTGTAGGTGATGAGAGTTTCCATTCCAAAGCTTAGCTAAGACTGGACAATGGTCAGATATGTGACACTTCTGTCATCAAGCTGAATGGAGAGGCGTCTTATAAGAAAACAGAAGGACTATAGGGGTCTTGTTGTGTGTGGTCCTGGTACAGCTCTAGCGCCTTCTTCAGGCCAGAAGAGTTGCCTACTGTCACCCGTCATGATGAGACCAGATCCCAGTGCACAATTTTTCAATGTTGGGACGTCTGATGAGGATGACCGGATGCCCAGCATAGATCATAGATATTCATGAATATCATGGGACATTCCATAGTTTTCACCCGTGATGAGATGTACACCTGAACAGTCACATTTCCTATATGGTTGGATTATCAGTTTCTAATAGGAATCAGTTCTGAACCCTCGAAATTCTGATCATGTAGAATGGAAAAGTAATCAAGAGTAACCAACAAGTGTAATCTAAAATTTATATACCCAACATGTTTCACCATAAACACAGCTTCTTCAGGGGACTGAGATAGCATCAACAACCATTTCTAGCCCACTGGGTCCCCTGAAGAAGCCATGTTGGGTATAATATTCAAATTATACTTAAAAAAGGCTAAAGGTAAAAAAGGGCTGATAGTATGTTCCAAAGAAGACATGTTGTTTGGGGAGCTGGATGGGACAAATCTGTTCATGTTCTCTTTCCTCTGTGGATTAGTCAGGGGTGACACGGTCCACAGTCACTGCTTCTTTTCCTCCTCCTTATCAGATGATCAGGCGTCCATCTTTCACCACTGTCTCTATGGCAGCATTTCCCAACGTGTAGCCCTCCAGCTGTTGCAAAACTACAACTCCCAGCATGCTCTTCTTGCTGGGAATTGTAGTTTTGCGACAGCTGGAGGGCTACAAGTTGGAGAACACAGACGCAGAGGATATTGAGCATAATGTTACAGTAGAGTATATGTATACTATATGGGTTATGTTTCCTGGCAGATCCCAGCTGTGAGGATTGCGCCGGCTCGGCTCTGCTACACGCTCATGTCCATATATAGATCTGTTAGCGATCTCCAGGGCTAATGTGTGTCCCTCAGACATGGACTGTGTTCCTGTTCACAGCTCAGCTCCTTCCTCTTCCCCTTCCTCCCAGCCAGGCCTGGCACTCAGGAAATCTTTACAATTAAAGGTTTCACCAGAAACTCTTAAAAATGATGAAAAATATAGGAAGAACATAGTGGAGGGGGAGGGGTGACTGTATCCTAGCCACAAACCTGTCCTGCAGCCAGGGGGCAGTGTGCTTGTAAGGATATTGTCTACTAGTGTGCCTTCTACACATATCCCTATAACAGTGTCATCTACAGATCTCCCATAACAGTGTAATCTACACATCTCCCATAACAGTGTCATCTACAGATCTCCCATAACAGTGTCATCTACACATCCCCCATAACAGTGTCATCTACACATCCCCCATAACACAGTGTCATCTACAGATCTCCCATAACAGTGTCATCTAAAGATCCCCCATAACAGTGTCATCTACACATCCCCCATAACACAGTGTTATCTACAGATCTCCCATAACAGTGTCATCTAAATATCCCCCATAACAGTGTCATCTACACATCCCCCATAACAGTGCCATCTACACATCCCCCATAACAGTGTCATCTACACATCCCCCATAACAGTGTCATCTACAGATACCCCATAACACAGCTGCACATTCCCCATAACAGTGTCACCTACAGATCCCCCATAAGCATAGGACCATAGAGGACCATAGGGGGTTTAGGCTCTGATCAGGCCCAGGTGATGCATCCCTCTTGTATAGAGGTTATGTATATATATATATATATAGGCACTATATCTCTAGGAGGGATATCATGTCCATATGTAGAACGTCCTGTATATTACTTACAAATGACATAGACCAGAGGAGGTCACATACATCACTGTCAGGTGTTATTGGCTACATACACAATAGGAATATGAGCTACAATGTGGACCAGATGAGAGACCCCGATCCGCTGATCCCTACAATGAGGACATCGCAAAAAGAGATCTGTTAAAAAGTGTAATTGTTATTGATATAAAATGATGTATACACATAACCCTGAACTAACCCAAAATCTCTTCCCAATTTCTGTCCCTTCCTAATCTGCGATACCACCGCCACATGGGCATCCGCCATCTCCCAGCTGACCCCATTTGTCCCTAGTACCCTCTATCTTAGGGCCCTATTCCACCAGACGATTATCGTTCAGATTATCGTTAAATCATTCGAATCTAAACGATAATCGTTCGGTTGAAATGCAGTTAACGATTAACGACCGAACGAGAAATCGTTGATCGTTTTTTAAGACCTGGACCTATTTTTATCGTTGCTCGTTTGCAAAAAGTTTGCAAATCGCATTGAATAAGACATCGTTCGGTCGTTCGCAATAGATACCAACGCAATAGCGAATAAATAGCGAAGAAAAAACGATCGCAATTACGATCATAAGTAACGATTATCGTTCCATGGAAATGAGTAATCTTTTTCAGGTCTTTCGCAATAGCGGTCGTTTGAGATCGTTAATCGTTAACGATCATGCAAACGATCATGCAAACAATGGTCTGGTTCATTTTTTTACGGCGCCGCGTATGATCCTGGCGTAAGTTCGTACGTAGTGTGAACTGTGCAGCCGTATATCGTATACTTTCCATTGTACGCAAACTACGTAAATCTCCGGCCGCTTATTCACGGAACGCGCTACGTCCGGAGACTTACGTAGTGTGAACATAGCCTAATGTAGATATATAGTAAAGTTCAAGATCAGACAAGTGAAGGATGTGGATGTGATCTGTGACATTTTTGTAGTAAAAAAATCTGAAGAATTCTCTGGATTTCCGCATTGATTACTAATAACATGTGCTCAGATTGTTGTGTATGGCACAGTCATAGAGAACAACAAACCAAAGCGACACGCACACTGTCACACTGGTCATGTCTCTATGTGAGTAAACACCCACAATGCAGGGGGAAAAGTAAGCAAACCCAGTGGAATCACTTGGATCCCTGCGCTGATTACTAATAAAATGTGATCAGCATAAACTAGTGACAGAAATGCTGAACAGATGGGTGTATTACTTAGATCATTCTGTTCAGCCGTTCTCCTAATATGCAGGAGAATAGGATTATTGCCACACCCCTCTCCCTGCTGATTGACAGGTGACTGCCTATACACAGCATGGATAGAAAACTGCCAATCAGCAGCTGGTGGGTGGAGTTTTCTGCTTCTCATGAATAGAACAATGTAAGTGATACATCATTCTGTTCAGCTTCTCTGTCACTAGTTTATGCTACCCTGAGATAGGACAGCATAAGCCCAAGGGGTAATGGGGATATTATATACATTTGCTACCGATTACTAAGGCTAAATCTTTATTGATATTTTACAGGGGTTAAAAAGAAAACTAAAGTCATCAAGAATAACCAGAACCCCATCTGGAATGAGGTGAGTGATGTCTATGGGGGAAGACAGGTGTCAGCAAAGTGTATGTGTGTGTGTATGTATATGTGGGTGTCAGCGGAGTGTGTATGTATGTGTGTATGTATATGTGTGTGTATGTGGGTGTCAGCGGAGTGTGTGTGTATGTGTGTATGTATATGTGTATATGTGGGTGTCAGCGGAGTGTGTTTGTATGTATGTGTGTATGTATGGGTGAGGGTGTCAGCGGAATGTGTGTGTATGTATATGTGTGTGGGTGTCAGAGGAGTGTGTATGTGTATGTGGGTGTCAGCGAAGTGCGTGTGTGTATGTGTGTGTGCATGTGGGTGTCAGCGAAGTGTGTGTGTGTGTGTGTGTGTGTGTGGCTGTCAGCGGAATGTGTGTGTATGTGTGTGGGGGGTGTCAGCGGAGTGTGTGTGTATGTATGTAAATGTATGTGTGTGTGTATGTATATGTATGTGTGTGTATGTGTATCAGGTGTCAGCAGGGACTCTGCTGCTTTCCATATCATTTGGCTGAGTAATGAATGGCATTGTCTTCTACTCCTCCTCTTTTCCATGTTCTCGCATAAAAGGGTCCAAGATACCCCGGACAGTATCAGACATGGCAGGTTACATACACTGGGCTGTAACACATAACGGGCTTAGATACACTGGACAGTATCACACATGATACATTTATATGTATCACAGATGACATACTTAGATACACTGGGCAGCATCACACATGATACATTTATATGTATCACAGATGACATGCTTAGATACACGGGGCAGGATTAGATACACTTTATGTTACCTATTTTTGTGATACCATGTTTCTGTGTCTGTCCTATAGGGCTTTGAATGGGATCTGAAGGGCGTCCCCCTGGACACTACCGCTGAGCTCTACGCGGCCGTCAAAGACCATGAGACCATGGGGAGGAACCGGTAATGTAGAGCCGCTATCTCTTCTTACATCATAGGGGGATACACCCGTATACTCAGTATATATATATATATATATATAGCAGGATACTGTCATCTATGGAAAGACACATGGACCCACCGGACAGGGACATATACTACTATAAACCATTGGTCCTGCCCACATCTGGGCACCATCTTAGCTATAAGGAAGGAGTGCACATGTATTTAGTCTTGAGAAAAAACACCAGGGGGCGACGTGATCATATATAGGTGACACCAGGCTGCCATCTCTCCCCCAATAGTCATGTGCTGTTACCAGAATTAGTGGCCATACGTCTATTGGTTACCCCATGAGGGTCTGGCATCTGCTGCATGTGGTGACATACAGTAAATGTGGGAACGCGGTCTAAGACTGATCAGATATTAATATGATGTTCAGAAACTAGAAAATCCTGATGCTAATTGGTGAGGGAAGATGGGGGGGGGGGGTCTGCAGGTGTAGTGCCGGGGGCAGCAGCAGCTGGTAATACGGCCCTGGGTACTGTATATGGGGGGTCTGCAGGGGTAGTGCCGGGGGCAGCAGCAGCTGGTAATACGGCCCTGGGTACTGTGTATGGGGGGTCTGCAGGGGTAGTGCCGGGGGCAGCAGCTGGTAATACGGCCCTGGGTACTGTATATGGGGGGTCTGCAGGGGTAGTGCCGGGGGCAGTAGCTGGTAATTCGGCCCTGGGTACTGTATATGGGGGTCTGCAGGTGCAGTGCTGGAGGCAGCAGCTGGTAATACGGCCCTGGGTACTATATATGGGGGTCTGCAGGGGTAGTGCTGGGGGCAGCAGCTTGTAATACGGCCCTGGGTACTGTATATGGGGGGGTCTGCAGGTGTAGTGTCAGGGGCAGCAGCTGGTAATACGGCCCTGGGTACTGTATATGGGGGGTCTGCAGGTGTAGTGCCGGGGGCAGCAGCTGGTAATATGGCCCTGGGTACTGTATATGGGGGTCTGCAGGTGTAGTGCCGGGGGCAGCAGCTGGTAATACGGCCCTGGGTACTGTATATGGGGGTCTGCAGGGGTAGTGCTGGGGGCAGCAGCTGGTAATACGGCCCTGGGTACTGTATATGGGGGGTCTGCAGGTGTAGTGCCGGGGGCAGCAGCTGGTAATATGGCCCTGGGTACTGTATATGGGGGGTCTGCAGGTGTAGTTCCCAGGGCAGCAGCAGCTGGTAATATGGCTCTGGGTACTGTATATGGGGGGTCTGCAGGTGTAGTTTCCAGGGAAGGAGCAGCTGGTAATACGGCCCTGGGTACTGTATATGAGGGGTCTGCAGGTATCGTGCCGGGGGCAGCAGCAGCTGGTAATACAGCCCTGGGTACTGTATATGGGGGGTCTGCAGGTGTAGTGTCCAGGGCAGCAGCAGCTGGTAATATGGCTCTGGGTACTGTATATGGGGGGTCTGCAGGGGTAGTTTCCAGGGCAGGAGCAGCTGGTAATATGGCCCTGGGTACTGTATATGAGGGGTCTGCAGGGGTAGTTTCCAGGGCAGGAGCAGCTGGTAATATGGCCCTGGGTACTGTATATGGGGGGTCTGCAGGTGTAGTTTCCAGGGCAGCAGCAGCTGGTAATATGGCTCTGGGTACTGTATATATGAGGGGTCTGCAGGTGTAGTTTCCAGGGCATCAGCAGCTGGTAATACGGCCCTGGGTACTGCATATGAGGGGTCTGCAGGTATTGTGCCGGGGGCAGCAGCAGCTGGTAATACAGCCCTGGGTACTGTATATGGGGGGTCTGCAGGTGTAGTGTCCAGGGCAGCAGCAGCTGGTAATACGGCCCTGGTCCCTAGCCCCCTGTACTGCACTACCACTGTACACAAAGCCTGTTCATTGTTTCAGATAAGACAAAACATCAAAGATCTGTTTTCTGTCCGTGTGGGGTACAGTCTGTGGGTGCTCCCCAGCATGGAGATCACACTGAGATGACTACTGGCTGATGCAGTGCCCGCTGATGGTTCCCTTACGGAAGGGACACTGCCCAATATTATCCAGTTTTCTGTGAATTCAGCGTCCGCTTCCTCCTGTTTATTTATATCTTCAGATTTTTTTTTAAAACTCTTGTGATTTCCTGAAAAATACTCGGAACAGGCCTGGCAGGATGAGCTGTAAGACCTGTGCCCCGTCTTCTGCCGCTCTATCAGTAACCTTGTTATTCTCACTACCAGACTAAAGCATTCATTCTAAAGGGGAACTCTACTTACTCACCATGGAAAAGGGATTACTTTTAGTGTTCAGTGGACTTGCCGGACTGTTCCTTAGGGCTACTTCTAACTTCTCCAGCCACCGGGAGTCACATGCCGAGGGTTTGGGTTCAGAGAACGTTGCGGCAAGTCCACTGAACACCAATTACTATCACTATCATATCTATACTGCCATCTATTGACCAAGAGGAGTACAGGAATATAACTGCTATAATACTCTCTGCTGATGTCTGTGGCTCGTAGAGGATTGTCTAGACATGTGATACCTGTAACAAACTCTCTCTCTTGCCTTTCCATTAATTGACAGCAAGCAGAAAGAATCATGAATTGAATGCAGAACGGATGAGCTTAGGTTCCTATTACACGGGGCGATTATGTACCCAATCAGGCCGATTCCAACAGATATCTCCCTGTGTCATAAAGGCAACTGCAGTAACTCAGAGGCGTGGGTGGTGTTAGCTAGGGCAGAGGGTAATGTCATGGTGTCATGGTGGCCAGGAGTGGTCTGTGCCCACCCCTGGATATATCGACACACACCGTTATTAGGCAGGTGTAGTGTGAGGAACCACAGGGTCAAGCAATTACTTAACCAGTTGGAACTTTTACTGTAATTTCTTAAAGGCACAGTACACGTTATGGCAGTCCTTGTGGCTATGATGATCCGCCTAATGCTGTCTGTGGACACAGAGTGAACCTGATTCAGAAACATGGGCATCACCTGGTGGGTAAAGTTCTTGGCTTTACTTGCTCCTACCTAACTGCTGTCCTGTTGAGCTATCAGGATGAGAAGAGAAGATAGTTTCCCAGAGTAGATAAGTTTCTCCCCAAGAAATCAGTTAACCCATTTGTCTAGCTTTCTTCAGCTGTGCTACATAAAGTCTATAGGACATAGTGACATCTAGTGGTGGGAGTACAGAATGTGACCCTTCATCCCAGAGCATATACAGGCAACAGTACTGACCTACAGATGGGCTAAATACAGCAGTGGCACACACGCATTGGGGAAACACTGCACAGCGACCGGCTGAGGAGCCAATCATTGGCTGATCTTTATCTTTCAGCATGCTAAAAAATCATGGGCCTACGGCTGATTAAAGTTTATGGAGAATAATCAAGTTGTATACTTACCTGTCCAGGCTCCCCTGTGTCATCCTCAGCTGACCAGAGCCACTGCTGAAACTTCTACACCCATCTCTGAAGTGACAGGCTGCTCAGCCAATCACTGGCCACGGCGCTGTCTATGTATATCCCTTGATTAACGATCATTGAGCCGTCCGGTAGACTTTGTAAATTAGCGCTGATCTAGCAGATGGACACTTGCTTACGGCATTATTTCGGCCGTGTAATACGGCCCTAAGTCTTACCATGGTTATGCTTTCTTTGCTGTACATAATATGTTATTGCACTGCTGACCCCACACTCTCCCCTGTATCAGGAGACACCGGATCTTTTATAATCTGTCCATGCAGTCTCCCAGAGGGAATGGGGAATCGGCCATTGTCCTCTTATTACATCCACCACGGTGGCTGAGAGAGTCATTCTCAGGACTGCTAATTCCGTATAATACAAGTCTTGCGTCACCGCCCCCTCATCAAACTCAAACTTAAGTTGCCTATTAAACAGGAGGAATCTGCTCTCGTGAAAGTAATACCAGACTGTGAACAATCCACAGGAATTTATAAGTCATCATCCCTATAGGACCATTTAGGACAATGTTCCATGGTCCCCAGCCTGTTGGTCTTGTAAAATTACATCTTCAAATGACTATGACATTAGCTACAGGCACAGCTCATTTGGTACTGGTAATCTAGCTCATACTGGGAGTAGTGGTTTCACAAGAACTGTAGAGCCACAAAGTAGAGACCCTTGATATAGAACCTGCTAGGCCTGCTTATCTAGGCCCTGGTAGGGATATTGTTTAAAAACAACTGGATAGATATCTAGGATCTGATAATGCCTGCCTATCTAGACCTTGCTAGGAGTTGTGGTTTCGCAACTGGAGAGCCAGAGCTTGGTCAGCATTGTTCTAGGACAGTTGGGCCACAGGTTGAAGACCAATGATCTAGGGCCTACTTGTCTAAAACTTGCTTGGAGCTGTAATTTTGCACAGGTTAGAGCTTTGGGGTTCTTGCCCCCCAACAGTACAGAGTGCGATGCTGGAGGAGACTGAGGAGACGCAGGCCGATAATCGGGCGATTGAACTTTGAAAGCGATGATCGGCCTATGTGAAAGGGCCAGCGATCAGCCATTGAATGAACATATGTGTGAACATAGAGTGACTTTCAGCTGATTGAGCCATGTGAAGGTTTATTAAATGAAAGCCGATCAATGAGAACATCACTGGTCATTGTGCAGCCCGCGACCTTTATTTTCATGCGTTATGAGCAGATACTGTATTATCATGTATAACAGGATATTGTGTATGGCCGGTTTAGATGCCCATCATCCACAGTGGACAGATGGCACGTAACATTGGTACCTTAATGATAACTGAGTTCATTGATAACTGTTCCCAATTGTTTTCTGCTATATATATGTAGGATTTGGAACAGGTGTTTTAGCATTCATGTCAATTTTTTTTGTCTATTCTATAAAAAAACAAAACACTTGGTATCTTGCTTTTTTTCTCTTTTCGTCTTCAGAGACATTCTTCTGGGTGTCGGAGGTCTTGTTATTGTGCTGAGTGATCTCGCTGTACATTAGCAGTACCCAGGCTTCCTGATGGGAGTGATTACATCTCATGGCACCGCCGGACTAGCTACAAAATCCGGGAAAGTTTACATTAACAAAACAACAGTGGTCTAGAGGATATAACAGTTCAGTGTAGAATAAAACAAGACGGGTTAGAAAAATAGCATAAAACAATGGCCATAAGATATCAGCTGCTGGATCTAATAACTGTCTGGAATCAGGAAAAGTATTCAAAGTCTTCTGAAGGCCTTCACTCACATCAGACACTTCTTGGCCAAACCCAATGATTTCGGTCGGAGAGGTCAACCAGCTGATGCTTCTTACACCAGTATCATCTATAGGATCAGGCTTGATTCATGGCTCTTCCATGTGTATAGCAGATCGGCAAGATATTTTGTCTAAAGATAAGTAGAGATGAGCGAATCAGACGGATTTCTGGTTCGTATGAATCAGAAATCTCGGTGGCTGACTTCCGCTGCCTGCTCCCTCCGTGCAGCGGGTGGATACATCGTAAGGAACGCCTGAAAAACTGGGATACAGCCAGTGCCAATGGCTGTATCCCAGTTTTCCAGGCGTTCCTTACGATGTATCCACCCGCTGCACGGAGGGAACAGACAGCGGGAGTCAGCCGTCGAGATTTCTGATTCATACGAACCAGAAATCCGGCTGATTCGCTCATCTCTAAAGATAAGGTGGACATAGCAAGTGTGGCTTACAGCGTTTTCTAACCTTAAAAGTTTCTACATGTCTCGTTGATAGCTTTAGAAGTGAATGGAAAAAGCCATGGGCCTGGACAGGGGTTGGGAGACCTTCATTCTATATATAGGTGAAGGCCACAGTGGTTGGACATGTATCGATCAGGTGTCTAAGGCATGTCTTTTGAGTATGTGATAAGGGAGAATACCAGTTTTGAAAGGCTTGAAATCAAGGGTGCACATGCACTTTGTGTTGGACCCAAGAGTTGTTAGCTTGGTCTACTTCCTCTTTCTCCCCAAACATGGCGACATGGACACCAAGGAAGCTTAGTTTGGCGGCATAAAAGAGCACACATGACAAACTGTACCAAAAGCTTTCGACCCCCCCATACACGTCAGCTCCTCAATGAGTAGAGGGTAGGGGTTCCTCAGACGGGAGCTTAGTTCCTCGAAAGCCAAATGATCAGCTAGCTAAAACTCTTCATGTCCCATTTTTTTCTGTTGCAGTTGCAGGAGGTTTAGGAAGTCATTACACCATAGGTATAACTGTGTATCCCAGTACCGGAATTGTCCATTATATTTTATTTTCTATGGCTTCCCTCCATACATATTACAAGAAAGTCTTCTCCAATAGATGTTTTTTCATGTCTGCAACCACAATTCTGTTACATCTTCTTTCGCAAACCGTTATACAGATATGTGGTAATATATTTCAGTTATTGCTCCATCCTTTATTTTTATTCTTGTGACTAAGTATCCTGAATGGAAATGAGCAGAAGTGATTCATTAGACATCAGGAAGCCGGGGAGCTGGTAATGTAGGGGGAGGGCCCATGGCACAATGGAGTGTACACAAGCTCTGGGACGACGATTGCTAGGCGGTTATGATGGTTATGATGACCATTGAATGGGCAAACCCAAAGAAGGTCTTTTCTACAAGAGGTGGGAAGAATGAGGATAGTTGATCAATACCAGGCCTTCCTCTTTTGAGATGATGACTGTGTTGGAATGCACCAAGAGGTCCCCATTTCTGTATGTGGTCCCTGCATGTTCGTCATGATGGAAACCAGGTTGACTCCTATTGTGTTTAGAGGCCTCACATCTCTGCTTCTCTGATAGTCCTAGCCCACAAACAATCTTTCCAGGAAAGGACATTGCCCAAAAGACCATAGGCTAGTGCAGTGCTTCTCAATTCCAGTCTGCAGGCCTCACCAACAGGTCAATTTTTAAGGATTTCCTTAGTATTTCACAGGTATTATCACAGGTGTTCTTTGTATGGGAAATCCTCAAAACATGACCTGTTGGTGAGGCCTGAGGACTGGAATTGAGAAGCACTGGGCTAGCGGAAGGTTCAGGTATGGAGGCCTCACAACTCTCCATGACAGATGTTAATAGGGGTTGAGTATAATGCATTTTAACCCACTAACCCCAAAAGCCTATGGCGGGTTAACCCTTCCGTCTTATAGGGAACACATGAACATTGGTTCGTTATTAAGAGTTTCAGCCAGGGTATACAGTGCCAGAATCCATCAGAACATGATTCTATGGAAGCTTTTACCTCGAGTGGAAGTCTTACTTGTATATTGATCTCCTCCAGTCGATAACTGGCTGGATAGTCGGGTGTCTTGGCTCTGTCGGTAAACCACACATTAGCTGCCTGTGCTTTTCATTTATTGGAGGGAAATCTCCTCACTTACCTGTAGGATATTGATGATGGAGCTGTCTGCTTTCTAATGTCCTTGTGGCTTCCCATCATGCATCCTGGTTGTATTCCATCATCTTCCTATTACTCCTGTCACATCCGAAGCTGCAAACAAATGCATCCCTACAAATTATATGTGCCATTGCCTTGAGTGCCATGACTGAGATTGGGGGATGCAGACACTGAATCAGCAGGAGGTGACAAGGAGGGGTAAACTCCTGCAGGAATATAGCAGGAATTATCCAGCTACTAGTCGGATGGGACAGTCCCTCTGCCAATGTATTACAGCTCATCCATTGCTCTGGTTACTTTAATTGCCAGCCCTGGATTATTAAATTGGAGTTTCTGATAGCTGAGCCCTCCTTATATATTTCGGGTTTGTGCTGTCCTGTTTGGATTATAACCTATGCTCTGTGTGGATTATAGCATGTGCTCTGTTATATTGCACACCATATTTCCTGTATAACAGTATGGTTCTTTTCCTCTTTATCTTGTTTGCTTGGATATTTCTCGCTTCTTCTTGTGTATCCTGGTTTTGTATTTGGAAGTTCCTGTGGGTTTGATCCTGTTTTACTGCAAGTTTCAATAGTTTAGGTTTTTCTCAGCTTCGTTTCTCTGGGTCTTAGAGCCTTTGTGTTGTTTCTGCTAGGGAGGGTTGGTTCAGGGTTTCCATAGGGACATTGCAGGGACAGTTAGGTTGGTTTTTCCAGTGATGAGATGAGAAAATAGGTGTAGGTAAAGAGTAAGAACGGTTAGTGTTCTGCTTCATTTAGCCATCATTATTATTCACAATCATCCCTTCCTTCATCTCTAGTTTACGTCATCTTTTGTTATACGAGTTGCTGTTCTTATTATTTGCTGGTATTGTGGATACATGCTTGTGTGTTTCTCTTGTGACTGTCTGCTTGTCATAGTGTTCTGCCATTCTTTCCTAGGGGTACTAGAAACCACAGCTCAGGCTAAAGGTCCCCATACACTTTTAATAACTGATGACCGGACCATCATCTGGCTGTCAATTATCTCCTCCGTCCATCCCTCTTCCTCCCCAAACGCAGGAGCGTTCAGCATGGCCCAGAGTTCTTGTGTTCTCTATGGGGAGGTGTAGTCTGCAGCCAGTGAGCTCTGGCTGCGGCTTATCTCTCCCAAAAGAAAGGGTTCAGACATTCAGGATTTTCTCTCACACCCAACCCCTATCTCCAATTACATCATTTGTCATTGGTCCGTCAGGAGAGCCCCATACTCCTTATACCGACAGCCGACAAGAGTATAAAGTGTATGGGGACCTTAAGGAAAGACAACTGCGATAAGTGAAGTGACCAGCTTTTTGCTAGCTACTTTCTAACCTACTCAATGTAAGTCATATGTCAGGGACAGATAGAAGGGAGCCTGACTGAAGGAAGATCAGACTACACAGGGCTTGTTTGTAGTCTGTTACCATGGAGATACAAAGTCTGTTTGCAGAGTTGTTTCATGTTTTTATTCAGATGCACAAATTGGTGTGGCGGTAGATACTCATGTCTGTGTATAAGGTATATATCAGTAATGTATCTGCCAGCTCTGTGGGTTGAAAGTGTCAGTCATTACATTAGAAATGTTAAGGGTTTTGTGTCAGGTGTTGCCCTGTCTAACCCCATGGGTGTAGCCTAGGAATTTTGCTGGATATTTCCTGCAGCTTTTTCTTGCTCCTGTAGAGAGACGCCAATGTCTATGAGTAAAGTTATTTATATTGAGCGTCTTCTATAAAAATAGCAGAACGATAAGATGTTATTCGAGTCACCTTAAGTTTACTCGAGAAGAGAGTTTCCCGCACTAACTCAGCGGCTGTCACCGAAGCTTCCTCCATCCATTTCCTGTGTTTGTTCCTTCTGGAGAGGACTCCAATTCCTTAAGGGGCAGACATTGTAGACATTGTAGACATTATTAATAAGATGGCCCTCTTTATTGTGTGTGCGCCAGGAGAAGTGTGAGAATTAATGGTCCTTGATCTCTCAGCCAAGGTGTAAATTTCCTTTCGAAGACTGTGGCTGTACTCGCATTACAAGAGAACTTCATTACCGGGGGCTTACATAGCAAGGAGCTTTTCATCTTAGGTTTTTATTGAGGTCTTCAACTTTTATAAAAACGAAACTTGAACAAAATTCTCATGTCCTCAGCCCAGGTTCCCTCTTTAAGAAACAGAACAAGGACAAACCCTCTAAAGGTGGTGTGGTGGACATGGTCAGTCAATGCATTTTGTTGACATCCATTCATAAATGGGTAAATGGCTCCCCATGGCTTCCTCAATCATAAAGCATGATCTCCTAGGGTTAAAGAAACCAAGGGTGAATGTTGGGCTGCTTCCATGTAGAAGAGAGTCTAAGCCAAACAGATCTCTGTGAAGAAAGATGAATCAGTCAGATGGGTCCAGATCTCTGTGGAGAAACATGGCCTGGTCAATTGGGTCCAGATCTCCATGGAGTAACATGGCTGGTCAGATGGGTCCAGTACTCTGTGGAGAAACATGGCCTGGTCAGTTGGGTCCAGATCTCCATGGAGTAACATGGCTGGTCAGATGGGTCCAGTACTCTGTGGAGAAACATGGCCTGGTCAGTTGGGTCCAGATTTCCATGGAGTAACATGGCCTGGTCAGATGGGTCCAGTACTCTGTGGAGAAACATGGCCTGATCGGATGAATCTTAATCCTTTTGGCACCATGCTGATGAGAAGGTCAGAATATGGCACAGGTAGCAAAAATTGATAAAACTTTCCTGTCAGGTGTGAACAGTTCAGGCTGGTGGATATGATGAGGGGAAGGTTTTTGGCGCACCCTGGTTCCTCTGATAACTGTGGATAGATATGGAAGAAGGGCACTATCTTCCAGACAATGGAGTGACTCCAGAAACATGACAGGGAGGTAGGTCCTGCAGGAAGTGGTGACACAGTGCTCTCTGCTGCCACCTCTGTCCATGCCAGGAACTGTCCAGAGCAGGAGAGGTTTTCTATGGGGATTTGCTGCTGCTCTGGACAGTTCCTGACATGGACAGAGGTGGCAGCAGAGAGCACTGTGTCAGACTGGATACAATAGAACACTTCCTGCAGGACACATAGCAGCAGATACATACTGGAAGACTTGAGAGATTTTTTTAAGGGATATTACTTTGAAGCTATGTAAATTTCCCTGATGAACTTGTGCATGTCTAGACGCTCCAGACGCGTTGCGTGATGGTGGGTCTTTCATGTTGGATGCATGCTCACTGACGTGTTTTTCTCAATGTTTTAGTAGTGTTTCCATTATACTGAAGATCGCATTCCTTATAGCTTATCATGTGTTACATTACAATGATTGAAAGAATGGAAGAGCAGGTGAAACAACATCCGACTCCTTTATATACCTGCACAAGCAACAAATCGCCTTTCCACACTATGGAGGTCCACCAGTGTGTAACCGGCTGGTTTCCTGGGTGTGTGTAGGAATAAACCTACTTAGAGATATCACACTGACAATAGTAACAGGACATCTTGTATACTGTCTATAGTAACAGGACATCTTATATACTGTCTATAGTAACAGGACATCTTATATACTGTCTATAGTAACAGGACATCTTATATACCGTCTATAGTAACAGGACATCTTATATACCGTCTATAGTAACAGGACATCTTATATACTGTCTATAGTAACAGGACATCTTATATACCGTCTATAGTAACAGGACATCTTATATACCGTCTATAGTAACAGGACATCTTATATACTGTCTATAGTAACAGGACATCTTATATACTGTCTATAGTAACAGGACATCTTATATACTGTCTATAGTAACAGGACATCTTATATACTGTGTATAACAGGACACCGTCCCTTTAAGAGAACATTCTTTTCTTTGTAGTATTGCAGTGTATTACATACTGGTGCTGTGAATAAATAGGAGCCGGTATAATGGTTAGATCTACTGGGTCCACCATGGTGAGAGATGCTTTTTTTAAGCATTCCACTTATCTGGCTAATAAGTGGGTGTCCTCATTGGCGGACCTCCACCTACGATGTGCATACGGCGTCATATAGAGTGGGGTTATTTTCTTGCGGCAAACTACTATCCATACGCAGAAAGTATCCATAGGCCTCTTCATTACCCAAAAGAGACCAAAAAAGCATCTTACAGGGTGTTATACACAGGTATATACTGTATAGAAGCGTGCCCTATATACATGTTTTGGCCAATGGGTGGCCATACAGCAACATATGTCAGAGCCTTATGAGTGAGCTATAGGTTATGGCTATGAGCTGGGCCGGCTCCAGGTTTTTGTGGGCCCTTGGGCGACAGAGTCTCAGCTGTCCACTATGCATCATCACTTGAGACACCACTAACATACACAAACACACATTACACTCACTACAGCTCAGTCTTCTCCCTCTTCCTCTCTGTCAGGCTGCTCTCCACACTGTGAAGTTGAGGACCTTCAGGTCATGTGATCAGGTCCTTCACCCTTTTCTCCCTCTGTGCAGGACCTGCTCTGTCTCCTCCACCCTGCGCTACCGTGAGTGGGCTGAACATTAGAACACCAGGTCCCTCTCTGGGCCCCTAGAGGCACTATGGGCCCCGGCACTTGCCCGGGGAAGCCCTGTGCTGACGCCCTGTATAGTTATGTCTGAGCCTTATGTGTGAGGGGATATTGAGGCTCACGTGAGATGGGACCAGAGCTTTAGTTAAATACATTGGAACCTACAGTCTCATTTACATACTATATAATATAAAACGATGTAAGAATAAATCGGAGTGAATTTATATAATCTCATGTATATGTTCTTTATGGCAGGTTGCTGGGAGAGACCAGGGTTCCCCTACGGGATTTATTCAATTCTCCCAACCTGACAGCGACATATAACTCTCCGCTGCTGGACGGCAAGAAGATGAGCACCGGGGTGAGTGGCGGCACGTAGGGGCCCGGAGACCACCATAATAACACTATGGTTTGCTATGCTGTTTGTGGTGTTTATTAGCAATGAGCAGTACTGGGGCATACTGGAATTGGATCGCTCAGCATTTGAATATTGGTGGATGAAGAAGGTGGATGGTTTTCCGGGACTCCCTAGAGCTGCATCCTGTTCTTCAGCCGCCGATATTTCAATACTGAGCGATCGTACTTCAGCATGCTCCAGTACCGCTCATCTCTAGTGTTTGCATCAAATCGTCTACACAGTTTAAATGGAACCTGTCACCAAGACAGTGCTATCTAATCTATCAGCATCATGTTATAGAGCAGGAAGAGCTGAGCAGATTGATATATAACTTTGTGGGAAAAGATTCAGTAAAACATGTTGATTAAAATCTCTGATCATTCTGTGTTATGGAGTCCAGTGGGCGGAGTCACTCAATGGACTGGACTCGTAACATGGAAACATCAGAGATTTCAATCAATAAGTAACAAGCTATACTGAATCTTTTTCTAGAAAGTTATATGTCAATCCGCTCAGCTCCTTCTCCTCTATAACAAGATGCTAATAGCTTAGTTAGCATTTACATGTGACGGGTCCCCTTTAAAGGGGTACTTCTTTAAATCAACTAGTTTCAAAAAGTTATATAGTTTTGTAATGTACTTCTGTTTAAAAATCTTAAGTCTTCCAATACTTATCAGCTGATGTGTGTCCTGCAGGAAGTGGTGTATTCTTTCCAGTCTGACACAGTTCTCTCTGCTGTCCCCTCTGTCCATGTCAGGAGAGGTTTTCTGTGGGGATTTGCTGCTGCTCTGGACAGTTCCTGACATGGTCAGAAGTGGCAGCAGAGGGCACTGTGTCATATTGGAAAGAATACACCCCTTCCTGCAGGACATACAGCAGCTGATAAGTTCTCGAAGACTCTAGGTTTTTATATATATATATATATATATATATATATATATATATATATATATGTAATATATATATATATATATATATATATATATAACCCCCCCCCCCAACTTTGTAATACCAGCCCCCCCTCCCAGTTATGTGATACCAGACCTCCCCCGTCGTGTTTCTTCTACTTAGACAGCAGTAGCTATGTATAAATGTCCTGTATATGATGTATAGACTATAATCCCCATCATTACACTAGTCCTGGAGGAGCGGCAGATGGTTTCCCTCATTCTCCGGCCTGTGTTTCCATTTCTGGCTATGGAATGTGATGTGTTGATGCGACCGGGATCCCTGGCTGATACGGCTGATGGGTCCGGCCCCTATAACTGTATACGCCATATTACCGGGAGTGTGGACAGGGCTATATACAGTGTTATACATGGCTCCAGATAAGAGCAGCCATTGTAGTCAGCCCCTGCTTATATGCCCCAGCAGCCCCTGTCTATTATAATCTGATCCGCCGTCTATATTTAGCTCCTCTGGACACACAGTGGGGGGTATATAGAGGATACGGCTGGTGTATATAGAGGATACGGCTGCTTCATCCTTTTGAGTCTTTGAAGTTTCCTGCGGCCCCCGGAGCTGCGCTCTTATGATGGGGTCACTTTAGTGACCCGGACAGGCGTCCTCTCTATCATACATAGATATACTGCCAGTGACATTGTCATCTTCTCTATCTTGTATCCTGTATAGAAGCTTTATAGATCAGGGCTCCTATGGGATTTTTCATCACTCGTATTTGAACATTTGGGGGAAGATTTATCAGACATGGTGTAAGGTGAAACTGGCTCAGTTGCCCCTAGCAACCAATCAGATTCCACCTTTCATTTTCCAAAGAGTCTGTGAGGAATGAAAGGTGGAATCTGATTGGTTGCTAGGGGCGACTGAGCCAGTCTCACTTTACACCATATTTAATAAATCTCCCCCTTACTGGTTTTAACAGATTTCTAGATTATATACACCACTGCGTCATGAGGGGATCCTAGGCTGGGTTCACACTACGTTTTTGCCATCCATTTTTTTCATCCGTTTTTACCAAAAAACTGATGAAAAAACAGATTGAAAAATGAATACATTTATGTGCATCCATTTTGACCAGTTTTTCTATTGACTTCCGTTATAAAGAAAATGGCTCAAAATGCATCGGTTTTTATGAACGTACACACATTTTGTGTACGTTAAAAATGCGTATTGATCGTTTTTCTTTTTTTTTTATGGAAGTCAATGGAAAAACTGATCAAAATGGATGCACACAAATGTATCCATTTTTCCATCTGTTTTTTTTTTTTGGAAAAACAGATGGCAAAAACGTAGTGTGAATCCACGGTTACCCCATAGTGTCCATAAGGCGTCACCAGTCACATAATGGTTTGACTGATACTTCATAGCGGACTGTCAGGTCAGGAAGCCCATGAGACGTCCGCTCAGCTCACCTATCACTGCTGATGCTCCCACACATGACTGCTCAGTGGAGGCAGGAGGGGTAAGCAGATTCTTCTGGCAGCTTATCTCTATAAGAACAAAGGAATCAGGCAGATGAAATCCAACATGGCCAATACTTCTCTTCCTGACATCATCTGTTGAGGAAGCTCCATTAAAATTGGACATCTGTAATGTGTATGGAGCCCTTAAAGGGAATCTGTCCGCTGATATTCAGGTTCCAAACTGCTGACACTGTTATATAGCTGTTAGGTCAAGGAGACACTTGTTACCTTTCATATATCCGTCTGTGCTTCCAGGTTGTAGAAAAGTGTTATTATTCTCTAGGACAGGGAAGAGAAAGCTTTGGCCCTCCAGCTGTTGCAAAACTACAATTCCCATCATGCTTTGGCTATCCAGGCATGATGGGAATTGTAGTTTTACAACAGATGGAGGGCCGAGGTTGCCCATCCCTGATCTAGGACAAAGTGTCAAAGAGGCGTTCCCAAGCTCCTGAAATGCTGCAGGCAGTAATGCCTCCTCACTCCCCCTCTCATCTCTGCCTTTGCTTGGGACTGTTAGGGCCCTATCCCACCGGAACGATTATCGTCCGCATAATCGTTAACGATAAACGATCCAAACGACCGTTATTACGAAAGACCTGAAATTGTTTGCCCATTTACATGGAACGATAATCGTTCTTGCGGTTGTCTTGTCGTCGCTTTTGCGTTCGTCACTACTGAGAACGACCGAACGATGTCTTATTCATTGCGAATGAGCAATGATAAAAATAGGTCCAGGTCTTATTGAACGATCAACAATTTCTCGTTCGGTCGATAGTCGTTAACTGCTATTCAAACGATATTCAACGATTATCATTTAGATTTGAACAATTTAACGATAATCTGAACGATAATGGTCCGGTGGAATAGGGCCCTTAGTCAGGCAACACTAGGGATGGGAGGGGGAGTGAGGAGGCATTACAGCTCTCAGTAGGGAACGCCTCCTTGACATATTATACTAGAGAATAAAGGCGTCTTACATTCTGGAAGCACAGACAGATATATGACAGGTACCAGACGTCTCCTTGATCTAACAGCTATGTAACAGTGTCAGCATGAATTGTAGCTGAGAGATCCCCTTTAAGCTGTGACTGGTCCCTGTATTGGATCCCTCCTGGGAGGAGTGATTGGTAATGGAGAGGTGAGGTTGGCGGCTTCGCCTCTGTCACTGTCTGCTTTACATCCGGCCGCTGGTTTCCTCATTTTGGATGTAACGCAGCATTTTATTAATACTTTCCGCCCATTTCGTTTGCTCGTAAATCCGTACAAACACGATGGGCAGAAAACGAGGCGAAAACATCTGTAAAACACCATAAAAAACAGAAATGCTCATAAAAAAAGCAATAAACATGTCTCCAGATGAGAGGGTAGTTATACCGGTGAGTAGGGGGTGCGCTGTGTGAGCGGGATAGGAGGGCGGTGATATGTAGTAGTGATACTATCTCTCAGTCTCCGGTACTCGTCGTAGTAACTCGTCTCGCTCACTATTTTTCAGGCCACACTAACCTTGCAGATTTCCTACTTCCCACCACCGGGGGCAGCACCTGTGTATCCACCACCATCCAATGTCCCGGCAGTGAAGGAGCCCACGCCGTCTCTCAGCGATGTGGATACTGTTAGTCAGCTACAGTTTGGTACGTCCATGTGATATAATCAGAAATATAGGATCCAGACTGTTTTCCAGACTGAGAACAGATAATAACAATAATGAAGGGATTTGTATAGAGATTATCATCACAGGTTAGACTTCAATGGATCTTAGAGATGGAAATTTCACATTATGCACTGGTGTAACAGTGGCCTCCAGTGGTCAGATACAGTCATTACATGTCCAGCTGCTTGTATGTCCTATACTACACTGGTGTAACAGTGGCCTCCAGTGGTCAGATATAGTCATTACACATCCAGCTCCTTGTATGTTTCTTGTATGTCCTATACTGCACTGGAATAACAGTGGCCTCCAGTGGTCACATACAGTCATTACATGTCCAGCTGCTTGTATGTTTCTTGTATGTCCTATACTGCACTGGTGTAACTGTGGCCTCCAGTGGTCACATACAGTCATTACACGTCCAAGTCCTTGTATGTTTCTTGTATGTCCTATACTACACTGGTGTAACAGTGGCCTCCAGTGGTCAGTCTTAGTCATTACACATCCAGCTGCTTATATGTCCGACCTATACTGCACCAGTGTAACAGTGGCCTCCAGTGGTCAGTCTTAGTCATTACATGTCCAGCTGCTTGTGTGTCCTATACTGCACTGTTGTAACAGTGGCCTCCAGTGGTCAGTCTTAGTCATTACACATCAAGCTGCTTTTATGTCTGACCTATACTGCACCAGTGTAACAGTGGCCTCCAGTGGTCAGTCTTATTCATTACACATCCAGCTGCTTGTATGTCCCATAGTAGGTATATTAGCTCAGTAATTCTTCTTTCTTTCTAGATACAACTGTAGAGGAGGACACAGAAGACCAGGCCGGCACTGGAGATGAGGGGGATGCAGTGTCCCTTATGCCGGGGCCGGAGCAGCCTAGCCTTCCCAAGAGACCTATGGCAGCCGTCCCTGTGCAGGGGATCAGGAAAAGGAAGGGTGCAGCCAAGAAGCAGCTGTCTAATAAACCTCAGGACTTCCAGGTAGGTCACACAACAAGGAAGAAGACTTCTGATAGGATCAGCAATCAGTATACTCCAACATGTTATATAAAATACACCTGCTACTATAGAGTGATCAGTCACTGTTCTGTATATATACTGAGTATTATACTCCAGAGCTGCACTCACTATTCTTCTTTTAGACAGACACATCCTTAAAGGGGAATTCCGGACAAAATGTTTAATTAATTATTTATTTATTTTTCTGATCAATTGGTGTCAGAAAGCTATATAGAATGGTAAATTACTTCTATTTAAAAATCTCCAGTCTTCCATTACTTATCAGCTGCTGTATGTCCTGCAGCAAGTGGTGTATCCTCTCCAGTCTGACACAGAGCCCTCTGCTGTCCCCTCTGTCCATGTCAGGAGAGGTTTTCTATGGGGATTTGCTGCTGCTCTGGACAGTTCCTGACATGGACAGAGGTGGCAGCAGAGAGCACTGTGTCAGACTGGAGAGGATACACCACTTGCTACAGGACATGCAGCAGCTGATAAGTACTGGAAGGCTTGTACAAGACGCTGGACATGTGGGGAATACCGGGGAATGCCAGGTGTAAAGCTTTGTGATTGCAGCTCTGGAGTATGATCAGCTGGATGGGAGTATTGATGTCTCTGTGATGTCTCTGTAGATCCGGGTTCGGGTCATAGAGGGGAGGCAGCTGCTCGGCATCAACATTAAACCAGTAGTAAAGGTGACGGTCGCCGGTCAGACCAAGAGAACGCGGATACGGAAGGGGAACAGCCCATACTTTGATGAGGTAACAGCTGTGGGCGGGGCCTGCTGCACTGGGCAGAGCTGTCAGTCACATGGATTATGTTTTCACTTTTGTGTTTTTTCATTTTAGACGTTTTTCTTCAACTTTTTTGAGTCTCCGGCTGAGCTGTTTGATGAACCAGTGTTCCTGACAGTGAGTATCCACAGGGGGCGGGGCTGTAGCAGCACAGGGGGTGGGGCTGTAGCAGCACAGGGGGTGGGGCTGTCACAGCACAGGGGGCAGGGCTGTAGCAGCACAGGGGGTGGGGCTGTAGCAGCACAGGGGGTGGGGCTGTCACAGCACAGGGGGCAGGGCTGTAGCAGCACAGGGGGTGGGGCTGTAGCAGCACAGGGGGTGGGGCTGTAGCAGCACAGGGGGCGGGGCTGTAACAGCACAGGGGGCGGGGCTGTAACAGCACAGGGGGCAGGGCTGTAGCAGCACAGGGGGTGGGGCTGTAGCAGCACAGGGGGTGGGGCTGTAGCAGCACAGGGGGTGGGGCTGTCACAGCACAAGGGGCGTGGCTGCGGTTTGTATTATATAGAAGCGTACACTACCGCAGACCCTCATCATACACCCCAGCTGCTGCAGAACCTCCTCATACACCTCAGCTGCTGCAGAACCTCATCATACACCTCAGCTGCTGCAGAACCTCATCATACATCTCAGCTGCTGCAGAACCTCCTCATACACCTCAGCTGCTGCAGAACCTCATCATACACCTCAGCTGCTGCAGAACCTCATCCTACACCTCAGCTGCTGCAGAACCTCATCCTACACCTCAGCTGCTGCAGAACCTTATCATACACCCCAGCTGCTGCAGAACCTCATCCTACACCTCAGCTGCTGCAGAACCTCATCCTACACCTCAGCTGCTGCAGAACCTCATCCTACACCTCAGCTGCTGCAGAACCTCCTCATACACCTCAGCTGCTGCAGAACCTCATCCTACACCTCAGCTGCTGCAGAACCTCATCCTACACCTCAGCTGCTGCAGAACCTCCTCATACACCTCAGCTGCTGCAGAACCTCATCCTACACCTCAGCTGCTGCAGAACCTCATCCTACACCTCAGCTGCTGCAGAACCTCATCATATTACACCTCAGCTGCTACAGAACCTCATCCTACACCTCAGCTGCTGCAGAACCTCATCATATTACACCTCAGCTGCTACAGAACCTCATCCTACACCTCAGCTGCTGCAGAACCTCCTCATACACCTCAGCTGCTGCAGGAACCTCCTCATACACCTCAGCTGCTGCAGAACCTCCTCATACACCTCAGCTGCTGCAGAACCTCATCCTACACCTCAGCTGCTGCAGAACCTCCCCTCCCCACCCCCCACATATAAGGCTATACTGCTGTGTGCTTGTATTCTCTCCATACTATGTTCCTTCTATATTTGCAGGTCTTGGACTCCCGCTCGCTCCGGACTGATTCGGTGATTGGAGAGTTCCGGGTAGGTTCCTTACATATTGTGCTGTAATGTAACTTATGGTGAAGCATCTTATAGGTCAGCTGAGTCACTTACAAATCCTTATACTCATCCTTCTTATCCTGCACCCCTATCATCTCCAGAGCAGCAATCATAATTCTGCTCATCTCCCATTTCTCCACCCGTGTCAGTTCAGCATCAGTACAGACCTTGCTAGATGTCTAGGGGAATGTATAGCACTGGACTGCGGTAATGATGGATACACTGCTGGGGGACACCATTGTAGCCCCTCCTCTTCCTCTACTTGTCGATGATGGTGATTATGGTCATGGGGGGAATGTACCCATATACGCTGGTCTTACATACAGCCCCACCCCTGTGACTCCTGACAGATTTAGCCCACTTTTGTCGCCATTTTTACTGTCAGAAAACACAGATCAGGAAGCCTTTTAGGAGACGCCAGGAAACCATAAGAGTTTCCTGACCATAAAAACTGAAGTACGGAAAAAAGATCATACTCACCTGCTGCACGGCTGCATTGCTGCTCCCCTCCAGCTTCCTGCTCTGCGAGTGCACAAGTGATGTCACTCATATGCCGCAGCACTGGGGGGGAGAGAGCAGCTTCTTGTGGCCAGAGGGATATTAGTGCCTCCAGCTAGAAGAGTGATTTACAGGGCTGGGAGGCAACGGTGATTGACAGGGCTGGGAGGCAATGGTGATTGACAGGGCTGGGAGGCAATGGTGATTGACAGGGCTGGGAGGCAATGGTGATTGACAGGGCTGGAAGGCAATGGTGATTGACAGGGCTGGGAGGCAATGGCACATACATTTAAAGGAGTTGTTTGACCCCCCAATTTTATTCTTTCAAATCAACTAGTGCCAGTGATTTGCAATTTACTTCTATTAATAATCTCCAGTACTTATCAGCTGCTGTATGTCCTGCAAGAAGTGGTGTATTCTTTCCAGTCTGGAGAGCAGGAGAGGTTTTCTATAGGGATTTGCTGCTGCCCTGGACAGTTCCTGACATAGACAGAGGTGGCAGCAGTGAGCACTGTGTCAGACTGGAAATTGTATAGTGATGCTTCTATATCAGTGTGTAATTACTGGTGTTCTCTTTCCCCTAAACAGATGGATGTCGGCATGATCTATGGAGAACCAAGTACGTACAATGAGAGATCTTTACTACCTGGGATAAGTAATGTACTAGATGACCCTAACTCACAGCCATAGGAAAACACAGTGTCACTGACACAGCTGTACTGCTCTTATATTCAGCACATCGGGTAAATGTCCACAGTGCAGGGGGAAAAAGGAACTGAACTCTTCGGAATCTTCGGAGTTTCAACACTGAATGTGACTTGTACTGTACATATTCGTATAGAGTATATATTAAAGGGGTATTCCAACCCATAATACTTACCTCCCCAGGATAGGGGTTAGGTGCCTTATTATGAGGGTCTCATAATCTCCAATCATTGTCTATGAAAGCTGCTGGAGATAGATGAGTACAGTGTTATGGGCTGGAATACCTCTTAAAGGGATTGTCCAGGTTTAGATAAACATGACCACTTTCTTTCAGAAACAGTGCCACTCTTGTCCTCAGTTTGGGTGTGGGGTATTATAGCTCAGTCCTATTGAAGTGTGAGGAGCTGACTTGTAATACCGCACATGGCCTGAGGACAGGGGTGGCGCTGTTGATTCTAATCTTAGATGACCCACTTGAACCCGTCTATACAAGCTTAGAACCTACATGAATGGGCCTGATATTGGCGCCCTTCTCAGACCCTCTCTTCTCAGACCCTCTGCGGCCTACTTACTGACTACAGGGCCAGTGCATGGATTTGACTACTTTGTGAGCACAGACTGACACTGTGGCAGCAGCGCCCCTTAGTGTTTGGAATAGGAACAACACCATTTAATACAATGGAAAAATAGCTGAGGGTCAAATACGCTTCCACTAAATCCTATAAGGGGACGGTCACCCGGATTTCCCAGACTAAACAGCAGTCAAGGATCAAGGAAACGTGGTGACACAACCTCCTGCTGGTTGTCACCCAGTCTTCCCAGATCTTCCTAGTTATGCTGTGTGTATACTGTATACCTCTGTATACCTCATGCCTGTATAACCCGGCAGTCTTGCCATTTCAGGGCCTACTAATAGTAGTCAGGAGAGTTACGATCAGGAGATCGTTACGTTGTCAGGTGTCATGTGACCTATCCCTGGCTTCTCTTACAGAACACGCCTTCCTGAGGAAGTGGCTGCTGCTCTCCGACCCCGAGGATTTCTCGGCTGGGGCAAAGGGCTATTTAAAGGTCAGCCTGTTTGCCCTGGGCCCCGGCGATGAATCCCCTGTGAGTATTTCTTCACTGTATTCCCTATACCTGCTGCCATACTATATATCTATATCATAAAAATGAAAGTCTGTCTGTCCGTCTGTCCTTCTGTCTGTCTGTCCCATATCGACTTCCAAACGCCTGAACCGTTTAACCCCATATTTGGCACACAGATACATTGGGTGCCCGGGAAGGTTTTAGCGAAGGTCCCGTCCCCGCCAGATGTACAGGAGAGGAGGGGGAGGGGAAAGAGAGGCGCCCCATAGAGATGAATGGGAAAATCTCCTCACTGCACACACAGCTGATATAATTAGCTGCAGCAGACACGGCAGTTGGAGCCTTAGCAACCAATAGGATTACTGCTTTCATTTTTACAGGGAGCAATGGTTGCTAGGGAAGCTGCCTCACAACATCCACATTAATAACTGGTAGACCCCCTACTCCATCTATACAGTACATGTATACAGGACCCCCTACTCCATCTATACAGTACATGTATATACAGGACCCCCTACTCCCATCTATACAGTACATATATATACAGGACCCCCTACTCCATCTATACAGGACATGTATACAGGACCCCCTACTCCATCTATACAGTACATGTATATACAGGGCCCCCTACTCCATCTATACAGTACATGTATATACAGGACCCCCTACTCCATCTATACAGTACATGTATATACAGGACCCCCTACTCCATCTATACAGTACATGTATATACAGGGCCCCCTACTCCATCTATACAGTACATATATATACAGGACCCCCTACTCCATCTATACAGTACATGTATATACAGGACCCCCTACTCCATCTATACAGTACATATATATACAGGACCCCCTACTCCATCTATACAGTACATATATATACAGGGCCCCCTACTCCATCTATACAGTACATGTATATACAGGACCCCCTACTCCATCTATACAGTACATGTATATACAGGGCCCCCTACTCCATCTATACAGTACATGTATATACAGGACCCCCTACTCCATCTATACAGTACATGTATATACAGGGCCCCCTACTCCATCTATACAGTACATGTATACAGGACCTCCTACTCCATCTATACAGTACATGTATACAGGACCCCCTACTCCATCTATACAGTACATGTATACAGGACCCCCTACTCCATCTATACAGTACATGTATACAGGACCCCCTACTCCATCTATACATGTATACAGGCCCCCCTACTCCATCTATACAGTACATGTATATACAGGACCCCCTACTCCAACTATACAGTACATGTATATACAGAACCCCCTACTCCATCTATACAGTACATGTATATACAGGACCCCCTACTCCATCTATACAGTACATGTATATACAGGACCCCCTACTCCATCTATACAGTACATGTATATACAGGGCACTACAGGTATACCAAACTGTGACTGGGTAACACTGCCACACCAGACCTGACCAATACCGCCATACTGTGCTGGATAACACCGCCATACCAGACCTGACCAATACCGCCATACTGTGACTGGAAAACACTGCCAGACCTGACCAATACCGCCATACTGTGCTGGATAACACCGCCATACCAGACCTGACCAATACCGCCATACTGTGACTGGATAACACTGCCACACCAGACCTGACCAATACCGCCATACTGTGCTGGATAACACCACCATACCAGACCTGACCAATAGTGCCATACTGTGCTGGATAACACTGTCATAACACGCCTGACCAATACCGCCACACTGTGACTGGGTAACACCTCCATACCAGACCTGACCAATACCGCCACACTGTGACTGGATAACACCTCCATACCAGACCTGACCAATACCGCCATACTGTGACTGGATAACACTGCCACACCAGACCTGACCAATGCCTCCATACTGTGCTGGATAACACCGCCATACCAGACCTGACCAATACCACCATACTGTGACTGGATAACACTGCCACACCAGACCTGACCAATACCGCCATACTGTGCTGGATAACACCGCCATACCAGACCTGACCAATACCGCCATACTGTGACTGGATAACACTGCCACACCAGACCTGACCAATACCGCCACACTGTGCTGGATAACACCGCCATACTAGACTTGACCAATACCGCCATACGGTGCTGGATAACACTGTCATAACACGCCTGACCAATACCGCCACACTGTGACTGGTTAACACCACCGCACCAGACCTGACCAATACCGCCATACTGTGACTGGATAACACTGCCATACCAGACCTGACCAATACTGCCACACTGTGACTGGATAACACTGCCAGACCTGACCAATACCGCCATACTGTGACTGGATAACACTGCCATACCAGACCTGACCAATACCGCCATACTGTGACTGGGTAACACTGCCACACCAGACCTGACCAATACTGCCATACTGTGACTGGATAACACCGCTATACCAGACCTGACCAATACCGCCATAACCCCCTCGAAAAGACACCAGATTTTCTGGCAAGTCTGAACGGGAGGGTACTGCCCCTCTGCAAGGTGCTACCCTACGCACCAGACCATGGGTGCCTAATGGTAAATACGACCCTGCAGGTATACAGGACACTACAGGTATACAGGACACTGACACTTTATACCCGGGAAGCGCTGGGTACATTTTCTAGTCTATATAATAAAAATCAAAGTCTGTCTGTCTGTCCCAAATAGACTTCCAAACGCCTGAACCGTTTGACCCCAAATTTGGCACACAGATACATTGGGTGCCCGGGAAGGTTTTAGCGAAGGTCCCGTCCCCGCCAGATGTACAGGAGGGGAGGGGGAGGGGGAAGAGCGGCGCCCCATAGAGATGAATTGGAAAATCTTCACACTGCAAACACAGGTGATATAATTAGCTGCAGCAGACACGGCAGTTGGAGCCTTAGCAACCAATAGGATTACTGCTTTCATTTTCACAGGGAGCAATGGTTGCTAGGGAAGCTGCCTCACAACATCCACAGTAATAACTGGTAGACCCCCTACTCCAACTATACAGTACATGTATACAGGACCCCCTACTCCATCCATACAGTACATGTATATACAGGACCCCCTACTCCATCTATACAGTACATGTATACAGGACCCCCTACTCCATCTATACAGTACATGTATATACAGGGCCCCCTACTCCATCTATACAGTACATGTATATACAGGAGCCCCCTACTCCATCTATACAGTACATGTATATACAGGACCCCCTACTCCATCTATACAGTACATGTATATACAGGACCCCCTACTCCATCTATACAGTACATGCAGGGCCGTTTTAATACATTGGTGGGCCCAGTGCACAGCCCTCAAGAGTGGGCCCCCCCTTCCCTTTCGGCACATTGTATAATGTACTGAATTTGCCCCCACACTGTATCAAGAGCCCCAATACATACAGTAGTTACCTTATAACACTATTTCCACCATACAGTGATTACATATTACATAAAAACTGCACTAAACAAAACAGAAAGATATCACCAATTATACCATTACATAATACCGCCACATCGTGACCCCTAACACTACAACCCTATAACAGAGTGCAGTTACATCCAGTGACTCACCGGGGGCGTCTTCTCCGATCAGAGTCTGTCACCTTTTCTTTTTCTCTCCATCCAGCCTGGGCCACCTTGAAGTCTTCTCCTGGCTGTGAATCTTCTCTCCAGAATCTGCCAGACAAATATTTTAGGCTCCAACACATACAGTAGTTAGGTCCCTTGTACCCCTATACAGTAGTTACACCCCTCTGTACCCCTACATAGTTACACCCCTCTGTGCCTCCATAGTTTTAAGGTGTCCCTGTAGTATATAGACCCTCATGTGCTCCTCTAGTTATATACAGTCCTGCTGTGCGCTCCCCCATTAGTATATAGCCCCCCTGTGCACTCTCCCCAGTAGTATATAGCCCCCCCCTGTGCTCTCCCACAATAGTATATAGCCCCCCTGTGCTCTCCCACAATAGTATATAGCCCCCCTGTGCTCTCCCCCAATAGTATATAGCCCCCCTGTGCTCTCCAATAGTATATAGACCCCTATGCTCTCCCACAATAGTATATAGCCCCCTTGTGCTCTCCCCCAATAGTATATAGCCCCCCTGTGCTCCCCCCCAATAGTATATAGCCCCCTGTGCTCTCCCCAATAGTATATAGCCCCCCTGTGCTCTCCATAATATATAGCCCCCCTGTGCTCTCCCCCATAGTATATAGACCCCTGTGCTCCCCAATAGTATATAGCTCCCCTGTGCTCCCCAATAGTATATAGCCCCCTGTGCTCCCCAATAGTATATAGCCCCCTGTGCTCCACCATAGTATATAGCCCCCTGTGCTCCCCAGTAGTATATAGCTCCCCTGTGCTCCCCAGTAGTATATAGCTCCCCTGTGCTCCCCCATAGTATATAGCTTCCCTGTGCTCCCCATAGTATATAGACCCCTGTGCTCCCCAGTAGTATATAGCTCCCCTGTGCTCCCCCATAGTATATAGCCCCCCTGTGCTCCCCCATAGTATATAGACCCCTGTGCTCCCCATAGTATATAGACCCCTGTGCTCCCAAGTAGTATATAGTCCCCTGTGCTTCCCCATAGTATATAGCTCCCCTGTGCTCCCCCATAGTATATAGCCCCCTGTGCTCCCCCATAGTATATAACTTCCCTGTGCTCCCCCATAGTATATAGCTCCCTGTGCTCCCCCATAGTATATAGCTCCTCTGTGCTCCCCCATAGTATATAGCTCCCCTGTGCTCCCCAATAGTGTATAGCCCCCTGTGCTCCCCCATAGTATATAGCCCCCCTGTGCTCCCCATAATATATAGCTCCCCTGTGCTCCCCCATAGTATATAGCTCCCCCATAGTATATAGCTCCCCTGTGCTCCCCGATAGTATATAGCTCCCCTGTGCTCCCCCATAGTATATTGCTCCCCTGTGCTCCCCCATAGTATATAGCTCCCCTGTGCTCCCCCATAGTATATAGACCCCTGTGCTCCCCATAGTATATAGACCCCTGTGCTCCCAAGTAGTATATAGTCCCCTGTGCTTCCCCATAGTATATAGCTCCCCTGTGCTCCCCCATAGTATATAGCCCCCTGTGCTCCCCCATAGTATATAACTTCCCTGTGCTCCCCCATAGTATATAGCTCCCTGTGCTCCCCCATAGTATATAGCTCCTCTGTGCTCCCCCATAGTATATAGCTCCCCTGTGCTCCCCAATAGTGTATAGCCCCCTGTGCTCCCCCATAGTATATAGCCCCCCTGTGCTCCTCATAATATATAGCTCCCCTGTGCTCCCCCATAGTATATAGCTCCCCTGTGCTCCCCGATAGTATATAGCTCCCCTGTGCTCCCCCATAGTATATTGCTCCCCTGTGCTCCCCCATAGTATATAGCTCCCCTGTGCTCCCCCATAGTATATAGCTCCCCTGTGCTCCCCCATAGTATATAGCTTCCCTGTGCTCCCCCATAGTATATAGCTCCCCTGTGCTCCCCAGTAGTATATAGCCCCCTGTGCTCCCCCATAGTATATAGCTCCCCTGTGCTCCCCAATAGTATATAGCCCCCTGTGCTCCCCCATAGTATATAGCCCCCTGTGCCCCCCCATAGTATATAGCCCCCTGTGCTCCCCCATAGTATATAGCTCCCCTGTGCTCCCCCATAGTATATAGCTCCCTGTGCTCCCCCATAGTATATAGCTCCCTGTGCTCCCCAATAGTATATAGCCCCCTGTGCTCCCCCATAGTATATAGCTCCCCTGTGCTCCCCCATAGTATATAGCTCCCCTGTGCTCCCCAGTAGTATATAGCCCCCTGTGCTCCCCCATAGTATATAGCTCCCCTGTGCTCCCCCATAGTATATAGCCCCCTGTGCCCCCCCATAGTATATAGCCCCCTGCGCTCCCCAATAGTATATAGCTCCCCCTCCCATACAACATTGAAAAAAACAAACACTGTTACTCACCTAGGTCCACGCGTTCCTCTTCTCTTCCCTCTTGTGGCCGCACTTCCTGCAGTCACAAGAGGCTGCACTCCCCTCACCCTCGCGCCGACGCTCAAGTGAAGTCGGGCGCTAGAGGGAGAGTGCGGCCTCTTGTGACTGCAGGAAGTGCGGCCACAAGAGTGACTGACAGGGAGGGAGCCAATGGCTCCCTCTCTGTCAGTGTCGCTGCTGCTGCAGCGCTGAAGCGCCGCAGCAGCAGCGGGCGGGGGCAGCGCCAGACGGGGGGGCCCTGCAGGGGGCGCCATGGAGGGGTAAGTAGATTACCCATCCATGGCGCTCCCCCCTGACAGGCTGGTGGCCGGAGCCCTGTGCGACCGTATTGGTCGCACATAGCAACGGCCGGCCTGCTCGGGGGGGCCCCTTTAACCAGTGGGCCCGGTGCACGTGCACCATGTGCCCTCTGGTTAAAGCGGCCCTGAGTACATGTATATACAGGACCCCCTACTCCATCTATACAGTACATGTATATACAGGACCCCCTACTCCATCTATACAGTACATGTATACAGGACCCCCTACTTCATCTATACAGTACATATATATACAGGACCCCCTACTCCATCTATACAGTACATATATATACAGGACCCCCTACTCCATCTATACAGTACATGTATACAGGACCCCCTACTCCATCTATACAGTACATGTATATACAGGGCCCCCTACTCCATCTATACAGTACATGTATATACAGGGCCCCCTACTGCATCTATACAGTACATGTATATACAGGACCCCCTACTCCATCTATACAGTACATGTATATACAGGGCACTACAGGTATACCAAACTGTGACTGGATAACACTGCCATACCAGACCTGACCAATACCACCATACCATGACTGGATAACACCGCCACACCAGACCTGACCAATACTACCATACTGTGACTGGGTAACACTGTCATAACACACCTGACCAATACCATCATACTATGACTGGAAAAAACTGCTATACCAGACCTGACCAATACCGCCATACTGTAACTGGATAACACTGTCATACCACACCTGACCAATACGGCCATACTGTGACTGGATAACACTGCCATACCAGACCTGACCAATACCGCCATACTATGACTGGATAACATTGCCATACCACACCTGACCAATACCGCCATACTGTGACTGGATAACACTGCCATACCACACCTGACCAATACCTCCATACTGTGACTGGATAACACCACTATACCAGACCTGACCAATACCGCCACATTGTGACTGGAGAACACCGCCACACCAGAACTGACCAATACCGCCATACTGTGACTCGATAACACCGCCATACCAGAAATGACCAATACCGACACACTGTGACTAAATAACACTGCCATGCCAGACCTGACCAATGGAAATGAACTATACCCTACAGGTATACAGGACCTACACCAACTCTATACTACAGGTATACAGCACCTTCACCAACTCTTTAATACAGGTATACAGGACCCCAAAGCTATATACTACAGGTATACTGGAACTCCACCAACTATATACTACAGGTATACAGGACCCCAAACTATACACTACAGGTATACAGGACCCCAAAGCTATATACTACAGGTATACAGGAACTCCGCCAACTATATACTACAGGTATATAGGACCCCAAACTATACACTACAGGTATACAGGACCTCCACAAACTCTATACTACAGTTATACAGGACCCTCAAACTATGCACTACAGGTATACAGGACCCCCGAACTATATACTGAAGGTATACAAGACCTCCACCAACTATACATTACAGGTATACAGCACCAACTATATACTACAGGTATACAGGACCCCCGAACTATACAGTACAGGTATACAGGACCTTCACCAACTGTACACTGCAGGTATACAGGACCTCCCTCAACTATACACTACAGGTATACAGCCCCCCAACTACACACTACAGGTATACAGGACCCCCCCAACTATACACTATAGGTATACAGCCCCCCCCAACTATGCACTACAGATATGCGAGACCCCTAAAAATTATACATTGTGGGTATACAGAACCCCTCCAACTATGCACTACAGGTATACACTAATTCCACTGATTAACTTAGATGAAACAATACCTTTAGCTTGGCCTCCTGGGCACCTTAGAACAAATCTAATTAACACACTGACACTTTATACCCGGGCAGCGCCGGGTACATTTTCTAGTATATATATATATATATATATATATATATATATATATATATACATACACACCTATACCTGCCGGTATGCTATATATACACCTGTACCTGCTGCCATACTGTATACACACCTATACCTGCCGCCATACTAGACCCCTCCAGTATCTCCTACCATGTCTGATCTGCAGCATTGCAGATCTTGGGAAGGATGTTGGAAGGGCTACAAACACACCAAATGGTCCTGACCTTAAAGGGATACTCCGGTAAAAGTAAACCTTTCAAATCAACTGGTTTCAGAAAGGTATAAAGCTTGGTAATTTACTTCTATTTAAATATCGTAAGTCTTTCAGTACTTATCAGCTGCTGTATGTCCTGCAGGAAGTGGTGTATTCTCTCCAGTCTGACACAGTGCTCTGTATTGCCACCTCTGTCCATGTCAGGAACTGTGCAGAGCAGCAGCAAATCCTCATAGAAAACCTGTTCTGCTCTGGACAGCAGAGGGCACTGTGTCAGACTGGAAAGAATACACCACTTCCTGCAGGACATACGGCAGCTGATAAATACTGGAAGACTGTAAATTTCTAAACTTAAGCAAATTACAAATCTGTATAACTTTTTGATACCTCTACCTGTTTATTTGATTTTTTTGCTGGAGTACCCCTTTAAGAATTGATTGTGGAGTTTATGTGTATACCTAGGGTGCTGCTCTTCCTCTGTTATAAATGGCCTGGTCTTTATCTATAGGTGGAAAAGAAGGAATCCATAGAGGAGAAAGAAGACATAGAGGGGAACCTGCTGCGTCCTGCGGGGGTAGCACTACGTGGGGCCCATTTGACCCTCAGAGTCTTCCGTGCAGAAGATCTGCCACAGAGTAAGTAGTGACAGGGCCGGGAGCAATCATGGTCCTTGTTCTGATAGTGGATACAAGGCGCAGGATGAGAAACTTAGCTGTGTCCTTGGCATCGGCCGGCCGTATATAGATACACCTGCTTGGTGCCAAGTGGCAAGGTTTGTACTGGGTTGGGTTTACCTTTGGGTATACATCTTAGGCTCCGTTCACACAAAGCAAAACTGCTCACATTTGCTCAGTGTGAACATACCTTAAGTGTCCCAGACAGGTATACCCCTGGTGTTATCTAGCCTTAGAAAAACATGGCCACTATCTTCCAAAGACAGCACCACTTTTGTCTCCAGTTTGGGTGTTCCATTGAAGTGAATGGAGCTTAAAGGGGTACTATAACGAAAATCTTTTTCTTTCAAATCAACTGGTTTCAGATGGTTATATAGATTTGTAATTTACTTCTATTTAAAAATCTCAAGTCTCCCAGTACTTATTAGCTGCTGTATGTCCTGCAGGAAGTTATGCATTCTTTCCAGTCTGACACAGTGCTCTCTGCTGCCACCTCTGTCCATGTCAGGAACTGTCTACAGCAGGAGCGGTTTTCTATGGGGATTTGCCACTGCTCTGGACAGTTCCTGACATGGACAGAGGTGGCAGCAGAGAGCAGTGTCAGACTGGAAAGAATACATAACTTCCTGCAGGACATACAGCAGCTGATAAGTATGGGAAGACTGGAGATTTTTAAATAAAAGTAAATTACAAATCTATATAACTTTCTGACACCAATTGATTTGAAAGAAAAAGGTTACCCCTTTAATAGCAACCCATACCTGAACTGGAGACGAGAGTGGTGCTGTCTCTGGAAGAAAGTGGCCATGCTTTTCTAAGGCTGGATAACCACTTTAACAAAGTCCTGTAATGTGTATGGAGCGTCATCATGAGAAGAGAATGGTCGGACATGTTGAATTTAATTTGTTCTAGTGGAGATAAGCCGCCATGAGGGGAGTTTGGCGCCAGTAATCATGACCTCATGCTGCTACTAATGGGGTTAGCCTAGAACCCGAGCCTCCACCATATTTGGTGCCAGTGTGTTTACTAGATCACCAGGAAAGTCACCTAAGACCCCTTTACCATCATGATTTGTAAGGATTAGAAAAACATGGCCTCTTTCATCTAACAACAGCGCCACCCATGTCCACAGGTTGTGTGGGGTATTGCAGTTTAGTCTATTTACTTCTATGGCGCTCTGGTGACCTGCTCTCTCTTCTCTCTCCCCTGTCAGTGGATGACGCCGTCTTAGACAACATCAAGCAGATCTTCGGGGTTGACAGTAACAAGAAAAACCTGGTGGATCCTTTTGTAGAAATCAGTTTTGCAGGGAAGATGGTGAGTAACTTTTATTACTATTGTACAATGGTTGGTTCTTTGTCCACTTGTTACAAGACTGCAGTAACACCTCTTACCTCCAGGTGGTGCTACTGCTCCATGCCTGGATATAGATACACCTACAGTACTGCTTATAGGCTTCTATAGACACATATATCCTCACCTGTATGTTCTCCTTCCACAGATCAGGCCTTATGATTTGTTTATGTTAGTGATGTATGAGAGTATATAATCCCCTATAGGTGATGGTTCTGTATATAAGGCCCAGCTCATGTGTCCATACATACATCTATAAGGGACATTATCAGACATTGGGGGTGACCCGTATACTCTGGTATTATTACATTGTAGATTTGCAGTAAGATATTGGAGAAAAACGCCAATCCTCAATGGAACCAGAGCATCACGTTACCCATCAGGGTGAGTACCGACCATAGTGCAGATAATATCTGTGTATAGTATATATTATATATCCCAACTACCAGGTCCCATATACAGTATATCCCATCACACTGCCCTATATACTGTATATCCCATCACACTGCCCCATATACTGTATATATACCATCACACTGCCCCATATACTGTATATCCCATCACACTGCCCCATATACTGTATATCCCATCACAGTGCCCTATATACTGTATATCCCATCACAGTGCCCCATATATTGTATATCCCATCACAGTGCCCTATATACTGTATATCCCATCACACTGCCCTATATACTGTATATATACCATCACACTGCCCTATATACTGTATATCCCATCACAGTGCCCCATATATTGTATATCCCATCACAGTGCCCTATATACTGTATATCCCATCACAGTGCCCCATATACTGTATATCCCATCACACTACCCCATATACTGTATATCCCATCACACTGCCCCATATACTGTATATATATATATACCATCACACTGCCCTATATACTATATATTATCTTCACACTGCCCCATATACTGTATATCCCATCACACTGCCCCATATACTGTATATCCCCATCACACTGCCCCATATACTGTATATCCCATCACACTGCCCTATATACTGTATATATATACCATCACACTGCCCCATATACTGTATATCCCATCACACTGCCCCATATACTGTATATCCCATCACACTGCCCCATATACTGTATATCCCATCACACTGCCCCATATACTGTATATCCCATCACAGTGCCCCATATACTGTATATCCCATCACACTGCCCCATATACTGTATATCCCATCACAGTGCCCCATATGCTGTATATCCCATCACAGTGCCCCATATACAGTATATCCCATCACACTGCCCTATATACTGTATATCCCCATCACAGTGCCCCATATACTGTATATTACATCACACTGCTCCATATACTGTATATCCCATCACAGTGCCCCATATACTGTATATCCCATCACAGTGCCCCATATACTGTATATCCCATCACACTGCCCCATATACTGTATATCCCCATCACAGTGCCTCATATACTGTATATCCCATCACAGTGCCCCATATACTGTAGATCCCATCACACTGCCCTATATACTGTATATCCCCATCACACTGCCCCATATACTGTATATATACCATCACACTGCCCTATATACTGTATATCCCATCACACTGCCCCATATACTGTATATCCCATCACACTGCCCCATATACTGTATATCCCATGACAGTGCCCCATATACTGTATATCCCATCACACTGCCCTATATACTGTATATCCCATCACAGTGCCCCATATACTGTATATCCCATCACAGTGCCCCATATACAGTATATCCCATCACACTGCCCTATATACTGTATATCCCCATCACAGTGCCCCATATACTGTATATTACATCACACTGCTCCATATACTGTATATCCCATCACACTGCCCCATATACTGTATATCCCATCACACTGCCCCATATACTGTATATCCCATCACAGTGCCCCATATACTGTATATCCCATCACACTGCCTCATATACTGTATATCCCATCACACTGCCCCATATACTGTATATCCCATCACAGTGCCCCATATACTGTAGATCCCATCACACTGCCCCATATACTGTATATATACCATCACACTGCCCTATATACTGTATATCCCATCACAGTGCCCCATATACTGTATATCCTGTCACAGGGCCCCATATACTGTATATCCCATCACACTGCCCCATATACTGTATATCCCATCACAGTGCCCCATATACTGTATATCCCATCACACTGCCCCATATATTGTATATCCCATCACAGTGCCCCATATACTGTATATATACCATCACACTGCCTCATATACTGTATATCCCATCACAGTGCCCCATATACTGTATATCCCATCACACTGCCCCATTTACTGTATATATATATATATACCATCACACTGCCCTATATACTGTGTATCCCATCACACTGCCCCATATACTGTATATATACCATCACACTGCCCTATATACTGTATATCCCATCACACTGCCCTATATACTGTATATCCCATCACAGTGCCCCATATACTGTATATACCATCACACTGCCCTATATACTGTATATCCCATCACACTGCCCTATATACTGTATATCCCATCACACTGCCCCCATATACTGTATATCCCATCACACTGCCCTATATACTGTATATCCCCATCACAGTGCCCCATATACTGTATATCCCATCACACTGCCCCATATACTGTATATCCCATCACAGTGCCCCATATACTGTATATCCCATCACACTGCCCCAAATACTGTATATCCCATCACACTGCCCTATATACTGTATATCCCATCACACTGCCCCATATACTGTATATCCCATCACACTGCTCCATATACTGTATATCCCATCACAGTGCCCCATATATTGTATATCCCATCACAGTGCCCCATATACTGTATATCCCATCACACTGCCCCATATACTGTATATCCCATCACAGTGCCCCATATACTGTATATCCCATCACACTGCCCCAAATACTGTATATCCCATCACACTGCCCTATATACTGTATATCCCATCACACTGCCCTATATACTGTATATCCCATCACACTGCCCCAAATACTGTATATCCCATCACACTGCCCCAAATACTGTATATCCCCATCACACTGCCCCAAATACTGTATATCCCATCACACTGCCCCATATACTGTATATCCCATCACACTGCCCCATATACTGTATATCCCATCACACTGCACCATATACTGTATATATATACCATCACACTGCCCTATATACTGTATATCCCATCACACTGCCCCATATACTGTATATCCCATCACACTGCCCCATATACTGTATATATATACCATCACACTGCCCTATATACTGTATATCCCATCACAGTGCCCCAAATACTGTATATCCCATCACACTGCCCCATATACTATATATGTCCATCACACTGCCCCATATACTGTATATCCCATCACACTGCCCCATATACTGTATATCCCATTACACTGCCCCATATACTGTATATCCCATCACACTGCTCTATATACTGTATATCCCCATCACAGTGTCCCATATACTGTATATCCCCATCACAGTGCCCCATATACTGTATATCCCCATCACACTGCCCCATATACTGTATATCCCCATCACACTGCCCCATATACAGTATATCCCATCACACTGCCCCATATACTGTATATCCCATCACAGTGCCCCATATACTGTATATCCCATCACACTGCCCTATATACTGTATATCCCCATCACACTGCCCCATATACTGTATATCCCATCACACTGCCCCATATACTGTATATCCCATCACACTGCCCCATATACTGTATATCCCATCACACTGCCCCATATACTGTATATCCCATCACAGTGCCCCATATACTGTATATATCCCATCACACTGCCCCATATACTGTATATCCCATCACACTGCTCCATATACTGTATATCCCATCACAGTGCCCCATATACTGTATATATCCCATCACACTGCCCCATATACTGTATATCCCATCACACTGCCCCATATACTGTATATATCCCATCACACTGCCCCATATACTGTATATCCCATCACACTGCTCCATATACTGTATATCCCATCACACTGCTCCATATACTGTATATCCCATCACACTGCCCCATATACTGTATATCCCCATCACACTGCCCTATATACTGTATATCCCATCACACTGCCCCATATACTGTATATCCCATCACACTGCTCCATATACTGTATATCCCATCACAGTGCCCCATATACTGTATATATCCCATCACACTGCCCCATATACTGTATATCCCATCACACTGCTCCATATACTGTATATCCCATCACACTGCCCCATATACTGTATATCCCATCACACTGCCCCATATACTGTATATCCCATCACAGTGCCCCATATACTGTATATCCCATCACACTGCCCCATATACTGTATATATATACCATCACACTGCCCCATATACTGTATATCCCATCACACTGCCCTATATACTGTATATCCCATCACACTGCTCTATATACTGTATATCCCCATCACACTGCCCCATATACTGTATATCCCCATCACAGTGCCCCATATATTGTATATCCCATCACAGTGCCCCATATACTGTATATCCCATCACACTGCCCCATATACTGTATATCCCCATCACACTGCCCCATATACTGTATATCCCCATCACAGTGCCCCATATACTGTATATCCCATCACAGTGCCCCATATACTGTATATCCCATCACAGTGCCCCATATACTGTATATCCCCATCACACTGCCCTATATACTGTATATCCCATCACACTGCTCTATATACTGTATATGTCCATCACACTGCCCCATATACTGTATATCCCCATCACACTGCCCCATATACTGTATATCCCCATCACACTGCCCCATATACTGTATATCCCCATCACACTGCCCCATATACTGTATATCCCCATCACACTGCCCCATATACTGTATATGTCCATCACACTGCCCCATATCCTGTATATCCCATCACAGTGCCCCATATACTGTATATCCCATCACAGTGCCCCATATACTGTATATCCCATCACACTGCCCTATATACTGTATATCCCATCACACTGCCCTATATACTGTATATCCCATCACAGTGCCCCATATACTGTATATACCATCACACTGCCCTATATACTGCATATCCAATCACACTGCCCTATATACTGTATATCCCATCACAGTGCCCCAAATACTGTATATCCCATCACAGTGCCCCATATACTGTATATCCCCATCACACTGCCTCATATACTGTATATCCCATCACACTGCCCCATATACTGTATATATATACCATCACACTGCCCTATATACTGTATATCCCATCACACTGCCCCATATATTGTATATCCCATCACAGTGCCCCATATACTGTATATATACCATCACACTGCCTCATATACTGTATATCCCATCACAGTGCCCCATATACTGTATATCCCATCACACTGCCCCATTTACTGTATATATATATATATACCATCACACTGCCCTATATACTGTGTATCCCATCACACTGCCCCATATACTGTATATATACCATCACACTGCCCTATATACTGTATATCCCATCACACTGCCCTATATACTGTATATCCCATCACAGTGCCCCATATACTGTATATACCATCACACTGCCCTATATACTGTATATCCCATCACACTGCCCTATATACTGTATATCCCATCACACTGCCCCATATACTGTATATCCCATCACACTGCCCTATATACTGTATATCCCCATCACAGTGCCCCATATACTGTATATCCCATCACACTGCCCCATATACTGTATATCCCATCACAGTGCCCCATATACTGTATATCCCATCACACTGCCCCAAATACTGTATATCCCATCACACTGCCCTATATACTGTATATATCCCATCACACTGCCCCATATACTGTATATCCCATCACACTGCTCCATATACTGTATATCCCATCACAGTGCCCCATATATTGTATATCCCATCACAGTGCCCCATATACTGTATATCCCATCACACTGCCCCATATACTGTATATCCCATCACAGTGCCCCATATACTGTATATCCCATCACACTGCCCCAAATACTGTATATCCCATCACACTGCCCTATATACTGTATATCCCATCACACTGCCCTATATACTGTATATCCCATCACACTGCCCCAAATACTGTATATCCCATCACACTGCCCCAAATACTGTATATCCCCATCACACTGCCCCAAATACTGTATATCCCATCACACTGCCCCATATACTGTATATCCCATCACACTGCCCCATATACTGTATATCCCATCACACTGCACCATATACTGTATATATATACCATCACACTGCCCTATATACTGTATATCCCATCACACTGCCCCATATACTGTATATCCCATCACACTGCCCCATATACTGTATATATATACCATCACACTGCCCTATATACTGTATATCCCATCACAGTGCCCCAAATACTTTATATCCCATCACACTGCCCCATATACTATATATGTCCATCACACTGCCCCATATACTGTATATCCCATCACACTGCCCTATATACTGTATATCCCATTACACTGCCCCATATACTGTATATCCCATCACACTGCTCTATATACTGTATATCCCCATCACAGTGTCCCATATACTGTATATCCCCATCACAGTGCCCCATATACTGTATATCCCCATCACACTGCCCCATATACTGTATATCCCCATCACACTGCCCCATATACAGTATATCCTATCACACTGCCCCATATACTGTATATCCCATCACAGTGCCCCATATACTGTATATCCCATCACACTGCCCTATATACTGTATATCCCCATCACACTGCCCCATATACTGTATATCCCATCACACTGCCCCATATACTGTATATCCCATCACACTGCCCCATATACTGTATATCCCATCACAGTGCCCCATATACTGTATATATCCCATCACACTGCCCCATATACTGTATATCCCATCACACTGCTCCATATACTGTATATCCCATCACAGTGCCCCATATACTGTATATATCCCATCACACTGCCCCATATACTGTATATCCCATCACACTGCTCCATATACTGTATATCCCATCACAGTGCCCCATATACTGTATATATCCCATCACACTGCCCCATATACTGTATATCCCATCACACTGCTCCATATACTGTATATCCCATCACACTGCCCCATATACTGTATATCCCATCACACTGCCCCATATACTGTATATCCCATCACAGTGCCCCATATACTGTATATCCCATCACACTGCCCCATATACTGTATATCCCATCACACTGCCCTATATACTGTATATCCCATCACACTGCTCTATATACTGTATATCCCCATCACACTGCCCCATATACTGTATATCCCCATCACAGTGCCCCATATATTGTATATCCCATCACAGTGCCCCATATACTGTATATCCCATCACACTGCCCCATATACTGTATATCCCCATCACACTGCCCCATATACTGTATATCCCCATCACAGTGCCCCATATACTGTATATCCCATCACAGTGCCCCATATACTGTATATCCCATCACAGTGCCCCATATACTGTATATCCCCATCACACTGCCCTATATACTGTATATCCCATCACACTGCTCTATATACTGTATATGTCCATCACACTGCCCCATATACTGTATATCCCCATCACACTGCCCCATATACTGTATATCCCCATCACACTGCCCCATATACTGTATATCCCCATCACACTGCCCCATATACTGTATATCCCCATCACACTGCCCCATATACTGTATATGTCCATCACACTGCCCCATATCCTGTATATCCCATCACAGTGCCCCATATACTGTATATCCCATCACAGTGCCCCATATACTGTATATCCCATCACACTGCCCTATATACTGTATATCCCATCACACTGCCCTATATACTGTATATCCCATCACAGTGCCCCATATACTGTATATACCATCACACTGCCCTATATACTGCATATCCAATCACACTGCCCTATATACTGTATATCCCATCACAGTGCCCCAAATACTGTATATCCCATCACAGTGCCCCATATACTGTATATCCCCATCACACTGCCTCATATACTGTATATCCCATCACACTGCCCCATATACTGTATATCCCCATCACACTGCCCCATATACTGTATATCCCATCACAGTGCCCCATATACTATACATCCTTTGGAGTCCTGGTATTACTAACCATGTTCGCTGTATCCAGTATATGGCCAGGACACCTCCCTCTAGACCAGTGCTTCTCAATTCCAGTCCTCAGGCCTCACCAACAGGTCTTGTTTTGAGGATATCCCATACAAGGACACCTGTGATAATATCTGATGCACTCAGTATAATTATATGACTTGTGAAATACTAAGGAAATACTCAAGATATGACCTGTTGGTGAGGCCTGAGGACTGGAATTGAGAAGCACTGCTCTAGAGTTTTAGAGTTGTAGAATGGCGGCCTTTGCAGCCTACTCAGTGCTGGCCATTCCCACTCACCATAGTCTGACAGACAAGAATATTTAGGGTGTCCCAGACATATGGAACAGAGGCCTCAGCACCAGGTGCCAGTAGTAGGTCCGGCTATGCGTTCTGATTGGCTGCTGCCAGTACCACCCCCGCTTTACTTTGTTCCTGCCCCTATAATGTCCCATCCCGTTGTAGCTGCATATTCTCATGGTTTGATATATATGTCATCCTAGTTCCCATCTATGTGCGAGAAGATGAGGATCCGGCTCACAGACTGGTGAGTATTAACGTCATGATGGAAAGTATGTGCCCCCTATCATAAGTTCCCACACCCATAGAGAACAGGTGCACAGAGCACGTCCAGCCCTGCAGTATGTCCATAGAGAAACATTAGCAGTAGTGTAGTTGTCCAAGACTATGACCTCCATCATAGGGTTCTACCCATGTCCCATGCCTGATCGCCCCTTCCTATAGGTATGCCATTAGCGGAGGTTGCCATATCGCCTGTAGCAGAGCTGAGGTGGCCATGTGACATAATGTGCCAGTATATATACCTGATAGGAATTCCATGAGCTCTGCTACATCAGTATATATGTTACATTATAGCGTTACATTGGCTCCGGGACCACACGCAGTCATATAATATAAGACCCCCGCATTGTGGAGCTATTTCCAGCCCAGTGTGATTCATGGCCCTCAGTGATCTCTGGTAACTCGGGAGGAGGTGGGGGTCCTGCCCCCCACATTATTTCGGCCCCCTATTTCCTGGCCATAAACACATCTCACACCTTTGTCGGCCGCACGTGATGTTTATAACAGCCGGACGCGGAGCGCACGCCAGCTGCTACGCAACGTGCTAGACCGCTTTACTGCAGAAGAAAGGATATTACGGCCGGCAGCGCTGCTTATTTTTAGAGGGCCAGATCGTGTTTCCATATTTAGCGTCGGAGGCCCCCCCCTGGTATAGACGCTCCATAAATCTCCCCCCAACTTTAAAGGGAAGAGAGAACTCTTAATTTGTACTCTTGTTTTATACGTTTCGGGTTGGGTAGTGTTTTCTCTTTTACGGCATCGTTGCCTTCATTAGAGTCTATTATTAGTCGGTCATTTCTGGAAGGTAATAGCCTATAATTTAGGTGTGAGCTGCCTCCTCGCTTCCAAGAAGCGTCTCGCCTTGTAAAAGTTCACTCAGCCCTGGATTCTAGAGCATTGATGATGTGAACCCAGGCAGAAAGTGCCAACAATGGCCGCTAAGTACTTTATCAGACCCGCCACTTGGAGGTTTTTTTTTTTTCACTGGCGATTGTAAAACGGGATTAAAAGTGGAGCCAAACGGTGTAACACTGGTGTAACGACAACAGAGGAAGCCATGATGGTGCCCCCGCTAGATAGATAAAGCTAGTCATATGCGTTATAGTCGGCCTACCCCCATGATGTCAGTAGGATTAGGTAACCGTCTAATGTGAATGGTGTCTTCCCTAGATGTTGGCAGAGAGAAGGATTTCAACATGCCTGATCCATTTGTTCTCAGGGGAGATTAGCCACCAATAGAGGAGTTGGTAGCAGCTTTTTGTCCTGGAGAGATATCTGGAAAGATTTTGGTCAACCCAAGTGTGGTGACCCAGGGGTGCTGGGTGTTTCTTGCAAGGGCTGATGGGAAGGTACTACTATGGTACTTGTCATGGGGCTCAGGGTGGTGTAAGCCCTCTCAGGTCCCAACACTCCCATTAAAAGGCTGTCCTTGCTGTTCCCTTTATGTGATGGTGCAGTAGATAAAAGCCCAGAATCCAGGAAAAAATTAAACAGGTGGAACTTTACTCAGCAGTTTTCTTAGAAACACAGGGGGAGATTTATCAACCATGTTGTAAAGTGTAACTGGCTCAGTTGCCCCTAGCAACCAATCAGATTCCACCTTTCATTTTCCAAAGAGTCTGTGAGGAATGAAAGGTGGAATCTGATTGGTTGTTAGGGGCAACTGAGCCATTTCACTTTACACCATGTTTGATAAATCTCCCCCAGTGTGTTTTCCACTTGAGAAGAAGTTTTGCCAGAGTTTCCCTTTAAAGGAGAAGTCCAGTGTTAGCCATTTTTTAAAAAGAGCCGGGGAGGAGGTGACTGAACATAACAACATGCACCTATCTCCCTGGCTGCAGCGCTGGGGGTCCGCTGTCCTCCACTCCAGTTCCTGGTCCCCCAGTCCGTTGAATGGCTTAGTGGACCTGACGCGTAACAACCTGGGTCCCTGCTCAGACTAGGAAGCGTCCGGAGGGCCAGGAATTGGAGTGGGGGACAGCGGACCCCTGTGCCGGAGTCGGGAAGGTACTATAGGTGCATGTTGTTTTGTTCGGCCACCGCCTCCCCGGCTCTTTAGAAAAAAATGTCAGACACTGAAGGGGTTACTGAGCAGAGGAGACCTGTTCAATTACACACAACACTCTGTTGGGGGGATTTTAGCAACTTTGGCTGGGTTGCAATAATACTTAAAAAACTTAGTGAATAAACTGTACTCATAGCAATTAAGTTCCATCAATGCTGGAGAGATTCCAGTGGTACAGGCCCCAGGGTTGCTCAACCAGGTGGAGCTAGCCCCTTGGACGTATGCCATGGGAACCGAGCTGTAGGCAGTGGGGTACATCGGCTTAAGCAACTTCTCCAGCTGCTTTAGAGTAATCCCTGTTCCGACTTACAGCACTTTGTAAGAACTTGAAAGCAACAATCCCCCACAACGTGAACAGGTGTGGTCCCCTCGCTTTTGTTAGTTATCCCCTTGGTTAGTTAGCAGGCCATAGCCTGGGTTACAGGAACATGAAGAAAAGAAGTCGGCATACAATCTCTTAGGTACTCAGCAACCAGGCCACAGGGCCAGGCCATGGAAAGAACTCTCCCAGGAACTCGGCTTTGGTGCAAAACTACTCTGAAACCTACCCTGATTACCAACCTTATCACTAAGGGACAGGACTAGTTTCCTATCGGTGGTAACTCGATATCTGTTAGGGTAGAATCTGGAGAGAAGCTTCTAAAAAAGGCCTCTGATAGACCCAGAGATAGGGAGGTGGCTGGTTATTCTCCTCTTATACACATACAAGTGATATAATAAAATTCACCCCTTAGCATCCTGCAGTGTGCTCGATATAAAGAAATAGTTACTCAGTGCCGACCATATACTTACACAGAAAGCCGTGGCACACGGCTCATTTACATTTACATATATGCGGAAATCAGGAGAGATCACTGTCGGCTGAGCCAGGTGTATGTGTGTATCGGAGGATCATGAGGCATGACTAGAATATATAACTCTATAAAAGGGCCCCTGAACCACTTTGTACCTTTATATGTAGAGAAGCTTGAAGGGATTTATAACAGAGATTGCCTATTAACAGAATAGACCATCAATGTGTGATCGTTGGGGTGCCGACCCCCAATACCCAGCTGTGTGGTGGAGCCCATACTCTGGCATCCATACCCAGTGAACGGAGCCCGAAGGCTTGTGCCGTCTTCTATGTAGTAGAGTCACAGACCAGCACTACATCAGATGGGGCTCCACCAAACAACTGAAGGCCAGGGGTACCGGGGGTCAGCACTCACTTTTATGGTTACTTGATGTTTTTCATTGTATGTTGTAGGGATCGGCTCACTCACAATGACATCATTGGCACCACTTACCTCAGCATGTCCAAGATTTCTGCTCCTGGGGGGGAGATGGAGGGTAAGTGCTGCCTGTTCCTCCAGGCATGACGGAGCGGGTTTGGAGCTCACGTGTTTCTGAACCTCCATCCTGCACGATGTACTGACTGCATGGACTTTATGGGGCATTAGGTTTCTATAAAGCAATGAGATAGGAGGAGGCAGTCATCTAGTGATACCTGCATACTGATGGCATCCTTATGGGAACGTCCAATCATATAGTCTGTATAGGCCATAGCACAGAGTCCACAGTACTAAGGAGACCCTGGTCGAGCTCCAGTATATAAAGCTCTGAATCCCTTATGTACCCAATCAGTCTCTTATATAGGGGCGGATTCTGTTACTCACAATGCTATTCCCTATATAAAGGGAGTTCCTATATAGGTTGTTACGTAAGTGAAAGTGTACCTGGAGAACTGCAACCTACAGCCATAGAGCATGCTGGGAATTCAGGTTACACCAGTCTTAGAGGGTCCCATTTGCGGAGTGCTTGCATGATTTTCAGCTTTTGTGAAGCCACCATGTTCTTTGCTTGTACTGGTATCAGTTACACTGTGTACATTAGTATACATGTATACTGTACATAGCTATAGCCGTTCATTACATGTGCATCAGTATATATGTATACTGTACATGGGTAGAGCCCGGTCATTACATGCACATTGGCAGTTGTGTAGCGTGGGTTGGCAGCACCTATGGCAGGTTAAAGTATTGCCCCCAATAGGTAGATAATCCCCTCTATTAAGTAGAAGCCCCCAGTAGGTACATAATTCCCTCCATTAGGTAGAAGCCCCCAGTAGGTAGCTAATTCCCTCTATTGGGTACAAGCGCCCAGTAGGTATGTAATCCCCTCCATAAGGTAAAAGCCCCCATGAGGTATGTAATCCCCTCCATTACGTAGAAGCCCCCAGAAGGTATGTAATCCCCCATTGGGAAGAAGCCCCCAGTAGGAAGTTAATTTTCTCCATTAGGTAGATGCCCCCAGTAGGTATGCAATCCCTCTATTGGGTGGGTAGATGCCCCCAGTAGGCATGCAATCCCTCTATTGGGTGGGTAGATGCCCCCAGTAGGCATGCAATCCCTCTATTGGGTGGGTAGATGCCCCCAGTAGGTATGCAATCCCTCTATTGGTGGGTAGATGCCTCCAGTAGGCATGCAATCCCTCTATTGGTGGGTAGATGCCTCCAGTAGGTATGCAATCCCTCTATTGGTGGGTAGATGCCCCCAGTAGGTATGCAATCCCTCTATTGGTGGGTAGATGCCTCCAGTAGGTATGCAATCCCTCTAGATAATCCCCTCCAATAGGTAAATGCCTTAATAAGTAAATAACCCCCATTAGGCAGATGCCCCTAGAAATAGAACCCGACAATTAGGTAGAAATACCCAATATGTAGACAATCCCCCACAAATAGGTAGATGCCCCCAGTAGGTAGATACCCCACCCCCCCCAATTTAGAAGAAGCAATGTGGAGACAGCACGTCCAGAAAAACTTCGCTTTTATTCACACCAGTGCAACGTTTCGGCTCTTATTGCAGCCTTTCTCAAGGCTGCAATAAGAGCCGAAACGTTGCACTGGTGTGAATAAAAGCGAAGTTTTTCTGGACGTGCTGTCTCCACATTGCTTCTTCTGGATTAATATACGTACCTGGGTCCGGTTCGGTGAGACTAGCACCCATTTATTTTTTCACTTTTCTGGTGCTGCTGGAACCTGCAGTTCGTCCCCCCCCCCCCCCCCCATTTAGAAACTTTCACATAGTGAATAGATAATCCCCTATTAGATAGATGCCTCTAGTAGGTAGATACCCCCTAAAGGTAGGTAATTCCCCCTAAGAACCCTGCCCCTGGGTGAGTGCCCCATACAGCTACCCCCACTGCACCATATACCCCCGGTCATTGTGTAGTACACTGGGTATATGAGGTCTGTGAGTTTGCACTATCACCACCGCACCACCACCAGCTAATCTTTCTGTCTTTCCCGGCCCACCCCTGGATTTACTGACCGGGACACCATCGTAGGGATCTATGAGGCTGTCAGTCGGTGACTAGATCCGCAGTTGGGTCGGGGCCATTGGCCATTATAAAGGTGCAGAACTGAACCCATAATGCACTGGTGTACGGCTGTTATATAACATGTAGCCCTCATATTAATCATCCATACGGTTGTGTCTGTGAGTAATTCTTTAACTCCTTCAGGACCTGATCCCATTCACTCTTGTGCATTGAATATAATCCTCCATATCATGTGACTCACCGATTGTATAATCTCCAGTAATGATGCAAGACGACCCATCCATGTGACATCATTGACCTCATCTCTAACCAAGACTTGTTTCTTTGTGCTTCAGATGAGACCACGGGAAAGCCGCCCGCCACTCTTAACTGTACGTCCTATGAGATCTCCTATAGGTTCTGCTCCATGGTGTCCATAGCCATCCTATGTGATTAGCATATGCAGCAGAGGTGATGTCGGTCGGCTCTTGTAGATCCATCCTTCTGCACTTTAAATGGGTTCTCCAGGTTGTATGGAAGTGATATTAATAGGAAACTGATGATCTGACTGTAAATCACTCCAAAGTCCCTCCCACATTGTGCTGTCTAGCCTTACAGGTAACACAGAATCATAGTGTTACCTTTAAGGAAGCTGTCTGTGTCAGCAGTGCTGCAGACACGGCATCCTATAGCAGAGCTGCAGCACCACGGACACAGACAGCTTCCCTAACTGTAATTTCTATTCTAATTATAATATGCATTAAAGGGGTACTCCAGCAATTTTTTTTTCTTTCAAATCAACTGGGGTGAGAAAGTTATATAGATTTGTAATTTACTACCATTTCAAAAACTCCAGTCTTCCAGTACTTATCAGCTGCTGGATGTCCTGCAGGAAGGGGTGTATTCTTTCCAGTCTGGACAGGGGTGGAAGCAGAGAGCACTGTGTCAGACTGGACAGAATACACCAATTTCTGCAGGACATACAGCAGCTGATAAGTACTTGAAAACTGGACATTTTTTAAATAGAAGTAATTTACAAATCTGTATAACTTTCTGACACCAGTTGATTTGAAAGAGAAAAAAACTTTAGCTGGAGTACCCCTTAAATACAAACATTAGAGCAGGCTCAGAATCTAGCAATATGTAACTGGGACCAGGGCTTGAGCAGCCCTGCACTTCCCAACACAGTCATTGGTGGCAGCAGAGAGGCCATTTCGCTCCTTACTCCTGCCACTCAATGTAAAAAAAAAAGATTACAAAGAAATGTAGGGAAAAAATGATTTGCTGGAATAAAGGGAAACTAACAGCAGGCTAGTACATACAGACGTGCTGGTACGTACTGCACCTGGAGGCCATTTTTGTAGTTGTTCTTTGCAAAATCCAAATAGGGTGTACTGTTGCACAAGGAATCAGCATGAAAACGCCTCCAGGTACTCAGCAGCGGAATTGTAGGTATAAACCTGCTCTTAGTTTCCCTTTAACTCCTTGACATCCTGAAATGAAAATGTATGTTATGGACAGTTGTCAGTTGTTGCTATAGAACATATGGGGGTTTCCAAAAATGAATTAGTGGCCTCTCTGTCTGTCAATCATCCTTGCACTACATGCTGACAGGCAGAGAGTGGTGACTAGTCACGGGTGGTGACTAGCTCAGTAGTGTTTCACATTCATCTCAAGGGGACAGAGTCTACCTATTGTTGTCTATGTCCATGAGTCTTGCTGTAAAGCATGTCACTAAATGCTGTTAAAAACAGCTCAGGCAATATGGCCGCCCCCATAACAATGTACAAATAGAGAAATAAAAAAATTAAAGTCAGAAAATAGAAACAGATTAAAATAAAAGAACAAGTTTAAGGTGACACATTCCCTTTAAAGCAAAAATATAAAAAAGTTTTGATGAGAAAACAAGAAGCTTTTTTGGTCTCTATCCCACAAATCGCCTAGTCCTTAGAGGGCTATACTCCTGGAGAACCCCTTTAAATGTGATTTTAATATTGAGTAACCTTACACCTCCCTTTACTGTTTTTCATTTACATCCTGGTTCTTAAACCTAGTCATCTCCAGAGCTGCAATCACCATTCTGCTCAGTAGTGTCCATAGAGTGTACAGGCCATGCTGTATTGTTCTGTATGTTGTTGGCTGGAGTATAAGGTATGGTAACGCGTGGGATTGGAGCAGGATGAGTTAGTATACTGTATGTATCCGAGATGTTTTCCGTGAGATGTGACGCCCTGCTCTATGAACAAGCTGCCGCCACCGCCCGCACGCTCCACCATTATGCTACATTGCTTGGGCTCCACATCCTGAAGACATCTGGGACGGTAGTAATGTATGTAGTTACTGGGCACCATTACCTGTCCATCCTGTGTGGTGTCTCCATGGAATGGGTAATGGTGATGTAATAGTACTGCCAGACGTCATAGAGAACCTCAGTCCCCTCCCTATACACCTCTGCCGGACATCACTGGAGGGACTCTGTGCTCCATCATGGTAGGCAGATGTCTGTAGGGAGGCTGACACTTGGGGTACAGGATAGTGACACTTGGGGTACAAGACAGTGACACTTGGGATACAGGAGAATGACACTTGGGGTACAGGATAATGACACTTGGGGTACAGGATAATGACACTTGGGGTACAGGACAATTACACTTGGGGTACAGGATAGTGACACTTGGGGTACAGGATAATGACACTTGGGGTACAGGACAATTACACTTGGGGTACAGGATAGTGACACTTGGGGTACAGGATAGTGACACTTGGGGTACAGGATAATGACACTTGGGATACAGGAGAATGACACTTGGGGTACAGGATAGTGACACTTGGGGTACAGGATAATGACACTTGGGGTACAGGACAATTACACTTGGGGTACAGGATAGTGACACTTGGGGTACAGGATAGTGACACTTGGGGTACAGGATAATGACACTTGGGGTACAGGACAATTACACTTGGGGTACAGGATAGTGACACTTGGGGTACAGGATAGTGACACTTGGGGTACAGGACAATGACACTTGGGATACAGGAGAATGACACTTGGGATACAGGAGAATGACACTTGGGGTACAGGAGAATGACACTTGGGGTACAGGATAGGGACACTTGGGGTACAGGATAATGACACTTGGGGTACAGGACAATTACACTTGGGGTACAGGATAGTGACACTTGGGGTACAGGATAGTGACACTTGGGGTACAGGACAATTACACTTGGGGTACAGGACAATGACACTTGGTACAGGAGAATGACACTTGGGGTACAGGATAATGACACTTGGGATACAGGAGAATGACACACTGACACTTGGGGTACAGGATAATGATACTTGGGGTACAGGATAATGACATTTGGGGTACAGGACAATGACATGTGGGGTACAGGATAATGACATGTGGGGTACAGGATAATGACACTTGGGGTACAGGATAATGACACTTGAGGTACAGGTTTGAGACACTTGGGGTACAGGATAGTGACACTTGGGGTACAGGATAGTGACACTTGGGGTACAGGATAATGACACTTGGGGTACAGGATGATGACACTTGGGGTACAGGATAGTGACACTTGGGGTACAGGATAATGACACTTGGGGTACAGGATAGTGACACTTGGGGTACAGGGTAATGACACTTGGGGTACAGGATAGTGACACTTGGGGTACAGGATAGTGACACTTGGGGTACAGGATAATGACAATTGAGGTACAGGATAGTGACACTTGGGGTACAGGATAATGACACTTGGGGTACAGGATAGTGACACTTGGGGTACAGGATAATGACACTTGGGGTACAGGATAATGACATTTGGGGTACAAGATAATGACACTTGGGGTACAGGATAGTGACATTTGGGGTACATTATAATGGCACTTGGGGTACAGGATAGTGACACTTGGGATACAGAATAATGACACTTGGGGTACAGGATAGTGACACTTGGGGTACAGGATAATGACACTTTGGGTACAGGATAGTGACACTTGGGGTACAGGATAGTGACACTTGGGGTACAGGATAATGGCACTTGGGGTACAGGATAGTGACACTTGGGGTACAGGATAATGACACTTTGGGTACAGGATAGTGACACTTGGGGTACAGGATAGTGACACTTGGGGTACAGGATAATGGCACTTGGGGTACAGGATAGTGACATGCTGACACTTGGTGTGCAGGTTAATGACACTTAAGGTCCAGGACATATAACACACATTTGGGGTGAGTACATTTCCCCCCCTCTTAGTAATCTTATATGAATAGGAGCAGATGCCAGGACACTCTATGTTTCTCCATGAGTCTCCATGATAGTCACTATGGACCTCGGTGTGTTTTTATTCTAGTTGATGATAGTCTGGGATTCCTTCCAACCTTCGGACCTTGCTATGTGAATCTTTATGGAAGTCCAAGGGAGTTCACGGGATTCCCAGATCCCTATGAAGAGCTCAATATGGGGAAGGTAAGAGACCATTTGTACTATGGGAAGAACAGAGTGTCGAAAAAACAGCAAGGAGACAGTCCCACCACCTGTGTGCGGCCTCACCCGTATCTCCATGACTTACATGGTGGCCACACATTCCTCAGAGCTCTACAGATGTTGTAGTTCAGTCTAGTTACCATTGTTACCATTCCACTTTTTTGGTCACCATGGTCTTTGAATTTGTCCATGGACAATCCCTTCATCACTTTCTGCCCCATAGAGCCAATAATTGCCCATTCTTGCGTCAAGACAGGGCATCGGGGGGGACTTTTTAATGTCCATGGAGAACCCCTTGATGTGGACACATTGACACGTTGATCACTAGCACTTTTTGCTCCCACCATTAGTACCTGCTTCAGAAAATATCTTTTTTTGATGCTGCTGCTAGTTCCATGGACATCTTGGCCTGTCCACCACCTTTCTCAGTTTTCAGTTCATCCATCACGAAGGCTTTCACCATGTACACTCCGGCTACACCCTACTCTGTTACCGTCCCATAATTTCCATTCCAATGACCTTTCCATTGATCCGCCAGGGAGAAGGAGTAGCCTACCGAGGACGTGTCCTCCTGGAACTGGACACCAAGCTGGTGGAACATACCGAGCAGAAGGTGGAGGACATTTCCTCCGATGACATCTTTCGGATTGAGGTAAGAACAGCTTTTGGCCAGTGGATCGGATGACTTCTCGAGAGGCAGAGAGAACATCTGTTAATTCCTCTATTCCTCCTAAATGATCGAGCAGATTTCTTACCGTTTACCTGGGAACGATTTGTGGACTGGAACGTTCTCGCTCATCAGGAAGACATAAATTAGCCTAATTGGGTTGCGGATGTTTTCCATTTTTTTTTTCTTTTTCCAATGTCGGAATTCCACATGGAGAGGACTAATTTGTGTTCTGATTGTTTGTACAAGTCCTAAATACAGCCGGGGGAGGTTTGATGGACTACGTGATGGGATCCTGCGGGTTTCACTTCCAGTCCATGAATCTCTGCCGGTGGAGCTGGTCGGGATACAGTGCGGTTGTTTTTATGTAATCCTGTGGACCATAGAAAGAGAAAGTGATAGAAAAAAAACACATAAGAAAATGTATATGTGACTATAAAAAAGAGAACCACATACAATACGGGGAGTCCGGTTACCTGATCCTACAGATTTAGCGGAGTCTTTTTAACGCCCTCGATGATATCCAGCTCTTCACTATATTAACAATAAAAAAAACAACATTTTATTATCAATGACAAAAACTACACAACTAGCAAAAAAGAATAAGAAATATAATATAAATATTGTCTATGAATGAAATATTGCCTTTATAAGTGTCATATAGTGCCCATACTGTAATCCCTACATAACAGTGTCATACAGTGCCCATATAGTAATCCCTACATAACAGTGTCATATAGTGCCCATACTGTAATCCCTACATAACAGTGTCATATAGTGCCCATACTGTAATACCTACATAACAGTGTCATATAGTGCCCATACTGTAATCCCTACATAACAGTGTCATATAGTGCCCATACTGTAATCTCTACATAACAGTGTCATACAGTGCCCATACTGTAATCTCTACATAACAGTGTCATACAGTGCCCATACTGTAATCCCTACATAACAGTGTCATATAGTGCCCATACTGTAATCACTACATAACAGTGTCATACAGTGCCCATACTGTAATCACTACATAACAGTGTCATACAGTGCCCATACTGTAATCCCTACATAACAGTGTCATATAGTGCCCATACTGTAATCCCTACATAACAGTGTCATATAGTGCCCATACTGTAATCCCTACATAACAGTGTCATATAGTGCCCATACTGTAATCCCTACATAACAGTGTCATATAGTGCCCATACTGTAATCCCTACATAACAGTGTCATATAGTGCCCATACTGTAATCCCTACATAACAGTGTCATATAGTGCCCATACTGTAATCTCTACATAACAGTGTCATATAGTGCCCATACTGTAATCACTACATAACAGTGTCATATAGTGCCCATACTGTAATCTCTACATAAGTGTCATACAGTGCTTATACTGTAATCCCTACATAACAGTGTCATACAGTGCCCATACTGTAATCCCTACATAACAGTGTCATACAGTGCCCATATAGTAATCCCTACATAACAGTGTCATACAGTGCCCATATAGTAATCCCTACATAACAGTGTCATACAGTGCCCATATAGTAATCCCTACATAACAGTGTCATACAGTGCCCATATAGTAATCCCTACATAACAGTGTCATACAGTGCCCATATAGTAATCCCTACATAACAGTGTCATACAGTGCCCATATAGTAATCCCTACATAACAGTGTCATACAGTGCCCATATAGTAATCCCTACATAACAGTGTCATACAGTGCCCATATAGTAATCCCTACATAACAGTGTCATACAGTGCCCATACTGTAATCCCTACATAACAGTGTCATATAGTGCCCATACTGTAATCCCTACATAACAGTGTCATATAGTGCCCATACTGTAATCCCTACATAACAGTGTCATACAGTGCCCATACTGTAATCTCTACATAACAGTGTCATATAGTGCCCATACTGTAATCTCTACATAACAGTGTCATACAGTGCCCATACTGTAATCCCTACATAACAGTGTCAGTCTCCATACTGTAATCCCTATATAACAGTGTCATACAGTGTCCATACATAACAGTGTCATATAGTGCCCATACTGTAATCTCTACATACCAGTGTCATACAGTGCCCATACTGTAATCCCTACATAACAGTGTCATATAGTGCTCATATTGTAATCCCCACATAACAGTGTCATACAGTGCCAATACATAACAGTGTCATACAGTGCCCATATAGTAATCCCTATATAAAAGTGCCATACAGTGCCCATACTGTAATCCCTATATAACAGTGTCATACAGTGCCCATACTGTAATCCCTACATAAGTGTCATACAGTGCCCATACTGTAATCCCTACATAGCAGTGTCATACAGCGCCCATACTGTAATCCCTACATAACAGTGTCATACAGTGCCCATATAGTAATCCCTACATAACAGTGTCATACAGTGCCCATATAGTAATCCCTACATAACAGTGTCATACAGTGCCCATATAGTAATCCCTACATAACAGTGTCATACAGTGCCCATACTGTAATCCCTACATAACAGTGTCATACAGTGCCCATACTGTAATCCCTACATAACAGTGTCATACAGTGCCCATACTGTAATCCCTACATAACAGTGTCATACAGTGCCCATATAGTAATCCCTACATAACAGTGTCATACAGTGCCCATATAGTAATCCCTACATAACAGTGTCATACAGTGCCCATATAGTAATCCCTACATAACACTGCCATACAGTGCCCATACTGTAATCCCTACATAACAGTGTCAGTCTCCATACTGTAATCCCTATATAACAGTGTCATACAGTGCCCATATAGTAATCCCTATATAACAGTGTCATATAGTGCTCATATTGTAATACCCACATAACAGTGTCATACAGTGCCAATACATAACAGTGTCATACAGTGCCCATATAGTAATCCCTACATAACAGTGTCATACAGTGCCCATATAGTAATCCCTACATAACAGTGTCATACAGTGCCCATATAGTAATCCCTACATAACAGTGTCATACAGTGCCCATACTGTAATCCCTACATAACAGTGTCATATAGTGCCCATACTGTAATCCCTACATAACAGTGTCATATAGTGCCCATACTGTAATCCCTACATAACAGTGTCATATAGTGCCCATACTGTAATCCCTACATAACAGTGTCATACAGTGCCCATACTGTAATCCCTACATAACAGTGTCATACAGTGCCCATACTGTAATCCCTACATAACAGTGTCATACAGGGCCCATACTGTAATCCCTACATAACAGTGTCATACAGTGCCCATACTGTAATCCCTACATAACAGTGTCATACAGTGCCCATATAGTAATCCCTACATAACAGTGTCATACAGTGCCCATATAGTAATCCCTACATAACAGTGTCATATAGTGCCCATACTGTAATCCCTACATAACAGTGTCATATAGTGCCCATACTGTAATCCCTACATAACAGTGTCATATAGTGCCCATACTGTAATCCCTACATAACAGTGTCATACAGTGCCCATACTGTAATCCCTACATAACAGTGTCATACAGTGCCCATACTGTAATCCCTACATAACAGTGTCATACAGTGCCCATACTGTAATCCCTACATAACAGTGTCATACAGTGCCCATACTGTAATCCCTACATAACAGTGTCATACAGTGCCCATATAGTAATCCCTACATAACAGTGTCATACAGTGCCCATATAGTAATCCCTACATAACAGTGTCATACAGTGCCCATATAGTAATCCCTACATAACAGTGTCATATAGTGCCCATACTGTAATCCCTACATAACAGTGTCATACAGTGCCCATATAGTAATCCCTACATAACAGTGTCATACAGTGCCCATACTGTAATCCCTACATAACAGTGTCATATAGTGCCCATACTGTAATCCCTATATAACAGTGTCATACAGTGTCCATACATAACAGTGTCATATAGTGCCCATACTGTAATCTCTACATAACAGTGTCATACAGTGCCCATATAGTAATCCCTACATAACAGTGTCATATAGTGCTCATATTGTAATCCCCACATAACAGTGTCATACAGTGCCAATACATAACAGTGTCATACAGTGCCCATATAGTAATCCCTATATAAAAGTGCCATACAGTGCCCATACTGTAATCCCTATATAAAAGTGCCATACAGTGCCCATACTGTAATCCCTACATAAGTGTCATACAGTGCCCATACTGGAATCCCTACATAACAGTGTCATACAGTGCCCATATAGTAATCCCTACATAACAGTGTCATACAGTGCCCATATAGTAATCCCTACATAACAGTGTCATACAGTGCCCATATAGTAATCCCTACATAACAGTGTCATACAGTGCCCATATAGTAATCCCTACATAACACTGCCATACAGTGCCCATACTGTAATCCCTACATAACAGTGTCATACAGTGCCCATACTGTAATCCCTACATAACAGTGTCAGTCTCCATACTGTAATCCCTACATAGCAGTGTCATACAGCGCCCATACTGTAATCCCTACATAACAGTGTCATACAGTGCCCATATAGTAATCCCTACATAACAGTGTCATACAGTGCCCATATAGTAATCCCTACATAACAGTGTCATACAGTGCCCATATAGTAATCCCTACATAACACTGCCATACAGTGCCCATACTGTAATCCCTACATAACAGTGTCATACAGTGCCCATACTGTAATCCCTACATAACAGTGTCATATAGTGCCCATACTGTAATCCCTACATAACAGTGTCATACAGCGCCCATACTGTAATCCCTACATAACAGTGTCAGTCTCCATACTGTAATCCCTACATAGCAGTGTCATACAGCGCCCATACTGTAATCCCTACATAACAGTGTCATACAGTGCCCATATAGTAATCCCTACATAACAGTGTCATACAGTGCCCATATAGTAATCCCTACATAACACTGCCATACAGTGCCCATACTGTAATCCCTACATAACAGTGTCATACAGTGCCCATACTGTAATCCCTACATAACAGTGTCAGTCTCCATACTGTAATCCCTATATAACAGTGTCATACAGTGCCCATATAGTAATCCCCACATAACAGTGTCATATAGTGCTCATATTGTAATCCCCACATAACAGTGTCATACAGTGCCAATACATAACAGTGTCATACAGTGCCCATACATCACAGTGTCATACAATGCCCACCAATCATTCTATCTCCTAGAAATATCTCCGGAGACGGAAGTACTGCCTCTTCGCTGCCTTCTACTCGGCATCGATGCTTCAGGACGTGGATGACGCCATTCAGTTTGAAGTCAGCATTGGGAACTACGGCAATAAGTTTGACACCACCTGCTTACCCCTGGCCTCTACTACACAGTACAGCAGAGCTGTGTTTGATGGTGAGCAATGTGTATGATGTGTTAATATCCCTGCAGCGTATATAAGCCGCGTATAGTCCGCCGTCATCTATAATTGGTGATGAATAAGCTGGGAGTCTACGGTATAAACCTGGAGAGCGTATAAAGCACAACCCCCCCCCCCCCCCGGCTTCCTGACCACATGACGGCATAGCTGTTCATGTATACTGTGCAGAGCTCATTATAAGCTATACAATAATATACAGTGTATAGCTGCTTTCTCATTTTGCATGGCATCCCTACTTTTGTTTATAATTAGGTGTTGTATATTCTTTCTATGCTTCCTTGGTTTTTAGGCTGCCAGTATTACTACCTCCCATGGGGTAATGTTAAACCTGTAGTGGTCCTGTCTTCGTATTGGGAAGATATCTGGCATAGGACCGATGCCCAGAACATTCTCCTTCATGCCATAGACAATCTGGTAAGTTATCCGTATGTCAACACTCTGACACTTTAGAGGACTATGCTGGGCTTTACCGTGGTGTATGGGAACATTAAAGGGGTTGTTCACCAAATTTTTTATTCTTTTAAATCAACTGGTGCCAGAGATTTGTAATTTACTTCTATTAAAAATTCTCGTCTTCAAGTACTTATCAGCTGTTGTATGTCTTGCAGGAAGTGGTGTATTCTCTCCAGACTTGAGAGCAGGAGAAGTTTTCTATGGGAATTTGCTGCTGCTCTGGACAGTTCCTGACATGGACAGAGGTGGCAGCAGAGAGCACTGTGTCAGACTGGAGAGAATACACCATGTAGGGCAGGGATGGGGAACCTTCGGCCCTCCAGCTTATGCAAAACTACAATTCCCATCATGTCTGGACAGCCAAAGCTAACACTTTGGCTGTCCAGGCATGATGGGAATTGTAGTTCAGCAACAGCTGGAGGGCCGAGGTTCCCCATCCCTGGTGTAGGGTATACTCACATTATCTGCTTCTTCTTGTCTACAGGAAGCCAACCTGGAAAAAGTCCACCTGGCAGTCAAAGCAAAGTCTTCCCCATATGACCTGGACTCCTTGGTCACACATCTGGTTGATGACATTATCAGTGACTGCAGGTATATATTCTTACATTAGTCATCTGCGTTTCCTTGTGTTCTCTTGGCAGGCCTACAGTAGCCTCGGATGCATCCAGTGGCTAATACCATGGAAAATTCTTGGGTGCTGTGGTATAAATACAGCTGAAGTAGCCATAGTGACTGTAGGACCCATCAACTTGATGGGCTGCTCCTGTCCAGCTTTAGGCTGTGGTACTCAGGGTTTTGATGTCAGCCAGCACTAGTGATGAGCGAACTTACCGAACGTTCAGATTCTGAACATTTGGCTTCTTGTGGCTGGAGAAGTTGGATGCAGCCCTAGGCAGTCCTGGAAAACATGGCTACAGTCACTGTCCATAGGGTCTATCCATGTTCTCCTGGCAGCCCTAGGGCAGCATCCAACTTCTCCAGTCACCGGGAATCACATCCTAAGCGTCTGGGTTCGAATGAAGCTAAGCATGCTCGAGCTTTGCTCATCTCTAGTAATGACTATGGGATACATGAGCTCAGTGGGCTGCTCCTGTTCAGCTTTAGGGTTCAGTAAAATGAGGGACAAGGTGGGTGTAGTTTGTGGTCTTCAAGTTGGACTCTTGGGTCCAATATATTATCTAAACCACAAGGTGTGAAAAAGTAGAAAAAACAATAAACATGGAAGTCAATCAATAAATCATGTATCTCTACCAACCGTACGAGTAGAGATGATGAATACTTACCAAAATCTAGCCCCCATTAAGCTTTGTCAGTGAAAAAGTGGAAGAAATAAGGCATGTATCAATGAGAGGGAAAAGTTACTTGGCCCTGAAGGTCCAGAATAGGCCCTTACTTCTCGGAGGAGCTGAAAATGACATAATGCCAATCATTCATCAGTCTGAATACTACCCAAACTTTGATGAACAAGTCTCTAGAATATTTGCCATAACCTTCAGATTGCTAATGTTTTGGATTCAGTTTATTAAGTCGATATAAAATAAACCTATTAACGTATCCTACCGCCTGGTATTCAATTGTCAAAGCTAATAAGCATTTTATCTAATCTTATCTAAGTTTTTTCTTCCTTTGCCCAGCTATCCATTACCAGATGTCCCATCAATTCCTGGAACCACACACCTAGACCTTTATATCTACCGCTTCCGACACTCTAGCCTGAGCCAGATGGTCCAGTCGGCAATGAAGATAAAGCATGACGATTGTGACCTTATGGATGTGCTTGAGCAGGCTGAGGACTGGTTACTGAGACTGAAGTCTCTAGCTGAGGAGGTAACAGCTTGTGTTTTACTTACATAGATAGTTTTTTTTTTGTCTGGTGAACAATTGCTTTGTTGTCATACCCATTTTGGTCAATATTGGCCTTTAAAGTTGTACGAACTTTGTGTGCATGGCTGGGTATGCTGCAGCCAGACTATTTATTTGCTGGATCATCAGAAGTGTCTGGTGAGAAATATCCATCACATCCAGCAGATGATGTCGGTAGAGATTACGGCCACCATAATACGCTTTATATAGTCAGTGGAATCCATGGTCAACTTTAATATTAATTGTATGAGCACTTTTAGGGTAAGACAGTCCATACACCTCAGATAACAGACAACCACCCTGGGCTTTCTCTCCCAAATATCTGCTGTCAACTTTTGGAAGATGCCCATAAACATGAGATCATTAGATGACTGGTGAATCCTGCTGGAATTAGTGGCATAACCCAAATTTAATCTATTGTGCACTGCAAATTTGGCCAACAGCCAACAGTAAAGTATATGGGGTCTTTCCGACTCTCCACTGACAGTTGATGCTGGTTAGGGAATGGTCAGGTGTGATGGAGTTTTACTACCAGTCCCTTTTACGCCACATCCAGAGCAGTATAGCTGTGGCTACCTGCTCCCCTCTCCCTAACGGACACATAAGCCGTACCAAACAATATGAATGAGGGGGTTGGGCAATTACTGAATAGTCCCTCCATCCTATCATAAGTCTCCCTTAGGCTTTGGTGGATTGGTGGCTCAGTGAAGAGGGATGAGAACTTTTACCATCACCCCCCCCCCTTCCCGAAAAAAACAAAAAACAAAAACCTAAACATAACATTTTGAAGAAAAGTGCAGAAGAGACCCTCTCTTTCCTGTAAAAATATTTTTACACTATCCTTATCCCATTATTACCTATTACAAGGTGTTAGGTATTACTAATACTAACATTGTACAAAAGTAGGTAGAACAGAACATCATGTAGGACTGGTTCTTGCTATACATGCACATTACCCTCCGAGGAGAGCACTGTGTCACGATTGTCAGGTTGGTCCCCCATGATACCTATGGTGAAAGGGAGTTCCTTGCAGGTTCACATTCTTAAAGCATGGATTAAGAAGGTTGGTACGGTCCAAGTTTCCCTCTTCGGGACCCCATCTGCACTGGAAAAAGTTTTGGAAAATGAAACTTTTTCTGATTTGATACCTTTTTGGCAGATTTATGACTCCTGTCAGTAGCTTCACTAGTGCTGGTCCTGCCAGGGGTGTGGAAAATTGTACAATGTAATATTAATCACAGGGCAAAGTCACATTTAATAATCTGCAAAAGAGGTCAAAAGAAAGCAAAGTGTATCAATGGCTTCTTCTTACGGTAAGAAGAGCAATTAAAAACACATTTTGCTTCTGCTGAATTGGAGAGATGGAATTCTTCTATTAAAAAAGAACGTAACCTTGGTAATTAAGTCATGGCAGAGCTCCGCTATTGAGATGGTTCCAGGTTGCTGCCATGTTCTCACCACATAAATAGACTCCATTGCCCAGAATAGACCTTAAAGATTTTTATAGAAGTTGCAGTTACCAAAACTTTGATGACTTTCTGCTTCTGAATAAAGTTCTCTACGATATTATTTCCTAAAGAAACAGAACTCTTCACAAGCCTGGCTCGCCAATTCCGCCCACGTGTGCCATTTTTTTGTGGTGGGACAAGGTCATTGGGACGAGAAGATTGTTTGGTGTTCAACTCGACATAGAGTTCATTGGTTTCTAGTATCTTTTAGCTGAGGTTGAAGATCAAGTCTTGGGTTAAGAGTAGGTGGTCTCTAAATCTTTGCCAAGTGTGGTCATCGACAAAGTCTAAGATGAAGACAACAGAGGTCCAGGCAGCCGTTTTCTTGGCCTCTCCCACCTTTTCCATCATTGGCAGGAGCTCCCGTATGTTCTCCTTGCAGATAATGCTAAACATTAATGATGCCTGTCTGCGTTGTGGCTTTTTCTTTTCCATAATTTTCCAATTTTCAGCTGTATTTTGTTATGTATTTGTTGGAAAGGTTCACTAATATTTCGTGAATCTGTATTTTTTTCAGCCGCAGAACAGCTTGCCAGATATAGTGATTTGGATGTTACAAGGAGACAAGCGTGTGGCTTATTACAGAATACCAGCCCATCAAGTCCTTTTCTCCAGCAACGGGGCCAAGTGTTGCGGCAAGCACTGCGGAAAACTTCAGACGATATTTCTTAAAGTATGTTTTCATTTCTATTAGTGTGAGTTTCTTTGGTAGGAGTTAACTGGCAGTGGTCAGCCGTGATTGGACTACAGGCTAGATTGAATGTGACAGAAATCGGAACCAGGATCTGGGCAGAATTTTCCTACTGCTTTTCGAAATATTTGTTGGATCGGTAGAATACAGCCAAGAACAAACTTCTATTATTCGATAATTAGGTTATTCTTTTACAAATCAGTCTGATGGCTTACCTATGAACATTCCCTCTAATATTACACTATCGTACAATATGTATCATAGCTGTTGGCTGACTTTATTTTCCATTCTGAGTCCCAGTTTGGATAATTTTTTACACGTTTAATATATGAATACTATGTGATATTATCAAGATGTCAAGCTAAGGTATGGTCTACTGCTACTGCGCTAGCGATACATCTATCTAATATTTTTTTTCAGCATAATGCACTTACTAAAGTCTGTCTTTGCCCCAGGTTCCAAATTGTCCAACACTAATCTTTGGCATAGACCTAATCTCTGTTTTAAAGTATAATAGTATGTGTTGTGACTACTAGTCTCGCAATATGGGCTGAGGATACTGAGTGCACAATATAAGTGCCCATTTCTTGTCTTAAGGTATCCCTACCCATATCCTGTCTAGGTTGTGATAACTGGTGGTTGAACAGTTATCTCTCCCTATCTTCCCCATGTATACTTGGCTCAAAATGGAACAAGATGATGGAGGATAATAGGCCACTCCTAGACTAGTTTTAGGTGTTTGAAATTCGGCATCCCCTATCATTTTCCTCCCTGACATTATCAGTTGAGGACCCACCACCACCATACACATTAGACAATCATTTGGTTCTGCCAAAATCAGTGGTTTAGGCCAACTTTTCTCTAATGTTTATGGGGACCTTAAAGGGAAACTATCAGCAGGTTAGATGAATCTACAGTATGTTCCTATCACACAGGAGATGCTGAGGAGGAAGGTATGTCTCTTACCTTCCTCCTTGGCGCCAATGCAATGCAGTTAGCCGTGTGCTCCATGGTCCGTCCGGTGAGATTCTTAGAGCACTGGAGAGGGGGTGAGGGTGTTAGGAGCACTGCCCATGCTCTTAGCAAAGTCCTCAGACAGCCGGCCCCTTTCTAAAGACAATTAATGGAGCAGGCCAGAGAGGTTAGGCCTCTCACCTTTTTCGGTCCTGACTTTGGGATGGGTCCAGGACTGGGTAAAGCAAGAGGACCATCTAGCCTGGGTCATTGCTCACAGTTTATTTAAAAACTAGATATTTATTCTCTTATCAACATTGGTGTTTCTTCTGAAGTCCGTTATTCAACTTTATAAAACTATAGAAAGGGACAATGAGGAAAAAATATTTCCATTGACTATAATGATATATACTGTATGATAATCCTCTAACACTTTTCTTTGCAGTTTCCACAAGAAGGAAATAATGGATCCAAGATGCCGGGACAGATACGGGTGCAGCTGTGGTTCGGGCTGTCTGTGGATCAGAAGGAATTCAATCAGTATGCTCAGGGGAAGCTCTCCGTCTTTGCAGAATCGGTAAAGTTCCAGCACTATCCTTATCACCTATAAAATATACATCATCTTTTCTTACCATTACCATATGGTCACATAGTGCCTGCCCTTACCTCTCGGTGTCTAAGGGCCGTATTACACAGGCCGATCTACAGGGGAAAGCGACCGCCGACCTGTCATGTTAGCGCTCACTTGCTCGAGGGGGGAGGCTTCCCGGACAATTTTTAGATCATCTGGGTGGCCTATAGAAGAGAGCGGCTGTCTGCTGCCGCCACTCCTATTGCATGGTATGAGGGCTATCGACATTGTGTATCTAGAACATACTGAAAGACAATGATCTATTACAACAAACGATTATCTGCCGGAACGGCCGATAATCATTTTGTGTAATAGGACCCTAACATGGGAAGTTTGTTCTGTGCCAACCATATGTGCCAACATATCCTGTCCTGTCCTATTTTATCCTGGCTTATTATATTTCTTGTTTAGTCTATCCCATCTGTGTTAGCCCCATCATATCCTATTCCTGTTCCATCTAATCTTTTCTATTGTATTTCATTTTATACTGCTGCTTGCCGTTACATCCAGTACTGTGCTAGTCCAGTCACTCTATATCGCCCCCTACCCTTGTGAATTTTGTGTCTTCATACTAATTGTTTTCTAACCTATCTTACCCTCCTTACCCATCCCAGCCGTTTATCCTACCTTATCTGGCTATTTGGTAGAGGAAATATTTGGAAGACGTCACTGACATCCACATATAGTACATGGCTTATAGCAATAGGACAGTGTGATCCTTTATCATACGTAGTAAAACCAACGGCATCTTTTGTCTTGCAGTATGAGAACCAGACCAAGTTGGCATTAGTTGGAAATTGGGGAACCACTGGGCTGACATATCCCAAATACTCAGACGTGACAGGGAAAATCAAGCTTCCGAAGGATAGTTTTAAGCCCTCCAGTGGTTGGACGTGGGCCGGAGACTGGTTCATCAGCCCTGAGAAGACGTGAGTTCAGATTGTAAAGTGATACGATGTTTTTCTGTACTGTGTGAATGTGACATTTTAGCTTTTCCTGGATGTTCTTCCTTTCCTAAAATCCTCCTCAATTGCTCTAATCAGCAGTGTAAAGGCAGAAAGAACAAGAGCTGGCGATCACGTCTGGTCCTGATACTGCAGGCAGCTGGCTCTTCTGTAATGTTGAGTTCTTGGCCAGAGCTGTGCTATGATCCCAGACTGTAATCGGCTGATAAATGGTCGAGGTCTGTAACGTATCAGCGGGCTCTCCCGCTGCTGTTCTCTCTAATCCACCATATAAACATTGTTCTAAGAGATTTAGGGCCTGTTGGCATCGGGAAAGCCTCTATGTTTGTTGTAGGGTCTGCCACTCCGGTGGAATGTCCGTGGATTGCTTCACCACCTCTACCATGCCAAGCCTTCTCCAGCCTGCTCCACAGGGCTTTTTTCCATTTACTTTGTTTATGGTTGTGAAAATGATAGATTAATGGTAATGAATTATGATAAATATGAGCTTTTATTCTTGAAATCAATGTACAAACCCTAATCTTTGCCTGTAGATCTGTTGGGTCTTACTGATTTTATACATCTTGAGATGAATTATTTAAGGGACATTAGAGTTGTCATTGACCCCAAACCCTATAAATCAGCTTGGTGCCTCTTGCATTGTGTTTAACGTCTACCTATCATTAAAAAATTAAATATTAAAATTTTTTAAAAAGTCCAAAATTACATGATATGTATAAGAAAAAAAACAGACTTTTTATACATACCATGTAATTTTGGACTCACAAGGAGGGCGTGTACTTTAAAGGGAATGTGACACCAGGATTATACTGCCTAAATGGGGGCAGCATAAACTAGTGACAGAATTGCTGAACAGATTGGTGTATTACTTACATCATTCTGTTTAGCCGTTCTCCTAATATGCAGGTGAAGGTGATTCTTGACGCACCGCTGCCCCCGCCCTCGAGCTGCTTATTGACAGCTGACTGCCTATACACAGCATGGATAGATAACTGCCAATCAGCAGCTGGTGGGCGGAGTTTTCTGCTTCTCATGAATATCCAGGACTACTGGGCTCATGCACATAATGGAGAGGACTACTTATTGTCCATGTTATTCAGGAGGATATCTCTGGATCAGCTGCACAGGACAATGTAAGTTATACATCATTCTGTTCAGCTTCTCTGTCACTAGTTTATGTTACCCTGAGATAGGACAACATAAACCTACTGACTGAGTCTCTTTAAAGAATTTCACAATAAGTTATATTTTAATGATGTTGTCCTTCGATGCAAGTTTGGTCCATTGCTGTCGACTGGTGCTGCTTGGGAGCACATGCTGGAATATTGAGATAAGCTAAAGCCAAGCGAGCATGCTTCAATGCCTGTGTTGTTGGAGTATGATACATGGTGTGCTGTGATATACATTCATGGATGTCCTTGTTTTTTGTTCAATTTACCATAGACCTTGAGTTTTGTGTAGAGGAGTTGTACCTGCTAAAAATACTGTAAAAATGTACTAAAAATGTTACTACTACACAGGTCTACAGGCAGTCAAGCTAATGTTCCACAGTGCAGTCCTATCCTACAGCTATAAAGTGTAAACTTTATTGTTCCATACGTGTAAAGATCCTGATGTCCTAATAGTGCACATCTCTACCATAGTCCCATTAGTGCTTGTCATCTCTATTGCCTCACAGTCCTATCAGTGCATTAACCTCACCACCCAACTGGTTCTTTTTTCCATGGTTTGGTACTATCATTGCTGTACATCTCCACGTCTCGCCACCCTATTGGTGCTCATGGTACACATCTCTACAACCTCATGGTCTTGTTAGTGCTCATCAATCTCACTGTACAATTGGTGCTCATCAGCAAACTTTGACAGTACCATTGGTGATTATTTCTACAACCTTGTTATCCTGTTAGTTCTCATCAAACTCAAGTTTCCCTGTTTGCAGTTGTAATGCCGTCGATGCCTCCCAACAGCGTTCCTCTGCTCACCACTCCTGACTCGGTCCTACTCTTCCGCTATGCTCTATCTTTCATGATCTTTAGGTGCCATTTAAGGCTGCTCCACATGTTCCTTCTTGCCTGAGTATTGTTGGTTTATAGTGTCCCTAAGTGAAGATATTATTCCTGTATGTTCTTTTCCATGTATCCTAACCTATACCTGCTTCTTGAACTACCCCTACCTATCTGATCCCTTCTGTACTATTTGCCTTTCCTGTTGCTGATCAGGACTGTCTGACCTGAATTTGAGCCTCTTGCCCTGACTCTCCACCCACTGCTCCACCGCTGCCTGATTACTTTTACCACTTTGATTCTTCTGTTGATGACCCGGCCTGATGAGTTTGTCTTCCCTACCTAATCCCCAGGACCAGCTGCCACCCACTCTGGGGCTAAGCTTGTGGAGCCACCAGCAGAAGTCCAGCTTCCAACCTAGAGGACACTTAGCCTGAGTTGCGTTTCTCACAGCACAGCGATGTACTTGGCACCAATGGAATAAACAGAGCAGAAGGATCTCTATAACAAAAATGTACAATAGGGTCCTCAATAGGTTCATGTCTTTATAACTCCCCACACTTGTATAGGAAGGCTTAGTGCTTACCCTTTTCATCCCTTTAAGGAAAGACTCAGACTCTTTTCCTCTTTGTTGTGGTAGGTGGAAGTTATTTGAAAGCCCTTCTCACCCCTTTAAGGATAGGCTTGATTCTCTGACTCTTTTCCTCTTTGTTGTGGTTGGTGGAAGCCATGTGGAAACCCTTCTCATCCCTTTTCTATTTGCTGTAGTTGGTAGTCACCATAGCCTATATACAATGTGTCTCTGTGATCTTTGCTCCTCTCCATTGATGGCCCCATAGCAGCTCCTCATCTTGGATTGATGCCATATTGACCAAATATGCAGCCGGCTTTCAGTCGTAGCAGGTAGGCCACACAGGAGTTAAGGCATACACGTCGTAGTAAATCTTCGTAGCAGTGTTTTCTCCTGCTAGATTTACATTGCTGTGAAAATGCCCAGTTTTGGCTCATAGGCATCATAAAAATGTTAATAGTTTTTTTGCGGTCGGATCATCTTTGCCAGAGTCTTAAAGCATTCATCAGCACGGTGCAATGGGACGCGCTTCGCCGGCCGCTGGGGTTTCTTGTTATTCATTTCAATTACTTAACCAGTTTGGTTATTAACACCCTTCCGTGTCGATGTGACACACCACTTACCGTTAAGAGCACGACATGTTATGCAATTCTAAGGTACTTGATCCCGCCACTGGCGTACGCCACCGCTTGGTATAATAGGTACAGGAACGTGTTTATATCCATAATAGCAGAATTTGCAGTAATGATTCAGCACCACAAATTCCACAAGCATTGTGGGGAGCGGGGGTCCGATGGCTCTCAAGTATCAGAAAGCTGTCTAACAAAAACACAGAGAGACAGGAATGCTGAAATAGTTGAACAATTTTTATGGTCCAGAACTTTCCAAGAAAAATATGGAGACGATTTTTCCTAAATCCACATTTGTGAAAATATTATTGTGGAGAAATGAGATGTATCACTGCGCATGGTGGGATTTCCAGCTATGAAGTATCACCCTCCATGATTAGTCAGATCGGTGTGGCAATGACCTGTCCTGGTAGATATAGCTTCTGTGTAGATGTAGAGAACGGGATGTGATGTCATCGTTGGTTGCTTCTCCAGGACAGAAGTATTAAAGGAGAACTACCAAAATGTCCATGTTAAAGATCTTTGAAAGGATAAAAGGGGAGAACTTTAAAAAGGCTATTGGTAGGGATGGATTTTAAGGGATGGTTCACACGTAGAGGGTTAGGGAAAGGGTTTGTCCGAACCTGAGCGTGCGGCATTTCATTGGCTGCAAAAGTTGGATTCAGCCCTAGGAAGCCTTGGACAACTTGGATACAGCCTGTGGCCTATGGCTACATCCATGTTTTCCAGGCATCCTTAGGGCTGCATCCAACTTCTTCAGCCACCGGTAATCAAATGCTGCACACTTGGGTTTGCCCATCTCTATACATAAGGCCACCATAGGGGACTGAGTGGTCTTCGCCACCCATCCTTCTTATTGGTCTTTGGTAATCCTGTTCATTTGAGAATATGTGGCATGCAAGATAGTTGCTGGCCTGGCTATATCAATATCTCCTATAGACCCTATGTGACTATTATAAGGAGTCTGAAACTGGTTCAAGAGGTCAATTTGCTTTTTGTCAAACTTTTTTTTGCTCTGGCCACAGGGTAGGGCTGGATTTTAAGGAGGAAACATTAGGCCATACACCGCCTTGGAGACCTGAAGGGTTTTCACCACTCACCCATCTTGTTGGTTCTTTGGTAATCCTGTCCAGTTGAGAAGATTTGGGAAGATGGCCACATATAGAAACATAGAAGATTGTCGGCAGAAAAAGACCATTGGGTCCATCTAGTCTGCCCTTTTAGAGAGTTGTCGGCTTGACCCTAACTTAAGGTCCCCACACACTTTACACTTATGTTGGTTGAACCCAGGGCCGATTCTAGCTTTTTTGCCGCCTGAGGCGAAAACTGACAAAGTGCCCCCCCCCCCCCCCCCCTCAGAGCAATAGTCAGGGAGAGAAGATCCAGGACAGGCACAGTGCAGCATCGCAGTGTGTATGGGACAGCACTATAGATAACAGTGTGCAGTGACCAGATTTTTTAACTGTTTGAGCCACTATGGGCCCCCTGGGAGCTTCAAAACAAACTACAATCTACAACTGCTGACCTCTGACCTCAGGAGCTGGAGAAGAGCCATAAAACGGGCTGCTCTGTTAACTCTTTCAGTACTGCAGAATGTAGAGTATTACTGTGCATCACTTACATTCTGCTATACAGAAAGAACTAGTTAACAGCAGAGCAGAACATGACTTTTATGCCTCTTCTCCTGCTCTTGCACTATGCTGAGGTCAACTCGGAGGTCGGCAGTGCAGAGAAGACATAATATAGCGTCCCCGCTGCTGGTAACTTTTTCTTTTCTACAGTGTGTAAGTGATGCAGTGTATAATAACTGCATTATTGAAAGGGTTAACAGCAGGAGACACTATATCTATGTCTTATGTGATGTGAATACCTGTGAATACGAGGCTTCCAGTGTCTCCTCAGCGCTTCTCATGAGGCAACTGACAGGAAACACGGCCGGGCACTGAGCCGTAACTAGTTGTAATGATAAGGACACAGGAGGTTGATGCTGCCCCCCTCAAGGGCTGTGTTATCTGCCGCCTGAGGCAAACACTTCACCTCACCTCATGGCAGATACGGGCCTGGTTGAACCCATCCCTGACAGCAGGTTTGGCTGTCCGTATAAAGTGTATGTAGTGCTTCCAAAACTCCACCGAACCCTTTGTTGTCGCCCCGGTGAGAGCCTCTATCTATAACTCTTATAGACTTCAGCATGTGTGATCACTTCTTTTGTATGTTACTTAGATACAGTTGGGTTGGGAGCAGGTCCTAATAGGCTCCCCACCATCTTTAATCTACCCTTGGCTACATCTTTTTTTATACTTTTAAAAGTGTATTCATATATAATCAGATAAAACATGGTACAAAGAACAGAATAAAGCATGACGACACTAACAGTATCATGACTGGCCTCTATATAACTTACTATTGGGGAGGGCTGGCTACTTTATAAGCCTATTGGAGAGCACTGGCCACTATATAAAACTATTGGGGAGGGCTGGCTACTATATAAGAGACTGTTTTAGGGACTGGCTTCTACAAAAGAGACTATCGGAGCAGGCTGGCTACTATGTAAGAGACTATGGGAGAGGGCTGGCTACTATATAAGAGACTATAAGAGATGGCTGGCTACTATATAAGAGACTATTGGGGAGGGCTGGCTACTATATAAGAGACTATAGGAGAGGGCTGGCTACTATATAAGAGACTATTTGGAGGGCTATCTACTATATAAGACATTATTGGGAGGGCTGTATCCTATAGTGGGCACTATTGGAAGGGCTGGATACTATATAAGACACTATTGGGAGGGCTGGATACTATATAAGACACTATTGGGGAGGGCTGGCTACTATATAAGAGACTATTGGGAGGACTGGCTACTATATAAGAGACTATTAAGGAGGGCAGGCTACTATATAAGACATTATTGGGAGGACTGGCAACTATATAAGAGACTATTGGGAGGGCTGGCTACTATGTAAGAAACTACTGGGAGGGCTGGCTACTATGTAAGATACTATTGGGAGGACTGGCTACTATATAAGACACTATTGGGAGGACTGGCTACTATGTTAGACACTATTAGGAGGGGGGCTACTATATAAGACACTATTGGGAGGGCTGGCTACTATGTAAGACACTATTGGGGGGGGGGGGGCTACTATATAAGACACTATTGGGGGCTGGCTACAATATGGGGCACTATCGGGGGGGGGGGCTGGCTACTATATTGGGCACAATTGGGTGTGTTGGCTACTATATGGGTCACTGTTAGGAGGGCTGGCTACTATGTGGGGCTCTAATAGTAGGCCTGGCTAGTATGTGGGGCACTATTGGGGGAGGGGGGATACTACATGGGGTGCAATTATGGGATTACCTACTGCTTGAGGGATATAATGGGTAACTACCATGTGGGGACAATTACTTTAAGATAGGCAGTGCCAGAAATGCCACATGCACTTTTTATTAAATATCAAGATTTGCCTGCGACTTTGTCCAATTTTAAAATTTTGGCCCACTGTGTATTTCAGTTTGACACCCCTGCTTTGCACCATGTTTGATACATCTCCCCCCTAAGTGTATGGAGACCATTAGATGCAGAATCTCTTCTAACAAGAGGTATGGATGTGATGACCAGGGGTTGCCGGTTGGTGTAGTAGTATAGCTGGGCAAGATGGTGGTGTACCCCTGAGGCACTTGTCACGGTGGCCAGGAGTGGAATGTGCCCACCTCTGGATATACCAACACACACTTTTTAGTAAGAACTGGTGCAGGTGTAGTGTGAGGAAAACACAGTGGGGGAGATTTATCAAACTGGTGTAAAGTAGAATTGGCTCAGTTGCCCCTAGCAACCAATCAGATTTCATTTTATTCCTCACAGATTCTTTGTAAAATGAAAGGTGGAATCTGATTGGTTGCTAGGGGCAACTTAGACAATTCTACTTTACACCAGTTTAATAAATCTCCCCCAGTGTCTGGTGAACTTAAACAGGAACAAATTCACTGTAAGTGTAGACTCACACAGGATGGATCCGCAGCGGATTTAACGCTGCCAATTCATAGCAAAATCCGCTGCGGATCCCTTGCCTGTATTTTCAATGAGATTACATACTTGCAGCGGGATTGACATCCCTGCGAGTATGTAAGTGACAGCCCCCTTAACCCCATACATTACCTGCTCCACGCTCCGGCTTGCTTCGAGAGTTCCCGGCTTGACATCCCGCTCAGCCCAGTGATCAGTGCACTGCCCCGCCACAGATTGGCTGAGCGGGATGTCCAGACACGGGCAGCCCCCGAAGCAAGCCGGAGCGTGGAGCAGGTTATATATGCTCAGGCTGGCGTTGGGGATAGTCCAGACAGTAGACTGACTTCCTGAATAGCACAACATAAGACATGGTCACCTCCAGGCGTAGGCAAGGTTTGTCCCCTTTTAGGTAGCTGTCCCTTGTTAGGTTTTAGCACTGGATACTGCTTGTGAGAGAAACAGAGAGCTAATAAGGACTCCTCACTGACAGCTCCTCTGGGCTAGACTACCTGGCAACAACTCACTCCAACTGTCTTTTTTACCTCAGTAAATATCCTGTTCTGTGATTGGGCAGAACTGCCCTGGAAGGCCCTGTATACTAGCCTGTGATAGGTGGGTGAGGTGTGTGTGGTACCCAGCTCATGGATTGGTTACATCAGAATCACCTGGCATAGCATCAACAAACAGTTATAATTAACCCTTTCAACATATATCTCCCTCAGCTGTGTACATGGTGTACAGGAGACAGTGACACCAAGTGGCAGAAAATAGGAAGTGCAGGCAGAGATAAAAAAAATACAGGTATAAATAGAAAATGTAGATGGAGTGCAGATACCCTTCATCCAAAGGGTCTTATACAAGAGTACCTTACTACAGGTGGGCAAGAACATAACAGGGTCCTCACCCACTCTGGAACACTGCATGAACATCTAGGGAATTTAAGTGTGTGTATTGTAAACAACAGGACAACATTTTGGGGTGCATTTATTAAGACATATTTAATAAAGCCCCGAATTACTATGGCAGGTTTACTCCTGTTTACGCCTGTCGTAGGGCTTGTGCGAAAATCTGCTCTGGATCAGGTGTAGATGTTGTTTCCAGGCATTGAAGAAGGCCTCACCTCCTCCCTGCCTTGCCGCACCCCCATCAGATTAGCAGGGCTTTCGCCTGCCGTACGCCACCTAAAACTCAAAATCTGTGCCTTTTTTGTGGCATACTCCAGGGGTGTATCTTTAAAGGGGTTCTCTGGTGATTTTTTTTTCTTTCAAATCAACTGGTATTAGAGATGAGCGAACCGGGTTCGGGTTCGAGTCGATCCGAACCCGAACGTTCGGTATTTGATTAGCTGGGGCTGCTGAACTTGGATAAAGCTCTGAGGTTGTCTGGAAAACATGGATACAGCCAATGACTATATCCATGATTTCCACATAGCCTTAGGGCTTTATCCAACTTCAGCAGCCACCGCTAATCAAATGCCGAACGTTCGGGTTCGGATCGGCTCGAGCATGCTCCAGGTTCGCTCATCTCTACCTGGTATACATTCCAACTGTATTCTTTCCAGTCTGACACAGTGCTCTGTGCTGCCACCTCTCTCCATATCAGGAACTGTCCAGAGCAGCAGCAAATCCCCTTAGAAAACCTCTCCTGCTCTGGACAGTTCCTGACATGGACAGAGGTGGCAGCAGAGAGCACTGTGTCAGACTGGAAGGAATCCACCACTTTCTGCAGCTGAGAAGTATGGGAACACTTAAGATTTTTAAGTAGAAGTAAATTACAAATCTATATAACTTTCTGACACCAGTTGATTTTCGCTGGAGTACCCCTTTAATAAATCTGCCTCTTTGTATTGATGAAAATACCCAGAGCAGTAAGTCATGTATGTTGTGCGTTTTTTACCGGTCACCCGTCCTGTTTAACCTTTCTTAGGTAACGTCAGGTTCTTGTCTCCCCAGATTATTGTATGACACAGACGCCGGTCACATGAGCTTTGTGGAAGAAGTGTTTGAAAACCAGGCCAGACTTCCCGGTGGGCAATGGATTCATATGACTGAAGCCTACACAGACGTGGTGAGAAGCCTATACTGTGCTGATAGATACACCGAGGTTATGTGCAATGGATATAATGATATAATACTCTGTAATATAATTCTCGTATATTCTGCTGTGAGTATAGGGACTGTAGGGGAGGGTAGGAATGTACGGAGATCTGAGCTACCTCCTTAGATGAGAAAGCCTGGATGTGTCTGGACATTTCATACACAACACAAGAACCGATGCTTATGGCTCCCCAGATTGAGATTTAGATGGAACATTACAGATAGATCTTTGACAGACAATCATTGATTATGGCACAGATCCTGCACTGAAATTCTGGTCTAATCTGTATTACAGGGACACAAACCACAAACATCGGGACAGCTTTACTATTCTAACTACAACTAAATTATGGCTCAAAGTTTGCACCGCTTTACTATGTTTTACACTGTTGTGCCTTGTGTGTCTTTCACCTTCTTAGCACTGTCTTTGTACAGACTTTGACTTGAAGTCCAGGTAGTTCAAAAGTTTAAGGGTGCCTTCACACGTAGCGGATTTTCCGCAGCAGATTTGACTAAATGAATGAACACAGCATCAAGTCCGCGCCATTAAATCCGCTGCGGATCCGCAGCAGATCCACAGCAGATTTGACAGTGCGGATTTAATGCTCTGTTCATTCATTTAGTCAAATCCGCTGCGGATAAAAAAGCTATGTGTGAAGGCACCCTTAATCACAAACTGAGACCTGTTGCCATCATGAGTTATAGCAGCTGTCCAATCTGACTCCATACAGGAGTCGGGCTCCATTATAGTCTATAAGGCCCATCAGTGGGATCAGCTTATCGGTCTTCCCTCGAATCAGACTCAATACAGGACTCCATTATAGTCTATGAGGGCTGACTACTGCTATCAGTGGGATCGGGCTACTGGTCGGCTGTCTAGTCTTGACTCATTACAGGAGTCAGTCTCCATTATAGTCTATGAGGGCTGACTACTGCTATCAGTGGGATCGGGCTACCAGCCAGAGAGTGCAGCGAGCTCCCCTGCACTGTTCCTGGCTGTAACTCCCGATGGCAGCGGATATTAGGACAACATGTCTACAGTTTTTACAGATGACAGTAACACTTCAGGCATCATGTGATAATCCTATTTTTCGCTTTTCAGAATGGAGAAAAAGTTCTCCCTAAAGATGAGATTGAATGTCCTCCTGGATGGAACTGGGAAGATGAAGAGTGGACAACGGATATTAACCGAGCTGTGGATGAGCAGGGTAAGAGGATAGCGCCATCCACAGGTGGTCGTAGTATCGGACCTGCACCACGGCCAGTGATGTCACAGATGCATTGTAGATCAGCTGCATAGTCATTGTTATTCTCATTGTTGCTACGATATTCTTGTTTTCTTCAAATTTTCCCTGTAACAGACTTTTTTAAGGTGTGCACCATTTTACAAAAATTACAAAAGTTTAGTTTTGAGCTCTTTACTAATGATGAGCGAGCCCGACGAACAGCTGTATCCATGTTATCCAGGACTCCCTAGGGCTGCATCCAATGTCTCCAGGCAGCAGAAGTCAAATGCTGAGCGCTCAGACTAACCCGGACATTTGTCAGGTTCTCTCATCACCTCTCTATACTGATGGTTCACGTATCACCCAGAGAGGCACTTCCATCCAGGGACTGGCTGCTGATTTCCAGGAGTGCACTGACACCTTCAGGCCATGAAGCGGAATAAAGATGAGCTGCTCTGACTCAACAAATCACACAACACTATTCAGAGGTCTAATAAAACCCCCCCCCCAAAGAAACCATAAATAAAAAGTAGCAAAAAGGAAACGTTAAAAAGCCTGTACATTATTATGCTTTTTTGGTGGTTTTTGAAACAGATTTATAAAATTTTTTTGAACTTTTGTGAATTTTGTCCCATGAAGCTGGTATGTTTATGCTTATCTGTGTTATGCTTTTTATTGTGTGTATGTGTATATATGCTTATCTGTGTTATGCTTTTTATTGTGTGTATGTGTATATATGCTTATCTGTGTTATGCTCACAGACTCTTTGGAAAATGGAAGGTGGAATCTGACAATTTGATTTGACACCAGTTTGATAAATCTCCCCATATGTGTATATATGTTTATCTGTGCTATGCTATGTTTATAGTGTGTTTTGATGTGTGTGTGTGTGTGTGTGTATATATATATACATATATATATATATATATATATATATATATATATATGTGTGTGTGTGTGTGTGTGTGTTTATCTGTGTTATGCTCTGTATAGTGTGCATTGTTATGTATATATATATATATATATATATATATGTATATATATTTATAAATATACATGTCTACATGTGTTATTCTATGTTTATAGTGTTTGTGTGTGTGTATATATATATATATATATATATATATATACACACACAATATATATAGTGTGTTTTTTGTACCTCTATAACTTTTTGCAGGTTGGGAGTACGGCATCACCATTCCACCCGACCGCAGACCCAAATCCTGGGTTCCTACGGAAAAGATGTATCACACCAACCGGAGGAAGCGCTGGGTCAGACTGCGCCGGAGGGATCCCAGACAAATCGAGATTTTGAAAAAGGTGAATTTAACCCTTAATGATCTCATTTCTTTATTTTAATTTTTTATCCACATAGTGACCCTGCTCCCAGGCCTCGGGAATATTTCCAGGGGTATACAGGGGTAAAAGTGGCATCCTGGTATAACTACAACTACAATAATAAAGAGAGCATACCGACATGAGAATCTCTCTGACAAGTCTCCTTTGTTATATCACACAGACTTGTCCATAATTTTGATCTCCCGATCTCTAGGATGAGCTGGGAGAAGCATGCAGGTGAAGGTTTCATTCCCCCGCTCGCTGCCTTTTGTATCTCTCTACAGTGAGTTGAGAAAGGCCGAGATCCAGGGAGTGAAGCGCTCAGCCCCATGCTTCTCCCATCTTGTCCTAATCTTTTGTGCTAAAGTTTTAAGTCTGTGGAAAGAATTTTACTATTTACTGACAACAGGCAAAGATCTCTAATATTTTAAAAGGGGTAGGTCACCAAAAATTTTTTCTTTCAAATTAACTGGTCCCAGAAAGTGCCAGAGATATTTAAGTTTCTTCTATTAAAAAATCGTACGTTTTCCAGTACTTATCAGTAGAGATGAGTGAACCAGACGGATTTCTGGTTCGTATGAATCAGAAATCTCGGCGGCTGACTCCCGCTGCCTGCTCCCTCAGTGCAGCGGGTGGATACATTGTAAGGAACGCCTGGAAAACTGGGATACAGCCATTGGCATTGGCTGTATCCAAGTTTTCCAGGCGTTCCTTACGATGTATCCACCCGCTGCACGGAGGGAACAGACAGCGGGGGTCAGCCGCCGAGATTTCTGATTCATACAACCAGAAATCCGGCTGGTTCGCTCATCTCTACTTATCAGCAGCTGTATGTCCTGCATGAAGTGGTGTATTCTTTTCAGTCTGACACATTGCTGATAAGTACTTGAGATTTTTTAATAGAAGTAAATTACAAATCACAGGCACTACGGTCTCTACCTGGCATCTATATCGATAAAGTCTCTTTCTGCATTGATCTCATCACACATCGAGACGTTCCAGGCCGCATATCTCACCACTAGATGTCTCTATCGGACTGCGGTGCAGGACTGCCCCATGTGGTATATTCTCCATCCATGAAACATCTTATTGAAAGCTGAGAGTAAACATGCGCCCAGCAGCCCAGGGCTGCCAGATGCACTTCTTATAACCTGTAACAGTGATACCACATAGCATGGTTTAAAGGACGAAAACCCAGAGATCCTTAGAAAGGCTAGCACAAGGGCTCGTGGGGCTCTCAGAGCAAGCTCACGTCTGTTGTGCTGCATGTCCATATGGCATACTAATGACTCTCTGTAGAACCACGATATCTATGGATCCCATACAGCATCTCAATAGACATACATATTGGCATAAAGAAACTTATTGGATATCTGTTCTCCTAACCCAAATGCTCAATAGTATTAAGCAGAGTCGCTGAATTCTTCAAGTTTGACAACGTTCTCCGAACCTGAACACTCAATAGTGTTGAGCGGAGTTGCCAAACTGTTTGGGTTCAGCAACATTCTCTGAACCCAAATGCTCAATAATGTTGAGCAGAATTGCCAAACTGTCCAGGTTCAGCAACGTTCTCCGAACCGGAATGGTGAGCAGTTACATTTTAGATGCCTGGAGTATGGAGAATGTTGCCGAACCCAAACAGTTCGGCAACTCTGCTCAACACTTTTGACAACCCATATCTCCTGTGCTTAGGAGTGGACACCTACCTCTACTTTTCTAATTTGCTTAATAGAGTATATTTTTAGCTGGGTATACCTACACTACAATCTACCATCTATGGTGCTTCCCTGTTAGATCACTCAGTTCTTCCATTGGAGTCATTCCAGTAAAATGCTACTGTGTGTAGCTATTGCTGTTACATATTAGTAGACTTACCAAACTGTTCTCGCTTAACAACATCCTCCAAACCTGAATGCTCAATGGTGTTGAGCGGAGTTGCCAAACCGTTTGGGTTCGAAAACATTCTCTAAACCAGAACACTCAACAGTGTTGAGCAAAGTTGGCAAACTGACTCCAGACACCGGGAGATTGGAGAATGTTGCCGAACCCAAACAGTTCGGCAACTCTGCTCAACACTATTGACAACCCATATCTCTTGTACTTGGGGTGGACACCTATACCTACTTTTCTAAGGTGCTAAATAGGAAATATTTTTAGCTGGGTATACCTACACTACCATTTACCTTTGGATGGCAGATGTCAGGTAAAAGAAGAATCTGGCATGTTCACCATGTCACCTTTTCTCTTACTCATAGCACAAGCCCGACGAGTCTGAGAGTGAAGGCTGGGAGTACGCCTCTCTCTTTGGATGGCGGTTTCATCTTAAGTATCGAAAGACAGACAGCTTCCGCAGGCGGAGGTGGAGAAGACGGATGGAGCCCCTGGAGCAGACAGGAGCCGCGGCCGTCTTTGCTTTAGAGGGATCTTTGGTAAGTGACGGTTCATTGCTTTTTTATGTTGGTCATATCAATAAAGTGATGCTCAATCTTTACGCCACTATGAGGTGATCCATTGGGAAATTGACTTATTAGCAAAAATATTGGCGCAAAAATTTTTTGGTGCCAAATCTGCTCTTTTTTTTTTTTTACTCATAAATAGTGTTAAATAGAGAAGCTGAAGTTTCCAGCAACCTTCTCCAAATCTTAGAATTTGACTCCCCTGCAGAGGATGGCTACCGTCCTAAGGAGTCCTGTAAAACATGGATACTGTCATAGGCCATTAACTATATCCATGTTGTCAAGGACTTCCTAGGGCTGCATCCAACTTAGGTTCGTCTTCTCCACCCAACACTACTGATAAAGCCATGTAGCCAAGACCCAGGAAATTATAGGGGTATCACAATATGGGGTCCAGTTTCCGGAATTCTCGCTGATCACTTGATTGAAAGGATCGTAGCATCTCATTGAGTGTTTGTTCTTTATTGTTCACTATTAAAGAGGTTATCCAGCGCTACAAAAACATGGCCACTTTCTTCTAGAGACAGCCCCACTCTTGTCTCCAGTTCAGGTGCGGTTTGTAATTAAGCTTTATTCCCTTCAATGGAACCAAGTTACAAAACCTACACCCAAACTGGAGACAAGAGCGATGCTGTCTTTGCAAAAAAATGACCATATTTTTGTTGCGCTGAATAACCTCTTTAAAGTAAAGGAGAGTGAGCTGTAATACCAGGTGAACCACTACCAAAGTATGACGACGTGTCAAGTAAACAATAGAATGGATGAAGTGTCCTTTAAATCAGATGACTGGTGCATGACAGCTACTGATCTGATCCATGGATAGACTATCAGTATGTTAGTCCTGGAGAACCCCTTTAAAAACTTCTCAGAAAAGTCAACAATCGTTACCCAGAAAAAGATAAAAGTGGTTGCAGAAGGTTCTATGTGCTATACAATAGACTACCTCTCAGTTCTGCACAGACTTTTTCTTGGTCCCCAGTAGAACACCATAAGAAATTATTTGGGACATATACCCGAAGAAACAATAAGATGTGTGCCATCTCTGAGTTTGGTATAAGGGACACATTGTGTTGGCAAACAAAATGAGACTTCTTAAAAAATGATTCATTCCTTAGCTTTATTACAGACAAGACCAAACGAAACCCTCTGTTCATGATCGATGCTCAGTTGTTCCACTGGTTCTGAGCTTTGTGAGCAAAAATAGAGCCAGATCATGTTCTCCGCATGAGGCCATGTACATTCCGGTGGCTTGGTGGATTTGCCAGGAGGACATGACCTCGGGCCACAATGTACTACAGTGTATAACAGGTCCTTCATCAGAGACCCCTCATAGAAACCACAAATCCCAACTCATTCCATTGCTGGCTGTCGGTGCCAAATAACGGGGATCCTTTACCAAGCTGCATTAGGGGTCCAGGGAATATAAGGCATAAAAAATGTCCTTGGGTCGATCCTCTTAACCTTTCTCCATACGTCTTGCCAGATTTGGTGATTGCTTAATATCCGTTTCTGTCAGTGTTAGTGGAAAAGGTTATCTCTTCTAACACCGCGGGATGGCTGGGATTTGCCAGTGGTCTGGCAGTAATATAGAGAAAACATTTCTCCGTCTTCATTTGCTACTTAGCCTGGCTGTGTGAACTCCTTCCCGTCTGTGCACGGAGAGCGAGGCTGCAGGGAGCTGCTCGGGAGGTTTGGGGTGAGGGGTAATCTCCGCTCTTTCATGTGGGCTTTCCCATAATGGGGTCAGGCCTGGTTTTACAGTAATACAATAAAGTCCTACTGTTAGGCTTGGATTAGCAGGAATAGATGCAGGGAAACCTTGAAGAAGAGGAAAAAAGAGGAAATTCAGCACTGACATGGTCCAAGAAAAGGTAGACATCTAACTGGCCTACCGTGATGGTGATCTGGTTAGGGTTCAGGGAGTCTAATATGAGGAGCAGTCCCAGTTCAGTGGTTTCACATCTGATTCCATCACTATATACTAACTGGAGCATGAAGGCTGTATGGTTTTGGTGAAATCTCATCGCTGGGACCCCCACAAATCACTAGAACAGATACCTAAGTTCCTTCTTACTACACCACCGCGGTGGATTATGATGGGAGCTGCAGTCGAGAATTCATCATGTGCCTCCATTTTGGTCTTATAGGGCTGACGGAAACAGTGGAGTGTAAGCACTACTTCCATAGACACTGAATAAAGCGCTCCAATGAGAAAACCCCATGTTCTAGTGCTCACTAGAAATATAATCTTTCTGGGACAACCAATAGAAAGTGTTCCAGAAAGCTAGAAGAACATGGAGAGAAGGAAAGCATTGAATTCCGAACTCACAGTATCCACGGTACAGTAGGTGCTTTACCAATCTACTATGATGGTGGCTTTGTCTGTGGTGCCATACATTCTCAGGAACTGTCAGACAAATGTTCCTTTAGCTCACATTTCTCTTTTCTATCTTCCCCATACACATGAATTCTATTTTATTGCATAATCCTGGCATCATGATGACATCATAGGAAGACCCCAGTGATGTCACTGCTGTAGAAATATTTCTGTGGTGTCTCTCAGAACTCTACTGATTAGATATACTATGGCCTATGCTAGTGCCATAATATAGTGCTCCCCAGCTTCTACCCAGTGGTCTGTACTCTTCTAGCCTGTTCTGGTAGTCCTTATTTGGGGCCTGTGGGTCCTTACCGTTATGTGCTCCCAGGCTTTAGGGCCCACATGTGATTGCAAACCACCAGGCACAATGGACTAATGGATAAAGTAACTAGTAATGAAGAACTGATATACAAAACCAGAGGTACTTTACATTCTTTCCAGCTCCTGGGCTACATCCCAGTACGGAACTGGCGGTTGAGCCACTTTGAACAAAAGACTTAAATAACTGCTATAGCCTATACGGCTTCAAGCTCAATATCGATAGGACATTGACAAGGACCAAATAACTGGTGTCATCGATGGGCGTTCGATTCTGCTTCCAGCAAGGACCCCCCTAAATTCTGAGAGCTAGTGATTGATGAACACCAAACCAACAAGCAAATGCTCCATATATTACCCCCCCTTCCTATTGAGCATTATCCATCCATTCTTTAGAATCCAGACTACACATGAGCCTATGGCAGGAAAGAGTTAAACTTCCCAGTCCCGCCACTGAATCCAGTGCTGTTTGCACTTCCCGGTAATTGTCATTCTGTTTGTTTTATAAAGACGTTTCCACCAAACCTTCCATAAGCAATTTTTGGAAAAACTCAAACATCCTGCGCCGTTCCACTTTCTTGCTATTTTTATAGATCATTTGCTGGTGAACAGTGAAGGATTATTGTAGGTTACCGTAAGATACAAGGGCCGAAGTTAAATGAATAATACACAAACCCCGCCGAAAAGAAAAAAAACTAAAAATCTTGATCATTAACTTCTGACCCAGAGCTGTAGACTCTATGGGATTCTCTATTAAATCTCCAGACTCTGTGCTCTGGGCATGTAAGAGACTTGTGCTGGTGGATGTGTCACATTTCCTAATTTGCTTACATTGGACAGAACCTCGCACCCATGATCCTCTCCGCTTGGCCTTATTCTTCGTACTCCATTTATTGAAGAGTGAACTTTTAACACTGCCCGCCATGCAGCTAAATACATCACAGCCGGTGTGTGCCGTATATCACAGGCATTATAGCATGAAATTACCCAGGAATTCTTCCTTTCTGCAATCTCTATGACTTATTGCCCAGGCCACACACGGGGCATGGTGGGCCAAGGAGGGATAATGCAGCGTATTGTAACCAGAATGTACGCAGTCTTGGCTAGTGGCTTTTTGGCATCGTACCATCGTACGTAGTATTACTTCTCTCTACGGACCGGTCACATGGTTGGAAGTAAATTATTTGGCTTATGTTGTTAGAATAGCTTCGCGATCCAGGAGCCTATGTGATGCCAATGTGGCTACATTCGTCGTTGCTTTGTGAGTTTCAATTCGCTTTGTGGTTGTAGTGTATATCGGAGGTATTGGGAGAGTTTCCCAATGTGTAACTCTGACCATTTCCTCTAATGGATGCCATTCTATAGACACTCCCAGGCTCCCAAAAGGTCTTCAGACCATTTCACCTTTTGGTATGACAGGTGACATTCAGCTCTGCCTCCTCCCATTCCTCTTGATCATAATATCATTTGAAATGTTTCTACTACCGGTTTGGAAGCAGCGGTGGTAAATTGAGCTGATTTGTATTTGGAAATACACAACTCTGTCTATATAAAGACTCAAAGCTGAGTAAGAGTAAAAGCCAAGCCATGAGGAGGAAATAACTGCCTGTAGAGCTCAAAGACAGGATTGTGTGGAAGCACACATGTGGGAAAGAGGGCAAGGGTAGCACAGGCCAACTAGAATATTCTTTACTGAGGAGGGCCTACACAGCTTGGCTATCGGTGGTGAATATACTTGTGTCCATGGTTAGGTGCATTACGATTCACTATTGCTGGATGTATGGCTAAAAAATCACGATGTGTAAGCACTCAATGTTTTAGAAGAGTTTAGTGTTGGCAAAAGAGTCCTTGCATAGCTTACCTTACCTCCTGAAATGCCACATGGTGCCATGATCACTGAGTCCGACTTGACTCAGATTAGACTCACTGGCAAAGTCAGAGCTATGGTTAATGCGCTTCACGGCAGGGTTTAGCTAAGAAACAGGGAACAGGGAGATCAAACTAGGCCTAAACATTTCCTCCTCACATTGCCTAGCAGGACAGCTGCTGACTACTGTTGGAGTTCACACAACCAAAAAAATAGTTGTTCTCGGTGTCAGTCAGCTGATGGGCATCATTTAACCCCTTAAGTGCTGCGATCAAGAACCCAATCTCCAATCATAACCCCCACAGTCAGTGGTCAGTGTAAACAATCTCTGATGGCTTTCCAATGGTTGTTGAATGCTCACTTTGCCCTCCTTTTTTGAGACCCTTTACTCAACCGATCATGTTTCCTAGCTAGATATTCTTCCTGGGAAGGACTCGGCAAAGGAAAGGCTCCTGTACAGAGACCACAACATCCACCATATCAAGTAGCCCCTTCATTCAATATCTAACTCTTTTAGGAGTCTGATGATATGACCAGGGAAATTCCAATGCCAGGTATCCATCCACAGACAGCTTTTTCGGGGTGGAGCCCCTCATCAGTGTGAAGCAGGGTTCTAAATATTGGGGGCAATGTCTAGTAGACCAATACAGTAAACTGATCACTGATCTCAAGGAGACCAGCCAAAGAAGACATTGTTGGCTGCTGGTTAAAGTGCTCAATACAGTGATATCCTAAGTGCATTGTCCCCAGGGAAATATCAATATGCAAAAACTTCTGTGGAGCCTCAGTTACGAGTCTCAAAACACAGGACTAGCCTGATATCCCTCCAGGGAAGGACCCTGAAAAAGGTGGGCTCCGGTATGGAGACCACCAAAATCACCATATTAAGTGGCTCCTTTAGTCACTATCCAACTCAGTTATGAGCCTGATGATATGACCTGGGACATCCCAAAGCCAGGTATCCATCCACAGACAGCTGTTTTGGGGTGTTGCCCCTCATCAGTGTGGAGCAGGATTCTGCATATCGAGGGTAATAACTAGTACATAAATATGGCAAACAGATCATTGATCTCAATGAGACCAGCCAAAGAAGACACTGTCGGCTGCTGGTTAAAGTGCTCTAAACAGTGAAATCCTACTGAAAGTGACACAACCAGGCTGCCCCTTCCAGACGTTTCTCATGCGTGCGTCTTCTCGCACGCTGTTTTGGTCTATGACCACATCTACTGAGCTGTCACTTGGCTGACACACCACAAATTTCCTTTAGACGTAGCGCGATAGTACTTGGACCGGTTCCCCAGGAGTTTTACACAAAGCAGGCAGGACTGGTGCGGACCACCTAGGTCTTGTGGCAGCGATCTCTGGAGCCTGCGGAGAACCAGCTGTGTCATGTGTCACCTCCCTCATAATATGCCTAGGTGTCACGTTGACGCCTCGCAGAAGGCTCCTCAATGACTTTTCCTGCTATCAGGGCTTCGGATTAAATAAACCAGTCACCGGTAAAAAGCTTCCGACACGCCGCAGGGAAAATGTAATTTACATCTTATTATCTCTGATTATTTATATAGAGAAAACCGCATAGAGTGTTCAAACGTCCATTGACTTCACAGTGGTTTCCAGAGGAGACTTTGTATACAGCTGTGATATAGTACAGCAGAGAGAGTCTGTGCACCGGTGTATAACACGTGCCATCCTACACTGTGCGTCATGGTAATAAAATGTCATCTCTGTAGGGTTAGGAGCCAGCAGCCTGGGAGGGTTACAAGTGTAGTCATGTGATCTGGACCATGCAAAATTATTTCAGTGCAGTGTGGTTATGTGGTCTGATCAGTGCAGGGTCATCACAATGCAGTGTGGTCATATGATCAGGTCAGTGCAGGGTTATTACAGTATTACAGTGCAGTGATATGATCAGGCTAGTGCAGGGTTATTACAGTGCAGTGCAATCTACATGCCGTGGGCCAGGGTAGCCTTCTAAGTGTTGTGGCAGCTAGGTGGGTGTTGGGTCACTTGGGCATTTGTCACGGTGGCCAGGAGTGGTGTTGGAACCCACCCCCGGGCAAACGGGCACTGCGCTTGAGGAAGGGATAACCCAAGTGTACGGGTAGGTGCAGGGTGCGACAAAAGTAGGCCAGGGTCCAGCACTTAACCAGTAACATAGTTTACTTGTAGACTTCAGTGCAATACAAGATAGTAATCAATATCTTGTAACAGTAGCTTGTAGGCTTTAGGATTCAGGTACAAATAGATAATAAAAGAGGTAGTAGTAGTAGTAGTTGCAACTCAGAAGAGAAGGGGGGTTTGTCTTGGGTCCCTTGTCCAATGTAGTAATGTGCTCTACTAGGGATAAGGTATTAGAAGTGAAATAAGAGGAATACTAGTACTCACGTTTAGATAAGTGTATCTAACCGCCCTATGCCCAAATTAGTTCACAGAGTGCCAAGTTTGGGTTGTACAAGCCCTAGGCCTTTGTCTCTAGGAGTAGTAGACTTTCCAAGGTTCCCCAGAAGAGCTGTGCGTTGCGCAGTAGGATACGTCAGCTCCGTTTGAGCGATTTGTCCTTCTGGGGTCAGTACCTATCTTGTGAAGGCCCTGCACCTTTCAGAAGTATCCTTGGCATGGACAAGGTTATTCTCAGAGGACGACTTTTCCCCTCTGTAAGCTTCTAGCACTGCATGCTAGCTGTGGTCACTTGCATAGAGAATCTTTCTTGGTGTGTCTCTTCCTCCACCTCCACTAACTAGAGAAGGACCTCCCACCAGGAACTTACCTTCCTTTTATAGGGGCATACTAACCTCTACTGTGATTGGTGGGGCTGTGTTGTGTGCAGAGAGAAGAGCTAGGATAGGAGAGAGAAAGGAAGGAAAGCACCTGCACCTGTGATAGGACGAGAATACATATGGGACATAGAACAATTAACCCAATGCTTCCTTAAGCTGTGCTTAAGACATAAGTGCATAATAAAGAAAGTGACACCTAGTGGGATAGAAACACATAATACAGTCACCCGGCCGATCTGAAAAGATCATCCTGGCCTACACTGCGGTATCCGGGCTGATAATCTTTCGACCCACAGAGTACTGATGCGGGCGCATCAGAACTCCCCACTGCACACAGTGAAGCCAGCGGCCAGAGCTGCTCACTTCATTTTGTGAACTGACAGAGCTTTCTGCGGCCTGCGACATGTCAGTTCTTAGCGGCGCCGCAAGAGATCCCAGCCGGAGCGTATACTATGTGTATACGCTTCGGCCGGGATCCCATAGAAGACTAGTCAGCGTTGCTTTTCGTAAAAAGTACGGCTGTTGTTGCCGATTGCACGTTGTTACGTTTTGTGAACATAGCCTAACAGTATAGTGCACTCATATGATCTGATCAGTGTACGGTATAACAGTATAGTGCAGTCACATGATCCGGTCAGTGTACAGTATAACAGTATAGTACAGTCCCCTGATCTGGTCAGTGTACGGTATAACAGTATAGTACAGTCCCCTGATCTGGTCAGTGTACAGTATAACAGTATAGTACAGTCCCCTGATCCGGTCAGTGTACAGTATAACAGTATAGTACAGTCCCCTGATCTGATCAGTGTACGGTATCACAGTATAGTACAGTCCCCTGATCTGGTCAGTGTACGGTATAACAGTATACTACAGTCACATGATGCGGTCAGTGTACGGTATAACAGTATAGTACAGTCCCCTGATCTGGTCAGTGTACGGTATAACAGTATAGTACAGTCCCCTGATCTGGTCAGTGTACGGTATAACAGTATAGTACAGTCCCCTGATCTGGTCAGTGTACGGTATAACAGTATAGTACAGTCCCCTGATCTGATCAGTGTACGGTATAACAGTATAGTACAGTCCCCTGATCTGGTCAGTGTACGGTATAACAGTATAGTACAGTCCCCTGATCTGGTCAGTGTACAGTCTAACAGTATAGTACAGTCCCCTGATCTGGTCAGTGTACGGCATAACAGTATAGTACAGTCCCCTGATCTGGTCAGTGTACAGTATAACAGTATAGTACAGTCCCCTGATCTGGTCAGTGTACAGTATAACAGTATACTACAGTCACATGATGCGGTCAGTGTACCGTTATCACTGTACAGCACAGTCATATTATGGACCCTCCACCAGGACATATACTGATGAGAAGAGTCCCTCTGACCAGTTGTTTCTCTCCTCTTCCAGGGTGGAGTTACAGATGACAAAAGTGACGATGGAAGAACCGCTAGCACCCTGAGCCTAGGAGTGAACCGGCCGACCATATCCTGCATTTTTGATTGTTAGTATAGCGTTATGTGATGTTCAGGTTTCGGGTCTTTTTCTTTGTGTAATATTTGATAATCTTTTTGCTTTTGTGTCACAGATGGGAACCGATACCATCTACGCTGCTACCTCTACCAAGCCCGGAACCTCATTCCTATGGACAAAGACAGCTTTTCAGGTAGGACGGCTATTTTACAAAATAGCTCTTCTCTCTGCACACTGTGATTACCCCTCCTGGCATTACAAAGAAGCTACAGTGTTGCAGATAAAGCCTGCCAGGAGGGGAAGACAGAGAGAAAGCCTTAGGCTTTATTCACACGTTCCGTGTTCCCTCCGTGTTCGCTGCATGGCTTTGTCATTACAGGCGCGATCATTTAAACAGTTTCCCCGCTCCCAGCATGATATTGATACATCATGCCGTGTGGGGAAACTGTCCAATACAAGGATTCACCGTCCATGCTTCACGGAGCGAACACGGAATCCAGCCTTACACACAGATTATTGTATCTTCAGCAGAAAGCAACAGCTGAGAACTGGGGGAAGGAAACTGAATAGACAATAACAAGTATGGAAGGAATTGTTAGTCTCACCATGAGCAGCTACATATCAGACGTTATGGTTGAGTGGAATACCCCTTTAAGCCTAATGACACCTGTACTGATCCTGAGTATTCAGTCATTATCCAGTAGTCAGACCCTTCCCACCCATAAGGTGTTGACATCCTAGTAATGGGAATAACCCTTTATAGTCCATGTCATGTAGTGTTTTCTATGAACGCTCCTCTCCTCTGCGGCCTCTGCTCTCCGCTGTCACGAACAGGAAACTTTTTTTTTTTTGATGCGTCTCCTGAAGTTTAAAGTGGGGGAAAAACGTTTCTGTCTCACAGTACACAGTTATTTTCAGACCCCTCAGTCTTTCCATCTCCCCCCCCCCCCAGCTCTCTCTAACCCCCCCACCTTCTCCTGACCTCCACAGGCCGCGCTCCGAGCCGTTCAAAGAGCTCCCTTCATATCATGTTTGTTGTAAATGAAAGAATTGATTGAAACCACTGGAAAGGAAAACACCTGACTCCGGCAAATCCATAAAAAAAAAGAAAAAACCTGCTTTATTATTTATTTTCGGTACCAAACACTAAATTAAGGCGATTCCTGCCCCCTGGAAAATCCATCCTGAGTGTTAAAAGCCAGGTATGTTTGCTCGGACCCAGACCAAAAATTTTCGAGAATTTATAGTGGAATTAAAAAGTCTGCATCCTACCGTTAAACTCCTCGGTGACATAAAAATGTCTTCCAGGTGATATATATAGTGTGGGCCAAAGGCAGGGGGCAGCGGGGGGTTAGGAGCGGCCGGGGGTGGGGGTGGGGTACATTTTCACGCGCTCCGCAGCTTATCGCAGCTCGTTCTTATAGAAATTGTCTCATAGACTTAAACGGGCTGCGGAGCTGCAGACACAACGCTACAAATCACCGGGTTCCAGGAATAAATCCCTGGTTTTATTAGTGGAAATTAATTGCCTGGGCGTGAGGCGCCCGTCTCTGGAGAGCTGGAGAGTTAGTGCTCCGTCTGCTCAGAACATACAGTAAACACATGACATTAGTGGGCGCGGGCATCGCTGGACGCCACCTGTCGGAGTATTAGCGGCTAACCTGTCAACAGTCACTTACATTCTGTATGATTGCCCGAACATTAAATCTAGCGCCAGCTCAGCCGCTCTCTGTGCTAAAGGGTCAGGTGGAGCACGGGAAGCTTTTAGGGGGAAAAAAATCATATATATATATATATATATATATATATATATATATATATATATATATATATATATATGGGGAGATTTATCAAACACGTTGTAAAGTGAAACTGGCCCAGTTGCCCCTAGCAACCAATCAGATTCCACCTTTCTTTCCTCACAGACTCTTTGGAAAATTAAAGGTGGAATCTGATTGGTTGCTAGGGGCAACTGAGCCAGTTTTACCTTACACCATGTTTGATAAATCTCCCCCATAGTGTACACAAGAATGGACAGATGTAAGCTACCTCTAAACAAGTACCAATATATCATACACTGTATATACAGTGCCATACAGTGACCACATAGGGGTTAGATACCTGTTCCACCCAGGGGTTTGCAGAGAGTTATCATAATGCAGACCACTGTCAAAACGGCAATAATTATCTGTGCATACATAATTTAAAGGGGGTTATCTGGCCAGTGCTTCTACCCCCCCCCCCCCGTTCTATTAATCGTAGTGGGGGGGGGGGGGGGGGCGAAGGGAACACGACTAACTGCACTGGAACTGCACCATCGAGACATAGCTTCCTCCTCAGAGACTCCTGTAGATTTGTCTAACCTGCCGATAGTTCCCCTTTAAACAAAACTATCCCCCCCCAAGATATTATATTGGCTTCAGCATGATTTTGTATAGTTCTTTTACTTCCAGTGTTGTGTTGTCTCTGTCTCCTCCCACTCTCTGGAGACAACACATCATCCTCTGCTGTCTCAATAAGCTTGGCAATAAGCTCAATATCTTGTCTCTGAGCTCTAGCCCCTTTCCCTTAGTGTTGTCACCATCTCCAAGCAACCCCTACAGTCTACATCACCATTTGCATATACGTATATGAGGGGCTGCTGATAAGTCTTTGGCTTTACCCAGAAAGAATTGAGATAGGAAGATAAAACTTTACATTTATTCCACATACTCTCCCCTGATGTCAGCACACTTCTTACATCGGTATTCCAAGTTCTGTAAACATTTCAAGAAGCCAGTCATCCGTAGCAGCCATGGCATCAGAAATGGTGTTAAATTTGGTACCCTTGAGGTGTTTCTTCAGGTTTGGAAGGAGCAAGATCTGGTGATTAAGGTTAGTGGTCAACCAGCTGTAGGCCTAGCTCCACCAATTTTGCCGAGGCCGCTTGTATAGTGTGAGCGGAAGCATTGCCTTGCAGGATTCCTTTGGATAGCCTGCTGCACCTTTTGTCCTCCAGAGCTGCCTTTAATTGGTGCAAAAGTTCAATGTAATACCTTGCATTGATGGTGGAACCATTTTGAAGGTAGTCCACTAGCAGCACACCCTCCTCATCCCAGAATGCCGTCACCTTAGTGGCTGATTTTTGCACCCTGAACTTCTTTGGACCGGGAGAACCACTGTGTCTCCTTGGTTTCAGGGTCATACAAATAAATCCAGGTCTCATCCATAGTGACCAGTCCATCCAGGAAGTTCTTATCAGTTCGGAAACGCTGACAAATGGACCAGGAAGTTGTCATTTTTTCTGATCTGTTGTCAGACATTTGGGGACCCCCTTTGCAGATAACCTCTACATGTTCAAATGTTTATGGATAATGACACAAACGCGTTCAGGAGAAATCCCATCATGTCTGCTATTCCTTTAGCTGAAATTTGCTGATTCTCCAGTATGAGGTTGTTCTCCACAACAACAACCACTCTCGGTCGTCCAGGATGTTCCTCATCATTGGTGCTGAAGCGGCCGTTTTAAATTTGGCAACCCAGCTCTTACCTGTAAAATATGAAGGGCAGTGATCCCCCAATGTCTGCGACATATGACCATGAATATCCTTCGCAGATTTTCCTTGCTTTTTATCACACCTCTGCTCTCATTTGCTGTGAATATTACCTTAGACTCCGCCATTTTGTTTTCTTGCGAGCTTAGATCACTGTTGCCATAACAACATACACAAATTTTTAAAAACATCTATTAGACACATAAGGCTTCCATGTAATGTAACATTTGTTACCATAAAAAAACAAGAAAGAACACAAAGCCATAGACTTATTAGCAGCCTCTCGTATATTTTTATTGGGACATTTAGGGAGTAAGGCACGATTACAGCATTAAGAGCAGACAGTGATAGTCTGCTGTGAAACAAGATGTTCTGCAAGAGCTCTGGGTAGGAGTGCTGGGGGAGGGGCAAAGGCAGGGTGGGAGGGCTGTGATGGAGAGCTGAGGGAGAGCAATGCAATCTGGGACTTATAGTACTGAGCAACTGCCCAACCAAGAAGTACTGGACCCAGGGAGACGGTGACTAAATAAAAACATATACTTACCTTAATCACTCCCTCACTGTTGCCAGTGTCATGGAGTTGTGGTCCCTGCCGAAGTACTGTTTATGTAGTTAGGGATGTCATGCTCAGCCAACCAGTGGCTAAGGTGGGACACAGCTGAGACCACTTAGCCAATGACCTCAAGTCCCCGAACTTGAAGCACCATGCATGTTCACAGTCTTCTCTCACACTATGGAGCCTCCCAGCTCATATGCAGAAAGCCTCAGAGAGTAGTCGGTATGCTTCGTGTTAAGTCGTCACAAGGATAAAGATGTTATCACTAAAATTTTATATCATATGTTCCTTTCGTAATATATTCCAACACATATATATATATATATATATATATATATATATATATATATATATATATATATTTGGGAACAGCTTCATGTTTTGTCTCCTTTTACTCCATGAAGTTTCTCAAGAACTGATAGGTCCTCTTTAAATTCTCCATATGTTCTCCTAAGAGCAAAACATTCACCTCAGAGGGTCCTTCCAGTATCTCTGGGGGGGGTGGTTGTTCTCGCTCATGCAATGCGTCCAGCACAATTACTTTGGTAAAAGCTTCTACTGTTATACTGATAATTATATCCTGAGTCCTCAACAATGGCTGTGCTGTTATAATCCTCCGGCCCCGAGCAGTGATCTCATTCCGCGTGATTGGCCGGACTTGGAGTTTGTAGAGTTGGAAGAAGCCAACGACAACATCCATTAAATGCTACAATGCAGAATTGTGATCACTGTGTAAACATATGGTACATACGTGTGACCCATTCATTAGGCCTAATATTCTGTCACCAGTCAGGGCGGCAGCACTCGCTAAATACAATTTAGTAACCGAGGGGAAAGGCGTTTTTATGTATTGCCAGGTCATTGATACTTCAAGTTGTAAAGTTATATAAATGAAAATTCACTCTTCAATTATCACTAAAGCCCAAAAAATACATAAAGTCTACAGGCACTGTTAAAGTAGTTCATGAATCAAATGTTCTACAATACATAAGCCTCCAGCCTCACCGACAAGCAACGTCCTACGTAGATGACCCAACAGGGCAATAGAGCTGTCCCTACTAGAAGAAGCCACTGTCGTGTGACCTCACAGCATGTTTTACAAAGCTTTGATATCTCAAAAAATTGAGGAGTCTTCATTTACAAATTCCTGCCTCTTAAAGAACTCATTTGGCAGAAAATAGTGACGCTTGGAGAACACTTCCTCCCGAAAAGTAACTTCCTGATATGCTGCTGCTCCCTAAGGGTATCTGCACACTACAGAATCCCGACAGAACACCCGTCGCGGATTCCGCAGCTCGCACCTTTTCGCGGACTCGCGTATCTCCGCTGGTCCCATAGACTTCATTCCATGTCTTGACAGATTCTGCCGACCACCCGAAGAATGAACTTGCTCATTGTTCGGGCACACGGCAGAATTTGGCAAACCATAGAATGGAGTCTATGGTAGCATCGAAGATTCGCGTGAATGCCAGAGCCCGCGAGCAGGTGCAAGCTGTGGAGTCTGTAGTCGGTGTTCTGTCTGGATTCTGTAGTGTGCACATACTCTCATCTAGGATAACTGGGGTATAAGCTTACCTTAGAGGGTACAAAGAAGGACATTGTCTGATTATATTCGGTCTTGGCCCCATGGTTTCTGGCAAAGTATTGAAATTCTAAAGTTGTCAATGTCCAGATGGTACAAGATGACAAGACACAACATCTCTTGAACAAATGGGGTTGTTTGGATTTCAGGGTACATTAGATGGAGCTTGATAGGACATTTTCCGACCCAGAATCGTTTCTCGCAATTTATGGAAATTCTAGAGACATAAACATCTAGATGGTACCATGTGACCAGATACCAACATCTCTTGAGCAGTTGGGGTTGTTGTGGCATGGGGATTGGCACGCTATTTCATATTTTTGTGGTTACGTCCTGCCCCTAGTTAATGTTATTCTTATATATATAGAGAGATCTATATAATCCGTCTGTGGTTCCTCTAGTTCACTCTAACCAGACTTAGCACTATTATGGTTTCCCAATCCACTGTGGTTCCTAACTTAACATGACTTACTTGGGAATTGTGTTCAAGCCACCAAACCTCTTATACCATTGATGTCTATAGAAAGAGCTGCCACCATTAGATTATTGGTGTAGCAAAATGGATAATTTATGTAGGTTAAGGGAATGAACAAGAAGGGATGACCAAATTATCAGATTGTGGTCACCTTCAAACATGTGGAAACTATAGGGCAACTTTTTTATTGATCTTATTGCTTAAACTTTAACAGTATTTCATATCCTATACTAAACAGGCCTCCTCCCAGGAACGAGCACTCACGCGGTGGTCAGCTGTTATATTTTATTCACCTGTTTGCATGTCACATCCATCAATATCTACTAAAGTTATGTTGCAATTTGTTTTCCGGTATCTTAGAGGTTGTTATTGCTCTGTAGTGCCGGGCAGTCATATTTTTTTTTTCAAATGCCAGGATATAACACCAGTCAGCTGATCTTCCTAGAATAGCATCAGCCAAATTATATGTAAAGGTTTTCATTATATCCCCTTTTCACTTAATTCCACTTTAACTTCCTTCAGACTACACAGATTTAGTGTCCCAAGTCTTTACTAATATGTCTTATACTTCAGACCATTTTTGTAGCCCATCTTTGGACCCGTTCTTTTTTATCAATTTATTTCTAGCTATACAGCCCAGCATACCATTATATACACAACTCAGCATACATATATATATATATATATATATATATACACAGCCCAGCATACCATTATATATATACAGCCCTGCATACCATTATATATATATATATATAGCCCAACATACCATTATATATATATACAGCACAGCATACCATTATATATACAGCCTAGCATACCATTATACATATACAGCCCAGTATACCAATATACTGTATATACAGACCAGCATACCATTATATATATACAGACCAGCATACCATTATATATACAGACCAGCATACTAATATATATACACAGCCCAGCATACCAATATATACAGCCCAGCATATCATTATATATACAGTATATACAGCTCAGCATACCATTTATATATATATATATATATATATATATATATATATAGCTCAGCATACCATAATATATACAGCCCAGCATATCATTATATATACAGTATATACAGCTCAGCATACCATTTATATATATATATATATATATATATATATAGCTCAGCATACCATAATATATACAGCCCAGCATATCATTATATATAGTCCAGCATACCATTATATATATACAGACCAGCATACCATTATATATACAGACCAGCATACTGAGATATATATATATATATATATATATATATACACAGCCCAGCATCCTATGTCACCAACCTTACCTACAAAACCTTCTCCTATGTCACTATCCTTACCTACCAAACCTTCTCCTATGTCACTATCCTTACCTACCAAGTCGTCTCCTATGTCACTATCCTTACCTACCAAACCTTCTCCTATGTCACTATCCTTACCTACCAAACCTTCTCCTATGTTACTATCCTTACCTACCAAACCTTCTCCTATGTCACTATCCTTACCTACCAAACCTTCTCCTATGTCACTATCCTTACCTACCAAACCTTCTCCTATGTCACTATCCTTACCTACCAAACCTTCTCCTATGTCACTATCCTTACCTACCAAACCTTCTCCTATGTTACTATCCTTACCTAACAAACCTTCTCCTATGTCACTTACAAACATATTAAAAAGAATAGGACCCAGAACAGACACTTGAGGCCACCACTTGTAACCAGTCTTTGCTCGGAATATACACCATTAACAACAACCCTCTGATATCTATCCTTCATCCAACCAACCAACCAACCACAATTCCGCTGAACTATCCAGGGATTAAGTTAAATTGTCTCTCACTTTTCTATCTTTATAGGGAACTGTATCAAAGGATTTGCTGAAGTCCAGATAGGAGATATGCATGGCACCACCTTCTTCCAGCACTGAAGTCATAAATCATTGAGATTAGTTTGACATGATTGGCCCACAGTAAAGCCATGCTGACTTGGGTCCAACAACTTGTTGGCTTTTAGGTGGCCAGTTATCCCCCCTTTTTAAGGACAGTAATGTCTCCATAAGCATAACATCCATTACCATACATGACTCGTTTTATAGCAGTATTGGTCACTAGGACAACTCTGGAGGTTGTTGCTAAGTGTTTTATGTACTTGATTAAAAAGATTTTAATAAATTGTTATAAGATTAAATCTATTTCGGTGAGTAACATTTATTTTCTGATGTTGTTATAGACCCATATGCCATTGTATCCTTCCTGCATCAAAGCCAGAAGACAGTGGTTGTAAAAAGCACTTTAAATCCAACCTGGGACCAAACTCTCATCTTCCATGAAATCGAAATTTTTGGGGACCCTGCCATTGTGGCTGAAGCTCCGCCTAGTATTGTGGTGGAAATTTATGACCATGACACCTACGTGAGTGACCTTTTGGCTCATTGATTAATTATTTAGCAAATGTTGGCACTAACAAATTAGTCGGTACATCTATTAAAGTTGATCTTTGGTGCCATGCAAGAATAAGTTGATGTAAAGGTGGCCTTCCATGAAAAAATATACTCTTATCTCAAAAGTTTGTCTTTGGTCCAAACATTCAATAGTAACTGCCGGTATTAAAAATAGCTAAAACCAGCCTGACTGGTAGATGTCTATGACCAGAAAAGAGTTTGGCACTAGTATTGAGCAAACTTGATGATAGTGTCCAGGTTCGGCAACTTCTCCAAAAATGAACACTTGACATGTAACTCCCTGCCTCTGTAAAAGTTGGATGACAAACTAGGAAAGTTGGAGTCCGGAAAAAATTGGATACAGCGACACACTTTAGCCATGTTTTCCAGACAGTCCTCAGGTTTCCTTCACCTTCCTCAAATGCAGGGAGTTAATTCTGAGCATTCTGGTCCATAAAGTTCACTGAACACTATTTGGCACCATATATAATGTGGCACTCTATATATATAAATGTGTATATGTATATATATATATATATATATATATATTTAGGAATGTCAGCCATAAAGCTGTATATTGGCATCGTTGGAACTAATGTTTGTGTACAGTCGCACAAAGACCTTCCTCTGACCATAAATGTCCTCTTATGTAGGGTGCTGATGAATACATGGGACGTTGCATCTGTAAACCCAGCCTGGAACGTTCTCCAAGGCTGTCCTGGTATCCAGTCATGATAGGAGAGAAGAAAACAGGAGAGTTACTTGCTGCCTTCGAGCTAATCCAAAGAGAAAAGGTAAGTATGTCCGATTGAATCATTCAACCAAAGATAATAGTCAAGACGCCATTGTGGTCATGGGACTCTAGTGGAAAGTGGAGTTAAGAATGGAACACCATCCTTCATGTTACCCGAGAGTTCTAAGAATACAATTTGATATTATCGCAGCAGGAGCGATTAACGCTGTTTGAGATTGCTCTTGTCCAGTTTTGAGCATATTGCTTTGCTGTAGGTTCACACATTTGAGATCCTATGAGACGGAGAGGTTGCCCAGTGTCTAGACCCTTCCTGCCAGCTGGTTATTAAAGCGTATTGACCTTGGCTGCTCTCACTAGTCTACTGGCTGCAAAATACAGCAAGGAAAATGAAGGGTAGGCGAACGAAGACATAGAAAATAGAACATTATTGGAAATTATATGAAAATACATATTTTATATATAAAAACAACATCCTGCAGTCTAGAGCAATACCGAGTATGACTGTTGATGAAAGACATTGCTTCTTACATCATCGTGAAGTCATAAGAGCTGATGTGCTCACGTCTGTGGAGTTCAGCGCAGTTGTCGAAGACATGGACATTTTCCTGTGACATGCACAAAAATAATATTTGTTACGTTTATATCAAAAAATATATATTTTTTATTTTAAGACTATTTTTCTAAAATGGATCAAATAAAAAAATTAAGACCATGGAAGAGTCTTTGCTTCTAGTTGAGAAGAATGTTGTTGGCCTTTCGTAGATGAAAATATGGCTGATCTTGTTTTTATGGATGAGGATATGGCTGATCTTCTGTGGATGAGGACATGGCTGTCACTCTGTTGGTGAGAATATGACTTGTCTTCTTTGAATTAGGATTAGAGATGAGCGAACCGGGTTCGAGTCCATCCAAACCCGAACGTTCGGCATTTGATTAGCGGGGGCTGCTGAAGTTGGATAAAGCTCTAAGGTTGTCTGGAAAACATGGATACAGCCAATGACTATATCCATGTTTTCCACATAGCCTTAGGGCTTTATCCAACTTCAGCAGCCACCGCTAATCAAATGCCGAATGTTCGGGTTCGGATGGACTCGAGCATGCTTCAGGTTCGCTCATCTCTAATTAGGATATGTCTGGTCTATGAAGGAGAATATGACTGATCTTCCATAAATGGCTGATCTTCTTTGGATAAGGATTTAGCTGATCCTCTGTGGATGGGGACATGGCTAATATTCTGTGGAAGAGGATATGGATATGGATGTTCTTGTGAAGATAAAGATATGGATGTTCTTTTGTAGAAGAGGATATGGCTGGTCTTCTGTGAATGAGGATATGGCTGCTCTTCCATAGATGCAAATATGGCTGGTCTTCTCTAGATAAAGTGTTTGATGTGCCCTTCTGTAGTGAAAGGGGCTTCTTTGTGTTTTTCTGTGGTCTGATGTTCAATCAGTTGTCTTTAGTTGTTCATGTTTAAGAATACTTGTTTTAGGGCTTGTAACCAGTCGAAAGTAAGATAGTTACCTATAGTTAACAACCAGCTGTTCTCCAATCTTGATCTACTGATCGGTTGGGGTCTGAATATTAAGACCTTGGCCAATAAAAACCTTTGGGATGTCTCCAGAACTTGTCAAATTTTTTTTTAAGTGGTAGATAGGCTTTAAATAATTCAGGTTCCCACCTAATACTAGTCATGTATCAGACCTGTCTCTAAATACTGAAAAGGATTGTTATACTGTATGGGGAATTATTTTACCTGTTACTTTTTTGTATCCCTTGTAGCCCACAATGCATCACATCCCAGGGCTTGAGGTATGTCATATAAAAAGTAAATTATTATTTATGTCTGTATACTTTTTTTAAGATAACCTGTCACGGTGAGAATGAGAAGCTGATATCAAAGATTTATAGTTTTGTAGGAAAAGATTCAGTTTTTTTGTATGCCTAGGAGTCCAGTGGGTGGTCTCAGTGACTGGAGGTTCACCAATGATTGAGTGAGACCGCCCACTGGACTCCTAAGCATAGCAAGAGCTGGAATTTTATTCAATAAGTTATTAGTTTTATGTTTTACATTCAGTATAACTCGTGGGGATGATCCAACCACTGAGAGTCTTGAGAAAGAGCACCAAGTCCCTCCATAGTCTGTAGGCGTGCCAGAGATAACCAAGTGCTGTACTCCAGTATCTTAGATACTACTATAGACAACTAATAAAACAGCTTCTCGCATGCGTGACCCACCATTCCATTCCTGATTCTTGTTTCTCGAGACCACTGATGGTCCAAGTGGCTGGACTCCTGTGGATAGGGTAGAAGTGTCAGGGCCCTATTCCACGGGACGATTGTTCGAAAATTCGTTCGATCGTTTGTAATTGAATGCTAATTGTTTTGTGAAAGATCAGACAAAGATGAAACAACCTGTTTGATTGATAGAATTTGGACCTATTTTTATTGTCGATTGTTTGCAAATTGTTCGCACATCGTTCATTGTAATAAGACGTCAAGCTCTAATACGTATGCAGTAGCGACGGCAGGACAACCGCAAGAAAGATCTTAAGTAACGATCATCTTTCCTTGTAAGTAAGTGAACGATTTAGGGTTGTTCGCCATAGCGGTCGTTTGAGATCGTTTATCGTTAATCGGCAAAAAATCATTACGTGGAATAGGACTCTTAGAGGCTTGAAAATCCCTTTAAGTTTTAGATGCTGGAATATTCCTTTAAGTGTTAGCGGCTAGAATATCCCTTTAAGCATGTTAGGTTTTATACATAACTCATGTTGTAAGTGCTGATTTTTATTTTTCTTAAAGGGAGAAATCTCTGGTGTTCTTGGGGAGGTAAGATAACAGACAATATTGCCCATTTGTCATGTCTCCTTCTGTCTCACTGATAGAAGAAATTGTTAGGGAAGACATTTATACATCTGTACTCTGTGCTATGTGACTTTTTCACTATAATATAATCCCTGCACCATATCACATCCAGCATAGTCCAGTACATTGACATGTAGTTATCTGTAATACAATAGAACTTTTGGAATTTCGTTAAAGTGCACCTTTCTTATAAAACCAGCTGCATAAATGTTTTTGAGATAGAACCCCCCTTTAATATGAGCCTAATACAGATAATATTGGCAGCAAACGACCCCCATTTATACGAGTATGTGCGTGATGAAACACAGAAACAACACTGTGTGCTAAAGAAATAAAGCTCCAGAGCCTTGTGAGGTATATGAGGAAAAAGCTCAAAATCATGTTAGCAGCCTGTTCCATACTAGAATTAGAGGTAGGTGCATTTTAAGGTTTTCTATTGTATTCCAGACCTGGCATGACATTGTTGCATGTTGCATGGAACCAGCTTAATGCATGGTGGTGATGAAGCGGCATGGCTTCCCTATAAGACCCTTGCGTCTATGAAGACATTAGGAGTCCTTCAATAACAGATGATTTTAAGTGGTCTGAGCACTCAAAGGGGTTATCCAGGATTAGAAAAAGCACAGCTACTTCTTTTGTAAAAACAGTGCCATTCTCATCCTCAGGTTGTGTGTGGTATTACAACTCAGCTCTATTCATTTCAATGGAACTGAGCTGCAAAACCCCACCCAATATGGGGACTGGCGAGGTGCTATTTCTGGAAGTGGCCATGTTTTTCTAAGCTTGGATAACCCAATTAAACAGGAGCCCCTCATCAGTTTACAAATATAATACAAGTAACAAGGTTTTATAGTTCTTTGTATCTCGGTGACCTCTTGAGCTGCAGTACATAATTCTGCTGACCACCACTTCATCTGTCATCACTTCAGCATGTCCTCAAACCTTACATTACAGTGCATCTCCAAAACAGGACCACAGGGGAACCTACTGTGTACAGACACTGAACAGGCAGGAGCTGCAGTGAAGTCTCAAGTCCATCCAAACCCCATCGTTCGGCATTTGATTAGCGGTGGCTGCTGAAGTTGGATAAAGCCCTAAGGCTATGTGGAAAACATAGATATAGTCATTGGCTGTATCCATGTTTTCCAGACAACCTTAGGGCTTTATCCAACTTCAGCAGCCACCGCTAATCAAATGCCGAACGATCGGGTTAGGATGGACTCATCTTTCTCATGAAAACGTCTTTGATTTGGACGAGATCTCTGGAGTTGGATCATCATGGTTATGCCAGTACCTCAGATGTTGGATCTTTCCTTCGGAGACACCCACTGTCAGGTCTATCTCCCCGTCCAACCATTAGTATTCATGTATAATAAAACGGCTGGTTCTTATCCACCAAATTTCTAAGTGGATCCATACACATGAGGTCACCATATCCATTTCCAGCAGATAACCAATACATCCATTGTGAATAAAGCTTTAGTCCAGTTTTCTCCATCTGTAAATCCGACTCTGCTCCATCTGTAAATCCAGCCCTGCAAATTGCACATCATGAATCTATGTTCTTTAGAAAAAAAAACATTTGCAGTCCATCTTCTTCCTCGATTGCCTCTTTCAGTAGAAGGTCACCATTGGGACATCTAAAGGGCTGAGGATATGGTGCTGTAGACATACATAACCCATCAGTTGGTGTTGTCCTCCATGACCCCAACAGTCACTCATTATTCTCACTTGACCTGAACACTTTGGGCCAGGTTTTTCATTTATTTTGGACATACAGTAAATGTTTACCTGCTGCTTTTTTCCTGATCAAATATTTTTTGGGAAACGTTAAGCCAGGTCCAACCTTTGTGCAGTTACCTCACTGCTTCGGCCATGTGCTTATCTGCTGAACAGCCCCATTTCCAGTATACCGCAGGCCATTATACAAGCTTCTACTAGGGTGGTGTATGTGTAGTGGTAATAATGTCATATTTACTTTTCTCTTCCTTCTTATCTGTTTCTTATCTTTTCCTGCTTGGAAATGGCTCAGCTACTTGTTCCGCGGTTCTTCACGGAGAAGCTTCTAGACTGGGTATTCTATAGCTTTGTATACGCTTACACCCCCTCTAATCATCTTATGCTTCTCTTACCTGACTCCGCTACGTGAGCCTCATATTAATAATCTCCTACAGATGGTCCACTTATAAAGAGGAATGATCTGGTAGTCTTAGTCTGGGTCTATATGTAGTGTTGAGCAGAGATGCCAAACTGTTCGGGTTTTGCAATGTTCTACAAACCGGAAAACTTGGCATTTGAATCCCTGTGGTTGCAAAAGTTGGATGCTGCCCTAGGGAGTCCTGGAAACCATAGATACAGCTATGGCCAATGGCGGTATACATGTTTCTCGGACTCCCTAAGGCAGCATCCAACTTCTCCAGATGCAGGGAGTCAAAAGCTGAGTGTTCAGGTTTGGAGAAAGTTGCCGAACTCAATCAGTTTGGCACCTCCGTTCAACACTACTATGTATGTTTTCTGGTGTTTAGTGGATGAGAATAAAACACACCATATCCAGTGGTCTCCATCAGGGTGGTGGCAGAAGTAGGAGATGAGTGGCTTGATCTTGTTGGGGGCAGTGACCTGGAAAAAGTCAATAGCAGTAGTGATATTCCTAGATGAACATATTTGCAGATCAGACCATTAGGTTTTCCAGAAATCTTCTAATATGTCATGACTTGTTGGTTACGTAACCCCAAGTCATTGCTTTCTTGGTATCACAGATAGGAACCAACTACAGTCAGCGATAACACAACATGTTGGCTTGCTCCATCTGTTAGTTACGTTGCATCCTACTGTGCCCAGTTCAACAATTACATCCACGTTGATTGAGATAACATGAAGGCTACAACATGATCCATAGTCTTTACTCAGCCACATATGAAGAAAGGAAGGATGTTGTTCTTGTAAGCATCAACACATTTCTTTGGAGGATAATGACTGTGTGTACGGCACTGTGTGTGTCTAAGGGATTGGTGACACATGGCACTTACTCCCAAACATGGATGCAACCGATTGACCAGAGCAGCAGCAAATCCATAGAAAACCTCTCCTGCTCTGTACAGTTACTGACTTGGACAGAGGTGGCAGCAGAGAGCACTGTGTCAGACTGGAAAGAATACACCACTTCCTGCAGGACATACAGCAGCTGATAAATACTGGAAGATTTTCAAATAGAAGTAATTTACAAATCTGTATATTTTTATGATACCAGTTGATTTACAAACATTTTTACCCCTTTAAGTACTAGGATTTACTTATTTTTTTTAAGCATATTGTAGTTAGCTCTTTCACGGCTTTAAATTCTACTAATGGGTTTTGTCTTTTGGGTCCTAAAATACTAAATTGCTTGGCTGTGGTGTGATCCATAATCATATATCACCTATTATAACATGAAGTTGGTATATTCTAATAGAGGGTGTCCTTGTCTAGATGGTGAGTGTTAGTGAATATTTACATCTCAGTGTCTTCAAGCTGCAGAGAAAATTTCACCTATTGACTTAAAGGGGTATTCCACAAAAAAAAAAAAACTTTTCCCCTATCCACAGGATAGGGAAAAAGTAGGAGATCGCTGGGGATCCGACCTCCGTAGAGAAAAGTTAATCTTTCCTGGAATACCCCTTTAACGTTTGTATACCCATTGTACCCATTGAGATAAAGATGATGGCACTGAACATGTCAAAGCTAAAGAAATACAGATAATGTGCCCCGGGCCTCTTGACCACAGGGGTCTCCAGTCTCCATACCCATGGCCACACAAATGCCAGACAAGGACATATGTAAGTCTCTTTGGTTTACCTCTGGGCCAGTTGGGATGAGCTGGCCTTGTTAGTAGTCTAACCTGTGCGACACGTGTGACACGTCTAGTAAGCCTCCTTGGCACAGTGCCTTCTGTCTGTAGATTAGGAACATGATGGTATGAACCATACCAGTAGGGGTCCCACCCAGAGTCTCCCATGAAGTCCCCATCTTGTGTGTGCTACGTGCAATATATTTTATTCTAATTGTCAACTTTCCCCTTCACTTTTTATCTCTGCAGACAACAGATACGGATCTACCATATCCTCCTCCCCAGAAAAGTGCCAACGTCTATATGATTCCCCAAGGTATAAAACCTGTTCTGCAGAGGACGGCTATAGAGGTGAGTTTACATGAGCATGGCATGGATGTAAGTCTAGGTAACAACACCTGTGAGCGGTCGCCAAGGTTATATGGAAGTCACTTGTTATTGAGAATTCACGTGAAGTTGTCATCGGATGTTGTCATTGGCGTTTCTCCTTATAACTATGGGCATTATAGCAGCAGATTTAGAAACTGTCTTCTCCAAACTCCTCTGTTCACCTTAAGGCCCCCCTGTCCACCTCCAGACTCTTCTGTACATCTTAAGACCCCTCTATCTCCTCCAGACTTCTCTGTACCATCCAGACACCAATGTTGACTCCAAATTCCTCTATGCCCTGCAGACACCTCTGTCCCCTACAAACACCTCTGTCTTTTCTAGACACCTCTGTCCACTCAAGACCTTTCTGGTTTCGATCAGTAACCTCTGTCCCACTGCAGAAACCTTTCTCGTCTCCTCACTCCTCTGTCCCCTACAAACTCCTCTGTATCCTCTGTGCCCCCCCAGGCTCCTTCATCCCCTACAAACTCCTCTGTCTGTTCTAGACACCTCTATCCACTTAAGACCTTTCTGACCCCTCCAGACTCCTCTGTGCCCTCCAGACTCCTCTGTCCTTTCCATACTCCTCTGTCCTTTCCATACTCCTCTGTCCCCTCCAGACTCCCGTGTCCCCTCCAGGCTCCTCTGTCCCCTCCAGACTTCTCTGTCCCCTCTAGACTCCTCTGTCCCCTCCAGACTCCCCTGTCCCCTCCAGACTCCTCTGTCCCCTCCAGACTCCTCTGTCCCCTCCAGACTTCTCTGTCCCCTCCAGACTCCTCTGTCCCCTCCAGACTCCTCTGTCCCCTCCAGACTCCTCTGTCCCCTCCAGACTCCCCTGTCCCCTCCAGGCTCCTCTGTCCCCTCCAGACTCCTCTGTCCCCTCCAGACTCCTCTGTCCCCTCCAGACTCCCCTGTCCCCTCCAGGCTCCCCTGTCCCCTCCAGACTCCTCTGTCCCCTCCAGACTCCTCTGTCCCCTCCAGACTCCTCTGTCCCCTCCAGACTTCTCTGTCCCCTCCAGACTCCTCTGTCCCCTCCAGGCTCCCCTGTCCCCTCCAGGCTCCCCTGTCCCCTCCAGGCTCCCCTGTCCCCTCCAGGCTCCTCTGTCCCCTCCAGGCTCCTCTGTCCCCTCCAGACTCCCCTGTCCCCTCCAGGCTCCTCTGTCCCCTCCAGGCTCCTCTGTCCCCTCCAGACTTCTCTGTTCCCTCCAGACTCCTCTGTCCCCTCCAGGCTCCTCTGTCCCCTCCAGGCTCCCCTGTCCCCTCCAGGCTCCCCTGTCCCCTCCAGACTCCTCTGTCCCCTCCAGGCTCCTCTGTACATGCCACCACATTGTAGGTCTCATTTTGAAGCCTTCTCGTCTCTGTACTCCACCTCTCATGTTCGGCTTTTGCCCCTTCGTTGTAATTTGCCTCCCCAATGGACTCATGTGGAAAAGGTATCAATGTAGAAGTATGTATATCTGTATGTGTTTTGTGTTTCATTACGGATTCTAATACATTGATCCCATAGAGCTCTTGTTGCTTCAGCTTGTTACTTTATATGAGACATTTAACAGCGTTTTCCCGCACGTTCCCGGTGGTTATGATGATGAGCTGATAGCCATTATTAAATAAACCTTTTAAACCTGAGATTTTGACCACTCTGCCGGCAGGTTCTGGCATGGGGTCTGAGAAACCTTAAGAGCTACCAGCTGGCCAGCGTGACATCCCCCAGCCTCATTGTGGAGTGTGGCGATGAAATGATCCAGTCTTGCGTTATTAAAAACGTCAAAAAGAATCCCAACTTTGATGTGTGCGTCCTCTTCATGGAAGTGGTAAGAGCCTTAATACAGTAAACAGATTTCGCCCCCGACCCTTGCGTCGTAAGAAAGGCCCAGGTGCTTGTAAAATGCACTTGGCCTGGATTCAGCTACTTTTATAAGCCGATATTCCAGAGGTGCGAGAGAGCTAGCATGTGTTTCTTATATCAAGAGGCTGAATGAAAGCTGTCTATCAGCAGCTGGAGACCAGCACTGGGATTATTATCTTTGAGGACTGGTGGATGGAGTTGCAACCATTTAAAACTTGATAGCAAGTCCGGGACTGGGCCGGGGGCTGGCCTCCTGGGACGACTCTGGTGTAGAACCTACAGATAGTCCAGCATGGAAACATCTTATTTACCACGTAATATTACCTGAACTCTGTGTAGAGAAAGGGACCTAAAATGGTTTGGAGAAAGTGGCCCATGAAAAAGTTGGGTAATGGGAACTTGAAGGATGTTCTTAAGGATGTTCTCAAGTCATGTATGGAAATCGTAATCGTAGGCTTGATTTCTCTGTAGTAACACTCATGGGTGTAAGGTTCTCAATGGACATCCATACCCTCTCACCATCTCTAGCTTTTAGTTCTGCAGGCCATCAGGGCCAAAGGTGGAAGGATCTTTTTCCACCATGTTAGTTTATTTCCAGGTCAACTCTACATTCTTTCTACTCTGTTTAAATAGCATCCCCAAGTCTATTTATATACCTAATTTTGCTAAACATCCTTGCATCCTCCCCTTCATACTTTGGGATTGAGCGTAGATTTCATACCCCTTCCAAGATTCGTATGTTGCATGAGCTGCGAGGAGGAGTTAGGGAGAGGAAGCGATGACCCCACCGAGAGAATCTGTCATTTCTAATATTACGTTGTAGAGGATGTTTAGTAAGAACAAAGTCAGTTGACCGGCCTGTGTTCTTGTTGTGTAGAGGCTGCCCAGAGAAGATCTGTACAGTCCGCCCATCATTGTCAAGGTGATCGACAATCGGCAGTTTGGAAGGAAGCCTGTAGTAGGACAATGTACCATCAACTCTCTGGAGGAGTTTCACTGTGACCCCAATGAGGATGAGGGAGATATGGAAGACGGAATGACAGGTATAAGATGGAGTCCACCAATGGTTCTTGTCTACACAACAAGTTAATGGAAACTATTCAGAATGTTGCATTTGGAGCTTCCAGTGTGGGTGACCCTGCATATCAATGTACTTAGAGTATAGTAGCACATGGACAATTGGTTTTAAAGAGGAAGTCCCATGAAAAGTACAAATCACTGGAAGGCAGGGGGTGCGGGAACATAATAAAGAAAGTATACTTACCCGTTCCCATCCTCTGTAAGAAAGCATACTTACCTGTTCCCATGCCTCCATAGTGTCACTCTTCGGTCTCTTCAGCACCTGCCCGACGCTGTTTTTGGCTGGCATCTGGGTGTGTCACGAACCCAGCTATGGCGGGCAATACATTGTTTCAGCAGCAGGAGCTGCAGGAGGCCAGAGGTGGGGAGATATCGGTTTCTTTATTATGTTGGATTGGTGCAGTACTTGTAATGTAGTCTGAATATTATATAGCCTATTTTAAGGTTTTTAGGTGGTTTTTTTAGATATAAGTTCTCTGACCTTGTGACAATGAGACATTTATACTTGAGATGACAGAACTATGACACACTGACCCTAAGGTGCTAAAATAGTAATATACTGACAGAAACAAGACACACTGACACGTGGGGTACAGGATAGTGACACTTGGGGTGCAGGATTGTGACACCTGGGGTACCGGATAGTGACACTTGGGGTACAGGATAATAACACTTGGGGTACAGGATAATAACACTTCGGGTACAGGATAGTGACACTTGGGGCGCAGGATAGTGACACCTGGGATACAGGATAATAACACTTGGGGTACAGGATAGTGACACCTGGGGTACAGAATAGTGACACTTGGGGTACAGGATAGTGACACTTGGGGTACAGAATAGTGACACTTGGGGTACAGAATAGTGACACTTGGGGTACAGGATAGTGACACTTGGGGTACAGGATAATGACACTTGGGGTACAGGATAGTTACACTTGGGGTACAGGATAGTGACACTCTTGGTACAGGATAATGACAATCTGGGTACAGGATAATGACACTCTGGGTACATCATAGTGACACTTGGGGTACAGGATAGTGACACTCTGGGTACATCATAGTGACACTTGGGGTACAGGATAGTGACACTCTGGGTACAGGATAGTGACACTCGGGGTACAGTATAGTGACCCTTCAGGGTACAGGATAGTTACACTTGGGGTACAGGATAATGACACTCTGGGTACAGGATAATGACACTTGGGGTACAGGATAATGACACTTGGGGTACAGGATAGTGACACTTGGGGTACAGGATAGTGATACTCGGGGTACAGGATAGTGACACTCGGGGGACAGTATAGTGACCCTTCGGGGTACAGGATAATGACACTTGGGGTACAGGATAGTGACACTCTGGGTACAGGATAATGACAATCTGGGTACAGGATAATGACACTCTGGGTACAGGATAGTGACACTCGGGTACAGGATAGTGACCTTTGGGGTACAGGATAGTGACCTTTGGGGTACAGGATAATGACACTTGGGGTACAGGATAGTGACACTCTGGGTACAGGATAGTGACACTCTGGGTACAGGATAGTGACACTCGGGGTACAGTATAGTGACCCTTCGGGGTACAGGATAGTTACACTTGGGGTACAGGATAATGACACTCTGGGTACAGGATAATGACACTTGGGGTACAGGATAATGACACTCTGGGTACAGGATAGTGACACTTGGGGTACAGGATAATGTCACTCTGGGTACAGGATAGTTACACTTGGGGTACAGAATAATGACACTCTGGGTACAGGATAGTGACACTTGGGGTACAGGATAATGACACTCTGGGTACAGGATAGTGACACTTGGGGTACAGGATAGTGACACTCGGGGTACAGAATAATGACACTCTGGGTACAGAATAATGACACTCTGGGTACAGGATAGTGACACTTGGGGTACAGGATAATGACACTCTGGGTACAGGATAGTGACACTCGGGGTACAGGATAGTGACACTCGGGGTACAGGATAGTGACACTTGGGGTACAGGATAGTGACACTTGGGGTACAGGATAATGACACTTGGGGTACAGGATAGTTACACTTGGGGTGCAGGATAATGACACTTGGGGTACAGCATGATGACTATCGGGGTACAGGATAATGACACTCTGGGTACAGGATAGTTACACTTGGGGTACAGAATAATGACACTCTGGGTACAGGATAGTGACACTTGGGGTACAGGATAGGGACACTCTGGGTACAGGACAGTGACACTCTGGGTACAGGATAGTGACACTTGGGGTACAGGATAGTGACACTCTGGGTACAGTACAATCATGCAGGCACGGAGCTCTCTCGTCCCGTCTTCCGGTAACTTCTCTACAGTCTTCGGTGTCAGGATGATAAAACACTGTAGATTTACAGGATATATTTGGGAGTTTTATGAAGCGGAGTCTGGTCTGTAAATCCATTATAGGAATCCCTTCTGTTCCATCGCTTGTAAATTTAATATTTCCAAATAACTTTAATGCTTCTTGTAACTTTTACCCTGATACTATTTTAGATGTGTGTGATACAGCGCCTATAAAGTATAGCGTGTCCATAAAGAGTCAGACTCTCTAACACTTCACTAATAGACAGGCCGCTATGGTGGCTGGATGTCAGGCTTGGCCAACACGAGCTTTTGAGGTATCTGGAGTATTCTCACCTGTAAGTAAGGGGGAGGGGCTGGGGGCTCAACGGTATGTAGTCACATTGCCTCCGCTCCCTCCTCATACCGGCTGGATTAAAGGGGTACTCCAGTGAAAATATTTTTCTCTCAAATCAACTTGCTTCAGAAAGTTATATTAATTTGCAATTTATCCTTCCAGTCTTCCTGTACTTACCAGCTGCTGTACGGATTACAGGAAGAGGTGTATTCTTTCCAGTGCTCTCTGCTGCCACCTCTGTCTATGTCAGGAACTGTCCAGAGCAGCAGCAAATCCCCATAGAAAACTTCTCCTGCTCTGGACAGTTCCTGATATGGACAGAGGTGGCAGCAGAGAGCACTGTGTAAGAGTGAAAGGAATACACCACTTTCTGCAGGACATGCAGCAGCTGATAAATGCTGGAAGACTGGAAATTTTTAAATTGAAGTGAATTATAAATGTATATAACTTTCTGAAACCAATTGAAAAGAAAAAGATTTTTGCCAGAGTACCCCTTTAACAAGTGCTGGAAACTTCATGCAAGGCCCTGGGAGGAGTGGCTAGCAGGAGGGCAGAGTCATCATAACTACATGCCGCTGCACCCCCCACCCCCATAACTACATGGTGCAGGGCAGGGCGGATATTACCATTCAGGGAATGGGTCTTGAGCATCAGCCAAGATCCAGCCAAACCTCCTGAGGAAGCAAAGGATGATTGGTTGTCTCAAGAGAGAGGAACGAGCTGGGAAGCCGGGGACAATACACTACTACATAACTTACTTTCAGGAAGCAAAAACATACCAAAGCCAGTACTATTATTGATATAAGAGTTTTTATATAAAAACTATTTACCGATACCGGAATATCCCTTTAACATTAATGGCAAATCACGGTATTCAGTGGGAGTCCGACTGCTATGGCCATCTTCACAGGAGGGTCACCTTTCAGTCAGTCTCCTCCTGTGTCATTGTTACCTCTTTCTGGGCCCACGTTGATGCTGGGTTCTTTGCCAACCACTGTAAACGCTTGGCATCAACTTCCTTTTTATTAGTTAAAGGGGAACTATCAGCAGGTTAGACTACTGTAACCTGCTGATATGTCCCTATTGCACAGGAGACGCTGAGGAGGATGGTATGTCTCTTTCCTTCCCCCGCTGTGCCGTTCTGATGCAGACTGTCTTTTGTGCCACGGTTTGGTGAGACCATTAGGGCACTGCCCATCCTCATAGCACTGGTCTGGCCACCCCTGTCTGGCCCCCTCCATTCATTATTATTAAAAAAGGGATGGGCAGGCTGGGGGTTGGAACGGGGCTATGGGGTTGGGCAGTGTTCCTAACGGTCTTACCAGGCCAGTGCTCAGAAAAGGTGCAGAGGATGAACGTCAGATGAACTGTGCAGTAGGGACATATCAGCAGGTTAGATTTGTCTAACCTGCTGATAGTTTCCCTTTAACCAAACATAATGCAAAATACGTAACCTGGCAAACATGATGGAGTCACATGAAATATGGCATGGGTGGCAAGCGTTACCCCTCCAAGTCTGACTGGCCATGGCCCTTCTGGCAAAATGTGTCAGGGTTGCCAGTATCAGGACCTTGGGCAACTATGAGATCACCACGCTGCAGGCATTTTGATAGTGGTTGTAGGTACGGACCCGTTGTACTTGGGCCCAGCAGTTGAGGGGGCCCATAAAGTCTCTCTTCCCTAAATGAGGAGTCCAGTAGTCTGAAATTGAGGATTCCTGTGACACAATATGGACTGGGGCCCACCAACTTTATGTTATGCCTCTGGTAGTTGTCTCTGTTAGGAATCAGGCATTCAGTGAGGTGTGTGGGGGTGTTATAGGTAATTTTTTTTTTTTAAATGCAAGTTTTTAACTTAGGCAAAGATAAAAAGTAGTTATAGACGTATTAGTGGACTTTTGCATCACTTACCATGGGAGCTGGAAACGCAGCAGGTAACATATGTGATTGGGTAGCCGGGACCTTCTCCCCGTGTCATAACCTCCGACGTGTCTCGTACATGAAAAGTGACATTTCAAATGCGGTCTGTCTCGCCGCCACCATTGCTGCCGATGGACTCATTCGAGCTTTGGCACCGTGTTTTCTGAAGCCTTTGTCTTTACCTTGGTAGCGTGCCAACATTTACACGTCTCAGCGGCCCGTTTTCTTTATCCTGGCAGGCGGGTATTTTTTTCTTTTTTTTTTCTGTTATTTAATGTAACACTCAGCTCACCGCCTTCCCCGCTGAGAGAATAATTGCTGTTTCTTTTGAATTCCAATAATACTGTGTTTTTAAAGAGATTTTTTTCCCCCTTCTGGTTGGAAATATTACTAGAAGAGGGGTGTTGTTTCGTAGCCTGGCGTAGCTCGTCTCATTAACACGTCAGGGTCCAGACGTACCAACAAGCCATGTGGACAGCCAGGGGAGGGTGTAGTAACCAGGACATCCACTAGCAGGACTGCCATCACTATGACCACTCGTTTAAGCGGAGCACAACACTTCTATACTGAGCACAATCTGAAATACAGAGCCTAAACAATTATTCCCTTGATATACGGAGTATAGTTACTGTGGTTGCCTTCTGTCAACCAGTCATCCACCATGGATTGCTAAATGGTAGATGTGCCCAGTAATCCCCAACTTGGCTTCAGTCAATATCATATCATGTTGAAGTGTACCTTCCATAATAATAATAATAATAATAAAAAAAAAAGTTTTGACACCTAGTTTTGGACCTACTGCTAAGACCCCGCCAAATAATAGTACTTCCCTGCTGCCAATCATCTCCGTCCAAACAGCCCCATGGACTTATAATGGGGCCACCTGGATGGGAATCTCTTCAAGCTAGTGATAAAATAAGCTACCATCTGCTTCTCCTGGCTTGTTCTCCTGAAAGGTGGAGGTCTCAGCAGTAAAGGTGGGCATACACTTTGATTGATCATTATCTCTCCCGTCTTTCCTATACACATGAAGGTTTGGCATGGCTTTACGTTCCTGTGTTCTCTATGGGGAGGGGTAAGCTGCAGCCAGACTGCTCTGGGGGGGACTTCTCTTTCTACAACTAAGGGGTCAGGCAACAAAATTCCATCATACCTGACCCCTATTTCCACCGACATTATAGTTCTGATCTTTCTCGATAGAAAATCTTTCTTGTCACGATTGGCTGATCAGTAAAGATCATCCAATGGATGCAGAGTAGTAAGGTAGGATAATCAAGACTGAGGCATACACAGAAGATTCCAATGCTTTCTTGGTTTATTATATTCTTAGCAAACACTTATTTGCAAAATTTCATCACCAAGTGATATATACAACACATAGCCATAGAGAGGACTACAGCAATACTGAAGAAAAAGTCCACCGCCCAGCCGGGCTGGTTACAATTCACATTCGGACACTAGGACACTGACGGAACAGATGGAGAGTTCACGTCTGCGACGTCTAGCGCTTTTTTCTTAGTAAGGCAGGATGTCCATCTCCAGTGCAGCATCGTAAAACGGAAGGACGTTGATAATACTGGGTTTGAAAATCTCCCATAAAATCTTTAGCGCCAGGGGATATAGGAAACAGTGGTAGGATAACTTGACTTAAAATAGGGTCCTATTTACACAGGATGAATATTGTGCGAATTATCATTGTAATTCCACATCGTGCTGGTTTCAGAAGGAGTAACTAACAACTATCGTTCTGTGTAATATGGTAAAGTTTCAGGTTAACAATCGTTAACGAGCATAACAATCTCATTTGCGATCCTTTATTCTTAAATGTTAAAAATCGCTTAGTCTAATAGGACCCTAAGGGTGGTCCCTGTGAACCACAGCCAGCGCCATCTTGTGGTGATGACATCTTAGAAAGGGAAGCTGCTACGTTGTCAGATGACTCACAGCTTGCCTAGCTCCAATTGGCTCAGTAAGCTGTCAGTCATTTGACTCTCCCAGCCAAAGATGCAGAAGAACAGATGCCACAGACCAGGGCCGTCTTAACAGTATTATGGGCCCCTGGGCAGAGGTGTGAATTGCCCCCCCCCCCCAACCGCCACCATCAAATCCCCCACATATTTGCATATAGTGCCCCCCATAGTAGCCAATCCCCCCATAGTAGCCAATCCCCCCCATATAGTGCCCCCCATAGTAGCCAATCCCCCCATATAGTGCCCCCCATAGTAGCCAGTGTCCCCCATAGTAGCCAGTGCCCCCCACAGTAGCCAGTGCCCCCCATAGTAGCCAGTGCCCCCCATAGTAGCCAGTGCCCCCCATAGTAGCCAGGGCCCCCCATAGTAGCCAGTGCCCACATAGTAGCCAGTGCCCCCCATAGTAGTCAGTGCCCCTCATAGTAGCCAGTGCCCCCCATAGTAGCCAGTGCCCCCCATAGTAGCCAGTGCCCCCATAGTAGCCAGTGCCCCCCATAGTAGCCAGTGCCCCCATAGTAGCCAGTCCCCCCCCATAGTAGCCAGTGCCCCCCATAGTAGCCAGTGCCCCCATAGTAGCCAGTCCCCCCCCATAGTAGCCAGTGCCCCCCATAGTAGCCAGTGCCCCCATAGTAGCCAGTGCCCCCATAGTAGCCAGTGCCCCCCATAGTAGCCAGTGCCCCATAGTAGCCAGTGCCCCCATAGTAGCCAGTGCCCCCCATAGTAGCCAGTGCCCCAATAGTAGCCAGTCCCCCCCCATAGTAGCCAGTGCCCCCCATAGTAGCCAGTGCCCCCCATAGTAGCCAGTCCCCCCCATAGTAGCCAGTGCCCCCATAGAAGCCAGCCCCCCCCCCCATAGTAGCCAGTGCCCCCCATAGTAGCCAGTGCCCCCCATAGTAGCCAGTGCCCCCCATAGTAGCCAGTGTCCCCCATAGTAGCCAGTGCCCCCCACAGTAGCCAGTGCCCCCCATAGTAGCCAGTGCCCCCCATAGTAGCCAGTGCCCCCCATAGTAGTCAGTGCCCCTTATAGTAGCCAGTGCCCCCCATAGTAGCCAGTGCCCCCCATAGTAGCCAGTGCCCCCATAGTAGCCAGTGCCCCCCATAGTAGCCAGTGCCCCCATAGTAGCCAGTGCCCCCCATAGTAGCCAGTCCCCCCCATAGTAGCCAGTGTCCCCCATAGTAGCCAGTGCCCCCATAGTAGCCAGTCCCCCCCATAGTAGCCAGTCCCCCCCATAGTAGCCAGTGCCCTCCATAGTAGCCAGTGCCCCCATAGTAGCCAGTGCCCCCCATAGTAGCCAGTGCCCCCCATAGTAGCCAGTGCCCCCATAGTAGCCAGTGCCCCCATAGTAGCCAGTCCCCCCCCATAGTAGCCAGTGCCCCCCATAGTAGCCAGTGCCCCCATAGTAGCCAGTCCCCCCCCATAGTAGCCAGTGCCCCCATAGTAGCCAGTCCCCCCCCATAGTAGCCAGTGCCCCCCATAGTAGCCAGTCCCCCCCCATAGTAGCCAGTGCCCACCATAGTAGCCAGTGCCCTCCATAGTAGCCAGTGCCCCCCAAAACAACAAACCAGTTACTCACCCGTCCGCCGGCCCCAGCAGCTGATGTCTCCCGTCAGCGCGTCACTCCCGTCATCCTCCGGCACAGGCGGCGGGGCACAGAGAGACTGCCTGTGCCGGAAGTGTCCGGCTGCACGACACATCCAGGACACAGGCAGCGTCTCTGTACCCCGCTGCCTGTGCCGGAGGATGTCGGGAGTGCGCGCTGCCGGGAGACATGAGCTGCTGGGGCCGGCGGACGGGTGAGTTCCTGGACTGCCCGCCCCTTCTATCGCCGCTTAGCTGAGTCGATCAGAAGCCCAGGAAAGTGCTGCTTATTGCACTTTCCTGGGCTTCTGATCGGCTGTCAGCTGAGAAGCGATAGAAGGGGCGGGCGGAGGGGGTGGCTCAGGGCCGCTCACTATGCATATGCATAGTGAGCGGCAATAGAGGGGGCGGGCGGGACGGCTTCCTTGCGGTGCTCAGCCCTGCTTGGGAGCCGTCTTTGCTTTATAGGATGCACTTAGTTTTATAAGTGCATCTTATAAAGCTAAAAATACAGGTCACAGAGGGCAGGGGCCCCCTAGGACGCAAGGGCCCCCGGGCAGCCGCCTACCCTGCCCAATGGATAAGACGGCCCTGCCACAGACCAGAGCTCTGGGGACCAGCAAACAGCAGGAAATTTGAAAAAAGATGGACCCAGAAGTGAGGGTAAGTATAGAAACATTATATATATATATATATATATATATATATATATATATTTTTTTTTTTTTAATGGCGCCAGAGTTGTCCTTTAACCCCATCCATAGGCCAACCAGATAAAGGCCAATAGTAAGTCCTGTTGGGCAGCCTTGCAAGAGTACTATACAAGTTATGGGGCCCTATGGGTAATGCTTGCCATTCTATATACTATGGTATATGTCGGGGCTTGGTGTGCCTGTTACGATTTGCTATCCAGTGGGCTGACGGGTGCTGTAGTGCGGTATAACTCACATCTGTTCTACATAATCAAACAATTAGTAAAAGCTTCTATATAGAAGTCTGTGCTTTAATGCAATGAAGGTGTGATTCCATCACCTACTAATGGGTAGGAGCGATCCCTCACCATACTGCTCCCATATGTTCCCCCGAGCAGACTCAGTCTCCGCTTCTCCCAGACATAAAAGCAGTAAAGATTTATTTATACATTTTTAGTTCGTAAAGTTAAGAATTGAGTTACCTAGTTATCCTTGTATCTCTTGGGTTGGGGAGTGGGGACCATCTTCCCTTCTTCTCTATGGTTGTGGTCTGAATAGAAAAAGTGACCTTATGGGAGCATTTGTACTGCTTGGAAATGTATTAGTCTGTGGGCCTTAAGAGCTCCTTGCAGTCTTCGCATTCACCTGACCTCAAGAGCACTACTATAACCATAAGATTTGGAGCCCACCAGGATGAAGGAATGGTATCACTAATGGAGAGTTTTTTTCCAGGACTTTTTGACTAATGACCTATCTTTAAGATATCTTATTGGCAGGGGTATGACCGATCACCACTGCTCATCAGCTGCCAGAACCGCATACACATACAGCCAGAGATAGACAGCTCCATAAAATGTGTAGTGGCCGCACAGTGTTACTGCAGCTCAGCTCCCATTTACATCAATGAGAGCTGAATTGCAGCAACCCAGAACGGCCACTACACAATGTATGGAGCTGTCAGCAACATACATTGAGCTACCCCATATATTGAGCTACCCCTAATGTGATTCTAAAGAGGATGGGATTGTATCATGTAACCTTGCCCACCATGGAGCACCACCAGTATTATCATCAACCTCCAGAGGTATTATAGGTCCTTAAACCTCTTCAACCCATCAGAAATACTACCATGAATACTGTCACTCACTCAGAAGATCTGCTATATGACACCACTGTCCTTGCCTTCAGTACGACAGTTCAGTTCACAAAAATTGGTGGCCTTTTCCTGACTTTGTTATGGGCCCCTATGAACTTTAGTTATACCCCTGACTGATGGTCTCATAACCTTTGCAGATGATGTGAGTATGACTCCGAGGGATGAAGTACTCATCGATATTGACGATAAAGAACCCTTGATCCCGACTCAGGTAAGACCCAAAATCTCGTGTTGTTACTTTGGTGCCATATAAATATCAAACATACAAAAACATTTGGGTGACATAACCCAACGTCCTGTGCCCGATGCATGCCATGATAAAATATATCATCTTACCATGTGTGATGTTTGGAATGAGGTGGAGGTAAAGTTTGTGAAGGGTTTTTATGACAGACCTTCGACTTGAAGACCTATGGAGATTTTTGTTAGATAAAGTAAGTGATTTGGTGAACTCTGCTCCATGTGACATTTACAGAATTTGGTTTTGGGTGACCGCTCCATCTTGTTGTTGATGGTATTTTTGGATTTGAGGCATAAAGAATATCTCTTTTGGAAGAAGAATCCTGGACCTGATATAAAAAAAAATAATCCAAAAATAGTTTTCTTTATTTGATTATAGACTAAAGAAGACCATACATGTTAGACACGTGCTGGCTGAACCCACTGATATTGTTGGGACTGGTTGAACGTGTGATGTGTGTTGTAGCCTCCTGAATCACTCATAACGGCAGGGAAAAGAAGCATTGATCATGTTGAGTTTTGTTCGTCCGATCCCCATCCCACCCCACTGTTTGAAACTCACAAACACTTGAGCATTCAAGTATAGGGAGATTGGGAGTGATAGCTGTTGACCAAATGTATCTTATGTGTTTGGCAGCTTAAAGGGGTTGTCCGGCATCACAATATTTTTTATATGATGCTCAGGGAGGTGTGGGTTAAAAAATAAAAACCCTTACATACCATCCCTTACTTCCTCTGCGGCCCCTTTGATTCCAGTGTGTCTGTCTTCTGGTTCCACAGATGATACTCTGTAGGCAAGCTCGACCAATTGATGTGCTGTGGCCACTGGTCCGCTGCATGCGCCAATGTTACATTGTCTGTAGACCCAGAAGTGCTGATACAGGAGGTCCAGGAACCCCGGACACAGTGAGAAGAACGAGGCTAAGTGAGGGATTTTTTTTCTAACCCACACCTCCCTAAGCATAATATACATTCCCTAAGCATAATCCCTTTAACTAAGTGGTGAGGCATCATCTAAGTCTGCAGATTCCCAAGAAGCTCCAAGATTTCCATTCTGCCACACACAAATAGTAGTTTCTCCAATCTGAAACCATCATTTAGACCTGCATCTCTGCAAGGCATACTGTGGAGAACGGGAGCCAACGTATAGTGTCAGGAACCCTTTAAGCTCTGTTTGCTGGTTAGACGTATGTAAATAGATGAGGTATTTGGATTCATTAGGGTGTCATAGTGCCCATACACTTTATACTAAAGTTGGCCGAACCCACGGCTGTTAGTATAAGGTGTTTGAGACCCTCCCAATAGATGATTGGGTGAAGATAGCGGTTAGGCATGGTGAATTTTCAATGCCTCACCCTTATGTTCTTGTTGGGATAAACCAGTGCCAGAGCTTGATCTCTGTTTGTATATTCTTGCCTTGCTTATGTTTATATCCTTCCAAAACATTATGGTAACTTGGTATCTTAAGGTGCGCATTTTGCTTTATCCACTGTAAACTCTACCAGATGCAGAATATGTTGGCACTATGTAGGAAACATGAAAAGAAATATAGGATACTTATTCACCACAATAACAATGGGAGGTGTAAGCTATAGGTGACCCAGAGCAGCAGATACCCTAAACAAACCTGTTTAGCAGAGGTCCCGGCCTCATATATAGCACATAGAATTGTATACATAGAAGCGATTGCTGGACAGCCTGAAGAACCACAACCTACCAGATACACTAAGAGAAATGTAAACGTTAGAACCAAGATTCAGCATTGGTATAATAAAACCTATTTAAACCCTTTCAGGGGTGTTGGGCATAAACAAATATTTTCCCAGCTGCTCCAGATGCATTTCTCCTCAGCCATGATCCTCCTCGGCACGTGAATCTATTTGACGTTCTCCGGCTGCAGGCCCTTCTGTAAAGCCGTAAAGTCTGTCCCATGGGTGATGGGCTTAATTTGTGTTATTTTGCTCATTAAGCCCATAGGGGAACTTCACTGAGGACCTCACAATGAGTCCTTCATCACTTCAGTCCTTTACGTTCCTATCGATATCTGCAAATTCCACTTGTAGGCCACCACTTACCAGCGGTTACTTCTTTCCGGGTTCTTGGTTTTTGTGGTCGCTGTTTAATGTAATTTCCCAAACAGATGCCAACGCCGTCCAGGCTGCAGTGAGGAAGGTGCCAGGAAATTTATAATGTTTAGTAAAGGTCGTGTGCCCTCACTGCAACCTTTCTCCTCATTCATGGTCCTCAGAGACGGGTGGTTACAGGCCCGCTAAATAAAGAACCACTTAAAATTGAAGAAATAAAACTCTACTGAGGCATTCATATATGTTTATGTGTAATATATTTCATTCAGATGTAGTTACACTGACAAAAGTATTCTAGCCTGATGTATAGATTTATCTTAGGCAAACTCAATGAATGTTCATTCGGAACATAGCCATGACTCCCAACACCCTTTTCTCCTCCAGACACTACTGGTAGTATCCTATCTTGCTTGAGAGGTAAAGAATTAGGTTTACTGCAGTTATGCTACCCAGTCCTTCTCTATCCCAAAAACTTCATGGCACCATCCGACATTAGATGGTTCGGACAATCCCATCATTATTGGTGGATTTGGTGCACGAGTCTCACTAGTTCTTGCTGTCTGACATTTCGTTCTTGGAGAGAGCCAAAGCAGTGTTATCCTTCCTTGTAGAGAACACGTTTTGAAACATTCATTTATATGGGGTGGTCGGGAGAGATACCTGTTGGCCACATGATTGTTTGGCCAACAATAATTGAAAGTTTATAGGAACCTTTACAACCTAGTAATGAGTTGTCCTCACTATCGGTCAATGTGATTGAGTCTAGAGACACTACTGAGTACTGTGGCCCATCAAGAACCCGAAACAGAAAGGGGAGTATTAACAACGTAATATAACTTACGAATCGTCACTCATTGAAGAACAAAAAGGCCCTTCTTTCCCTCACTATTCCTATCCTTTATGGAAATAAATTATGGTATGACTCATATTCTACATCCTGTCCATTATTCAGAGGTCAGAGAGCGCTTGGTCACACTCTTATTCGTGAATGGTAGAATAAGACCAAACTAGGGCTTCAGTTCCACATTCCATTTACAGTGGTTGTCAATCTAAAACTTTGAACAGTAACAGAAGACTCCACGCCCTTGTTTCACAGAAGCTTTTTTATTACAAGGTGGTGGGGAACTGAACAAAGAAGGGAGAGGTCCCCCGAAAGGTGTAAGAGGAGAAAGGGTGACCTCCCTGCAACGTGGCTTCTTGATTCTGTCACTGGAAGAAAGTATGTTATTGCTGAGCCCTTCCCAAATACTTTAATTTTGGAAAATTCTTCCAAAAACATAAGTAGTTTTAAGGTTTTTGGTAAGAGCACATTTGGAAATAGCAGCAAAGCGGAGGCTCTTGTGCCTTGTGTACACAGTTAGTCACAGCGCCTTCTGTTTTCGTAAGTCGAATGGAATATTCTTAGACCATACCACAAAGACCCAAGTCCAGTATGATGTTGGGTTCCATAAAGTCATTCTGTAAAGGTTTTCTTTGTGTAGGGAACTTATTTTACAAGGTTTTACTACGAGTGGCAGTAAGTGTTGGCTTGTCTGGTATTCTACAGTCTAGCCAGAAATATATAGTGAAACAAAAAGACAGAGCCAAGAGGTTCTACGTATATCTTGGAACACAGTTTAATAAAATTAGGAAATGTCCCTTTCCTTTAGGATGTCTATCTCTAAGGCTTAATTACACCTGGATGGAGATTCCTCTTATGCTGCGTTTACACGGAGCGATAATTCGCCCGATCGTACGATTAACGATTTCGAAGTAACTATTTTTTTTTTACAACGATCAGCGTTTAGACAGAACAATATATCGTACGGAAAATTCGTTTTGCGATCATTTTGCAATCGCTTAAGCCTATCTCGCACATAGGTAAAATCGGTGAACGACTGTTTACATGGAACGATCTGCGAATTTTTTGCGAACGACGAACGACGATTTAAGAACATGTTCAAAGATCAAAATGGACAATTTCTCGCTGGCCGTTCGATTGTTCATTGCGTTTACACGTACAATTATCGTTCGAATTCGATCGTTATCGTGCAAATTCGCACGATAATCGTTCTGTGTAAACGCAGCATTACTCGTGTAAATATTATGGTGGATGGGTGTCTGACAATTGGATATTTACTAAAAAATATTCCCTGCCACCGGGAAGATGCCCCTTCTTATCAACCTATACAGCTACAAAAATGTATCCACTTTCCATGTACAAGAGGGTCCAGGGGATGGGATATAGCAACTGAGCATGTGTGACCACGAAACTGGACACATTAGGTGGACGTTCTGAGAGGCAAAAAATATAAAAAGATACCAGGGGCACTGAAACAAGCATGTAAACCCAGTATTTAGAATCTACCCAAAACCCTGAAACAGGGTTCAGATTGTCTTGATCTTCAAATACTTTATTACAAGCTTTCATACCTTATATTATATCATACGTTATGGTGCTTGTTTCAGTAAAAAGTGATCTTTAACATCTGCAGATTGGGATACCTGGGTGGGGCTTCACAGCCAAAGCACCACTTGGCTCCGCCCCCAGCGCCACTTAGCGCAGCCCCTCCGTGACGTCATCGCCGCATAGGCCTAGACCTTTAGGCCGTCCCTTTCAATGGCCGCTGAGTGGCGAGGCCTATTTGTTGCTGATGTCACAGAGGGGGCAAGGCTAAGTGGCACTTCGCCCGTGAAGCCTCGCCCAGATATCTCAATCCGCAGATGATAAAAGATCACTTTTTACTGCGTATGATATAAAATAAAGTATGAAAACTGCTAAATTTACACTTTACACCTGTGTAGAGCTGTCATATTGCCAAAAGGGGGTGACAGTGTCACTTTAAGCAGAGGCGAGCCTACTGCCCTCAAAGTTATGCCCCCGAGGGGCTGCTCTTTTGAAGGGATGGTGTTAACTAAATCTAGCTTCCCATCATCACAAGCCTTATAGCAGTGCCCATAAGACACATAAACATCTTAATCAATGGGAATAACATTTTAGTTTCCTTCTCAACCCAGTATTTTTCATCCAAAGACAGATGCTTTTTACCTTTTTCCACAAGGGTCAAATAGCGATTTCCCATTCCAGATCTGTACCGACACCGTCCATAGTACATATTTGAGGAGCAAATGTCAACTTTCCCCGGTGTTTTTTTTTTTTTTTTTTTTGAGACCACACAAAAACCGACCGGGGTCAGTATCATCTTCCCCTATAGCTGGTCTCAGTCAAGTGTGGAACAGGGAGATATTGAAAGTTTTTTGGCTTGGACAGAGTAGGATTCATCAGCCAGGGCAAACATACGGTGACGGCACCAGTGTGGCGGGTTTGCTTTGCCCATAAAATTTAAACTTCCTGGCAGAAGAATTAGTAAAGCTCTGAAAAAGTCTACTTGGTTTTCTTGGCCAAGTCATGGGGCGACCACATGCAATTATCACTCAAGAGAAGAAAGAGCAATAAACTCAGCTGCTGCAGCCCGTAAATCTGGAGTAAAAGGTTCCTGTGCCAACTCTTCTCGGCAAATTCCTCCATGTGTGACGCTGGTTTCTACTGTCTCTACAGAGGCCAGAGACAAAAGACCGGGAGGGAAGTGGCTGAGGATATCCTATAAGTCATATGTGAACTATGAAATCAGTATATTATATTATAATATTAAAGGGAATCTGTCAGCACTGGAGGTGCTGACTGGTTACTAGTTAGCAGGGTACCTTTGCCTTAGCCCTCGGGGGAGGGGATGCTGCACAATTTTTATATCTTCCACTGTAATCAAGTGTCAAAGAGGAGTTGTGGTGAGGCACTGGTGCTGTACTCCGGCACGCCTCACCACTCTCTCCTCCTCCTCTTTGCCCATGAATATTCTGCGCCGGACGGCCTCCTGCCTGCTCGCGGCAGCCTCCATGTTCGCACATGAGCTGATTCTGTCAAGGGCGGTGCTCACCGTCCTGATAGTTTGCCAATGATATCACAGGCTTCAACCTCTTCTCTTCGTTGTTCACATGGGCACCGTAGACCAAGGGAGCGGCTGAGGAGCTCAAGTTAATGCACACAGCCTGGACACTCAGTGCGGGTGCGCCGGTCTACGGTGTACGTGCAGAGTGAGGAGAGGCCTTTGACAGCATTGGTGCATTAGCAAACATGGGGTGAGCGTGCAGGAGGCTGTCCTTTGCAGAATATTCATGGAGAAAGAGGAGGAGGAAGGAGTGGTGAGTCGTGCCAAACCCAGAATCACAACTCGTCTTTGACACTTGATTACAGTGGAAGATATGAAATTGTGCAGCATGCCCTCCCCGAAGAGCAAAGATACCTAGTAACCTGTCACTTAATGCAGCACCTCGGGTCAGCTCCAGGTGCTGACAGATTCCCTTTAAAGGGCACTCAGGCGAAAAATGATTTCTTTAAAATCAACTGGTTTCGGAAGGTTTATTGATTTACTTCTATAAAAAAAATCTCAAGTCTTCCAGTACTTATCAGCTGCTGTATGTCCTGTAGTAAGCAGTACTCTTTCTAGTCTGACACAGTGCTCTCCATGTCAGGAACTGTCCAGAGCAGTAGCAAATCCCCATAGAAAACCTCTCCTGCTCTGGACAGTTCCTGATATGGACAGAGGTGGCAGCAGAGAGCACTGTGTCAGACTGGAAAGAATACACCACTTCCTGTAGGACATACAGCAGCTGATAAGTACTGGAAGACATGAAACAGAAGTAAATTAAAAATGTATATAACTTTTTGACATAAGTTGATTTGATAGATTTTTTTTTTTTTTGCTGAAGTACCACTTTTAAGATCCCAAATGAGACACTTACCAGAAACTTTATGATGTTACGGACCATTGGTGGGTTTTGTGTGATGTATAATATATATATATATATATATATATATATATATATATATATATATATGCACCATGTATTGGTTTATTACAATGTTAGTCCACTATGAAGAAATTCTTAGAATTCTGGATGTTCTGATATCTGCCAGGTACCAGATGAAAGGACTCTCGCTGTATTTTTTGTCCCGGCCACATAGGTCGTCCTCCTATAATTCTAGATGACTCTATAGATCGGTGCCATAAGGTAATGATTAGCTCTGGCAATAGGAACCCTGAATCAGTCACCGCTGTGCTGGGAACTTATTTCATGAGGTTTTGGATGTACAAAGGGTAGAAAGGATCGGCCAGGAGCGAATATTTTTGGGTTCCAGGAACCACAAGTAAAATCACTATGAACCATCGGTGGTTCACGGATCAGAAATGTCTGGGACATCACAGGAGCGGCCTCGGGGGGATAGCTCACTCTAATACTCTGGTAGCTCATGTATATACATTATCCACCTAATTGTACAGGGCCAACCTTATGTTAGATGGGGCCTTGTGCAATACTTTCAACATGCTGATGAACTTCACTGACACGGCCGGGTCACAGAATGGACGGTGTTATACGCTGTGTGAACCCAGCCATATAATACCACCATGCAGCGACAAACAATAATGAGATACAGTGACCAAGTAATACTGGCTTATAGGGGGACATTTACTAAGGAGTCTAATGTGTGCGACTATTCCAATGTGGGTCAGTGTTTATTTTGTTTACAATATATTGTGTGTGAATTTGAAAATAGTACAATTGTCATAGTAAATGCATCTAATTAAAAAGTCGCAAACATATTCACCTGGTACTGACCAGATATAAACCTGTACCAGTTTTCCCACTTTTTAAAAAGTTGCAATTGATAAATTGGGTGCAAATACCAGATCATGTAAATTTTTGGAAGAATACAAGGGGAATACAATAAGAATACAATAGAAGTTAGACCAAACATGGGCAAAAATCCAATTATTCACCTAAAAATAGGTGCAAAACCCTTGATTAATTTCCCCCATAGTGTTTAAATAATACTAACATATAGTGGTCAAATAACATCATATAGTGACAATAAAAATACTGGTATACACTGGTATAGTGTTCAGATAATGGTGACATATTATGGTCAAATAATACCAACATACAGTTCCTAAATAATAGCAATATACAGTGACAAATAATACAGACGTATAGAGTTCAGTAACAATGAATATAGGTCAAATATGGCACCATTTAGTATATAGAATAAAATATAGGCCATAGTGGGGGAGATTTATCAAACATGGTGTACAGTGAAACTGGCTCAGTCGCCCCTAGCAACCAATCAGATTCCACCTTTCATTCCTCACAGACTCTTTGGAAAATGAAAGGTGGAATCTGATTGGTTACTAGGGGCAACTGAGCCAGTTTCACTTTACACCATGTTTGATAAATCTCCCCCATAGTGCTCAAATAATCAACATTCAGTGCTCCTATAATACCGACATACAGCAGTCACATAATACCCACATGCGGTGACGGACCTCGGGTCCTGGACTCCAGTTGCTGTAACACAGCTGATTATCGGCAGGCTGCAGGTACACTTATTGCTGTTAATCTGCCGGCGATCAGCATGACCAGTCTCTGGCTGTTGGGCGGTCCTTTCTGGTACATCACCTGTTACACAGGGAGATGGGCAGCCCACAGCTAATGTTTCGGCCTAATGTAAGTATGTTTCCGATGTTTTGGCCGTTCAGCTACCATCCAGCCTTTGTGTCCAATTTTGTCCCATCAGCTTCTTGTGATATTAATATTTGCTGTGTAAATAATGACATTTCCTTACTTGTAGCTCGCAGATGGTGTGAACGGCTCCACCATAATTAACATGTCATCTTCTCATCTCAGCCTCCATGTATGTATGGTCACTGTGTCTTATGTGTCATGTGCTGCATGTATGTACAGTCTATGGGTCATGTGCTGCATGTATGTACAGTCTATGGGTCATGTGCTGCATGTATGTACAGTCTATGGGTCATGTGCTGCATGTATGTACAGTCTATGGGTCATGTGCTGCATGTATGTACAGTCACTGCAGACACCCAGCACTACATCACCAAGCCTGGAAGAGATATTATCAGAAGAGAATACAGAAGGATGAATACAGAGAATGAATAAAGAGAATACAGAAGTGGTACTGTGCACTGTCTGTTTATACTGAGGATTACACCCAGCACACAGGAAAAGTAGTACTGTACACTGTCCATATATACTGAGGATTATACCCAGCATACAGGACAGGAGAAGTGGTACTGTGTACTGTATATATATACTGAGGATTACACCCAGCATACAGGACAGAAGTGGTACTGTGCACTGTGTATATATATATATATATATATATATATATATATATATATATATATTCATATATATATATATATATATATACTGAGGATTACACCCAGCATACAAGACAGGAGAAGTGGTACTGTGCACTGTATATATATATACTGGGAATTACACCCAGCATACAGGAGAAGTGGTACTGTGCACTGTATATATATATATATATATATATATATATATATATATACTGAGGATTACACCCAGTATACAGGACAGGAGAAGTGGTACTGTGCACTGTGTATATATATATATATATATATATATATACTGAGGATTACACCCAGCATACAGGAGAAGTGGTACTGTGCAGTGTATATATATATATATATATATATATATATATATATATATATATATATATATATATATATATACTGAGGATTACACCCAGTATACAGGACAGGAGAAGTGGTACTGTGCACTGTGTATATATATATATATATACTGAGGATTACACCCAGCATACAGGAGAAGTGGTACTGTGCAGTGTATATATATATATATATATATATATATATATATATATATATACTGAGGATTACACCCAGTATACAGGACAGGAGAAGTGGTACTGTGCACTGTGTATATATATATACTGAGGATTACACCCAGCATACAGGAGAAGTGGTACTGTGCACTGTGCACTGTGTATGTGTATATATATATATATACTGAGGATTACACCCAGCATACAGGAGAAGTGGTACTGTGCACTGTGTATATATATATATATATATATATATATATATATATATATATATATATATATATACACAGTATACTGAGGATTACACCCAGACAGGAGAAGTGGTACAGTGCACTGTATATATATATACACTGAGGATTACACCCAGCATACCGGACAGGAGAAGTGGTACTGTGCACAGTGTATATATATATATATATATATATATATATATATATATATACATACATACTGAGGATTACACCCAGCATATAGGACAGGAGAAGTGGTACTGTGCACTGTATATATATATATATATACACTCACCGGCCACTTTATTAGGTACACCTGTCCAACTGCACGTTACCACTTAATTTCTAATCAGCCAATCACATGGCGGCAACTCTGCATTTAGGCATGTAGACATGGTCAAGACAATCTCCTGCAGTTTAAACCGAGCATCAGTATGGGGAAGAAAGGTGATGTGAGGCCTTTGAACGTGGCATGGTTGTTGGTGCCAGAAGGGCTGGTCTGAGTATTTCAGAAACTGCTGATCTACTGGGATTTTCACGCACAACCATCTCTAGGGTTTACAGTTCTGTGGGCGGAAATGCCTTGTTGATGCCAGAGGTCAGAGGAGAATGGGCAGACTGGTTCAAGCTGATAGAAAGGCAACAGTGACTCAAATAGCCAACCGTTACAACCAAGGTAGGCAGAAGAGCATCTCTGAACGCGCACAGTACCTCCAACTTTGAGGCAGATGGGCTACAGCAGCAGAAGACCACACCGGGTGCCACTCCGCTCAGCTAAGAACAGGAAACTGAGGCTACAATTTGCACAAGCTCATCAAAATTGGACAGTAGAAGATTGGAAAAACGTTGCCTGGTCTGATGAGTCTCGATTTCTGCTGCGACATTCGGATGGTACGGTCAGAATTTGGCGTCAACAACATGAAAGCATGGATCCATCCTGCCTTGTATCAACGGTTCAGGCTGGTGGTGGTGGTGTCATGGTGTGGGGAATATTTTCTTGGCACTCTTTGGGCCCCTTGGTACCAATTGAGCATCGTTGCAACGCCACAGCCTACCTGAGTATTGTTGCTGACCATGTCCATCCCTTTATGACCACAATGTACCCAACATCTGATGGCACCCGTTACTAGCATGGTGTACCTAATAAAGTGGCCGGTGAGTGTATATATATATATATATATATATATATATATATATATATATATATATACTGAGGATTACACCCAGCATACAGGATAGGAGAAGTAATACTGTGCACTGTCCGTATATACCTAGTCCTGGGTGTATATCACTGGGCGGCAGCACATCTGCTCCTATGCTCGGGCCCCGGGCCCCTCATTACAGATGACACTTATAGCTGTGTCAGGCCCCAGTCTGTGTTCAGATCTTTGATGTTCCTTTATAGAAGGAAAAGTCAATGGAAAATCTGCCGGTGTCAGGGGGGGGGACGTGCGCTTTATAGGGGTAATAAACTGCGCCAGGGCCTAGGGGGCAGCAACAAAGGAAAAGGCCCCCCATCTCTGCCTATAAAGGGGCCCCAACCCCAGGGGAGACTGATGTCAGCTGATCAGCAGCTTAACCCTTCATCATCCAGTAAAGAAGCTACATGATTGGTGGAGTAGTACTGCCTGGTTCCCTGAGGAAGACAGCACATAACACACACCAGCCCCAGGAGACTGTATCACACATCATAAGCTTAGATACAACAGCTCAGGATGACAAGATTAGATGGAATAGGTTTAGATACACAGGACAGTTTCACACATTATTGGCCCACATACTGAACGGTATCACACATGATATACTTAGATACAGCAGCTAAGCAGACAGTATCCTACATGATTGGATTAGTTATATGGCTCTGCAGATAGTATCCCACTTCATAAGATTAGATACATGGCTTAGCAGACATTATCTCTTTTTATATCATTAGGATACTATTCCACAAAGAGATTTTCTAACGATTATTGATAAACAATCTCAAACGACCTCTCGGTCGAACGACCTCGAATCGCTCACCCTATTACACGGAACGATCATCAGAGGGAACGACCTAACGACGTCTTATTACACCGAACAGTGTGCAAACATTGCACAAACGATCAACGAGAAAAATAATAGGGCCCTTAGATACAGTGTCTTAGCTGACAAGCACAGCAGCAGTGTCATATGGCATTAGATACAATGGTTTAGCAGTACAGTATCACACAGGATTAGATACAGTAATTTGGCAATGTAGTATCGCACAGGATAAGATATATACTTTGATCATCACGGTAAAATATAGGACCAGTTACATCATTTTAGCAACATGGTATCACACAGGATTAGATACATTGGTTCTGCAGCAGGGTATGATACAGGATTAGATACATTGGTTCTGCAGCAGGGTATGATACAGGATTAGATACATTGGTTCTTCAGCAGGGTATGATACAGGATTAGATACATTGGTTCTGCAGCAGGGTATGATACAGGATTAGATACATTGGTTCTTCAGCAAGGTATGATACAGGATTAGATACATTGGTTCTGCAGCAGGGTATGATACAGGATTAGATACATTGGTTCTGCAGCAGGGTATGATACAGGATCAGAAACACTGGTTCTGCAGCAGGGTATGATACAGGATTAGATACATTGGTTCTGCAGCAGGGTATGATACAGGATTAGATACATTGGTTCTGCAGCAGGGTATGATACAGGATTAGATACATTGGTTCTGCAGCAGGGTATGATACAGGATTAGATACATTGGTTCTGCAGCAGGGTATGATACAGGATTAGAAACACTGGTTATTCAGTGGGGTATCATACAGGGTATCAGTGGCATAGCTACCATAGAGGCAGGGTAGGCAGTTGCTATGGGGCCCGGGCAGTAGGGGGGCCCAGGGGAGAAGGTAAGAGTGTGTGTCCTTCTGCTTAACCCCTTATGTACTGTAGTGTGTAAGTGACCCAATGTTTACTTACATGCTGCAACACAAAAAAAAGGGTTAACAAGCAAAAGACAGAGATCTCTGCTTCACTGCACTGATAACCCCTGACCTCTGTTCTCCACCTGCGCAATAAAGTAGGAAAGGAAAATGTGCGGAGCTCCGTGCAGAGGTCAGGGGTTATCAGTGCACCAGCAGTAAAGCATATATCTCATTGTCTTCTGAGCTTTGGATTACTAAAGGCCCTGTTCCACGGAATGATTATCGTTCATGAACTCGCTCCAACAACAGCTTGTTAACGATCACTAAACAATTTTTTTAAGCGAACGATAACACATAACACACGTTGGGAACGTGAACGATAAATGTAGTGTAACGATTATTTTGCGGTCGTTTAAAACATTCGCCGGGGTGATCATGACCATACGACACACCTACTTTTTTTAAACCTTTTTACGAACAACTGAAAGATTTCTAATTTTACAAAACGTTTAGCAAATTATCTCTCAAAGACCAACGATTTTTTTTTCGTCACGCTGAAAAACAATTTTGAACGACAATATAACAATTTCGCCTTTGTCGTTCGCTCGTTTATACCTCTTCTTCGTTAATGAGCGGTCGTTGGAGTGAGTTTATGAACGATAATCGTTCTGTGCACATTGTTCATTGTTTTCCTGGGATCAGAAGGAACAAATGATCATAGTACCGATCGCAATGACGATCGCAGTAACGATTGTAACTAACGACCATCGTTCTGTGTAATATGGTGAACAATTTCAGGTTAACGATAAACAATCTTGTTTGCGATCGTTTATCATTAGTCGTTAATCGTTAAAAATCGCTCTGTGTAATAGGACCCTTACACACTGCAGAAAATAGTCTGCTCCTGCACCTATGTATTTAACCATAAGGCTCCTAATGGGCCCTTATAGGTAAAAACAGTGGACTGACAGAGCAAGCAGCCATTGGCTCTCTGCTCTGCCAGCCAGGAATCTGCCTGTGGCCACAAGAGATTTTATTTTTTGGCCACATCACAGAGAATACACAGTATATATATATATATATATATATATATATATATATATATATATATATATATAGCTTTGTGTTGTGCGCAGGGGAGATAGGCCCTTACAATTTTTTGCTATGGGGCCCTGTAAATCCTAGCTACGCCCCTGCAGGGTATGATCAGTTCAGTAGCACTGTATCACACAGGATTAGATACACAGGCATGCAGATACATGGGTGTTCTGTCTGCGTATTCTTCTTATTCATGGTATCGCACAGGATTACATACATTGGTTTGACAGTATGGTATCGCACAGGATTAGATACATGGGCACTCTCTTGATATAGAGGAGTCTGGTCACACTGATGTCCTTCCTGTCTGTGTACTCACTCTCTGTATTCACATGGATTGCTCCTATTTCCCCATTATGTGCCGTGTTGTGGCTGCACCGGCTGGGACACTGCATGTACGGGAGGAACGGGCGGCACGGGAGGGACGGAATGGGGGGCACGGGAGGGATAAGATGGGGGGCACAGGAGGGATAGGATGGGGGGCATGTACGGCATGGGATGGGGGGCATGTACGGAATGAGGGGCATGTAAAGGATGGGATGGGGGGCATGTAGGGGATGGTACAAGGGGCATGTACGGGATGGGGTGGGATGGGGAGAGATTGGGGGATGAGACTGATGAGATCTTTCCTTGTCTTACTGCTGCAGAAGATCCTGTGGGTAAGTAACTCTTGTGGGGGACCATATCCAGGAGGGTGCCCAGCAGCGCCCCCTGCCTGCCGCTCAGGGATGATGCCATGTCATTTATAGGACCCTCTCATTGAGAACAATGTCTATTCACAAGCCTCATTTAGAGCCCCGTACGGCTGGCTCAAGTCAAAAATCCAATAAGCCTCGATTAGATTTTCTCCATGAGGTCAGCGTGGAGGAATTCTGTGGATTACTAAAATAGACATCATTATTTGTAGGAACCTTTCATGAATCGTCGGCAGAATCTGTGCAGAAATGTAAAATTACAGCCCGAGCCCGCGCCATATTATTATGTGTAACGTGATTCCTCCCCTCCGCAGCCCAGGGTGACGTCAGGGGCCCCAGACCTGCACAGTGCAGGGGCTTAAAGAGTTAAAGGGAGCCGGGTTATTGCTGCTGCTGTAGATACATCCTATGTCCCTGTCTGCATACATGTATATGAATGGCGTATCTAAGCTGATCCGATTGTGTGCTGTATCTAACCCTTATGAAATAAATGATGGGCTATGTAACACACAGAGGGGTCAGAACCATCAAAGCTGGACTTGTCCCAACATGGTATGTGGACCCTAATAGATCAAATGGCCAAGCATTGTATTCTTGAGATAATAAAAAAAAAAATACAGTACACAGTGTGAGACACCGGCCGTTCTGTGACCCATGTCACAGAACGGCCGGTGACAGTGAAGATCCTCCCGGCCAAATGGACTTCACTTCTGTTGAATTGGAATACGGGCGAATCCGTGTGTGCCCACATCCTACTTCACCATAGCAGACAATGGAAAGTGCGGCTGGAGCCGCACTTTCCATTGTGTGCATTGTCGGGGTTGTGCGGCCGCTATTCATTGAATAAAACAGACATGTCAGTTTTCCGTGTGGCTGCTTGCAATCCCGAACAGAATGCATACTTTGTGTATTCACTCCGTCCGGGATTCCATTCATTCAATGGAACTTATCTTTTGAATTAATCATGGCCGTTGTTGCAATTTGCAACAACGGCCTTGATTAATTCAAATAATAAATTGTGGGAACATGGCCTTAATCTCTCAGAATATAATGGGCAATATTGCTCCAGGTTACATTTTAAGGAACTTTGACTATGATATAGAATTTATTATATAGAATCTTTATCATAGTCAAAGTTCCTTAAATGTTACCTGGAGAAACTTTTTTTTTTTGCAGATTTTTTTTTTCTCAAATTTTCCATCTTTCTGTCTATATTAGATTGCAAATTGAATTTTTTTTATTATGCTAAATCTAAGGCTATTTTCACACATAGTATTTCCGCCAGTCTTTTGGTCATTTTTTTTTTTTAACCAAAACCAGGAATGGGTTGAAAACACAGGGAACTGGGAAGGTTTTTCCATTATTATTTTGCCTTGTTAGTCCCATTCGTGATTTTGGTTGAAAAAATACTGAAATTATATGTGTGAACATAACCTATAAAAAACATGCTTCCGACAATAGGTTGTCATCTAAAGACACACCCCTTTGAGGGGGAAGAGGTCTAAACCAGCTCTTCCCTTCATTCTTGGTGGTCTCAGAGTTCAGACCTCTACAGATCAAATAGTGATGGCACATCCTGGCAGTATAACCCTTAGACTGACTGTTGTCAAGGGGCCGCATATAATGGGGGGACGTAAATACTAAACTTTGGCCATGGCTGTGTTTTCCATTTTACTATCATGCAGCCATTTATGGATGGAAATATTCTTGAAATACTCTACATATAATATAAATGTGCGGCTGTATATTCCTAATACCCAGGTTTAATATTAAAAAACTCGATGCCATTTCCACAACAATGCAGCCTCCAAAATGATTCCGCCTGATGGGAACACAGATTAAGTTTTCCAGTGTCGCTGGGACGGTCCTCGCCTTGCTGAGGTGTGAAGCTCTCCCGCTGCCAACATGGCGGGGATATGTGAAATGAATTACGAGCAGGTCACATTCCGGTAACAATCTATCAGGCCATCTAATACAGGGAATAAAATCACACGTCTTCTGCCAAGGTAGACACAAGCCTTGGGTGGGTCCATGACCTTGACTTTCCCTGCATTTGTCATTGGGAAGAATGAAACATCTACGTTGGCTGTTGGCGGGGTAGCACTGTGTCAGCATGAAGAAAAGAGAGAACGTTTTAGGCGATATAATCTCTTACGGGATCACAAAACCACAATGTATAATTATTTTGTGGCTTCTTTGTTTTTTCTTTTTGGCCAAGGCGAAAAATTAATATTGTTGTAATAGCTTGTTCTCAGTTTTTATCATCTTGATAGGATTGGGTTCACCAAAGCTTTAAACCTTGACTCCCAAGTCGACAATTTTTGTAAATCCTCGGAGAGGACTTGCTGGTGGTCTTGGGAAGCCAGGCTTCTCTGTGTTGTTAAGTCTAGAGAATATTTTGAGTAACTGACTTCCATTCTTTTCATGGGACAGGAGGAAGAATTCATCGACTGGTGGAGCAAATTCTACGCATCCATTGGGGAGAAGGACAAGTGTGGGGCTTACTTGGAAAGAGGCTTCGACACGCTTCAGGTAAGTGAGTTTCCAATTTTAGGCCATAGCTATGTGCCACAACAATGAGGTCTGGGAATATTTACTAACCAGGGTATTCATCAGTGGGGTCAATGTAGCGCATAATGGGGGTCTCTGATGTAATTCTTGACTGTATCTAAGGAGTGTGTTAGTCCTCTGCTCCCCCATAATTGTAGCAGAAAGATAATCTGTGGGTCATAAAGATCTAGCTATAGGCTTATGTTTCTCTTCTGAAACATGTGCCACTACAATTAGAATTTTTTGCTAGACCTAATTGGTATCCCATAAGCAATATGGTACAGAGTGTAGCTTGACCGTAAAAAGTTTTATCTTCGGGTGTCTGAAGAGTATAAAGTCACATTATTACTTTTTTGTTGTTGTTCGGTTGAAGCCTTCAGAATAAATGGTCACCAGACTTAAGCCGAAGGACTGTATGAAATCCATAGAATGTCTCAGGATCCAACTGGATCTGTTGATGTCCATTGTTGATTGGTCCAACAGTATATAAGTGGGACATTTAAAAGGGAAAAGACCCTACTCTGGCATGTTCGCCATATATGCATCATGACACTTGTGTTAACGCAGCCACAGAATGGGTTAGCAAGGTAGCATGTGCACCTTTAAAGGGGAACTATCAGCAGGCTAGACGAATCTAACCTGCCGTTAGCTTTGTATTCCACAGGAGACTTCGAGGAGGAAGGTATATCTCTTACCCTCCTCCTTACTGCCGTTCCAGTGTAGTTAGTAGTTTGCTCCATGGTCCGGTAAGACCTTTAGGAGCACTTTCCGCCCCCATATTGCCCAACCGCCCTTTCTAATTATAATCAATGGAGCAGGCCGGCTGGGACTGGCCATATCGGTGCTATAGAGGTGGACAGTGCTCCTAAAAGTCATACTGGACCATGGTGCAAACTTCAAACTGCATCGGAAAGGCACCATGGAGGAAGGTAAGAGACATACCTTACTCCTTGGCGTCTTCTGCACAATAGGGACATATCAGCAGGTGCCACAAGGGTCTGTTCTGGGTCCTATTCTTTTTAATATGTTTGTAAGTGACATAGGAGAAGGGTTGGTAGGTAAAGTTTGTCTGTTTGCTGTCGACACAAAAGTGTGCAATAGGGTGGATATTCCTGGAGGTGTCAGTAATATGGAAAAAGGATTTAGCTTTGCTAGATAAGTGGTCCAAACAGTGGAAATTGAAGTTCAACGTTTCCAAATGTAAAATAATGCACTTGGGGAGGAGGAATCCTCTATCCGAGTATCACATCGGCAGTACTGTGTTGGAAAAGACTTCAGAAGAGAAGGATTTAGGGGTAGTGATTTCTGACAGCCTTAAAATGAGTCACCAATGCAACTAGGCGGTGGGGAAAGCTAATCGTATGCTGGGGTGTATAGCTAGAGGTATAACCAGTAGGAAGAAGGAGACTGTGATCCTGCTGTATAGAGCTCTGGTGAGGCCACATCAGGAATACTGTGTCCAGTTCTGGAGACCTCACCTAAAAAAGGACATTGATAAAATAGAGCGGGTCCAAAGACGGGCTACAAAAATGGTGGAGGGTGTGAGGCATAAACCATATCAGGAAAGACTTAAGGATTTGAATCTGTATAGTCTGGAGGAAAGAAGGGAAAGGGGGGACATGATTAAAACCCTTAAGTATGTTAAAGGACTAAATGAGGTTCAGGAGGTAAGTGTTTTTAGTAAAAAAAAACTGAGCTCAAGAACAAGAGGACACAGTGAGAGGTTATCTGGGGAAAAGATCAGAAGCAATGTGAGAAAATATTATTTTACTGAAAGAATAGTAGATACCTGGAACAAACTTCCGGCAGAGGTGGTTGGTAAATCTACAATAACAGAATTTAAACACGCCTGGGATAAACATGCATCTATCCTAAGATAATAAGAAAGAAAATACTAAAAGGGCGGACTAGATGGACCCAGTGGTCTTTTTCTGCCGACAATCTTCTAGGGTTTTATGTTTCTAGGTTAAAACAAAGGTGGATGGTCGAATCAACAACGAACACCAACAGATCCAGATGGATCCCAACATCCCATTTACTTTAATACAGCCCTTCGGGTTTCCGTCTGGTGACTATTTATTCTGCAGAATTTGACCAGGCAAAAACGTACTGATCTGACAGAGCTTTGATGCAAATGTGACCCTAGCTTTATATAAAAACCATTAGTACATTTGCCGTCTCACTGTAGGAAAGCAAAGCTTCCCCTGACCTCGGTGGGACACAGAACTGCTCAGAGGTGATGCGTCAGTTCTTTTCCACACAGTTACATGCTAAAGCTCCCATCGAAGTCATTGGAAGCTTTAAGGTTTGGCCTTCACACTGCCCGCAGCTTATAGAGAGCTGTGTACGGGACTAAAATTACTAAAAGTAATTAGAGATCTAGTATGTGAGTTGCAGATACAGTATATAGCACTTACTCTTATGGAAGTATTCTATGATATCCCTTAAGAATTCCATAAAAATGTATTCCAGATAGAGAGAGGTGATTGTGTACTTAAGAAAAGCCATGTTGTCTTGTGAGGAATTCCTACCAAGCATGATGCTGTAGAGATCACACTATAAATTAGAAAAATCTGGAGTGGTTTGGTTCGGCCGTCATTTGTCTTGGCACCCGTGGCGGCTGTTGGAATACACAACTTGATAATTACATTATGGCTACTGGTGGAGAGCTGTCACCAGCACAGTCCTTCCCCTCCTCTTGAAACGTTGTTACATTTACTTGGCTTCGAAGACCAAAAATAACAGTCACCGCTTCTTCGAGCATCAACAAAACAGAGGCTAGTGCAGTGTAAATTGTAACACGGGATGGTGGCCAAAACCCAGAGCATCGATGTCCAATCAAAAATAAAACTGTCATACAAACGAGACCAAGAAGAGTCCTCTGCCGTCCTCACCGTCTCCACTGCTTATTTTCTAATAACAATAACAAGGAAGGGTCCAAGACTTTGGTTTATTAGTTACAGCCGCGAAATCCATCGGAGATATAATCTAATTTTATTTTGTTTAGATTTTATTTTCAAAAACATTTCAGGCCTCGTTGTGCGAAAGCCAAGAGATAAAGGAAAACAATGTCTACATTCCTAATACATGTGGAAAAGTGACCCTCTTCCCCGAACAATGCAAAATATTAGACCAAGGAGTTCTGGGATGGTAAAAAAAAAAAGCCAATGGTTTTTTTAACAGCTAGAATCAAAACTTTACTGAAAAGCCTAAAGCAAGTGTATGTTAAACATGAATCATCTTAGGGCCCTATTACACGGGACGATTAGCATATGAATTAACGTTATATCGTTTGAATTTAAATGATAATCATTTTGTAAATGCAAGTAACAATCAAACGACCAATGAGAAATCGTTTATCGATCGTTTGGTGCTAACACCAAAATCATTGTTGTTCATTTGCTGTGATTCCACATTCGTTCACTAATCGTTCAGTGTAGTTCCACACTGTTCATTCATTTGCTGGGACCAGATGGAGTTAATAATCCTAGTAACAATAGTAACTAACGACTATCGCTCTATGTAATATGGCGAACGATTTGAGGTTAACAATAAAAATTTAGTTTGCGATTGTTTATCGTTAATCGTTACAAATTGCTTCGCTTAATAGGACCCTTAGAGAGGTCACAAATTAGGTTGTGTGGGGTAGTTTGCAGTGTCCACTTCTCCAAAGAGGAATTTTTATCTGACCTGGCCCTTGGCTTCAGGTAACACAAAAGGTCACGATTGGAGGACTACAGGTATATAATCTCGAATCAATCGTTGTTTTTTTAGCTTTGGACAACTCCTTTAAATTTCTATGTATTGAATCTCTGTATAAAATCTTTTGAAATCTCTGTTGTGGAGTGAGCAGGACTCCCTTCTGTAGCTGGAAGAATTCACAAGTAGAACAATACTACTTGTAAGCCACCTCAAAGTCATCTTGTCTACCCTGTTCTTTACTGATGAGGAGCAGGAATCCCAAAACCGGCAGCATCTTCACCCTCTTTGGATAAGTGTAAAATCCTTGGGTTGGACATTGACTGAAGAGGCACTAGGGAGAAGGTGTTGTCCCTTCTGCCTATGGTCAGGTATAGACACCTTTGCCAAGTCATACATTATCATGAGTAGTGTATGGCGTTGATGCTGGTGAACCATTGAATGCGGATGTCATCAGTTGTGTTAGGATTTGTCAAACTGTTCAGGTTTGGCAATGTTCTCTGAACCTGAACGCTTGATGAATTATTCCCTGCAGCTGCAGAAGTTGGATGCAGCCCTAGGGCTGCATGGGGCGATGCAGAGGAGCAAACGAGCACTGTCAGCGATCGCTTGCTCCTCGGTCCCAGCCAGCTGCTGGCACTATTACACGCATAGGCAGTGAACGGGTAACAACCGGGGGGTCCGCGGGGGGGGGGGGGGGGCGGCTACCTGGGTGATTGATAGATCGGCTAGGCAGCCAGTAGAAGATAGCAGCGAACTGCTGCAGCTGCTCCTATTCCATGGAACGACGGCAGAAAATCGCTGCTTTATTAGTCGTTTGTCTCTCAACATGTTTAAAGACAACGACAGACAGCGATCAGCCGACATCGTTCATGTCAGCTGATCGTTGTCTTCTATTACACAAGACGGGCCGAAAATAGCTGTAGGGACGTGTACTTGCAAGTATAAGGTAATTGAACTGATTTTTATGGAAAAGATCTAATTTTTCTCCTCTCGGTAAAAGTCAGTGGAAGGTTAAGCCATTTGACATAGAAGTCAATGAAAGGAGCAGTAGTTGCAGTATTACTTGCTATATCCATTGGGTCGTAAATTATAGCTTTTTACTGTAAGATGGTCACTCTGCGGCTTAAGGAATGACAAGGTATGAGATGACTTTTGCTGGTGTTTTTGCCCTTGTCGTCCAAGCTTACTTGATCAGCATGTGAATTGTGTCGGTGTAGTATTACTGTGAGGGTCTTCAAATCTCCATTGCTACTCCATAGTCAACAGTAGTCCCTATTGGGACAGGCAAAGACCCAAATTACACTTCTTCTATAATTGTATTTTTGAGCGTTAAGAAATCCCTTGAAGTAGAGCCGAAGCGGTCATGTCATGGTGGACAGTTTTATGGAAATAGAATAGCCTTTAAGCGATGAAGCTGCCAGAATTAGTGTGGGTGTTGTTATCGCAGCCATCGTCTGACCACACAAAGACAGAGCCCCATTTAGTAGACCACTTGGACTGGTCTCAGCCTTCGCTCGGCACTTGGCCTCTGATGCTCCGTTGGACTTCTGTACCGTAAATTAACATTTGCAGGATAATAACTTTCTGGCTCCGTCAGAAATCCCTGTATAGAAAATGTGTGGAAAAGGAAACGGCGTAATTATTAGAATGTTACTCGCTAATAACTCATTGACTTCGGCCCATGACTCCTCTCAACTGTTTGTGTTGGCTTTCGCCTCATTTTACGCAGTAGTCATTGTGGGTGATGTGTATCTGAAAATGGCAGCTTAGGAGGCTTAGAGACCACATATGTTGGTTTGGAATACTTGCTGCTACAATGGGAATGGGTGGTTAATAACCGTCATATCTGATAAGAGCGGCCCTTTACTCCTATGGACACATTGGAGGCCATCCTCTCATCATAAGACATGTTCCCTTAAAGGTGTCATCAGAAAGTGACTTATTGTTTAAGGGTAGCTTCACAGGTAACGTATGTAACGTATACTTGCCCTTTCACTTCAATGGGCTGACATACTTGCGGCGGGATTATCATCACGCTGCGAGTATGTCACACTCAGCACCATTAACCCCCGTGGCCCCGGAAACCTACTGTACTGGGTCCCCGCTCCCACTTGCTTCGGGGGCTCCTGGAGGTCAGCCAATCAGTGTGCCCGCCCCCTGCTGCAGCGCACTGATTGGCTGACCGCTGGAAGCCGCCGAAGCAGGCTGGGGCCTGGACCCGGTACAGTATGTTCCCGTGCCGTGGGGGTTAAGGCTGATTTTAACAACTCTCAGCGGGATGACAAGTACAGTATGTCAACCCATTGAAGTGAATGGGCAAGTATCCACAGTGGATTTTGCTGCGAGTTCACAGCAAGAAATCTGCTGCGGATATGTTATGTGTGTTTGCACTTTGTACCCTAAATAATGTTTTTATGTTAAACATATTTTTAAAGAATTTTTGGAGATATGTTTTTCAAATTTTCCATTTATCTATCTATATTATAAAATAATCTGGATATCCTGCAGTTCTCATTCTCACCGCTGGGGCTAAAACTAAGCTGAGACTTCCTGTTGTGTCTGTAGTAATAAGAGGAGGCTGCTGTAAAGTGATCTTTACAGCATTGCAGCATCATGTGACACCAGTAGATAGAGGAGACCATAGCAGCTCCCTGTGGAAAGACCTCTTCACAGGTCACAGATCGCGCTCAGTAAGGCTGGGTTCACACTGCGTTTTTGCAATCCGTATAACGTATCCGTTTTTAATTGGCTACTTTTAACAGACATAAAAACATAGTCAACCAAAAACGTTAAAAAAAAAAGCATTCTTTTTTTTTTATAATGGAAGTCAATCGAAAAACGGATCCAAATGGATGACACACAATTGCATCCGTTTATGCACATCAATTTTTTCCATAAAACATACACATTAAACGGATTGCATAAAGTGTGAACCCAGCCTTATGCTTCACATTCATCTAACGGGGACAGAGTCTGTCTATTGTCGTCTATGTCCGTGAGTCTTGCTGTAAAGCATGTCACTAAATGCTGTTAAAAACAGCCCATACAAGATGGCAGCCCCTTTAACAATGTACAAAAAGTAAAATAAAAAAATTACACTCAAGAAATAGAAACAGATTAGAATAAAAAAAAAAACAAGTTTTAGTATCTGACTCTAATCAGTAAAAAAAAAAAAAATCTAGGGAATACATTCACTTTAAAGGGGTTATTCAGTGCTTCAAAAACATGGCCACTTTTCCCCCTACTGTTGTCTCCAGTTCAAGTGCAGTTTGCAATTAAGCTCCAGAGTTTCAAAACCCAAACTAAGGACACCCAAACTAAGGACAACAGTAGGGGGAAGGTGGCCATGTTTTTGTAGCGCTGGATAACCCCTTTAAAGCAAAACCATTCCATTTTTTTCATAGGTGCAATGAAAAGGTGTCTACACTTTATAATAGATGTTGCACAAAAATTGCACAATAATTTTTTCATATGTGCCATACAAAACCTGGGCTTTTATTTAAAACATCTTCAAAGGGGACCTGTAGCCAAACTACCCCTAAAAATAAGATGATACTATCATGGAATAGCATAGGTGTCCTGGTTACATACCTTTTTATAGTTTCTTGATACTCATTTCTGTTTCCGAGATACTTGGGTATATAATTTGACAATTTAGTTAATAGTCAGATGGGCGTGAACTTAATTTCAATAATAGAAGTGACAATCAGGTGTAGATATAATATAGATAGATAGATAGATATGTATTTAATAGATATAAATTCAAAAATAACTTTATTAAAGAAAATTGATTTTTTTTTATTTTACATTTTTAACACTGTCAGCCAGCAGTAATGAGGTACACAGCCCCTCTGCTGCCACTAGTGGAACTGCAGAGCTGCTTAAGCACTGGTCCAAGCACAGTTAGATATGGCTAAAGCTGATTCATACAGATGCTGAGCCTCCACTGATGTCTGTTCTAATGCAAACACCACATACAGCTTCCCCAACTGTAATATCTTGTCTGATGGTAACATGCATTCTATAGACATCAGCTGGAGGGAAGCCCAGTATTACTAACAATATCTAACTTTACCAGGGCTTCAGCAGCCTTGCAGTTCCCGTTGCAGTCATTGGTTGCAGTAGTGCAGCTGTTTCTATGACGAAAGAAGTCAGATACTATACAGTAATTAGCTGCTTCAGAATCCAGTCACAGTCGCACCATTCTATTCTATCTGAGCGTGTTATAGTTAATATAAGGTAAATTCTGTATATCGCATATTCAAAACACAGGAAACAGATCCTGCAGCACAGGATGGCCGCTCTCTTCTGTCTTTCTGCAGTTTGTATGTATTATTGGTTGTAATGGTTTCATCCATCTGCCAGGTGCTGGACACCGAGTTAGAGAATATAGAAGACTACGAGGGGCTCTCAGACTTCTGTCGTACATTCAAGCTATATCGAGGCCGATCCCAGGACGAGGCCGAGGATCCATCAGTAGTCGGGGAATTTAAGGTGAACCATCGAGGAGGGTGATGATGATGGGCAGCTAAGATGATATTACTCTTAATGTGATGTATAAAGCATATAGCATTTATCCAGTGTTATTTTAAGCATTTAAAACATACAGAGATCTAATCTAAATCTCATTTATCTGTTTGCCTTATGTCGTATATAAAACCAAGTGACCCTAGAGCAAAATTCTAAACTGTTCCTGGAATCACAACGCACCATCTAAGAAAGTTACAGGGCTTGTATCCCCCCACACTCCATGGACTTTCTAGGAAAATAAAAAGCTTTGTGTGTTTGTTGGTGTAATGGAAAGATTAATACAGTGCAGCTAAGGAAAGGGAGTTAGGGTAGACTGAACACAGATTGGCAACTTTTTCCTAGATACTTGTATGTGTATATACCCAGTTCTGTTTGCATAGTTAGATGTATGTATGTAAGAGTTTAAATAAATTCTGACTAAGGTACCATTATGGGTAAAATTGGAATATGCCCTGCTTAGGTCTGTCCCCGCCCCTGAGTAATCTGGTCACACTCTGGCCCCGCCCCTGAGTAATCTGATCACACTCTGGCCTCGCTCCTGAGTAATCTGATCACACTCTGGCCCCGCCCCTGAGTAATTTGATCACACTCTGGACCCACTCCTGAGTAATCTGATCACACTCTGGCCCCCGCTCCTGAGTAATCTGGTTAGTGGAGGCTACGTATCCTACATTTTTTTTAAGTTCACCTTTCTAGCCTCATGGCTGAAAGAGAAGAACGATTACCCTGACAATAGTGATCTGGGACCATGATCTGTGCTGACCAGAGCTGTGTGGCCTCCAGGAAGAGTAGGCCATTTCCAGGGATCTAATAAGTTGAATGCTTGATGGTTGGGTTTCGGTGTTTCCACTGCATTATACTTTGTGTATTCCCCAGCACAGGACTCATACAGGTCAGATACAGAAGGAAGATCCTGACTCTGGGCCAGGTGAAGCCATTCTTACATAAGAGCAATTGCTTCAATGACTCACCCTTATGTTTTGTTATTCTTCATTATGAGTTCTCCATTATGTGGCGTAGAAGCAGTGAGCGTAATGTCAACCAACGTTTAATGGAAAGCTTATCTGAGGCTCACGAGATGAGCGTGAAAGTGGGGATAAATCTGTAACACTCATTATCTAGAGGGAAAAGCCTGACACAGCGAGTGGAAAATAACACTAGAATCAAAGAGCAAAGGGTTGTGGTCCCAGCATGATCAGGAGCCCGGAGCGTAATTGGAAGGAACACGACTGTACACATGGGGATGATCAGCGCCATAAACCATTCATCAGCCAAATCTTCTCCTGTGTCTCCTCTGTACTTAGTCCAATACCCTATCCCTTCAATGGAAAGCTAGGGGGAAAATCTAACTCAATGACTAGTTATCTGACCATAATGAGTGTCACCAGGCAACTATTACCCATAAAGAAGACCTCTATCACTTTCTTCTCTTTTACTTATAGGGCTCCTTTAAGATATACTCCCTTCCTGAGGATCCATCAGTTACTCCGCCTCCACGGCAATTCCGTCAGCTCCTGGCAAAGGGATTACAAGAATGTCTGGTCAGGGTCTATATTGTCCGAGCATTTGGCCTCCAACCCAAGGATGCCAACGGCAAGGTGAGGAACACAATCAATATTTCTATTCTGTCTCATTTTTACTGTCTCTAAATTTAAGAAAAAGTTGTATTATAGTTGTTATATTCTTGTATATAGGAGCAGTATTATAGAAGTTATATCCTTGTATATAGGAGCAGTATTATAGTAGTTATATCCTTGTATATAGGAGCAGTATTATAGTAGTTATATCCCTGTATATAGGGGGCAGTATTATAGTTGTTATATTCTTGTATATAGGAGCAGTATTATAGTAGTTATAGTCTTGTATATAGGGAGCAGTATTATAGTTGTTATATTCTTGTATATAGGAGCAGTATTATAGAAGTTATATCCTTGTATATAGGAGCAGTATTATAGTAGTTATATCCTTGTATATAGGAGCAGTATTATAGTAGTTATATTCCTGTATACAGGAGCAGTAGTATTGTAGTTATATTCCTGTATATAGGAGCAGTATTATAGTAGTTATATTCTTGTATATAGGAGCAGTATTATAGAAGTTATATCCTTGTATATAGGAGCAGTATTATAGTAGTTATATTCTTGTATATAGGAGCAGTGTTATAGTAGTTATATTCTTGTATATAGGAGCAGTATTATAGTAGTTATATTATTGTATATAGGAGCAGTATTATAGTAGTTATATCCCTGTATATAGGGGGCAGTATTATAGTTGTTATATTCTTGTATATAGGAGCAGTATTATAGAAGTTATATCCTTGTATATAGGAGCAGTATTATAGTAGTTATATCCTTGTATATAGGAGCAGTATTATAGTAGTTATATCCCTGTATATAGGGGGCAGTATTATAGTTGTTATATCCTTGTATATAGGAGCAGTATTATAGTAGTTATATCCCTGTATATAGGGGGCAGTATTATAGTTGTTATATTCTTGTATATAGGAGCAGTATTATAGTAGTTATATTCCTGTATATAGGAGCAGTATTATAGTAGTTATTTTCTTGTATATAGGAGCAGTATTATAGTAGTTATATTATTGTATATAGGGGCAGTATTATAGTAGTTATATTCTTGTATATAGGAGCAGTATTGTAGTAGTTATTTTCTTGTATATAGGAGCAGTATTGTAGTAGTTATTTTCTTGTATATAGGAGCAGTATTATAGTAGTTATATTCTTGTAGAAAGGAGCAGTATTATAGTAGTTATAACTTGTAGAGCAGGTCTGAGTTAGCACCAAAGTCCGTATAGTGTCTTCTGTATACCCATGAGCTAGGATCATATACTGTACGTGAGGAATCTAGGCAATGGAGAAAAACGAAGAAAAAAGAGCTTGCACTCACCAAAATTCGCTGCAAATCAGTCCATTTATTTAGTGTCAACAGACATATGTGGGGAGGGGGAGTAAAAGCAGGGGCATCCTGATGGCTACAGACTGTTTCCCGTGGTTAACCACGCATCTTCCGGCCTGAGGTCCTCAAGCCGGAAGATGCGTGGTTAACCACGGGAAACAGTCTGTAGCCATCAGGACGCCCCTGCTTTCACTCTCCTTCCCCACACATGTCTATCGAGACAGAATAAATGGATTGATTTGCAGCGAATTTTGGTGAGTACAAGCTTTTTTTTCTTTGTTTGGATTATAGTAGTTATATTCCTGTATATAGGAGCAGTATTATAGTAGTTATATTCCTGTATATAAGAGCAGTATTATAGTAGTTATATTCTTGTATATAGAAACAGTACTATAGTAGTTAAAGCGTAACTATAATTTCAGTAGCCAAAAAATGAAATTTCTCAAATAAAAAGCCCATGTGTTAGCCTTTAAAAAGAGCCCTAAACTGCGTTGATAGTGTGTGCGCTCGCTGAGATATCCCCAGTTGTTTGGCTCAGAAGAATAAATGATTTTTTCTTCTGGCTGAGAGAAAGTGGGCGTGGCCTATCCCTCATCTCCCTGGCTGGCTCCCTCCATTCACTGACCAGCACCTTAGCAGATGTATCACACATAGCAGGATTAGATACAGCCCCAGCATACAGTATCACAATGTAAGATTAGATACAAAGCACCAGCCGATGGTATCACACACAGTGGGATTAGATACAGTCATCTGCTCTCATAACACTGTAGGATAATGTCAGCCATGGAGATGGCGGCACCTGCTGCAGACATCTGATAGTGAATGTTATATGTACTATGGAAGGACTACAGCTGTGTTGGGCTGGGACTTGTAGTCCTCCCCACAGTGACTCACCCACTCTCCCTCATGCAGCACATTGGAGTCATGGTGGCATGTCCCTCCTGGGTGAAGCACTGGATACACTTGTCCCTCCATCCAGCTCTTCCCCTGCGCTTCTCCTCACACACAACACCCTCAGCTCTGCTATGTGATCTCTGTGAGGGGAGGGGGGAGAGCGTGCTGCTAGGATGTTTCTGTTTCTCTCTGTGTCAGGGCTGTTATCTGATGCTGCTGTCACAGTCTGTACACTAAGTACGGATCTGCAGGGAGGGGGCGTGTCCAGCAGAAATGCAGAAATAAGTCAGAGCCAGACAGAGCTGTAAGGGCATAATCAGCCTTATGTATTTAAAAAACTGTTCATTTTAGGTTATTAATGTGTATTGCAAAAATTGTTATCATGCCCTAAGCCAACTAAAACTGAAAGGTCAAAATATTTTATAGTTACGCTTTAAATGCCCGCAACAGACTTCATTTTAGAGTCTGTTACATATTATAGAATTCTTTTATGTTTTCCATCATTGAAGCTGTTATTATTCTTGATCAGTCTTCTTTATTTGGGTTTCTTTTCAGTGTGACCCCTATGTAAAGATATCTATTGGCAAAAAGTCCGTCAACGACCAGGAGCATTATATCCCTAGCACCTTAGAACCAGTGTTCGGAAAGTAAGTGGTGAGCATGGGAACTGAGATAACTGAACCATTGGCTGAACCATTTGCTGCCCATGTACAAATGCGGGTCATTGTGTGACTCTATAAAAAGCCTATTTACTGTCTCCTCCATCTCTCAGGATGTTTGAGCTCACATGCACCTTGCCATTAGAGAAAGATCTGAAGATCACCCTCTACGACTACGACATGATGTCCAAGGATGAGAAGATTGGAGAAACTGTCATAGACCTAGAGAATCGTTTTCTTTCCAAATATGGGGCTCGATGTGGCATACCACAAACATATTGCATGTACGTAACCCAATGTAAAGTATCCCTCCTGTATAGCCATACCTGCATTGGAAGCACCAATGTCTCATTATGTATTATAACTGTGTAGCCTCCAGTCCCCACCGATTCCTGTGGACCTCCAGTTCTAACAAAAACTTACAACTTTGTATAAACCAATTGTAATATTCTTTAAATTGATAATGGGAGCCATAGTCGGGACCAGTAGTGGATTATAATAGGGGCGTTTCGGGCGGCAGCCCGGGGGCCCAGGACCACCCAAAAAGACTTATACTTTCATTGGTGTACTCTCTCCTGGCTACACTTCCGCCATGATTTGCAAAAAATCAATGGTTTTTTATGGCAATTTTGCACAAATGAGGACATCATGACATTATCTATACTGTACTATGAACGCCAGGCTAGTGCTGCCATACTGTAGTTACAGTGGGTTGGGAGGGCCCAGGCTTGGTGAACAGCCCGGGGCCTATGGTAAAGTTAATCCGCCCCTGGTCGGGACTACTTTTTGTTTTCTCCGGCTTTGATGTTTCTCTGTTGGCCGTAAAGTTACAATCATAAAATCTTACTGAATGGGAATTACCAGTTGTTCTTTCATTGAGGTCAATGAACCACAGTATAAACAAATGACAGTAAAATTATAGTATTTGGATCATTTTACAGCGCAAAAAACAGACCAGAAAAGGTTAGTAATAGAGTAAGTGCCCCCCCCCCCCCAACACTATCTAGAGAACTCATCTACAAATCCCAAAAATGTTGGAAATTGTTGTAATATTCAAAATACATTTAGGGGAGTAGCTGTAGGGGGTGCAGTTTTAGAAGACGTAAGGTCCCTCAGCAACACAACAATACACCAGTATTATATATGGTACAACAAGACACCAGTGTTATATATGGTGCAACAAGACACCAGTATTATATATGGTGCAACAAGACACCAGTATTATATATGGTGCAACAAGACACCAGTATTATATATGGTACAACAAGACACCAGTATTATATATGGTGCAACAAGACACCAGTATTATATATGGTACAACAAGACACCAGTATTATATATGGTACAACAAGACACCAGTATTATATATGGTACAACAAGAAACCAGTGTTATATATGGTACAACAAGACACCAGTATTATATATGGTACAACAAGACACCAGTATTATATATGGTACAACAAGACACCAGTATTATATATGGTACAACAAGACACCAGTATTATATATAGTACAACAAGACACCAGTATTATATATGGTACAACAAGAAACCAGTGTTATATATGGTACAACAAGACACCAGTATTATATATGGTACAACAAGACACCAGTATTATATATGGTACAACAAGACACCAGTATTATATATGGTACAACAAGACACCAGTATTATATATGGTACAACAAGACACCAGTATTATATATGGTGCAACAAGACACCAGTATTATATATGGTACAACAAGACACCAGTATTATATATGGTGCAACAAGACACCAGTATTATATATGGTACAACAAGACACCAGTGTTATATATGGTACAACAAGAAACCAGTGTTATATATGGTACAACAAGACACCAGTATTATATATGGTGCAACAAGACACCAGTATTATATATGGTGCAACAAGACACCAGTATTATATATGGTGCAACAAGACACCAGTATTATATATGGTGCAACAAGACACCAGTATTATATATGGTACAACAAGACACCAGTATTATATATGGTACAACAAGACACCAGTATTATATCTGGTACAACAAGACACCAGTATTATATATGGTACAACAAGACACCAGTATTATATATGGTACAACAAGACACCAGTATTATATATGGTGCAACAAGACACCAGTATTATATATGGTGCAACAAGACACCAGTATTATATATGGTGCAACAAGACACCAGTATTATATATGGTACAACAAGACACTAGTATTATATATGGTACAACAAGACACCAGTATTATATATGGTACAACAAGACACCAGTATTATATATGGTACAACAAGACACCAGTATTATATATGGTACAACAAGACACCAGTATTATATCTGGTACAACAAGACACCAGTATTATATCTGGTACAACAAGACACCAGTATTTTATCTGGTACAACAAGACACCAGTATTATATATGGTACAACAAGACACCAGTATTATATCTGGTACAACAAGACACCAGTATTATATATGGTACAACAAGACACCAGTATTATATCTGGTACAACAAGACACCAGTATTATACATGGTGTAACAAGACACCAGTATTATATATGGTACAACAAGACACCAGTATAAGATATGGTACTTAGTAGGTTGGGGATTTATTAACAGATTTTGCATTAGCAAATTAGAATTTTTTTCCTCCGTTCAGCTCCGGACCGAACCAGTGGAGGGATCAGCTCCGGCCTTCCCAGCTCCTCCAAATATTTGCCCAACAACGCAACCTCAAACCTCCGGTCTACAAGAACAACAAACTTTTATTCCGGAATCATGAGCACAGTCTCTCCGACCTTGGTGAGCTCAGTGACTTTTAACCATTTCTTGTGTCATCACCAGTTATGTCAATGACTCTAATTAAAGGGACACTGGCCTCAAAAAGGACTATTTTACTCCCCCTGCAAGAGCAAAATGTACATAAAGTAGCACCTCCTGCTATGCGTCTGTTAGAAGACATGAAGGGTTACTGTACCCCCCTAACAATATCTGTGACAGTGCCTATACATTTACACAGGGCCGGCATTAGGGGGGGGCAAAGTAGGCACTTGCCCAGGGCCCCCATCCCCCAGGGGCCCCCTAGCTCCTTCCTTCATTAGTGGAGCAGGAAGCAGAGCAGCACAAGCAGCTCCCCTGCTCCACTAATGAACGAAGGAGCTGAGCTGTGAGGACGGAGCGCCCCTCCTGCAGAGCTGCCTGTGCCCTACAGAGGAGGAGGAACGGCAAGCCCAGGTAAAGAAATAGAGGGGGGGGGGTTAGAGGGTCACGGAGACTGGGGGCGGGACTTGTGGCCAGGGGGCGGTGCTTACGGCCGCTGGTGGGCGGAGCCTCGGGTGTCTTTATAAAACAGTAACCCCCTTCCCATATACTAGCCTAGCGAACAGTATACAGGAAGGGGGCAGGGGATCTTGTATGATGCAGTCCCCCCTTCCACCATATACTGTTCAGGGCCCTCCTCCCTCTGTATCTATGGGCACCAGGCCCTGAGCAGTACATGATGGAGGTGGGTGCTGAATCACACAGTATCCTGTATGATAAAGTACCCCCATATCTCTCCTCTGCTCTACTACTACCCCCAATACTACTCCTAATACTGCCCTACTATTACCCCCAATACTACTCCTAATACTGCCCTACTATTACCCCCAATACTACTCCTAATACTGCTCTACTATTACCCCCAATACTACTCCTAATACTGCCCTACTATTACCCCCAATAGTGCCCTACTACTACCACCATCAATACTACTCCTAATACTGCTCTACTACTACCCCCAATAGTGCCTTACTACTACCCCAATACTACTCCTAATACTGCCCTCCTACTACCCCCATACTGCCCTACTACTACCCCCAATACTACTCCTAATACTGCTCTACTACTACCCCCAATAGTGCCCTACTACTACCACCATCAATACTACTCCTAATACTGCTCTACTACTACCCCCAATAGTGCCTTACTACTACCCCAATACTACTCCTAATACTGCCCTCCTACTACCCCCATACTGCCCTACTACTACTACCCCCAATACTACTCCTAATACTGCTCTACTACTACCCCCAATAGTGCCCTACTACTACCACCATCAATACTACTCCTAATACTGCTCTACTACTACCCCCAATAGTGCCTTACTACTACCCCAATACTACTCCTAATACTGCCCTACTACTACCCCCAGTAGTGCCCTACTACTACCCCCAATACTACTCCTAATATTGCTCTACTACTACCCCCAATAGTGCCCTACTATTACCCCCAATACTACTCCTAATACTGCCCTACTACTACCCCCAATAGTGCCCTACTATTACCCCCAATACTACTCCTAATACTGCTCTACTACTACCCTCAATACTACTCCTAATACTGCCCTACTACTACCCCCAATAGTGCCCTACTACTACCACCATCAATACTACTCCTAATACTGCTCTACTACTACCCCCAATAGTGCCCTACTATTACCCCCAATACTACTCCAAATACTGCTCTACTACCCCCAATACTGCCCTACTACTACCCCCAATACTACTCCCAATACTGCTCTACTACTACCACAAATACTGCCCTACTACTACCCCAATACTACTCCTAATACTGCTCTACTACTACTCCCAATACTGCCCTACTACTACTCCCAATACTGCTCTACTACTACCCCCAATACTGCTCTACTACTACCCCCATACTGCCCTACTACTACCCCCATACTGCCCTACTACTACCCCCAATACTACTCCTAATACTGCTCTACTACTACCCCCAATACTGCTCTACTACTACCCCCAATACTGCTATACTACTACCCCCATACTGCCCTACTACTACCCCCAATACTACTCCTAATACTGCTCTACTACTACCCCAATACTGCTCTACTACTACCCCCAATACTGCTCTACTACTACTACTCCCAATACTACTCTACTACTACCCCTAATACTGCTCTACTACTACCCCCAATACTGCTCTACTACTACCCCCAATACTGCTCTACTACCATTGCTATTATTACCTCCACTCCTGATACTACTACTACTCCCAAAACTGCTACTCCCCTTATCTACTACTACACCCCTCATCTTATATGCTTCTACTATTGCTACACCCCTTATCCACTATGCCTATACTACTACACCCATCAAAAAATAAATAAAAAATATCGAGAAAAGAAAAAACGAGATTTTATTTTTTGCCCACATCACCCCAGCCCTAGGAGATGCTATGTGCTGGGGGCGGGGGGGCATTTAACTATCAGTGGAGATGCTATCTGCTGAGGGGGCAACTATCAGTGGAGATGCTATGTGCTGGGGGGGGGGGGGGAACAGGGGAGATGCTATGTGCTGGGGGGGGGGGGGTAACTATCAGGGGAGCTGCTATCTGCTGAGGGGGCAACTATCAGGGGGCTAGCTAACAGGTGTAAAACCTACAGTGAGATGCCTCCTATATTGGTGGATACTACATACTGGGTGGTGGAGGTAACTACCAGAAGAATTACCTACAGAGGGATACCGACTATATGTACTATGGAGGCACAGAGGGACCTATCTACTATATAGGGCACAGAGGGGTCTTATTTAAGGTCACAGAAGATCACCCCACCTCGAGCAGCGCGCCAACCGCTGACAAAAAAGTATCGGGACCTTAAATTGCTGCTACAATGTTTTAGCATTTGGGGCCCCACCTTCATCTTTGCCCAGGGCCACATTTTGTCTAAAACCGGCCCTGCACAGTGTCCATGGGATATGGCATAACTAAGATACTGTGGGGATCTGAACTATGAAATCCTCTCACAGTGGACAGCCCCCCATATCTCTTATGATTGTGGGGTAGCCCAGTGTACAGCCCCCCCCCCATATCTCTTATGATTGTGGGGTAGCCCAGTGGACAGCCCTCCCCCCACCCCCCATATCTCCTATGATTGCGGGGTATCCCAGTGTACAGCCCTCCCCTCATATCTCCTATGATTGCCCTATTCTGTGGAAAGAGCATAACTTATTAAAATGGGAATACCCTTTAAAGACCAACATATGAACTGTTCCGATCACCCATCATTATATTACCTATTTTTTTTTCCAACAGAGGACAATAAATTCTCCAATCCACATCTGGGACCGCCAGAAGAACGTCTCGCTCTCCACGTCCTACGGAAGCAAGCCCTGGTGTGTGAACACGTCGAGACGAGATCCCTGTACAGCCCCCTGCAGCCTGATATAGAACAGGTATGGACCCATATATATGTGTGTATATATATAATATATATATATATATATATGGCTGCAGGACACAGATGCAGCGGACCTTGTTGTAACGCTCACAAGATCAAAGGCAGCAACCTCTCTATCCGCCTGATAACAAGATGGTTGGAGGCACGGTGAGGAGGTCGGGGCAGGTGCATTGGCACAACATCTGTAACATTCCCCAGCCCTGTATATTTTACAAGCGTCTGTACAGATTTATTACCCCCTCGTAGATTTACTATAATTTTCCTCATTCTTATTACACAATGTTTTCATTCTGTTTCAGCCAAACTAAAAAAAAAAAAAAAAAAAGAGAACAGAATTTAAATTTCAACACTTAAAGTAACTCTCCGGCCGGGGTCTGGCCTTGTCCCGTGTCCTCCATATAATCTGCATATCACTATAGATATATTTTGAGATTTCTAGTTTTGTAAATTATTTAGGTGCAAGGTTTCATCTCTGTATTCTCCGCCCAATGCTGATTATCAGGTGGTATTATTACCTTCTGCTTCACACTGCGCCTTTGCAAACCGTTTTTTTCCCCATCCATTTCATGCAAAAAAACAGATGAATAAACAGATACATTTGTGTGCATCCGTTTTCATGTTTTTCCATTGACTTTCCTTATAAAAAAAAAAAAAAAGATCAATTAACGGATCAAAACGCATCCTCTTTTTTAGCGTACCCAAAAACGTGGTCAACCATGGATGCATTTTGATCCATTTTTTATCCTTTTTTCTTTTAGAATCGAAGTCATTGGAAAAACCGATCAAAATGACTGCACACAAATTTATCATTTTTTTAAATCAGTTTTTTGCATAAAAAATATACTTCAGAGTTGCATGCTTTATTCTTCCATAAGTAGTGTAATGCATGCTTAGGCTATGTTCACGCACAGTATAAAAACAGCCGTTGCTTGTCAACGGCCGCTGTTATACTGGCCGAATACTGGCGGGAGTTTAAATGTTTCTGCTCTGATTCCATTTTGGGTGTGTATGTAAATCAAATTAGCATAGATTTCCATACACACCACGGATGAACAGACTCTATCCATGTGTGCATGGAAGATTAAAATGTGGAACTGCGGCCATTATTAACATGCACATTTTTTTGCACAGCCGCACCTAATAACGGCCGTTGTTGGTGCGACATGTGCATGGAACAGGCAGCATTGCATTGATTTCAATGCAATACCCTCCAGGCTGAAAAGAATGGCCGTTATTCTCATTAAGAACAGAGGCCATTTTTTTCAAAAGTAATCCAGTGTGTGAACATAGCCTAACAGTGTATGCACCAGCAGAATAGTGAGTGCAGCTCTGGAGTTTCTCTACGTGGTGTATACACATATTTATTGTGTTTTTAATCCATGTAACATTGTACTTGCAGGGAAAGGTGCAGATGTGGGTGGACTTATTTCCCAAGTCATTCGGACCTCCGGGCCCGCCATTTAACATAACCCCTAGAAAAGCAAAAAGGTGAGATATATAGCATTGTGTATAGAAAGGACTGTGAAGAATACATGTAGTGAAGCCTTCACTGATAGCATTGGTTATTGACAGATTGGCTTCACACATTGTACTGTATATAGGAGAATAAAAGCAGAAATAACACTAAACCAGTCGCTAATATACAGAATTGCAGCACTCAATGCCAAATTGCTGCTGCAAAAGCAAATAAAATGTTAGGATTCCTAACAATAGAGGCAATATTATATTATAATGACAATCTGCAAGTCTCATCCTGATCTGCAATATGCCGTTCAGTTTTGGAAGCCACACTGTATGAACTGCTGAGAGTCTCCTCCATGGTGCACACTTATTCCTCTACGTTTTAGCGGGTGGCATCAGAGTTGAGCTGTTTGCCAGTAGTACACAAGCAGGACTTCCTCCCTTACTTTACTAGCCAATCACATCACATATTCCTTAGTGCTGAGAGAGTGCACTGAACTGGATGGGGGTTGATTTATACTGAACGTTAACATAGAGTACATTTAGGGGTGATGGGGTTACTGATGGGGTTTCCAGCTTGCAGGTACACAGCCTATGCTTGTAGTCTCTGTGTCTCTCTTGGTCTCCCTCTACTGTACATGATATGGTCCATCTCTACTTCCTTTAATCCAACTTTCTTAAGTTGTTACTAGAGACGAATTTCTCCCAACCACAGACAGGGAACAGCAGATTGCTGGGAAGGGAGACACCTAGTGGCCATGATTTTAGAGCAGTTTTTTCTGGGTTAAAGGGAAGGTGTCACCTACATTTTCTTTTACTGATTAGAGTCAGATACTAAAATTTGTTCTTTTATTCTAATCTGTTTCTATTTTCTGTTTCTAATTTTTGTTATTTTACTATTTGTACTTTGTTGTGGGGGCGGCCATATTGCCTCGGCTGTTCTGAACAGCATTTAGTTACATGCTTTACAGCAAGACTCATAGACATAGACGACAATAGACAGAGTCTTTCACCTTGAGATGAATGTGAAACATTACCGAGCGCGCTCTGCGACCTATGATGAGGTCATTTCACAGGGAGCTGCTGTTGTCTCCTCCATCTCCTGGTGTCACATGACGCTGCAAAGCTGTACAGATCACTGTACAGCAGCCTCCTCTTATTACCACAGACACAATAGGAAGGCTCAACTTAGTTTTAGCCCTGGTGGTGAGAATGAAAACTGCAAGATGTCAGGTTTATTTTATAGATAATGGAAAATTTGAAAAAATGTCCCTGGAAATTCTTAAAAAATGTTTAACATTAAAGCATTATTTATAAAAGTCATTTTCTGATAACACTGTCCCTAAATGAAGTGATTTACAAATATGTAAGGAATCACATAGACTATGTCATGGACGTATTATCACATGGACGATCACATGGAGGGAAGTTGTATGTAATGACAGTGGAAGAAAGACAGCTCCATCATTAGTATAGGGAAGAGTTCTTTACAGTACCAGGAGATAGTATCTTCTAGACAGAATTTTATAAAGTCTAACCCCTTATGGATGGTATAGAGGTATGAATAAGAAGGAAGGAGAATGAGGCTATTATAATCCAGGGTAAATATACAGCTGTCTTTGTGGTGTGAGGTTCAGTGGAGTCGCCCAGTGGTGCCAGGTCCGTTGTTTTCTTGTTTGTTGAATAGATTGGATCTGAGTGAGCCGACTGCCATAGAGGGGGATTGTGGGGGAGGACAATGCAGAATAGGTGGACGCCATATGAGGAAGTTGCTCAATCGATATGATAAGTAACAATCTTGTAAAACCCCATGTGTCATGTTTATCCTTATCCATTACATATGGCACTCCGGTACAAGACCTTTCCCATGGATATATGGTAACCAGCTGTCTTCTAGGGTCAACTAGAGTTTCCATGAGTTTTTATTTGAAGAAAAAAAAATCAATTTCCAGAATTGTACCTCGCCATTACAATGAGAAAGACATATTCAAGCAGATATAGCACGGCTGAACAAAATAGGGCTAAAATAATAATCACATTATGACATAAGGAAAAGAACAGAATAAGTAAGGTCTCAGTCATGTCGTGATTCGGCCTCCCATCTGAGAGAGGAGGACTCCAACATAGACCTCAGGTGGAGGGCTCCAGCTTATGTCTATGCAGCGGGGTACATTGCCCTGTCCCAGAAGGAACCCCGGGGGAAGCTGTGATGGTGTAACTGTCCATGGATGGAGAAGACAGGTATCTGAAGGGAAAAGAGGTGTCTACAGATGATAGAGGTGTTTAGAGGAGGGACAGGGGGAAAGAGGAATCTGGAGGGGATAGAGGAGGAAGCAGGAGCCTGAAGGGGACAGGGTGATCTGGAGGGGACAGAAGAGTCTGAAGATAGATGGACCTGGAGGGCACAGAGGATTCAGCAGAAGTCTGAAGGTGACAGAGGAGTCTGAAGGAGACATATGGATCTGGAGGGGACAGAGTTGTCTGGAGGGGATAAAGGAGGAAGCAGGAGACTGAAGGGGACAGAGGGTTCTGGAGGGGACAGAGGAGTCTAGAGGAGACAGATGGATTTGGAGGGGACAGAGGAGTCTGGAGGAGACATATGGATCTGGAGGGGACAGAGGAGTTTGGGGAAACAGACGTGTAAAGGAGGACAGAGGATTATCGTTGAGGACAGAGGGGACTAGATGGGACAGAGGAGTCTGGAGAAGCCAAGTATCTGGGATAGAGGAATCTGGTTGGGGACAGAGGGGACTAGATGGGACAGAAGAGTCTGGAGGAGCCAAGTATCTGGGATAGAGGAATCTGGTTGGGGACAGAGGGGACTAGATGGGACAGAGGAGTCTGGAGAAGCCAAGTACAGTATCTGGGATAGAGGAATCTGGTTGGGGACAGGGAGGACTGAATGAGACAGAGGAGACAGATATGTTAGGGAGGACAGAGAAATCTGGTTGAGGACTAAGTGGTCTGGAGGGAACAGGAGGTCTGAAAGAAACACATGGATCTGGTGGAAAAAGAGGTGTCGGGGGCACAGAGGTGTCTTGAGGCGATAGAGGAGTCTGGTTGGGAATAAAGGGGTCTGGTTGGGACAGAACATCTGAAGGAGACAGGTATCTTAAGTGGACAGAGGGATTTTGAGGGAAAAGAGGTATCAAAAGAAGGAGAGAAGAGTCTGGAAGAGGGGTCTGGAGTGGGACAAAGGGGTCTTGAGGGGAACAAAGGGGCCTAGAATAGACAATAGACATAATTGTCTGGAAAGGCACAGGTTTCTAGAGTAGACAGTGTTCCTCTCCTCTCTCTTGTGAACAGACACAGGCTTGGCTATCCAGATATATATGGGGAGGATGGGAGGATTGGCCGTTGACTGAAGGTGTACAGACAACTTTACGCCTTTAAATCTGCAGCACCCTTAGGACACTTTGTTGTTTTTTTGGAGGAGTCAGTATTTGATACAATGCTCCTGTGACCACTGTCCAGTTCCTCCTGTCTCTACTATGTTGGTGTAGGAGTTTCTGTTTCACTCTACCCCACGCCATGATTTTTATATTAAAAGTTCTCACCAACAGGTTCTACTTGCGTTGCATCATTTGGAACACAAGAGACGTGATCCTGGATGATGTAAGCGTTACGGGAGAGAAGATGAGTGATATATACGTGAAGAGGTAAGAGGAGTTTTATTACCAGCTTTCATCTTACCCATCTTGTCCCATCATTTAAACATTAATGGCCGAATCCTTAGGAAACCTTGGCAGCCATGAGAACGAAGGGCAGTGACCCCTTCAGTGTGTATCTGCATCACTACATCTAATAGCAATGTGCGGCCGACAGCTAACGATTGTATAAACTGTAATACATTACCTCTCCACATTCCTGGTGTTCTTCTGTTCTCTTCTCTTTTCCCAGCATCGGGAAGAGAGCAGAGCGCAGGAGAAGACCGGGAACGTGGAGAGGTAATGTATTAACAGTTCAGGCCAAGGGCTGCACGGACATTACTAATGATGTCTGTGCAGCCCTTGCTGATCATCGAGCCGTGTAATAGGCTCAGTAAACGCAGATCGGCGCTCGTTTACATTATTGATCAGGCCGTGACCGACCCCTCTAATAGGACCCTAAGAGTTCTGTGGGACTGGATATTCTCTTTAAGCTGTGGTAATTTTTTCCAGTTGCATTCTCATTGGTATTAAGGGGGCAACCACTCCAGTTTACGGGGCAGTTACTTTTTCACCCGAGTGATAAGATTGTTTAATACTGTTACTTCTACTGCATCATACAGTTAGAGATAATCTAACTAGAGATGAGCGAACCGGTCAAAAGTTCACATTTGAATCCTTTTACCTGGAGAAGGTGGATGCAGCCCTTTTCTAGTTACTCCTTTTACTGAATCCACCTTATCCACACAGCGGGATTCAAATGCCGATTGCTTGGGTTCGTAAAAACCCAGACTTTCTGCAAGCTTGTTCATTTCTAGCTGTAACAGATTTCTCTTCAGTCTTATATAACGATGCAAATGACCCATGGCGCCATCTCCATGACAAACCTATGTGAACAAGCCCAACTCCGCTGCATCTGTGGCTCCGATATAACACCCTCCGAGCCTCCGGTGCCCACAACAGTAGCAAGAGAGTTAGAAGAGTGAAATAGGATCCCGGTAACCTCCAGCCTCCCGTCATGAGCCGTATGTTTCTCCGCAGAGTCACCACGCTCCAGAGTCGCTTTGAACTCTCAACATATTGAACTGGTTTATATAACGCCACGGAACGTTATATACACATTCTCCCCGGTATAGGTGCTACCCTTCCAGAGCTCACATGAAAGTAATGCCTTTGTTTCAGTGACATGTTGTGTAAGTTATACAAATATCCTTCCTCTGGAGGTAAACGCGGCTGTCCTGTTCTCCTTCTCCTAGCTGGCTGATAGGCCATGAGGAAAATAAACAGAAAACAGATGTGCACTACAGGTCTATGGGAGGTGAAGGGAATTTTAACTGGCGGTTCGTGTTCCCTTTTGATTATCTTCCTGCGGAGCAGGTCTGCTCAGTGTCTAAGAAGGTAAGACCAACCCTGAAACATGCCAAGCACAAAGCCCGGCTGTCTGACCGTACTGTGAAGTTGTGTCAGCTCTTTGTACGAGGAAACATCATGGTGGAGCCATGGTGGTTGTAAAAGAGGTTCTCCGCTTTGGCGTTCAGTGGTAATAAGCAGATCATAGAGTGATCCCCAGCGATCAGCTCTAATCTGTTGGGAAACCTGTTCAGTTCCTCCACAGCACCACCGCAGGGGAAATTAAGTATTACATGGTGCCCATTCATATTGGTGTGTTGTCTGAAGAAGGGCCCCCATCTATTAACTCAGAAGTCACTTATAGAGTATAAGACAATAAGTTTTGTAAACTGGACGGACCCTTTAAAAAAAATACAGAGTTAAGTTTTCTCCTGTTGACTTTAGTTCTCAATAAGAGATCTTATTATAGTGAGGATATATCCCAAGAAAAGAACAGTCTTGCAGAACTCCCACTCCTCAACCCAGGTCCTTGGATTGTCTTTCAAAAATCAGGACTGTTGGCAAGTAGGCTTTCTCCGCCTTCCCAGCCACATATGAAGCCACCCTACTTCTTCCCCCAGACCATTCCTAGCAAATTCAATCACTTATGATAAAAATGTGTTGTCCCCAACCCAATCACATTAAGCCCCCTCCGGGCAATCTTACACATGACACACCAGGACTTGCCTGCTCGCTTCCCTGCATAGCTCTAGGCTACACTCTCTCACTGCTTTTGAGGCCTCACCCGGCGCACGCACGCTTTATGATAATGTAATGTTCAGTGACAGTATTCCCTAATTTAGATGTACCCTCCATATAGGTAATGCCCCACCCCATCATGTAGACATCTCCCTTGTTGCCCTGATATTTAGTTGCCCCCATGTAGACATCTGCCAGCTGAATGTGCAGATGGCGTCACTCGTGAGCTAGGAGAAGGAAGCAATGGGGAACTACGCCACTTCAGGCAACTCGGTTGTGGTTAGGGGTGGTCCTGGGATGTGGTTAGGGATGGTCCTGGGATGGGGGCGGATGTAGTTCTATGACACAGAGCAGCACATTCAGCTTTTTTTTTTTTTTTGGGGGGGGGGGGGGATTGAGGAACCCCCTATGAGTCATGGGCTCCTGGGCAGCCGCCTACCTTGCCCAATGGGAAAGACAGCTATGGGGGGGGGGGAGGGGGATTTTTTTTAAGGATCGGTGTATTCATATGTCAGTCGTAAAAAGCCCCACTTACCTCACCTGATTTAGTGCATATACCTACATTGTACTTTGCAGATCAGAGGAGGTTTATCAGAAGAGGCTGTCTCTCCATGTCACACTGACTTCTCTCAGCCCATATAGAAATAGTAATAAAAAAATAGTAAAAAAAAAATTATATATATATATATATATATATATTTTTTTTTTTTTTAATATATATATATATATATATATATATATATATATATATATATAATATCTCATGGTATATGGTTTATGTGGTGGCCTACTGTGTCTTATCGTGTAGTTAGAAATCAAGTATTGGTAGCCTGTGTACCCAGAACTTTCCTAGGGTGATGCTTCTTTTCTGCTGAATAAGATGTGAGAGTGATGTGCCCTATATATACATGATATATGCCTTTCTCCTACAGGAACATTTCTGGAGCCCGGACAAGACTGAGAGTAAAATCCCCCCTTTCCTCATCCTACAGATATGGGACAATGATAAGTTCTCCTTTGACGACTATTTAGGTAAGAAGCAGCAGAAGAGTAAAACAGGCAGCGATGTAACGGGGGAAGGAGACAGGGCAGCAGACACAGCTGCAGATATACTGTACATGCTTACCGACAAGGTCTCTAGCCTTTATAGTCCTAATATATGTTACACATACTGTATGTACTTCTGTTACGGGGAAATGAAGGTATATCTGCAACCTGGAGTAGCATCCGCTGGGGGGGGGGATGGGGCCTCTGCCCTCACTATACTGTATAGGGCGATGGATGGGGCCTCTGCCCTCACTGTACTGTATAGGGGGATGGATGGGGCCTCTGCCCTTACTATACTATATAGGGGGATGGATGGGGCCTCTGCCCTCACTGTATTGTATAGAGGGATGGATGGGGCCTCAGCCCTCACTGTATTGTATAGGGATATGGATGGGGCCTCAGCCCTCACTGTACTGTACTCCAGCCAGGACCCCCTGTTTTATATTTTATTTTTGTGGGGGAAGAGGTGGGTGAAAATAATGACATCCGCTTACTGTACCTCCCTGGCTTCAGCGCTGCTGCCTGCATCGAGCTGCTCCGGTTCCTGGTCTCCACCCACTTCCTGGTCTGACATATGAAGAACAATGGACCCGGCACTCACCAATAGATGCTTGAAGAGTTCATTGTACAATCGCCGATTCACAGAAGAATACAAATAACACAGGACATGTTTCGCCTATAACAAAAAGCTTTCCTCAGCTGCTAACCATTGACTGCTTCCTGTTCTGAGACTGGACTTGAGACGTGATGTGGACAGGTCCTCTCAGCCACTCAGTGGCTGTAACAGTATCTCACCTCCATTGAGTCACATCTCAGAACAGGAAGCGGCCAGAGACCATGGGGCACAGTAGCTGGGTGCAGGCAGCAGTGCTGGAGGCGAGGAGGCAAGTGGATGTATTTGTTTTTAGCCACCCCCTACCCGGCAATTGCGGAAAAAGGAGTCCCAGTTGGAGTACCCCTTTAACACAAGTATATTACAGCCCAGCTTATATTATGGACGAACACCTTGGCCCAACCATAGCTCTAGTGAACAGACCTGACAGCATCATGGATCCTTACCAGTTCAGGTCATTGAACCAATGGTTGGGTTGGGATACAGGTTGTAACATGGACACAAAACTGAATCCATAATATGCTCATGTGATTATCATGTGGACGGTCAAGGCAAGTGGGAAGTCAAAGACTGAAAGGGCTTATCCAGCGCTACAAAAACATGGCCACTTTACCCCCTGCTGTTGTCTCCAGTTCAGGTGCGGTTTGCAATTAAGCTCCATTTACTTCAATGGAACTGAGTTACAAAACCCCACCCAATCTGGAGACAACAGTAGGGGGGAAAGTGGCCATGTTTTTGTAGCGCTGGATAACCCATTTAAAGTCCCAAGGAAGGAACAACATTTCGGGAGAGCAATGTTCCTATATACATGGGAGTGCGTATAAATTTATTATAGTTTTCACCTTTGTCCCCCGGCAGAGAACACATAAAAGTTTCATAGTATCGGCAGTACACGTGTTAAGAAACTTTATTACGCCACACTTCTTAGATCTATATTCGGAGGCCATCTTGTTTTATTCACGACGGGACTCTTTAGAAATGAGGGCAGGGGTGTTTTGATCCAACGTCCTTTTATCTGCCGTCTCCCGGATAATGGAAGCGATTGTATTCCATATACAAAGCCCATTACACAGCGTTCCAGTATGACATCAACAAGGAGCCCGGTTTCCTTTAACACTGGGCAGAGGAGAGGGCTGTGTGATTGAACGAGGCTCCAGAGGTACACAACGTGTGGCTTTTGCTGACAGAAGCTTCTTTAATGGCTTAGCCAACTTTTCTTACGCTATGACCATTGCCTACCATGAAAAAGACAGGCATTTTTATGGGAAGCCATGTCGACGGGATCCAGCGCACATCTGGTTTATGTATAGCAGCTTATGTGAAGTTGCTTTGAGATCGTACCAAGAAATCAGCGCAGGAACAATATCAAATGTTAATTCCAAGCTAAAGTGATTGTAATTGAGGTTTCTCTAAACAATGGCATCACCGCTCCCGCTGCCTCCTTCCCTTTTATCCTTCCCTGAGCCAGAGCAATCTCAATGTCCGGAAGCTGGAGCTGCTTTCTGCCATGGAGGAGAAAGAGGGATAAGGGTGGTGAAATCAGGGATGAGCAGGAGGATATACGCAGTGCAGAGGGGCCCCAAATGGTTGTCTCGAGTCTGTGCCACCACTACCTACCAACTTGGATTGGCACATGGAATTTCTAGAAGACCAGGTTGACCACTGTTACGGCTATTCCTATACCTTTTTATGACTTTATAGGTTAAAAATATGCCAAAGGGTGATGGGGCCTTTGTCCTACTGGTGAGTATGTCCTTGGTATGGTCAATTTATGGTCCTTGGTATAGTTCATTGTATGGTAGTCTTACCTACCTATTTGTGTCCTGTGTCCTTGTGTCTTACAAGGAATACATAGATCTGTCTTAATCCATCTAGGTTCTGTACAGCTGGATCTGAACCGGATGCCGAAACCTGCCAAGACGGCAGAAAAATGTATCCTGGACATGCTGGACGAGTCCATTAATAATGGCAAAGTTGTGTCTCTATTCGAGCAGAAGACAGTGAAGGGCTGGTGGCCCTGTGCGGGTATGGAGGGTGACGAGAAGATTCTCGCTGTAAGGATCTCATCATAACATAATAATAGACTGTATAAAGTAATTCCTAGTTGATAGGAAGGGATCATCCCTTTCTCCATTACATACCGTAGCAACATAGTTAATAAGGTTGAAAGAAGACAAGAGTCCATCAGGTTCAACCTAGAGAAACCCTACTGTGTTCATTTAGCGGAAGGCAAAAACCCATATGTGGCATTAGTCAGAAGCAAGGAGCAAACATTTCTTTGGAAGACCCAAATATCCATGGATTACATGGGAGGCCTATTAACTTCTATAGCAACTATGTAATGCCTCATTCAGCCTGTGGTGACGCTGCAGAGAAATGTGATACTAGTTACTGATTTCCCACAGCAATTACATGTGATTAATGGAGGAGCCTGGAAGTAAGAAGCCATGTTATCATCTCTAGAGATGATTGAACATCAGAAAAACCTAGGTTTGATCGAACTCAAACATTTCTGAACCTTTCTCATTAGATTGCTGATGCCTTCCCGGTCCATGGGGAAGGAGGAGCGTGCCCGGGGACGACCTGGAATTCCAGGCGGTACTCGGGCACGCTCCTCCTTCCCGACGAACCGGGAAGACATCAGCAATCTAATGCGAAAGGTTCGGGAATGTTTGAGTTCAATCGAACCTAGGATTTTCCGATGTTCGATCATCTCTAATCATCTCAACCTTAATTATTGGCTAGTCATGATATCAACTCATTGCTGTAATCTGTGATTATTATAATGTTCAATATCTAGCAGCATAGTGGTTGTCACATACAATGACTGAGTATCATTCCGTCTTCTGCCACCATTTATATCCACTGTCTTTCAGGGAAAGATAGAAATGACCTTAGAGATTGTCAGTGAGCAAGACAATGAAGAGCGGCCAGCTGGGCATGGCCGAGATGAACCGAATATGAACCCCAGGCTAGAAGACCCCAAGTAAGATCAATCACATTGCAGACTATGACATGTATCGATAAACAAGTCTATGATCTTGTGTAGAGATGAGCAAACCGGTTTCGGGTTTGAGTCGATCTGAACACGAAAGTTCGGTGTTTGATTAGCAGGGGCTGCTGAATTTGGATAAAGCTCTAAGGGTTGTCTGGAAAACATGGATACAGCCAATGACTATATCCATGATTTCCACATAGCCTTAGGGCTTTATCCAAGTTCAGCAGCCACCGCTAATCAAATGCCAAAAGTTCAGGTTCGGATCGACTCGAGCATGCTCCAGGTTCGCTCATCTCTACTCTTGCGTTGTCTGGTGTTTATACATCCTATAGTCCCTTCATTCTTGGCAATGGCGGAGGTCAGAGATCTTCTTCCACCATTAATCTTCTATTCTCAAATTAAATTGTTGGTCCTCTCAGAAGAGGTAAGAGGGGGTACCCTTCCTGGGACCAGTATCAAATTTTCAGGGGACTATACGCTGGCCATACACTTTCAATAACTGACAGACGGACGTCAGCTGTCTCTCCAGCGCACCGGAGAGGTAAGCCACAGAGAGAGAGGTCTCGTGAAATGCGGGTTCTGCCAACTGAAATCTATCAGGACCTTTAGACAGATTTTTACTCTTAAGGGCTGACATTGATAAGATAGAAAATGTATATTTTTTTTTACATGGGACACATGGAGTATTAATCAAATAAATATTGATTGCTTATATTAACACATTAATGCCCATCCTATAGTGCCCATACCTGTAAATAATATATGGTGCAATCTGGTTTCAGGCGCCCAGAGACGTCATTCTTCTGGTTTACATCTCCATACAAGACCCTGAAGTATATCCTGTGGAGACGATACAGATGTCTCATCCTTGTCATCCTTATTGCCTTCATTCTGCTGCTGTTTCTTGGAGTCTTCTTGTACTCGTTCCCGGTAAGATGCCACGGTCGATCCTTCTAAGATGTCACGGTCGTCAGGGTGCAATGAGAAGCGAGTACCAACCATCAACCTGCCAATACTTTAGACCAGGAGATTGCAGTTGAACTGAGCATGTGTGACCATCTTAGTGGCCTAGGAGGGTCGAAACCAAGGGCAACAGGGCAAAACAAAGAAGACGCATAGGGGATAAATTAGTACATATGAAATTTAATTTCACATAATGCATCAGTTTAGACCTGTTTAACATTGTGGGACAATCCCTTTAAGTGGTCCTTCTAGACATAGGGAAAGCCACAGGACTCTTGAACTACCCAGGAATAAAGCATTTCATCCCCTATTATTTATTTTTGTATTTCGACCATGACCATGTGTCTAACGAAATCATCGGGTGCTCCGACTGTAACAACAGTGTCAGAACCTTTTGGTTAGATAAAGTAGACTGTCCTAGTCTTGAGACCATGAAAAGAAAAAGTAAAGTTGGTGGAGGGGGGGCGGGGGGCTTGGATCTATGGCTGAAGATGCTCAAGGGAAAGATGAGGGCCAATACTAATATTCAGGTGGCAATCTCCTGGTCTATTAGTAACATAAAATCATCTATAGAACACAGATATTAGGTCTGGATTGGAGCCCAGATATTTTATTATATATTAAAGAAGGAATGTGGGCTGCTGCCAGATACCTCTGTTCCTACCAGACACCTGTGGCAGCAGCTTGTCTCCCCTAGCAGCAAAGAGATCAAGCTTGTTAAAATCCAACTTTCCCTACCCTTCTCCCCCCCGCCATTTGGTATAGTTGTAGAATTGGAGCCACCATACATGCTAGATGGTTGGCCAATCCTGCAGAAATTGGAAGGTTCGGCCAAAATTATCCTTATGTGTATGGCCAGGATTCCTCATTGTATATACTGGTGATATACAGATGCACTATTCTTCCATATCATATTTCACATGTGGTGTCGTGTATTTTCGGTTTATTATTTAGCTCTGTTACCTTCTACAGTAATGGGCTATTTCAGACGTCTGTATCTGAACAGATCAGCACATCTTCTCCTGTTCATCTGCAGATTCGTTGTTGCCTCCTGTCTTACTCACTAGATGGAGCTTGGAAACCGGACATTAGATGTGAATCATTTATATTCTGTATATTACTGTATCTGATGTGAAATCCACAAGCACATGTCCTTACTGTGTTACTGTGTGACAGATGAGGCCATGCTCTGTATAAGACATATGCAGTAACCTGGGGTTGCTAGGTGTTGTTAGTAGTGGGCTAGGTGCTGGGGTGTACCAACTAGGCACTTGGCACAGTGGCCGGGAGAGGTATGCCCACCCCAGGTATAACACTATAGACAAAACAAAGGGCGACAGCGCTCCATAGCGAGGATCAGAAGGACAAGGTGCAAAGGGATTAGGGGTGCACGGCAACCCTCACCTGGTATGGTTGTGCAAATGCGGAGGCACAACACTCCTAAGCATGAAATTCAAGGACCGCAGCCACTCCCGATATCCAAAAGGAACGGACGAACAGAAAACCTCCAACACCAAACTACACGGATTGTGGGGCGCAGGTCCAACAGTCTACCATCTCCTGATCCTACAGTAGGTCAGCCAATCTTCCTTTCCGCCTCTGCAACAGCTTTACCACATTAGCAGTCTGAGTCTTGCTAGACGGGAAATATGGGACCACAAGGGGGCGGGGCAGGAAATGTCACTGCTTCTTTAGCACATTGTTAGGACAATGCTATTCCGTCCTGAACGTCTTGCTTGTGTCTGAGCGAAGTGCCAGGAAAGTTAGTTTGTTTGTTTGTTTGTTTTTTTGCTGCATGTTAATAATTACGAGTAATAAAGGCGATAAAATTGTTCAGTAAGAGGGGAAAAGACCGAAGCTCTTTTACCAAAGTTAAGATCTTAACTTTGGTAAAGGAGCTTCGGACTTTTCCCCTCTTGCTGAACAATTTTATCGCCTTTATTACTCGTAATTATTACCATGCAGCAAAAAAACAAACAAACAAACAAACAAACTTTCCTGCCACTTCGCTCAGACACAAGCAAGACGTTCAGGACGGAATAGCATTGTCCTAACAATGTGCTAAAGAAGCAGTGACATTTCCTGCCCCGCCCCCTTGTGGTCCCATACTTACCGTCTAGCAAGACTCAGACTGCTAATGTGGTAAAGCTGTTGCAGAGGCGGAAAGGAAGATTGGCTGACCTACTGTAGGATCAGGAGATGGTAGACTGTTGGACCTGCGCCCCACAATCCGTGTAGTTTGGTGTTGGAGGTTTTCTGTTCGTCCGTTCCAGGTATAACACTGGCTTTGTAAAGGTACTTAAACAGGATCGGTTTACTTAGAAAGATCTTCAGTGCAATACAGCTTATACATTTGAGGATAGGGTGCAATAAATAATCACAAAAATAGAACACTCCTTTCTCTTAGTGGACAACACAGGGTAGTTGGCTTGGGTGCTTGATGTATCTGTCGTAAGTGTTGTGTAGAATGAGGCTAAGGGGCCGTCTTGGGGCCTTGTCTAATAGTACAGAACTCTGCTAGGGCAACTTGTACTATAAGTTAGTGACTTGCTTGAAGAATCTCGTACTCACAGTTTAGAACAGACATATACTGCCTTCTGCCAGAAGAGCACACAGAGTATCAGGTCTGGTAATACAAGGTTCCCCGAGAAGGTCGAGCAGGAATCAACGGAGTTCATCGGCTTACTTGCACTTTGCTCCACTACAGACAAATCCCTAACTTGTATTGTCCGGACTATTTTTAGAAGGAAGTTACTCCAGGCGTAGACCAGGCATCCCAGGTGACAGTTACCCCCCCCCCCCCCCTTCTCTGTGGGTTTAACACTGCATACTTGTCATCAGAAGTCTCTGAAAAGAATCAGTAATCTCTTGTCCCTGTCCAGGGCCCTGGCCTTGGGCCAGGCCCGGTTGTAAGCTTCATCAGGAACACTATCTCTTTGTCTGTCTCTTTCACCACCATCCATTAAAGAAAAACCCTCCCTCCAGGAACCCCCTGACTTAAATAGGGGTGACCGGGACTAACCACCTATTGGTGGGGAAAGTTCTGGAAGGAATAGGTGTTAGTGGCTGATAGGTGGTGTAGTGTGAGGCAGGTAGTCAGCTATGGTATGCGACAAGCTGCCAGTGTACTGGTGAATTATGATTTAAACATAACTTAGATCACTCTATAGATGAGTCATGGACATCACAGCATCCTGTCTTTGGTTATGTAGGCTTCCGTCTGCCATAAGGTCCTTGCTGGCTACTAGGCCCCCTCTGGTTCAGACTTATTCTTATACAATTTTTTTTTTCTTTTCCAGAACTATGCTGCTATGAAACTGGTGAGACCATACAGCTAACCTACTGCAGGATAAGCGCAAGCTGATCGATACTGTGTACAACCTGGAACCTCAGTCCTGGAAACCATATGCGACTGCTGTGCAGAATGTGTCATAGACACAGACCATGTAGCTTCTATATCAGGATTGATATCATGACGTGATGTCCGTCTATAACCGAGCAAGGTCAACACAACCATAGAAGTACCTGCGTCAATATATGTGTGACCAGGATGAATGTATTGTGCACAAGCATCTCCAAGAAACCCATTATATATTCTACACTATAATTTACTAAGATGGCAAAGCTAGAAATACTGCATGGGGAAGTGCAGATAGAAGCTCCTAGGCTTTGAAGGAAAATCTGAACTTTGGTCCTTCATCTACTTGCTGACATCTTCTACGTACAGTATATAGATTATATATATATATATATATATATATATATATATATAAAAAAAAAAAAAAAAAAAAAATATATATATATATATATATATATATAATATAGTGTGTATAGGGAAAGAACTCCATCAAGCATGGCTCTGGTATTGTTCCTCATTGAGTCTTTGGGGCATATGCAACTTTTCCAGGCCTCCATGCTATTGTGTTGTACCATTAGTCTCCATTTTAAGAATCCAAAATTTAAGTTACAAAAAAACTTGTATCATTAAGTTGAAGTCTTTGATCCTGTTAAAGATGGAAAATGGTAGGGGTAGCTATAGGGGTAGTAGCTCCAGGTCTCCCAATCTTACCTCTATGAGATACCAGAAGAATTATGTTGGTTTTGGCCTCTCAAGGTTTATGGACTTGGTAGAGATGCCAGACCACTGTAGACCATTGAGGATCATGACTGATATGGAGAATCACAGTTGACGTAACACTGAGCCAATCTCCACCTCTGCTCGGAATTTTTTCATCTAAATATATTTCTTTAAAAAAAATCTTATTAACAAAGCAGCAAGAGATATTGGCCAACCATAACACTCTCCTTCCACCAGTTCATTCAATTCTGCCTTGAGCCAAAGACCGGAGTAACTTGAGACTGGTCATGATGGACGCAATGGTCAACAATACTATGGAAAACACCAAAGCTGTCGGGCAGTGGAAACCATTGCACCTTAAGTTACTTCCATTCTGTGTTAGTAACCAGATGTTCTGTAGATGTACAGTCACGTATAGGGATGGCTTTTGGCTCATTGAGCATCCACTAGTTGACGTTTCCTCACTTGCTATTATTATAGATATGAATGTACTATCGATCAATTCCAAAAGATATAGAACCTGTTTCTCCATCCTCCAGATTTTATATTTTTTCACTGTACCTTATCAGCTCTGCCATGTGTAACTCTTAATATATATATATATATATATATATATATATATATATATATATATATGTGTGTATAATATACATTTTTACTTGCCTTATACATATGTTTTGAATGTAGTGATGCAGTTTGCAGTGTTTCACTCGCTTTCAGCTACTATGGCTGTTATCTCAGGAAGGGATTGTAATCTTCTGATTATTAGTATACTTTGGATCAGGGGCGTAGCTAGGGGTTCAGCCTAGGGGGGGCGAGTGAGTCTAAGTGGGCCCCCAACCATTGTTACCCATAGGAAATCTCAGCAGGTGACACGGATTTCTGAATAATATAGGGAATATTCTTCTACATTTCTTATAGTGAATAAGGATAAAGAGCAGTGTAAGAGGCTTCTACATCTGAAATATAGAACCACAAAAAAAGTAAAAGGGCTTAAAGGGGTTGTCCGGCGATAAAAAATTATTCACAGAATAACACACATTACAAAGTTATACAACTTTGTAATGTATGTTATGTCTGTGAATGGCCCCCTTCCCCGTGTTTCCCCCCACCCACGCTAGACTTGGAAGTGTGGTGCATTATACTCACCGCATCTCGTGTCGTCCACGGTCTCCGATCCTCAGCAGTGAAGTCTTCTTCGGGAGGCCAGCGGAACTTCCCGAGTGCCGGCCGCCCTCTGCAGCGTCATCCGAAGCTCAGCCGCGATTGGCTGAGCATAACTGTGCTCAGCCAATCGCGGCTGATGACGCGGCCACGTCATCAGCTGCTCAGCCGCGATTGGCTGAGCACAGTTATGCTCAGCCAATCGCGGCTGAGCTTCGGATGACGCTGCAGAGGGCGGCCGGCACTCGGGATGATCCGCTGGCCTCCCGAAGAAGACTTCACTGCTGAGGATCGGAGACCGTGGTCGGCACGTGACAGGTAATGTATAGCGCACCACACTTCCGGGTACACGGGTGGGGGTGGTGGGACACGGGGAAGGGGGCCATTCACAGACATAACATACATTACAAAGTTGTATAACTTTGTAATGTGTGTTATTCTGTGAATAATTTTTTATCGCCGGACAACCCCTTTAAGATTAGAAAAATATAGCTGCCTTCTTCCACAGACAGCACCACTCTTGTCCTCAGTTTGTGTGTGGTATTCGACTAAAGTGTATGGAGCCAAGTTGTGATACCACACACAACCTAAGAGCAGGGGTGGCGCTGTTTTTGGAAGAAAACAAATATGCTGTTTTTCTTTTAATTCTAGAGAACCCTTTTAACCAGATTATCTTTGCCTAAAAATAATAGTGGTATAGGTAATATGCTTTTAGACATTAAAAGGGGTGAGCTGGTTGTGATTATACATGTATGTACAATCAAAGATATATGATGAGCTGCTAGATATCCACTTCTATCCTATCTATCTATCTCCTATCTATCTCCTATCTATCTATCTCCTATCTATCTATCTATCTATCTATCTCCTATTTATCTATCTATCTATCTATCTATCTATCTATCTATCTATCTATCTATCTCCTATTTATCTATCTATCTATCTCACTATCTATCTATCTATCTCCTATCTATCTATCTATCTATCTATCTATCTCCTATCTATCTATCTATCTATCTCACTATCTATCTATCTATCTCCTATCTATCTATCTATCTATCTCCTATCTATCTATCTATCTCACTATCTATCTATCTATCTCCTATCTATCTATCTATCTATCTATCTATCTATCTAACTATCTATCTATCTATCTATCTCCTATCTATCTATCTATCTATCTATCTATCTATCTATCTATCTTCTATCTATCTATCTATCTATCTATCTATCTATCTATCTATCTATCTATCTATCATCTATCTATCTATCTATCTCCTATCTATCTATCTATCTATCTATCTATCTATCTATCTATCTATCTATCTATCTCCTATCTATCTATCTATCTATCTATCTATCTATCTATCTATCTATCTGATAAGTACTGGAAGACTTGAGATTTTGAAACAGAGGTAATTTACAAATCTATATAAGTTTCTGAAACCAGTTAATTTTAAAAAATAAAAATTGCTGGAGTACCCCTTTAACTTACTTTAGCATAAGGTGTATAGATACCTGCATTTGCAACTACATGATGGAGCAGGTACAGCAAGGGGGTCAAATGTGTTGGGGGCGCTTGTGAAAATGTGGTAAGGGCTAAGCAGTAGAGGGAGGGAGAGCGTTCACCATGGTAAGAGCTCTAAAAAAGGGACACAAGTTAGCATGGCCTCTGAGAGAGTGTGGGTGCTGCATGAGGAGGAAGGCTAGCGATCAGAGTCGATGTGGGGGGCTTTTGGCCCCCGGACCTTACTCAGTTCAGCACTGGGGAAGGAAGGGGGGCTTTCATGAAGATTGGGGTTACTTGGAAGAAGCAGTGTGTTAATTACGGCATAGAGCGGTGTTCTACCAAATACAAAAACATCATTCAGTCACTCACAGAAGGCGGCTTCTCTGCATGGATTGCGATTTTTTTTTTTTTTTTTTTTTTTTTTTTATATTCAAGGTTGTTCACTTTTCCTTTGGTCTCCATCTGGCCCCGGCCATCATGAAGACTTTTCCGACCATGACTTGTCTCCACAGGATCTGCTAGAGAAACATTTTAGGCTCCTCGCTCCAGCATTATCCTCATCTCTATACAAACTCCCCTGTAGTGTAGCCCCCTCTATGCAGCCTCTGTGTAGTATAGGCCTCTCTGTGGTATTGCCCCCCCTCTCTGGGGTGTAGGCTTCTCTATAGTAATGCCCCCGTGTGTAGTACACTCCTCTCCTCCTCTGTTTAGTACAGACTACGGATGGTCCGAACAGAGTTCGTACGAACCCGAACCATCCGCAATGATTACCGATGTCTTCCCGCTCCGTGCAGCGGGCGGATCCAGCGGGAGGAACACCTGGAAAACTGGGATACAGCCATAGCCATAGGCTGTATCCCAGTTTTCCAGGCGGTCCTCCTGCTGCACGGAGCGGGCAGACAGCGGGAATCCGATGCCGAGCGTTCGGGTTCAGCCGAACCCGAACCTCGGCGGGTTCGGACCATCCCTAGTACAGACCCTTGTGCAGTCTCCATCATACTGAGTACTATTGCTGGAAAAGCTGGGTGACCTCCATCATACTGACTACAGGATACTGGGAAAACTGTGTGACTACCATTATAAAATGATGGGAAAGCTGGGTGACCTCCATCATACTAAGTACAAGATGCTGGAAAGCTGGGTGACCTCCATTACACACTGACATACAGGATGCTGGGAAAGCTGGGTGGCCTCCATGACACTGACGACAGGATACTGGGAAAGCTTGGTGACCTCCATTATGCTGACTACAGGACACTGGGAAAGCTGGGTGACCTCCATTATGCTGACTACAGGACACTGGGAAAGCTGGGTGACCTCCATTACACACTGACTACAGCAAGGATGTCACACTCAGTCCCTCCAGCTGTTGCAAGTCAGAGCTGTATATATATATATATATATATATATATATATATATATATATATATATATCCTGCCGGTCACTTATCACTTATATATCCTGCTGCTCACTTGGTCATATATATATATATATATATATATATATATATATATATATATATACACATACCGTATATAAACAGCAGTGACTAAGTGAGCAGCAGGAGACATATACTGTGTGTGTATATATATATATATATATATATATATATATATATATATATATATATATATATATATTATATATATATATATATATCTCCTCCTGATCATTTGGTCAGTGGGGTGGGTATGTGGTTCTGTCTGTCTGTCTGTCTGTGTGTTGTCACTCCTCTCACAGTCCGCACTCAGTACCTGACATCTTCCAGCACTCGGCAGCCTCACTTCCTGTCAGAGCTGCTGCTGGACGTCTTCAGTCTCTCCCTGGCAGCCATAGACGGTGAGGATCCCTCCAGCTGCTGGTCCCTCCCCTCCCCCTCATACCAGCTCTGTCGGACAGTGAGGGGGAGGGGCCAGCAGCAGCGTGTGAGGAAGAAGCAGGAAGATGCAGGGAGAAGATCCAGCCCTGGCCGGGCTCTGCATCCGACAGCTGAGCGGGCCCCTCAGGAGCAGGGGGCCCGCTATTGTCAGGTGCTGTTGCCTTCTTGGGGGCCCCGGCCACTACAGACATGTGTTAAGGCTGTCTGCAAAAGCAATAGCTTTTGCAGACAGCATTAACAGTCTGAGACCTCAGTGGGCCCCTGCCTGAGTGGGCCCGGGGGCGACCGCCCCCTTTGCCCCCACCAAATTTCGCCACTGCTTTGGATTATGTTAATGTGCCTTTATGCTGCTTTATATTCCTCCAGAATGGCTTTATATAACATGTAACATGAAGGGGCCTTCATCAGTTCCAAAAAGTAACTTGTCCTGATTGGAGGGTGTTTTTTCCAAAGTTAAAGGGGTATAGTGGCAAAAAAAAAGTTGAGTAGCAGCAGTAAGGGAAGACATCTTGCCATCTTGCCACCTGTGGTTGTGCTGTGTTAGAAGAACTACACAGTGTGGTATTGTCTCCAGCACCCTACTGTCTCCTGAAAACATGATGTCACAGGAGGCATGGCTGGATCTTGTCCCCTCAGTGATGTCACCTTCTCTGACCAGCCCCTTTGGCCTACTATATATATATATATATATATATATATATAGAGAGAGAGAGAGAGAGAGAGAGAGAGAGAGAGAGAGAGAGGAGATGCGGTGTGTTTACAGCATGTTGCTTTGTGCTGAATGATGCCACAGGCAGAGGAGCAGACACAAAATGAATGCAGGAGGTGCTGCAGTCTTACTAGTTCAATAGTCTGCTGTGAAACTAGATGTTATGCAATAGCTCTGGGTAGGGAACTGGCAGGGGTGCTTTGGGAAGGGTGTAGGCCGAATGGGAGGACTGTGATGGAGGGCTGAGGGAAAGCAATGCATTCTGGGAATTGTAGTACTGACCAACTGCCCAACCAGGAAGCACAGACCCTTAAAACAAAATGGATTTTGATGGTTTCAGACCTGGGGCAGACAGGTAAGCAATGCTATGTGCTTCTGCAGCATGTTTTTTTTTTACCTAATGTTAGAGTACTCCTTTAAACTAATAATTGATATGAAATATTGTTTAATACTATAAAATATTAAATTTAAAGGGAATCTGTCAGCATTCAGGCCCTACCTGAGTTGCTGACAGTGTGCTGTAGTTGGCAGTCCCCTTGTGAGCATGTTAGCTTTTGGTAATTTGTTCTTGGAGTGGATTATGCACAATCTTGGGTCCAGCAACAGTTTGTTTTCTTTAGTTCGATTCCTCTGATGGAAATTAAATATAGTTATTATTTTTTTTTTTCCTCATTACTGTATTATTTCCAATCAGGACCAAATTAGTTTAGTTTTTTTTTTTAATACAATGAAGAGAAAAAGAAAAAAAACCCTATATATTTAATTTAAAAATTTTCTCATCATTGTATTAAAAAATGACTTCTAAGGCCATGTTCACACAATGTAAGACGCCGATACCCGCATCCCAATTCCCCGCTGCACTCAATGGAGAGTGCGGCTGGAGCCGCACGCTCCATTGTGTGCACTGAATAGCGGCTGCAGAAAACTGACATGTCAGTTTCTTGCGGCGGCACAAGGAACCCCGGCCGAAGTGTATACTATGTGTATACACTCCGCCCGGGATTCCTTAGAAGGCAGCACCACGTAAGTTCTTTAGTAATCACGGCCATTATTGCAACGCCCGTGATTATTACGAAACTTACGTAGTGTGAACATAGCCTAAAACTAATTTGCCCTGATTGGGAATTCTTTGCATTTTTAAAAATGATACAATAATGAGAAAAATTTAAAAACTACATTTAATTTCCATTGGGGGAATCAAACCAAAGAAAAAAAGTGTTGGTGGTCTCTAGACAGGTGATTTACCCCTACACCACAGCTCCAACACAGACCAGGAGGTTCAGCTATATCTGATTGCAGATCAGTCTTCTGTTGGCAGATACTAACTGACAGCTGTGTAAGCAGGAGGCCGGGCAGCATTGATTATTCATGAAGAAGGGAGAGCCGTGGTGAGGTGTGCTAGAGTGCATCACAAACACTGAGCCACAACTCCTCTTTGACTCTTCATTACACCATCCTATTGCTTTTTTCAGGATATCGACCAGGCCGCCTGGAATGTAACTATCAGTATTATACCTGTTTTATTGAATGTTTTTTTTTCTTGTATTGTTGTATTGAAAGAATATTTTGGATTTTTTTGCCTTTAGTTTTTGCCGTTGGATTATTTCACAATGAATTGCCTTGTATTGCACAGAAGAATCTGTATAGTTTTATCTCAGTGATATAGGGAAAAGCCATGACATTGATCAGGAATGCAATAAAGGATTGGGCACTCCTGAAATGGCCGTCATCTTCTTTTTTATTACTTATTGTCCCTAAAAATAACCCCAGTAAATATCACCGCCTTATGTTACTGAGCTACAAATCCGAGGGATAAATGATGGAGCATTTGCTGCTGTGTTGGGGCCCATAGCCCTTCCCAATTGGTGAATTTTTTGGGAAATCATAAGTCTCCTTAAGATGTCCGTCTCCCTGAGCGATTAAAGTGTTTACTAACCAGAATTTAAAGAACTACCTCCTGATCCTCCACATCTACTAAACAACGGGGTTACAAAGTATCCTCACCATTCACTCCCCCCCCCCCCCCCTCTGGATACCAGAGAATATATACTCAGCCTCTGGACACCAGGGAATATAACCCATCACTTCCCCCCTCTGGGCACCAGGGAATATATGCTTAGTCTCTGCATAGCAGAGAATATGTCTGATTGTCACCCTCTGGACACCAGGGAATATAACCCATTCACACCATACCCCCTTTTGGGCATCAGGGAATATATGCTCAGCCTCTGGATAGCAGGGAATATATCCGATTCAGTCACCCTCTGGACACTAGGGAATATATCCGATTTAATCACCTTTGGGACACCAGGGAATATAACCCATTCACTCACCCTCTGGACACCAGGGAAAAAATCCCATTCACTCACCCTCTAAACACCAGGGTATATATCCCATTCCCCCCCCCCATCTCCTCTGGGCACCAGGGAATATATGCTCAGTCTGTGGATAGCAGGATATATATCCCATTAAATCACCCTCTGGGCACCAGGGAATATACCCCTTTAATTTACTCACTGGACACCAGAGAATATTACCCATTCACTCACCCCCTAGACACCAGAAAATATATGCCCACCCTCTGGACACCAGGAAATATAACCCATACAGTCAACATCTATAAACCAGAAATATAACCATCTCAGTTACATACAGACACACCATAACACATAACCTATTTACTCACCTTCTGGACACCAGGGAATATAACACATTCACTCACCTTCTGGACACCAGGGAATATAACACATTCACTCACCTTCTGGACACCAGGGAATATAACACATTCACTTACCTCCGGAAACTAATCCGGAGTGTGATTCATATTCAAGGACTTTGCCTTCTGTGTGAATGAATCTGCCAATTTCCAGTTAAGGGACTGTGAGCTTGGTTAAGTTTACTACCATGTCTATTGGCCTCAGCCTTGCATGGAACCATCTAGGGGACGGAAATACAATCATCCATGACACCGCACAGAGTGCGCCTTGGGGCAACTATAGTATCATCACTACATTTACCTACAAAGCTTTAGAAGAACCAGCAAAAGTCCCATGAGCCATAGTCACCATAGAGACACCAACTGCATCCGATGTGAGGACTACAAGTCTTAACACCCCTATACACCTCATATAACTGTTGGATGAACATCCCTGTGTTTTCCATGGGGGTAAGTAGACTACTCTGGTGGCCACTTATCTCTCTGAGCACAAAGGGGATGAAAATCCATCACGCCCAACCAATATCTCCACCTACATCATCTGTCAGTGGAGACTCGGGAGGCCCCCGTATGAATGAAAACTGTGGCTTTGGACAACATCATTATAAAGTGTATCGAGACCTTTAGGCCAACCTCTGGGTTTTTGCTATATAATCCATATATAATCCATGCTATATAATCCATGCTTTATAATCCATGCTTTCAGCCGCTCCAGGGAATATTACTTTGAGGGTTCCAGGATACATCTCGCTAATCCCTGTTGTAAAGCCATGTACAGATTTGTCTCTTTGGCCCCGGGGGGCTTCAGGGTGGGCCTCTTATTCATGGCATACTGTACATTTTGCACTACACATAGTTAAGCCCAGAACTATTTTAAGGTCCGCTTCAATCATTCACGACCCACCAAGCTATGTTGACAATTCGGCAATTTTGCAGACAGACTGCGGTTATAAAGCCAAAGCACAATAATGGTTGATCCCGAAAATGTCGAAAAACCCAGATTGATTTTCTAAAATAGCCCTAATTCTGCTGTAAAGCGAATACAAGGATATTCAGCTGTCATCCCGGAGTCTTTCAGGTTGTCATAACACAGCCATTTCCTTATTATGACTGAATTACTCGCGTCTCGGGCCGGTAGTAAACTCCGCCGGTTTCCCTTCGAACAATAGCAGAAAATTACAGCGGTCTCCATTGACATGTTAACGTAGAGGCTTGAAAAGCCTTTGAGTGAATCATTTACATTTCAGATCCAGGAACGCACAATTATGTATGTATGGGATAGATTATCATCTCCGGCCAACAGCCAGCAAAACACTTCCATTCATCTCCAACCACTTTGTGGCCTTTGGGCCCGGGATAAGACAGGGACCGCGCCATATTAACACACATTATTACTGGTGTCATCTTAGCTATAACGCATGGGATTTTAGAGAATTGCTGGATTTAAAGGGATTTTGTCATCGGAAAATGACCTCTTGTTTAAATCAAGTTTTTAAGTTAAACATATTTTTTAAGAATTTTTGGTGTTTTTGTTTTGTAATTTTCCATTTTACTGTCTATAATTAAAAAAATAAATAAATCTGAAATATAGCAGTTTTTCAGTCTGGACACTAGGTTTAAAGTGTTATTCCCACCTCCCCTTTTTACCTTGCACATGGCTTGAAGATTGCTCCTCCTTCAAGATTTCCTCCTTCGCTGTGATTGGTCCTTTTCACCAGCAGAACTAGGACTGGCATCATGGATGCTAACCTGTACTGTGCTGTTCTGTGTTGAGCTCAGCTACACCAACTCTGACAGCTAAACGGATGGACGTATAAGACGTGATGGATTACTGTAGATAAGGTAGCCGGCAGGGGAGTAAGCACAGTGTGCTGGCACATGGCAAAGAGGGAGTCATCAGCTTGACCAGACCACTGCTGATAACAGTGGTCGGTAACCTAGACAACCAGCTGTCAACATATCAGGGCCGAGCAGGGAGCCAGAGAAAAAAAGGTAATAAGAACCAATTTCAGTTTCTTTACTTTTAATTACCTAACGTTTTAGAAAGAGTTATGGAATACCCATTTAATATTAAGCTGAGACTTTCCGTTCTGTCTGTGATGATAAGAAGGAGGCTTCTGGAAAGAGATCTGGACAGTAAATGGTGGCACTTGTATTTGAAAAAGACAAGAGAATCTTGGAATGAGCTTCGTACAAGTCACGGAGGTCACAGAGCATACTCACAAATTAGTTTATTGTGTATACTGTATGTCAATAAGGCTTGCCATAAAGCATATCACTAAATGTTGTTAAACACAGCTCAGACACGACGGCTGCCTCCATAATAATGTGCTAAAAATAAATGATTAAAATTTTTCAATCAGAAAAGAGAAACTGACTAGAAAAAAAGAACATATTTCAGATCTAATCAGTAAAGAAAATCTAGGTGATACTTTCCCTTTAAGCCTTTAGTGTGACTTCCAGCTGCCCTAAGTACTGGTAATAACCTATTGTTAAAATCATGTTTTTATTTTAAACATATTTTTGTTTAATTTTCCGCATCACTCCCCATTATTTGAGAAAATTCTCAAATGTTCCCTCCAGCCACTAAGCCTAATAATAAGTTAACACTTTCTGCTTTTAAGCAGTCTCTTCATTATTGTCACATTATTAATTACTATAATAGACAACACCAGCACATAGATAACACAGGATCAACCATTCACAATAAGATATGCTTTCTTTCTTTATTTTGAGAAAATATCAAAATCTTGCAGTTTTCATTCTGGCCACTAAACCTAATAATAGACTGATACTTCCTGCTTTTTAAAGAAGTGTCCTGTCCTCCTCTTCATCATAGGTAGGATTACAATGAAGTTTAACAGAATCATACAGATAACACAGTATCCACAATTTGCAATTAGCTGTGGTCTCCCAATTTTTGAGAACATTTTGAAATCTTTCAGTTATTATTCTGCCCATTAGGCCTATAACAATCTGGCACCTTCTTTTTCCTACAGAAAACTGTACGATAGCCCCCTCCTGTATATTGCATATGCTATAATAGACTTCCTGTTCTTGCTGTACCCTCTAGTTTGGAATTTAGCCAGCCTTAGGACAAAGTGTCTGTTAAACTGGCATATGGAGAGTGATATAGGCCATTCAATGTCTATGGGACAGATGTATGCAAAGAAGGTCTCCAACAGAAGGAAAATAGCTTGCATTCTACTGCCATCTCAGAGAGGTAGTATTCCATCAAATCATTCTCGACCCTTAAAGCCATATTGTCACACAGACATGTCAGTAGTTTTGATTCAGACGTCCATCAATTGCTAGATAGAGCCAGGAGAAGCACTTGGCTGAGCACTTCCCTCCCTGGCTCGTTGCATTAGACAGCCTCCATTTTAAATCGACAATCTTCAAGACTTGAAACATGACTGGTGAATATTACCAGTCATGAGAAACTTAATATCGGGAAATTTACCCATCTACTTGGGGTTGTTCACTACAGAGCCTGGTGAGCTGAGAATCCTTTGATGTGGCACTGAGGGCCAGTGTGTCTCATCAAGGAGACCGCCAAATCGGCCCATGGACATAGAAATTTTATGAAAATTCAATCACATTTATGCGGAAAACAAAAAGTCTAGAGAAAAACACTACCTTTTTGTATTTTTTCCCATGGTGGAGCCAGCGCCTATCTAGAATACTTTGGGAATTCATTCTAGCCTGTTTATGGCTCTGCAGTCACTCCCCTGTGTGGTCTTTTCCTCCGCACCTAGCCAAATAACATGGGTGTAATATTGAAGGTGATTATGATGAGACTTTCTCCGGTGTAGACCGCAGTAACTGCTTGTCACCATTGCCTCATGCCCTCCTCTGGTACAGCGGGACACTGCTCAATATCGCTGACACGTTCATCCTCCTTTCGCTTTTTGTCAATTCCGGGCCTGGCGTATTTTGTGTTGAGAGAACGAGGGTGACTGTGAAGATGACATCATCAGTGTGTTATCCTAGTGATGTCATGAATGTTCTGTAGAAGCTAAGTAAACACGTTTGTAGCTGTTAAGGAGGAAGAAACCGAATAATTTTTATTGGATTTTTCCTTCTGTAGACCATGATTGTTGAAGGCCAACATCCTTACAATACCCAAAAAAATAGATCCCAAATTACTTTGCCTTTTGTTGGACGTTAGGTGCCTTGTTGTATTGGAGGAACGTTACTGTATTAGTACCTGGTGCCCCCTGGCTGGAGGATCCAGTGGTTGCGTTATGGTTTTCACTCCTTCTCCCGTCTATTTGGACATGGAAGGTACAGAAAATCTGCCCCGTCTGCTCCTTATATATTTTCTCTATTGTAAGAAAAACACATATTAAAGTTCCTAATTATTTCCATTTGACGTGCTAACTTAACAAAAACCTGCGCCTGGGGTTTTCTTTGGCCAGGGAGGTTGATAAAATAGACCTAATTACACTTTTATGGTTCTGACAAGTTGTAGCGTTTAGGGCGTTGGAGGGTCCTGGCAGATTATCGTTTTATCATTAAAACTTTTTACAGTATTTGGGAAGTAATGGAAGGTCCAGGCGCGTTTCGAGTTCATACATTCCTTCCAGATATCTCTTCAGCCTGTTGGCCCGGGATGTGACCCTGGACGGTGAATGCCAGATCTATCCATACGCTAAAATTAATTCTAGGAGCCAGCCATTTACAAAAATACACTCTACTAATATTTTCATCACAACAGTTCATGCTATGAATAGTCTGACTATCCAAAAACCTTTCTCCAATGTGATGATCTGCTTAATCTGGCCAAGATTCAGTCTCGATTAATTTGTCATTGAAGGTTTCCATACCCTTGCCATAGCTTTCGGCAGAATATCTCCATACCTCCTAAGGTCCCTATTACACCACTTAGCTAAGCATCCATGTTCATCAGTTTGTAGAAGTGGAAAAGTCACTTCCAGACCCCCTAGCAGTGGATAATTTCCCATGTGAACTAAAGGATGGAAAATTGTGGAACCCAACTTGCCCAATCCTTTGGTCTTCTTACATCTACTATCGGGGAAAGTCTGGTTACCTCCATACAGAGTAGATTATGGTTTTTCTCGTGAGACCAAAAGGTTTGGTTGACATTTGCCTAATATATATAAGCACCTGGATAGTTCTTCATGTTGTGCTCCGATAGAATACGAAATATTGTGTTGTGGGATGTCCCTAATGTTTCCAGTATTGGATGGGAGATCATTGGCCCTACAAGATGTAATGACTCTCTGTATAGAACAAGTTTCATATTATCTTCAGTTAAGTCTAATAGGCCATTTATATGATGTGGTTGGCTCCAAATAGTCTCTTTTGGGGCTCATGACTGTGCTGTGGGATACCACAGCAGTCTGATAGACAAGTCCAACCCTGAACTTCTCCCAGTATTGAGAGTAAGTAGAAGTAAATTCTGATGGATACCAAAGAAAGAATCAAGGGTTGTCCAGTCCATCAAGTATAGAAATATTAAAGCCTCTTTTTTGAGCCTAGAGACAATGGGGCCATAGGTGTTGACTGTGCTCAATATCTACCTGGCTTCATGTCATGTATGATGCCACCATAGATGGAGAAACCATTTGTCTGACTTCCTTGAAAATGGAAGCCTGCGACTGTCCACTACAATTCTTGAAAACAGACAAAAGACATCAAGAGACCAAGGAACACCATGTCTGTGATGGAGGATGAGAACTCTCGATTATATATTCTTTGTGCTATGAAGTTTCATGCCATTTGTGTATGAAGACTTAATGTTGCAATGGCGAGTATCATGTGCCTTACAGAACACTGTTCAACCATATGTAACATAACACCACATGCTAATTCCATGGTGAACCTTGCCAAGTCTCAGGTTGACCTGCCGGCTGTGTCACGTTGATGGGGAGCAGATCGCTACTGTAGAACCTTATGGGACTGAAGGAATGCTGAGCTTAGCATCTAAGGTTACATCACGTAAAAACTCTCTTTTTTTTCACACACAGTTTTTTCATTGAGTCTCAATTCATTACGTAGGTTTCTTTCAAGGCTCCTTCAAGTATCAGCAGATGCCAAGATCCATAGGTCGTAACCCTAGAAGTCAGTTGAGGAGGACAATGGTGGAGAAATAGGAGGAATTAGCAGCTTTCGCTCCAGCCAAATTTCCCTGAGGAACTTGTCAACTCTGTGAACTTGTCACATGGCATTGAGGACGACCTTTCGTCTGGTGGTGGATATTATGTAGCGCGTCAACTTTGCACTTGTGGTACGGGTTACCCGCTAATGGGAAAATGGCTTATTCCAGGGATCACTTACAAAGTGCGGTAACACTAGGATCAGAAACGTACAGTAAAGTCTGAGCCTTCCATTCCGATTAACATAATGTATATCCTCTGGATGACCGGAGTTGCTTAAAGGGACCAGTTCATAAAGAGGCCGGTATCCTATGTCTACATATTATGGATATATATATATATATATATATATATATAGAGAGAGAGAGAGAGCGAGAGAGAGATGAAGCCAGGCTTAACATGAGTTGTAGCCAGGTTTAACTTGATCCCTGACGCAACAAATCCCCATAAAAAAACTTTTTTTACTCTGAAGTACCCTTTTAAAAAGGGTAATCTTATCTTGACAAGTTATGGCCTATCCACAGTAACATAACCAAGATATCACGGGGAGTCCGACTGCTGCCCCCCTCAACCATCTGGAGAACGGCCACCCTAAAATCCCTGCTGGATGGAGCTGCTTATATGCGTGGCACTGCTCCATTCCTACTCTAGTGAGCCACTGCAGATAGATGATTGCAGCCTTCGGCTATCTTTGGTGGCTTTATAGAGAATTAGTGAAGCTGCGTCTCTCATGCATGGTCCACTGCTCAGACTCTGGGGTCCCTGTTCTTAAGGCCAGTCTGTAGATGGGGTATTTTGTCAGGATAGGAATACCCCTTTAAAATGATGCCTTCTATGGTTATCTAATTTCCATATGTTTTGTTATGGTGCTATTAGAAAGAAATCTCTTGCTCTTGACTTTTCCATTTAGAGTAGAGCTCCTCCACCAAGGTCGGTCCTTAATTTACTTGACCTGACGTATCAATCACTTAAAGGGAATTTATCACCATCATAGTACACACAGAGCTTGTGATACGGTGTCATAGCTTCTAGGACCCTGAAAACATCGCTCCTCTTAATCCACCACACCTGTCCTTAATTATGCCATAAAAACGTTATATGGAAATATAAGCCAGAACCACTGTTATTAGCAGAGCCCATCATACAGTACATGTCTATGAGGAGGTGGGCATAGTCATGTATTGGGGGCTTATATTTACACATAAGATTTTTACAGCATTGGGCCATGTTCACACAACGTCTGTTTTGCATAAATAATGTCTGTTGTTGCAATTTGCAACAACGGCCATGATTTATGCAAAACAGATGTTGTATTTGAATCAATGGGATCCGAGCTGGAGTGTATACACATGGTATACAATCCTTCCGGATTTCCAACTGGCAGCACGAAAAACTGATATGTCAGTTTTGTGTGGCCGCTATTGATTGAATAGCAGCTGCACAGACATGTCAGCTCACACAATGGAGCGTGCGGCTCCGGACGCACTCTTCATTGTGTGCAATGGTGAATTGGCATGCAGGTGCACACGGATGCGCCTGCATCCAAATTCAACAGAAATTAAGATCATCCGGCTTGTACTGCAGTGCGACCGGGATGATCTTCACTAAAACCGGCTGTTCCTTAGTGTGAACCTGGCCTTAAAGTGCGTTCACACTTCAGAATTCTCGCTGATAACCACATAGAATGGAGTCTTGGGGACGAACGGAGAGTCAAGCGGGAGCGCATGGACACAAACAGAGGAATTTGTGGGATGTTATCTGCGAGAATTCCGTAGTTTAACCACACCCCAACCAAGAACAAAATGCACCAATCTATTCAAGGTCCCAGCAGCTATCACACCATACCACAAGGTCGATGGTGATCTTTGTGGAAGCCTTATGGACAGCTCTGTGCCCAGAATATAACTGAGGCAGCTCCTTCTCCCCTCTCCAAGCAGGAAGTCTCAGCACCATCACATTCACCAATAAGCATCTTAGTTATCCCCCACAACTCAGCTCTAGCTTTGGCAATAGCTGCAGGAGGTTAACACTACAGGGGAAGGCAATACGTGACAATTACCTCTGCTCCACATGCGTTGTCTGCTCATAGTGATGTCAGATATCTGGAAACAGCTGTGTTTCTTTTTTTTTTTTACCCTGGATAAGCCCTTTAGTGATGTATTCAGTGATATTCTTTACCACTACAAATAATGAATTCACTAAACAAGATTTGAAGACTTATCAATTGCATGTCTACTTTGTGCTGCTCCATTTTCGAGATAAGATATTGTGGACCTGAAGAAGGGAGTTATTAGCCCCTGAAACACGTAGTGCGACTACCATTTAATAAAATGACTTTATGTTATTTTGTATCCATCCCCAGTCTTCTGCTCTCACAGGTGGGCACAGCAGACAGCGGGACTGTCCCTATTATATACTGACATTTCACTGGAGATTCCTTCGACGAGTTTAGCTGCTTCTTTGTCAAGCTGGAGCACTGTGTCTTCATCCAATAAAAGTTACACTTTTATAATGACCTGTGGGTCTCAAAGCTGTCAGACATGAGATGTATATGTATAATAGAAGTACGTCCTGGTTTCACAACCATCTAGACTATGGTAGATTGTTTCTCGAAAATGGCCCATGTTGTTTCATAGTCTGGCTTACCCTCTGCTCCTCAAACCCTCTTTATAGATATTTTCCCTCTTCATAATATTGCTTCTCATATTGTTTTGGATCAGAAAGTGCAGTTTACCTCCAAATTTTGAAGGGCAAACTGTAAAACCTTGACAATTGGACTTTTCATCTGGATCCCATCCACAAAGTAACAGTCATAGAGGTGATGGTCCAGGTCCTTGAGCAATATCTCCGTACCTATGTGAACGTCCACCAGGATAATTGGTTTGGGCTGTTACATTAGGCAGAGTTTGCTCACAACCACTACGTCTCTGTTAATATTCCTTTGCCAATCTCTGCTCTTATTCTAGGACCAGCTGTGGTAGATGTCTGCTAAAAAATTCAGAACGTCTGGACAGAAGGTCACAGATATTTTGAAGCCGATTCGTGGTCTGGAGGTGAGAGGAGTGCCAATGAGCGTCATCATCATCTCAGTTCCAGAGTTGCTCCGGGGGATAGAGTCTGGTTGTATTATTTTTATATAAACATCTAGACACCTTCTGTCCTGCTTCCACTGAAGATTTCGAGCACATTTTGTATTACGAGAAGGTCTGTGAAAAACTTTACCTTATCAATTAGAAGGGGAAAAATTGGGTTCCCAAAGAGACGTTGCTACTCCTTTACTATGGTCTGGTCTGGGTTCTGATTTATAGATTCTAATTTGGCGTCTGAATTTTAAGATCTGATGCTTGTTTTAAGGGGTGTAGAATCTGAATCTTAACAATGGGCCTATACAATGGGCTTCGGCTTCAATTTTGGATTCTGATCTTGGATCTACATTATTGGGAGGGCTCTGGATTAAGGAGATATCCAATGTTTATAAAAATTAGAACTGTAAGTTGGGTTTGACATCATTGTCATCCTTATGGTGCGGACACTATACATGTAATCTCTTCCCCATTACTTACCCCATTACAAGACCCGTGGTAAGCTACTTCTTCTCAGTGTACCTTGAAATTATTTTTCAACAATGCTACAAATCCCTTTGATAGGGTGCAAACTGAAGGGGACGGTGATTTGTCAGCCATGTGGTACTGAGCCCGGAGAGATGCCCAATTGGGTCTTAGTGTTTGATATGGAGCACTTATATAAAAGCAACACTAGTGGCTCCTGTGAGGAATTGTCCTTATTGCACTGGTGACCCTCCCGATCAGCTCCTTAGCCATGTTCAAGCACAGGTTTGCAGTTTACAGCACCAAGGCCAATGCTTCTCTTCAACCATTGCAACAGTGCATCCTCATCCTTAGTCATGTGCTTCCGCCAGTAAAGAGCCCTTCCTTGAACTATGCTCATCTATATACCCTCCTTATGATTGGTAGCCGTGAAGTCAATAATCCCTGCTGTGAACCATTGTCCACAGAGTCATTGACTTTCTGGGCTCCCCCCCCCCCCTCCGTCGTGAAGTAGAAGCCATTGATACAAATATGTTATAAAGAGTTTGTCCATTGTGAGAGGAAGACCTGACCACCATAAATCATCCCTGTTATGTCTTCCACCACATTGGGGGAAGCGGGTGAAGTCCACACCGCAGCCATGTAGCCTCCAGCTTCCGTAGTCATCCATCATTCAGCGACCTGATTGCATTTTAAAGCAGTCTGGAGCGCGTGCCATGAACACGAGAGCAGCGATGTGTAAACCATCTGGTCCGGGGGGGACTCGGGTTAAGATCAGTTTCTGAGATGGAGAAATATTTGGTTAATTCTATAGGACATCGAGGGTTGTGCAGCGCTGAGATCCTGGATGTACGGGGAGAAAGAGCCAAGTACCAAAGCTGCACGTGTGATGGACGGACGAGAACTGGCTTCTGACTCAAAGAAAATGTCAGGGGGTCCGAGCACTGAGGAAGTTATGGATCTATGGATATAGGAACTAATGCACGCTATTAATGTGGAAAATATAACTTCTATTTACCTGCTGCCACATCATCCCAGATTGTTCTAGAGTCTGGAAGAGGAACCATGGATGGGAACCGCCTGTGTATATAACATATCATGTATCACACATATAACCGGCTGTCTGGCAGGGGCTTATGCTTTGCCCACCACCCACCAACAAAAAAATGTACTGAACACAGTCTAGCTATAAAACAATTTTTACAACATGACGGCTTAAAGGGGAACTCCAGGTAGAGGTGAAAAAAAAGGAACTTCTGAAGAAGCATATACCATTACTTACCTATCTATCCCAGTTTTAAAACTACCAAAAATCCTTTTTTTTTTTTTTTGGAGGGGGGGGGGTGTGTGTGTTGTTTCTGTACCTCCTGGTTAAGCAGTTGTACACAGTACTACAGGTTCCAGAATGCAATGCTTTCCCTCAGTTGTTCATTACAGTCCCCCACTCTGCCCATTCCCCGCCTAAATCTGTTGCTGTATTCTCTACACTGTATTCTCTCTACACACTGTATTCTCTACCTGTAACACCACACAGCACGCTCTATTCTCTACCTGTAACACCACACAGCACTGTATTCTCTACCTGTAACACCTCACAGCACACTGTATTCTCTACCTGTAACACCACACAGCACACTGTATTCTCTACCTGTAACACAACACAGCACGCTGTATTCTCTACCTGTAACACCACACAGCACGCTGTATTCTCTACCTGTAACACCACACAGCACACTGTATTCTCTACCTGTAACACCACACAGCACACTGTATTCTCTACCTGTAACACCACACAGCACGCTGTATTCTCTACCTGTAACACCACACAGCACGCTCTATTCTCTACCTGTAACACCACACAGCACTGTATTCTCTACCTGTAACACCACACAGCACGCTGTATTCTCTACCTGTAACACCACACAGCACGCTGTATTCTCTACCTGTAACACCACACTGTATTATCTACCTGTAACACCACACAGCATACTGTATTCTCTACCTGTAACACCACACAGCATGCTCTATTCTCTACCTGTAACACCACACAGCACGCTGTATTCTATACCTGTAACACCACACAGCACGCTCTATTCTCTACCTGTAACACCACACAGCACACTGTATTCTCTACCTGTAACACCACACAGCGCGCTGTATTCTCTACCTGTAACACCACACAGCACGCTGTATTCTCTACCTACAACACAGCACACTGTATTCTCTACTTGTAACACAACACAGCACACTGTATTCTCTACCTATAACACCACACAGCACGCTGTATTCTCTACCTGTAACACCACACAGCACTCTGTATTCTCTACCTGTAACACCACACAGCACGCTGTATTCTCTACCTGTAACACCACACAGCACAATGTATTCTCTACCTGTAACACCACACAGCACCCTGTATTCTCTACCTGTAACACCACACAACACACTGTATTCTCTACCTGTAACACCACACAGCACACTGTATTATCTACCTGTAACACCACACAGCACGCTGTATTCTCTACCTGTAACACCACACAGCACTCTGTATTCTCTACCTGTAACACCACACAGCACGCTGTATTCTCTACCTGTAACACCACACAGCACAATGTATTCTCTACCTGCAACACCACACAGCACTGTATTCTCTACCTGTAACACCACACAGCACGCTGTATTCTCTACATGTAACACCACACAGCGCTGTATTCTCTACCTGTAACACCACACAGCACGCTGTATTCTCTACCTGTAACACCACACAGCACACTGTATTCTCTACCTGTAACACCACACAGCACACTGTATTCTCTACCTGTAACACCACACAGCACGCTGTATTCTCTACCTGTAACACCACACAGAACACTGTATTCTCTACCTGTAATGCTGATATTGGAATAAAGTAAAGAACTTTTTAAATTTAACTAAATTTTTTTTCTTTTCATCTGCCCCATAGAGCCCTCTTAATCCCTTTCCTCAGTAATATTCCTCACATAGAGCTCTCTTAGTCTCTTTCCTCAGTAATACTGCCCCATAGAGCTCCCTTAGTCCATTTCCTCAGTAATACTGCCCCATAGAGTTCCCTTAGTCCATTTCCTCAGTAATACTTGCCATAGCGCTCCCTTAGTCCCTTTTCTCAGTAATACTCCCCAAAGCGCTCCCTTAGTCCCTTTTCTCAGTAATATTGCCCCATAGAGCTCCCTTAGTCCCTTTTTTCTGTAATACTGCCCCATAGAGCTCCTTTAGTCCAGTTCCTCAGTAATACTCCCCATAGCGCTCCCTTAGTCCCTTTTTTCTGTAATACTGCCCCATAGAGCTCCCTTAGTCCAGTTCCTCAGTAATACTCCCCATAGCGCTCCCTTAGTCCCTTTTTTCTGTAATACTGCCCCATAGTGCTCCCTTAGTCCATTTCCTCAGTAATACTCCCCATAGCGCTCCCTTAGTCCCTTTTCTCAGTAATACTCCCCATAGCGCTCCCTTAGTCCCTTTTTTCTGTAATACTGCCCCATAGAGCTCCCTTAGTCCAGTTCCTCAGTAATATTGCCGCATAGAGCTCCCTTAGTCCAGTTCCTCAGTAATATTGCACCATAGAGCTCCCTTATTCCCTTTTTTCTGTAATACTGCCCCATAGCGCTCCATTATTCAGTGCACCTTAGGGCTTATTCACACAGATCCCCCCAGCAGCAGAGATGACAGGAGAGCATGATGTGCTCTCCTGTCATCGTATCTACTACTCACCTATTCCCCATGCAGACCGGCTAGACACGCTCACCGGAAGTGTCAGGGACTACGCTCCTGGGAGAAGAAGGCAGCTTAGTCCAGTCCACTTCTGATGAACATGAAGCTGGTCATCATGTGGGAGTAGGTGAGTAGTAGATGCGATGACAGGAGAGCACATCATGCGCTCCTGTCATCTCTGTGGCGTGTGTGTGTGATCCCTGTCGTGATCCGCACTAGGACATGTCCTATTTTTTGCGGTGCGGGTCGCGGCATGGATCATGTGAATAGCCACATTTACTTTAATGGTCCCTATAGTAAAAGTTCCCAATTATTGGCCTTAGAAGAACTTTTGTTTTGCGCATTTTGTTATATTCAGGTTTATAGCCAATTCCTATCAAGATTTTCCTTCAACCTATTTTACCACAATGTCTTCCTTTACCTTACATATATCTTCCTGTCATGTAGCCTTTACAAAGAACTTGACATAAAGGCAATCATATGGAAAATATACTCTATATAAAGTTTTTACCACTTGTCTTTCAACCATAAAGCCGATATCTAATCTCTAGACATCATGTTAGAGAGCAGAAAGAACTGAGCGGATTGATATACATCTTAATGGGAAAAGATTCAGTATAACTGTAACTTATGTATTAAAAACTAAATTATTCTTAGGAGTCCAGTAGGTGGTGTCACTTAATGATAAGACCTCCCACAGGACTCCTAAGCACTGAAAGATCAAATATTTCAATCCATAAACAGTTCCACAGAATCTTTTCCCACAAAGATATATATCAATCTGCTCAGCTCTTCCTGCTCTATAACATGACAATGGTAGATGAGACTATATATACAATGTGACAGGTTCCCTTTAAACTTTGGTAATCAACTTATGGAACGTAAAACTATCCACGTGATGCCCCCCCCCCTTCTCATAAGTTGAGTAAAAAAAAAAAAGAAAAAAAAAAAAAGAAATGAGCAGAGGACTCTCCATAAGAGTGAAATTTTCCTTGACAGAAGGGGCCAGGTCATTGCTATTTTACAACCTGACATTAATTCTGTCTAAAATCCACCCTTTTAAAATGACCGGAGGGAGCGCCTTGGCTGCTGGGATTTCATGTCCTGCCTTGTTTTTCCCTCTGTACTTCTTGTCTGGTCCATCAGAACTCTTAAAATCCCGTCCAAAGTCAAAGTTTATGTGGAAAACCGTCTGTGACGACACTATGGGTGTTGCACCGCCGAGTAACCCAATTTTGGGCACTCTCGAATGTATCCATAAAAGCTCACACTGCTTGGCACCGGCTCCTCTGGATTCTTTTCTCTCTCACATCATTCTTCTATAAAAATAGATTTTACAAGCCCGGCTGATGTATTGGTTCCTTGTGGCAATCCTATTTTAACCCATTCTTATAGCCTTGGCTGCACTTTTTGATTTTTTTTTTTTATTCCGAACAATACATCACGTGAAATCTATCCGCTCCGACACACAGCTGGGAAGTTGTTTTTTTTTTTTTTCTGGAAAAATTGAATGAGACAAATGCTTGTAAAATATAATACTTCTTAAATAGGCCTTGGGGTGCTCTTAGCTTGTTCTATGGGACTTGTTCTTGTTTTGGTCTTTTTTTCGCTGTTTATGAAAAGTCCTGTCGATCTCACGAAAGGGATTATAGGTTCAATAGATTTAGGAGAGATGTAAAGTGCGCCATAAAAATTATAGTACAAATCCGGATATGATTGGAATCCTGGAATCAGCGGCGGGTAAAAAAATATTTTATTAAAAGCTTAAATACATAAATGTTACCTGGTGGGAAAAGATTGTGTTCTGCAACCATCAAGTATGATGTGTCACTACGAAGAAAACAAAGAAGATAGATAGGAGATATGTAGTGACCTGGTACAGGCCCCTAAACCTTTATTGCACTTGAGTAAAGTTACTCCCTCGGGTTCACACAAGTGGGATAAAGTATCCACGTCAGTTAGTGTTTTTTCCAACTGGGTGACACTAAAGTGTATGCTATCTTCTAAACAAGACTGAAGGAGGCTAAAGAACAAGTTGTTCTTTGCCCACTCACAGGTGCAGGTGCTTTCCCTCCTTTCTCTATCCTATCCTGTGCTCTCTCCTTGGCACACAGCCCCCACCAATCACAGGCAGGTTTAGACAGACCCCTATAGGAAGAAGTAAGTTCCTGGTGGGAGGAAGTGAGTTAGTTGTCTGTAGTTAGCGTGAGAGAGAGCAACACAAGTATCTGCTGAAGCCAGGGCCTGGCTTAGGCTAGGTCCTCTGACAGGAACACAACCAAGCAAACCACAGATTCTTCCTTAAGAGAAACACAACCACTATGCAGTGCTAAGGAAGTACCAAGGGGAGAGAAGACACACAGGGATCACATTGTCCACGCCAGGAACCTCTGTATCTGCTGAAGCCAGGGCCTGGCTTAGGCTAGGTCCTCTGACAGGAACACAATCAAACAAACCACAGATTCTTCCTTAGGAGAAACACAACCACTATGCAGTGCTAAGGAAGTACCAAGGGGAGAGAAGACACACAGGGATCACATTGTCCACACCAGGAACCTCTGTAAACGTGCAGGATTCACCATGCCGATTCTATTACTGCAGAGGGTAACCTATGGATAGATATATAAGCTGAGATAGGAATTGTCTGCTTTCAGTCTGAAGGGAATCTGTCTGCTCCTGCACCCTACCTGAGGTACTGACAGTGTGCTGTAACTGGCAGTCCCCTAGTGAGCAATTCTAGTAATCCCGAGTTTGATCATATTTTCGGATACTGAAATTCTTCCACTACCACAGTCCTTCTCTGCACCTGGGGTGTTCCTCTTAATGATGAGGCTAAAAACTTCCCAAATTATTTGATTTGCGCTTTGATTTTTTATGGCGCTCTAGTCCTCATCGCTTTCCGTTAGATCAGTGCACTACAAGGTGAGAATATCACTTATGGTCCATGCCCAGGATTCGGTGGCCATCCATGGAGTCCAGGCTGAATCATTCTGTAGATATTTCCTGCAATGCAGTGAGCTAGCATTAAATATTCATAATAAAGAAGTTGCATTAAATGTGCTAATCCCTTCCCTTGTGTTCACATGGTTTACTGCTATGTGGTTCAGTAGTTTCATAATATCCCTTATTATGTATAGGGAAATGTATGCGCGGAGCTTGTGGTGGACTCGGTGGAGATCATTACGAGTGCAGCTTATTACTTGCCGTTGTTATACCAGTCCCAACTGGTTCACAAATATGTGTCAGGAAATAAAACTAATGAGGACATTTGCTATAGATTAGACTTCCTCTCGTTTTACGGGTTTCCCAGGCGTTCTCCTCAACCCTAAACACATCATTATGAAGGAAGGGATGTGGACAAGGTAAAGGATCTAAGGAATCTCATGGTTGGACCTCACGGTTATAATGCTGGGATCCCTTTGGGGCTTGTTGAGTCCAGTAGCTAAACATAACGGAGCCGATAGGTCATTGCAAGGGTATAATATTTGTTGAGTAGTTGATAAAGTTGCAAATGGAGGTGACAATTTTCAACAATAGCAACTATCCTGAACAGACCAAGCAGAATCTATTGGATTTTGTTTCTAATATCATGTACAGACTATTTGTAATGCCCCAGAATCAATGTACCATTGCTGTTTTGTATCTATGAAGTTTAGCACTGAAAGAGAACCTTAGGCGCGTGTTCTGTGGATGGTAAAGTTGTCTTCTGCACTCCCACCACTAGATGTCTCACTGTATTCTATGTAACTGTATGGCACAGCTGAAGGTATTCACGTTAAAGGAAAAGTCACACTGAAGTACAAAAACTGCAGGAAGGCTGGTGGGGTTAAGACAGTAACAAACAACTGAACCCACCCATCCTTGTGCCTCTGATGCATTGCTCCCGAGTCCTGTTCCCATCAGCCGGCTGTCATCTTCAGCTGGAAACTGGGTATGTAACGTACCCAACTTCTCCAGCTGAAATGTCATGGGCCAGAGTGATCGCCCGCTCAGCCAGTCAGTGTCTGGGACGGTGTCCCTCCCAGGTCACATGGGGACATGACATTGCAGCTAGTAATTTTTATATGTAATGGATCCAGCAGTGGACCACCAAGTCTTAGATATAATATGCCCAATGGCGGACTTCCTGTTTAAACTCTCTCATATAAAGCTACAATTGTAGACGTCTGCTTCCAACTTTCATTTGCAATACGCCCAATGGGGACATTTCCCCTTTAATTGGGTTCCCTAAAGGTCAAAAGATATCACCTATGGGACCTGGGGCAAAGTCAGGTCACGGCTCCTTAGTCAGTTACAGCAAACTTTGACATGTGACCTATAGCTATTAGTAAGTTTGTTTTTGCATTTGAGAGAATCATTGGTGAAATTCAAGAAAAAATAACTTGGAAACCCCTTGATTTTTCACCACATTAAAACAGCTTAAAAATTCTTAGTGACAAATGGCGTTCCGTAAATTCACCTTTACCTATTCGCCCTACTGACTGTTCGTTTGGGGTCTCGGAATTCCCCCGGCATCGTAATTATGTGCGTAGCTTTGGTTGCCCATAATCCATTAGGTTTGCCTCTTTTGTGTTAGTCTTGCAGACGGCCCACAGCATTTATTGGGTTAATTCCTCTGGGTCTGGCAGACGGCGCTCTGTGATGTTGGATTTAATGATACCCGCCCTGCTTTATATTGTGTGCAGGCCCCAGACTGACCCTCATTAGTTGGCACATAAAACCATTTTGTCTACACAGGTATGGCTGGCCTTTTCACCCCCGGTGCACCCGCAGCCCGCCTGCAACAATTTCTTCTTTACGACCTTATTTGATTTCTTGTGACTAATTTGCAAAGCACATTAATTACTTCCATGTCTCGATTTTATTGCCAATAATGCCAAACAAACAACATTTTTTTTGTTGAAGTGGCCGCAAACCCCTGTTAGGCTGATATTTCTGATGGCGACCCCCCCCCCCTCGTCTTATGGGGAAAATATTTCAAAGACTTCTTCTGTACCTTGTGTGGTACCAGAAATAGGAGCTTGTTGTATGTAGCCCACCCCACACACACTAAAATACATCAATCACACAACCTATAGCACCCAAACAACATAGACTGTCCAAGTCAAGGGTTCATTGTGTCTTTGTCCAAGAGTTACATAAAAGGAGAAGTCTGGACATTTTTTAAACCCGGCAGCCGACAGGGGTCGGGGGGAATTTGATCAGGAGTAGGAACTTACTGTCCTCATGCCAGTAGTGAGCGGCGGGAATGGCCTCAGGACACAACCGCCGGAAGTCATTTTCCCTCGAGTTGTGATCATGTCGAGGAAAATGCCTGTCCTGGCTGATGGACTGGCCGCTCAGCCAATCAGGGACTGGAGCGCTGTCCCGTCCCAGTCACTGACTTGCTGATTGGCCAGTCCATCAGCCGGGTTGTGATGTGTCAGCACTGGAGATCCTGGTGGGGGTCCAGAGACTGGTCTCACTACTCACCGTGGGTATGGGGAGAGGTAGGTTCCCGATTTTAAAAATGTCCAGACTTCTCCTTAATGTAACTCTTGGACAAAGACCCAATGAACCCATGACTTGGGCAGTCTATGTTGTTTGGGTCCTATAGGTCGTGTTATTGATGTATTTTAGTGTGTGTGTGTGTGAATACATACAACAAGCTCTTATTTCGGGTACCGCACAAGGTACAGAAGAAGTCTTTTAAATATTTTTCCCACAAGACCATAAGATGAGGGGGGGAGGGGGAAGCAGAAATATCAGCCTAACAGGGGTTTGTGGCCACATAGACAAAATGGAGAGGTAAGTTCCTTCTCCTGATCAAATTCCCCCCTGTGCCTGCCGGATTTTTCAAAATGAGCGGACTTGTCCTTTAAGCTCATGAGAAACAGCATGTTCTTATGGTTCTCCTGCAAGATTGTCAACTGTAGACGTAGAATAATTCATGATGTTGCTGGTAGACCATTCAGAAAGGCCACTTCCTAAGACTGATCAATAACAGAGTGGTCTATTACTATCCAACTATGCTACATGGAGGTGAATTTTGACCTTACTTACATGCACCTAACATTATATTTGGACTTTTATATTTGAGATGAGGTCAATTGAGATAGCTGTTTTGGACTGCTATGTCTGAGCCATGACTGTCTGAAACATATCGCCTATACTAATGGTCAGTGGCGGATTAAATGTACCCTGGGCCCTGGGCTGTCCACCCAACCTGACCCCCCCCCCCCCCCCCCCCGGTCCATCAAGAACTGACGCCTGTGAACCTGTCAAAAAGCCTTTTTTTCTCTCAGGCTAAGTGGTGGATGAAGTGGGGAAGGAAAGGGGGGTTACTTGGGTTACTATGAGGAAGCAGTGTGTGTATTACGGCATAGAGCAGTGCTGCACCCCGACCGGATAATGTTCTACTGAATACAAAAATGGAACTTACAGGTGACGTCTTCTTTGATCTGAGGCGTCACTTTCCTCTTCCTCTGGCCCGGACCACCATGATGATTTCTTCCAGCTACAGTTCGTCTCATCAGAACCTGCCAGACAAACATCTTAGGCTCCGCACATTTCCAGCAACTTAATTCCCTGAGTACATATAATGTAGGAGATGTCCCTGCAGTCTTATGTAACACCACAGATAACACAGTGATATCCCTCTGAGTACAGATAATGTAGTAGTCACCTGCAGTCCTATGTAACACCACAGATAACACAGTGATATCTCTGAGTACAGAAAATGTAGTAGTCACCTGCAGTCCTATGTAACAGCACAGATAACATAGTGATATCTCTGAGTACAGAAAATGTAGTAGTCACCTGCAGTCCTATGTAACACCACATATAACACAGTGATATCTCTGAGTACAGATAATGTAGTAGTCACCTGCAGTCCTATGTAACACCACAGATAACACAGTGATATCTCTGAGTACAGATAATGTAGTAGATATTACCTGCAGTCCTATGTAACACCACAGATAACACAGTGATATCTCTGAGTACAGATAATGTAGTAGTCACCTGCAGTCCTATGTAACACCACAGATAATACAGTGATATCTCCGAGTACAGATAATGTAGTAGTCACCTGCAGTCCTATGTAACACCACAGATAACACAGTGATATCTCTGAGTACAGATAATGTAGTAGATGTCACCTGCAGTCCTATGTAACACCACAGATAACACAGTGATATCTCTGAGTACAGATAATGTAGTAGATATTACCTGCAGTCCTATGTAACACCACAGATAACACAGTGATATCTCTGAGTACAGATAATGTAGTAGTCACCTGCAGTCCTATGTAACAGCACAGATAACACAGTGATATCTCTGAGTACAGATAATGTAGTAGTCACCTGCAGTCCTATGTAACAGCACAGATAACACAGTGATATCTCTGAGTACAGATAATATAGTAGATGTCACCTGCAGTTCTATGTAACACCACAGATAATAAAGGGGACAGGGGCACAGTATAGGGGACACCCTGCATTACCCCCATAGTCCCCCTGCATTACCCCCATAGTCCCCCTGCATTACCCCCATAGTCCCCCTGCATTACCCCCATAGCCCCCCTGCATTGACTGAACACAAAAGAAAACAAAACAAACCAATATACTCACCTAATCCTGGCCCCGCTCTTCCTCTCTTCTCTCCTCTCTGCTCTCCAGCCTGTCAGCTGCCGCACGGATCCTCCAGCAGGCCCGATGACGTCATCACTGGCCTGCTGGAGGATCTGTCTGAGAGAGATGCAGGTCCGCGCAGGTGGAGAGGAGGCTGCTGGCGTCAGCGCAGAGGATGTCAGTGAGGTCTGTAGAGGCGGCGGCAGGCGGGGGGGGGGGGGGTTTGCGCTGATTACATGGTCAGGGCAGGAGCTGGGCCCGCCCGGCAGAACATTACTCAGGGGCCCACTGGGCCCCGAAAGTGATGTTCTGCTCTGTTACATCCTAATGTGGGCGGCACGGCATGGGCCCCCCGGAGCCTCGGGCGGCTGCCCAAACCGCCCACATTATAATCCGCCACTGTTAATGGTCCAACCTTCAAGAAGATGTTTATAGCAACTTCAGCCAACTCGAAGCCAAGCTATGTGCACCTTCATTATACTCTTGTTTATGACCAGACCATTTTCAGGTTTTTGCTGTCACAGTGCCTATTATGTGTCTCACCATTGGCAGCAAAGTGGTGGACTTGGTCCACATATCCCCCTTCTTAGAGTCAGTCAAAAAAGCCTAACTGTGGGGCCTAACAATGCTGGAGGCAGAGGTCTTGTCCTTACAGGCACAGTGTGAGCCCTTGAGGCGTCACCTACAGGTTTTGGTCCAACCTTAAAGAAGATGTTTCTAGCCTATTTCTCCACATTGAAGCCAAGCTATGATCTTCCGTTGCTTGCGCTTTATTTAAAGTTGACATATTGCTGGATAAAGGAGAGAACTTTGTCCCAATACCCCCCCCCCCCCCTCCCCCCAGATTAAGCCTATAAAGCCTAACAGTAGACCCCACCTGAAGATCTGAAGATGTTGGTGAAGAAGATAGCACAGTGTGAGTTCAATGTTCTTTCATTTTTATTTGGATCAGATTTGCCTCAGAATTGGGTATGAAATGTGTTCCGAAATGTGCAATGAGGCTGATGACAATCCATCTCCAATAAAGTACATGGGGGTTTTCTAGACCCCATTCACAAACACTTGAACATTTTTGACCCGTTGCTTATGAGTCATGGAAAACTCAAGGATTGTTCTCATTATCCATGAAATGACTCATGAGGTCTATATGTATGATGTCACAATGTAGACTAGATAGTTCTCCATTATATGTAGGCCCCTTATCCAATATGGCCATCTTCTCAGAGATGTGGGCTACACCAGCAGGTAGGGTCAGGTCAACCACTACTCGGCTACTTTTACTAGTTCTGTATAAACTATACAATATGTGATATTGCTCACACCTCTGCCCTAACCTTGAGAAGACTTCTCCGTCAAGAGGTTCCTCTACCTGTCTTGTCTGGATCATTTCAGTTCCTTCTTTCCCATAATTGTTGGTGCACTGGGAAAATCTTTTTGTAGATTTTTGTTCCAAATTTCAATTTTACATGAATAACTCTGTCCAGATGTGCCTGACGTGTAGAACAATTTGTCCACTTAAGTTTATTCATGAAAAAAACATGTTATCAAAAGAAATTCCAGCAATAAAAAGTTCAGGACATTTCTGGACTCGACAGTAGTTGATACCTGAGGCATGAGTGTGCTCGGAACGGAGCTGTGATGCCGACCGCAAAGATATTACATGAATGTGTTTGTATCTCTATAGCGACCAGAAGGAAAGAACAGAGAAGAATGGGTATAATATCCTCATTGTTATAATAGAGACAGAGGGCGGAATAAAGGCTAACTGGGCGCTTAAGGGGGTATTTCCCCCCCCCCAAATTATTTTTGCTTTAATAAATTGCTCACCCATAGCTTTTCATCTTTCCAATATACATTTATTAAGGATTCTGCACAGTTTAGCTGTTTTCTGGGTGCACTCACTCCCTCTGGTTGCATAAAATCACCAAATCTCAGTCCTGTCCGACACCGCTCCCTGCTCCTGGCCCCCACCCTCCGTGTCGGCATCACGTGTCCTCAGTCTCTTCAATGGACAGGGTGAGCAATTATAACCCTGCCCACTGAAGGGAGGGATGACAGTCTCCCCCTGAAGAGAGGCACACAGCTGGCCATCTCTCTCTGTTGCCCCCTCCCCTACACCTGCCGACCCATCCGACAACACCCCCCACCCGACGTTGCTCGCCAGCACCAGTCCCCCGCCCCGGGCCATACATATATGTTATCATCCGTTCTGTTGACCCGTCCAATGGTACACCCTCCAGCTCCACTAGCTCCCCCCCAAGGTCGCTGCCGCCGCCGCTACTGCTCTCTTGCACCCGGGACTGACAGCACAATCATCATTGGAGAGTAAGACCAGCTAGGTTTAGGGGCAATTAATTTATTTTAGCTCTTGGGGGGAATACCCCTTTAAAAAAGAATCAGCTTTGTTCACATTCTTATTCATAGGGGGCGGTATAATAGTAGTTATATCCTTGTATATAGGGGCAGTATTATAGAGGTTATATTCTTGTATATAGAGGCAGTATTATAGTAGTTATATTCTTGTATATAGGAGCAGTATTATAGTAGTTATATTCCTGTATATAGGGGGCAGTATTATAGTAGTTATATTCTTGTATATAGGAGCAGTATTATAGTAGTTATATTCTTGTATATAGGGGGCAGTATTATAGTAGTTATATTCTTGTATATAGGGGGCAGTATTATAGTAGTTATATTCTTGTATATAGGGGGCAGTATTATAGTAGTTATATTCTTGTATATAGGAGCAGTATTATAGTAGTTATATTCTTGTATATAGGAGCAGTATTATAGTAGTTATATTCTTGTATATAGGAGCAGTATTATAGTAGTTATATTCTTGTATATAGGAGCAGTATTATAGTAGTTATATTCTTGTATATAGGAGCAGTATTATAGTAGTTATATTCTTGTATATAGGAGCAGTATTATAGTAGTTATGCGGTTCAGGGAAGAAACAGAGTGCTGCACCTCACACCTATGGCTGATACTAGTGCCGCTAGGCTAAATAAAAAACACATCAGAATTTTGTGTATGAATTGATCAAGCCATACTGCCCCATGTACCTCGTGCCGGTATCTGATACACATGGGTCCTTACACTAAGTCCACACCGTGCCAGTCAGTGGCCACCAACCCCGCAGGCGTGCACAGTCAGGGAACGGGGGCCATGGGACGGCCCTGCGACCCCCATGTCACAGGACCAGACCCAAAAACACCACACCAGAACCCGGCCAGCACCGCCGGCGGAGAAGGTCGCCCCCAAACAGCACAAGTCTGGATGAGGTATTACACTCACCTGAGCTGTGGCAAACAGAATGGAAAAAAAACAGGAGGGATTAAAACCCTGTGCACTCAGGTGTCTCCTGCTAATTGCGGCCATGTGGGTCTCACCAGGAGGAGTGCAAAACACTGGGAAAAGAGAGAAACAAAATGCGGTTCAGGGAAGAAAAAGAGTGCTGCACCTCACACCTATGGCTGATACTAATGCCCCTAGGGTAAATAAAAAACCCGTGTGGACCAGAGGACCTGTGCGGTGGTACACGGGGCAATATGGCTTGATCAATTCATATACAGACACTCTGGTGTTGATTTTTAATATAGGCCTAGCGGCATTAGTATCAGCCATAGATGGGATGTGCAGCCGTTCCATTCTCTCCAGTTCGTGTATTATAGTAGTTATATTCCTGTATATAGGAGCAGTATTATAGTAGTTATATCCTTGTATATAGGGGCAGTATTATAGTAGTTATATTCTTGTATATTGGGACAGTATTATAGTAAAGTCTTGTATATAGTAGGTTATAGTAGGTAGTTATCAACATGTGAAAAACAAAGCATCCACCCAAAAGTGAATTCACCCACTGCAATCCCTTGGTGCTTATTTTCAATAGTCAATAACAGGGAGGAAAAAAGGGAACGATGCAGGCACGTACTAGGTGTGATGGCCATTTCACATCAAATGATTTGTCTTCTAGCCAGCAGTATTTTGCGGAACGCCCACAAAAATAACATACACTTACCCCCTGGCTCAAACACTATCACCCATACGCCACTGCTCCAGTCCCTAATTTGCACCCTCTTCAGAGTCCTAAGACATGACGTACCAGACCCGCACAGCCATTCCGTTGGACAGGCGAGATATCGCTTCAGATACTGCTGCTGCGTCACGTCTCAGATCATTGAAGTGACTGCAAATTGGGGAACAGGTGGCAGAGTAGGAGCCAGGGGGGTAAGTGTATGTTTTTTTAACTTAACCTGATCATCTACATCATTGTATAATGATCCACCTCAAGCCAAGTATGGTCAGTATGCATAACCACGAAAGGATTAGCCTTTTTATGAGCCACTTAACACAGGAGACATGGAAGAAGCCTAACATCCCTCATCCAGTGACATGTTACGACAAACTCAAGAATCATAGAAAATGGCGCCACATCCCAGTGCATCTGTTTTTTTTAAGACTTAACGATGAGATCCCGGGGTCATGCCTGTCAATAGAAGTGTATCTTACAGTCAGGGGTCCACTAGTAAGTTGCATTGCTGTTATTCTTGACCCTACCTGCATTGACTTTCTTAAGATGATTGTATGTACGCCAGGGGTGAATATTTACCAAAAATAACTTTTGTTCCCTCGTAACCCGGCCATTGCCAACGAAAATGAAATGCAAAGTTAAACATTACAAAGATGCTAAGAAACAAAATTCATCGGTTTTCGGCCGCAGATGAGATCTGTGCAGTGTACCTGGAAAGAAACCCCACCAGAGACCTCAAATCTCATTATATTGAAACAAGACTTATGTCGAGTTTGACATTTGATAATTGAGCAATTAGACATGGCTTTATTTCCAATTGACTTTAACCCAAAGAACATAAAACCAGTTAGACTTTTACCTGCTCCTAACCCAGGACGGATCTATGGGTAACGTTACGGTTTGTAAAGCTCCGTGCACTCCGGTGTATCCCACCCACCCACTCTTCTAAATATCGAGAAAATTGGTGTAGTCAATGCCAGTTGGATTTTGTCCACCTCAATGTTTGATTGTCTTGGGCGAGGAAGATGAAGGAAGAAGAGATTGGTTGAGGAAAAGAAAGATTAGTATAAGGAGATTTTGGAGAGTTTTTGTAAGGTAGTGATGCCAATGGGTGTCAGTCATGATAATGATGTAATTTAGCTGGTCTCCAGCCCAACTCCTTTTACTCTGGAAATGGTAGACCTGCAGATCTTGGGGCACGGAACACCAACAAAGTGCTGGTTTTAAAGGGTTCACACCACATTTGAGATACACTTTGCCAGTGGGATAAAGTCATAAACCTACCCCTTGACTTTATTGAACGGAACATAGTTTGCTAGCGACTATGTTCTGTCTATTCCACATATACTGGAGGTGCCCATGGATAGAACAGAGCCGTATGTGGGAACCGGGGCCACGGTTCAAAAAAAGGACCGCAGCACCGTTCTATCCATGTGCAAAGTTTAAAGTGAATGTACTGATGGTACATTTGCTTTATGGTGATTGTTCGAGCACAATAAAAATGAAAAATTATCTGTACTAACCTACCGCTGTCCCCTCCATCTCCCACTGTGACGTCATTTGTCTCATGCCCCGTAACCCGTACTTACTGTTAGTGAGGTAAACTATGTTTTGCATTTTCGTTTAACTCCTTTAAATTTCTGAATACCTACCTAGTGCGCTGCCGCTGTGATCTGGCATCCTCTTCTCCGGCTCTCCCATCCAACTGGTGTATCTTCAGGCCACCGCCTGATTGACAGCCAGAGGAGGCAGGGCATGAAGATATTAGCTGTCAAACCGGTGGTGGACTGAAGATACAGCGGCTGGACAAGAGAGCTAGAGAAGAGGATGCCGGATCACAGCAGCAGTGCACTAGGTAAGTATACACTGCTGTGTGATCTGGAAACTGACAGCATAGATATATGTATATTCGTGCTGTCAGTTTGACTTTATCATTATCAGTCTGACATGCCCTGTTCACCCAGGAAGATGTGCGGTCCATAGCGATATATTTTGAAGCATGCTCTAAAGACATGATCAGCCGAGGATCAGTAGTTTTTCCCTCTTTTTGGCTGATCACTGTCACTTATATTATATACAGGCTGATTATTGGTCGCAGGAGCATTTCTGGATAATAATCGGTCTGCGTAAAAGGCCCTTAAAGGAAAACTATGGACATGGAGGGGAGGAGGTGGCTGAACATAAAAACAGGCACTTACCTCCCCGACACCAGCGCTGAGGTCTGCTGTCCTTTGCTTCAGTTCTGGTCCCCCGGCCTCTTCTACATCTGAGTGGGGACTTGGGATGTGATGTGTTAAATCTGTGCTTGGACTTTTCCTTTAAGTCTGCAAAGTTACCTAGAACAAGTAACACAGAGGTAGGAGGCAGTCAAAGCCTCATTGAGTCCTTTTACCTACATGCTGCTTATCGTAACCCCACTGATAGCCGTGTGCAAGCAATAGGATCAAACTTTATTTTTTCTTTTCCTTTCCATAGTTTTTCATAAGAGGGATTTCTATCAGCGGCAAATCTTGCGACAGACCTGGGTTAACTAGCTGTTTATGAGGAGCCCAGGATCAGAAATGTTTTATTTTCCAGATCTATCAATGTTTTAAGTGACTTTAACACAAAGTTAAACGCTTCACCCACACACGGCCGCTGGCTACATACATAAGTCATTCCTTCCATCACAGGGAGCTGCTGCTGCTATTTCTCCGGTGATACAAAAATAATCATATTGCAGTGAAATGAACTTTCTTCCACTTGAATGGCTGCCAAAGATTATAGAACAGTCTTAAATCTGATCATGAATCAATTTCGGGGGGCCAGCCCTCTAATTTGCGGTAACTTTATAACATAATTGCTTTATTGTTCACTTGGGGTACAACACTTTCTGCTCTTTATATTCAGAATTGCTAAGACTGGGTTTCCTTCAAATATAAAAAAGAAAATGAATGCAAAGAAAATATATATATAAAAAAAAATGACTAAAAAGGCAAACTCGGGAGACTAGAGATGGAAATGGAGCTTCTTACACTGGCCTCTTCACTACTGAGTCCCTCCTAAAGAGATCAGTTCGCTCCCTTGATCTGTTCCTTAAGGATTTTGAGAACTCAAGTGACCCAAAAGGTTGCATGGGAGACAAGTATTATAGGACCACTTTATAGAGATGAGAGAATTAATGCATCTGAATTATCCAGATTGCAAAATCTTGTTGATCCAGAGCAAGAAAAAAAGAATGTCAAGTTGATTTGCTCAGTACGAATGAAAAGTTGAAAGGCTGAAGTGCAAAGATAATACGTCATCTATATATCCGATCCAATCATGAACAATTAGCTCAATAATCTACTTGATCAATACAGTCTGTAAAGAAAAAAAAATTGGTCAAAGAGATACTAGTTCTCCACGAGAAAAGTCTGCCGTAAAGATATGTGGAGACCTAAAGGCCATTCCTGTGCCGCTTGGAATCCTGGGAAGAAAAAATATTCAAAATAGCTCACGTACCACTTAGAAAAGGTGGAGTCCCTTCAGGTCAGTGTTTCACTCCATCCCTTTGACCCACATTGACTGGCCTCTGACTACCCAGACAACACCCTGCTCTGCACTGATGAGGGAAAACAACCCCAAAACAGTTGTCTGCAGATGGGAAGCCTTTCCTTTGGGAGATATTTTCGGCTTGGCATATAACCCCAGTCAATGTTCTAATACTCCTACTAATGCTCCTAGATAGACTGAAACTTGAGACTTGAAATGGTGCTTGGCCTTAAGGTCAAGTGAGACTTTCAATCGTCCAGTCATTATATGATAATATGATAAAAGTGCAGAGAAATGCCTCATCTTACATCACTTGACCATTTCTGGTGTTGGGTTTGGGTCCAGGAACCGTCCTTGTTACATATACCTGGCGCGATCAGACTCCTAAAGACAGAGTGTTTACAGATTGCCGACTTGTATCTAGTACTGAATACATCCTCATTTTGTATAGCTTTTATTTCTTGTAGGTAAAGCTTCCAATAAAGCATGACAGAAGATTGAGATTAGACTCTAAGGGTCCTATTCCACGGGCCGAGGAGGGCCCGATCAATGATGTAAACAAGCGTCGATCTGCTAGATCGGCCCGATGAACGTTGAGCGAGGGCTGCAAGGACATCGTTATCGATGTCTTTGCAGCCCTTGCAGCATCATACATTACCTGTCCAGGCTTCTTCTCCACGCTGTCTTCATCCCCGGGTCCCGCGCTCTCTATCTTTAGAATGGCCGGTCAGCTGACAGGCCACACTCAGCCAATCACAGGCCGCGACGGTCTCGGCCTGTGATTGGCTGAGCGCTCCACCAGCTGACTGGTCATTCTGAACATAGAGCGCACGGGACCCGGGGATGAAGACAGCGCGGAGCAGAAGACCTGACAGGTAATGTATGATGCTGCTGCTGCTTGTCAAATCGTCGGTCGCCCGCCGCACACCGCTATTCAACCGTAGCGACGCGCGGTGGGGGAACGATGATTTTAAGTCTGGCCCTAAATGAATGATCAGCCGATGACATGATCATCGGCTGATCGTTCTCTCTATTTCACCGAACGATAATCGGCCGAATCGGGCCAAATGGGGCCGATCCGGCCGATTATCGTTACTGTGGAATAGGGCCCTAAGGCTTTGTTCATAACAGCCAGACTTGAGCCAGAAAACCACAGAAATCAGGTTTCCTTATGCCCATCCCTATTGGTGAAATTGTGGCTAATCTCTGTATTCACCATTACAGTAGGGCTTCTATTAGGGATGGTCCGAACCGAGTTCGGTTCAGATTCGTACGAACCCGAACCCTCGGTAATGATTCCCGCTGTCTGCCCGCTCCGTGCAGCGTGCGGATCCAGCGGGAGAACCGCCTGGAAAACTGGGATACTGCAATATCCATAGGCTGTATCCCAGTTTTCCAGGCGGTCCTCCCGCTGTATCCGCCCGCTCCGCGGAGCAGGCAGACAGCGGGAATCTGATGCCGAGCGTTCGCGTTCATACAAACCCGAACCTCGGCAGGTTCGGACCATCCCTAGTTTCTATATTTTTTATCAGTTGAGCTTTTTTCCTTCATCAGCAAACACATTCGAAACTTCACCAGGGCAGTCAATTAGAGGGGGCACAAAGCCAAGCATCATCTCAGCTATGCCTATGTGGTAAACCATGCCATAGAGATATGGTCCCTGCTAGAAATGGGGGGCAGCTCTGGTTGGTTCCGTTCCTTTTGATTCTTAATTTCCTTCTAGCCGCCCCCCTTCCTATTAACTTCTATAGGCAACATAAATAGATAGGTAACATAGATAGATAGGTAACTAATCCCTCAGTGAAATGGTAGTCTGTCTTCTAAATGCAGGATGGAATTGAGGGTTTATCTTCTAAATGAATAAAACTTTAACTTTGTGTGTGTGTTGATAATCACTTTTCTTTAATAAGAGATATTACAAAGTTTGATCGATTTATGCCAAGTTGGTGATTATTCAGGCCTAAACAACACTAGTTTCTTACATTGGCATCATAAATGTAGCCTTATGTGATGGAGAATACCATGAAATAACTACACCCTTAGTCTTATTTATTTCAGTGTTGAGAAATCTCTTTTTTTGGAAAACTTTCCTCATAACTGGACACATTGTATGGGCCAGCAATGTAAGTTAATACCGGCCAAGAGGTCAGATGGGCTTATTTGTTGCCCTTTGGATCTAGTAAGTTAGACCCTGAAACAAGAATGTGACAGTGTGATGACTTGGAAGCGATGGTGTAGACAACCCCATTCCGCAGTTGCTTGCTCAGCGTATTGTCTTCAATAATGGAGATTTGGGGATTTGAACATTATCTTAAAAAACTCCCGCACCTCCCTGATAATTCTCTATGATAGACATCAGGCTCAGTTCTTGGTATCCAACATGTTTTTCCTTGCTTAAAATAGAAACTGCACCTTGGACCGTAAAACGACAACATATCTGGTGTGAGGTGAGGAGAACGGGATCATCGTCCCAGACCTCATCGGACCCGGCAATATTGATGTTATTACAGAGTATTGGGTTCCCATAATATAAGAGGCAATGAAAGCAAAGGAATGTCCCAATCCTCATCTGTAAATTCCCATGAAATTTCTAAAATTTCCACATTCAAAGAGATGTTTTTAGAATATTGGTAACTAAAAGCTTTATTAGCTGAAGTACATCGAGCTCTGTTCTACGGAATGTGCAGTAATCCGGTCCCTCTTATACTTTGGAACTACACAAGGTTTAGGCACTTTACTTTATTATAGTAATACACACATCCCGACCACTTGTAACGTGTCCTTAAACTTTACTCTTGTCCCCGTCTATGGCGTGTTTAGGCATAATATGTAGTAATATGGATCAGGTTCATCTCCTGAGATCTTGGCACTGTGGACAAATCTGTGATCTGTTGGACATTTTGATCATCTTATTTGGAAACCTACCTGAAGAAACAGTCTTCAAAACCATTGCACAAAGGGAGACTTTTTAACGATGAAGTTCATGCTCAAGTTACCAATATCTACATGGTAAAATGAAGGTATGTTCCCATCCTTAAATGGCAGGATATCTCCCTAAAGATAGACACAAGGATGTCTTGTTCTAGGTAACATTCATAAATTTGAAATTAACTCACTAGACCTCCTTCCTTACACCAAACACAGCAATACAATCTAAAACCAAAGACTGCACATCCCACCCAATTGGAAAACCATTGGAACACGTGGTGAAGTCGAGAGGTGACTGTGTTGTAGAGAAAGGCAATTAGAAAGATAAGATGGGGTAATGTTATTAGGTGGGGATAGTAAGACAATGTGTATTTCCAAGGGAGACCGCCCTGCAGATCTCTCACCTAAGTGAGAAAGAGGTAGTGAGGGAGAGAAAAGGACAAGGTATAGCTCAAATACCACCATAAACCAGGGCAGGCACAGATCTCTGGAGACAAACAATGACTTGACAATCAAAAAATAAACAGCCGGAAATTGCCATAAACCCCAAATTCACAAGAACCAGATACAGCGGAGATGGATGGGGGATACAGATCCATTGACAAAGAAGAGATGTACCAGTGATGTAGGTGGAGGGAGTGATGTCTGGAAGGTAGGAAGGAGGGATAGTAGACATTGACCAAGGAAGGCCCTGTAAGGAAGTGTCTAGAACTGTTCCAAAGAAAACCATTATTTATGAGCCAAGTGTAAACACCAACCAACAATATGCATGGGATGGGAGGCTGTATCTCAGAGATCACCCTGCACCATTCTTAGCTCTGGTCACCTGAAGGTTTTTTTTTTTGTTTTTTTTTTTATAGTGAATGACGTTGGAGAAGAAACACTGTGGATTTCCACCCCCCCAAATGTTGGATTTAATTTGCTTTCCTTGCTCTCAAGTGCTCCTCATGTTCCTCCTTTTCTCCACGCTATCTGGCGAAGTCATACCGATTGATTTACTGACATAACACTTACTTGCTCTCGAGTCCTCATCATGATCAACCTCAGCTGGAATCATACTGTCGCTCTGTTATCTAAAATTAATGGATCAGCTCATGGTTAGATTGCTCTAAACAGATGGCAAGTTTCCAGTCACCAGTAGAAAAGCCCATCCTTTTCCATCTGAATATGTTCCTATAAAACTGGTTGCCCCATCTTTGTGGTACTGTATGTTTTCTTTTTTTATCTTCTACTCCTTTTGGTTGTTTAGATTCTTCATTTTCGCCACATCTCCTTGGCAATGCTGTAAAGTCAGGAACTTGGTCTTGATGCTTCTGTGTGCCTTGGTGGACTTTCTCCTTCTTTTTAGAATAACATACACTGAGGAGAACTCTACCAAGAACTGGAAAGTATATTTGACGGCCAATTTTTAATTCAGAAACAAGTTTTTCTGTTTGAACCAGAAAATGAATTTGAGCAAAGAAGAATCATTGGCTCCAAACAGAGACTTTATCTGTGACCGGAACCGCAGGCCCTTCAATCGTGAGGGAACGCGGCCAAACGTTGCAATAACATTTTCTACATTTTCTATATGGTCTAATCACAGTGACGGATCTGAGGGCAGGAACAGAACCTTTTAACACGTTGTTCATTAATGTTCTCAGCATCTGAAATGGAAACTGTGAAAAGCCAGTGAAGGTTTTGTTTTGACTTCGTCAATCATCCCATCCGGTGCCATGTTTCTGCTCTCGGTATTAATGTTATAATGTTATAATGGACAACAGAGTAAGAAATAATAAGTAGGTTTTATACTATTTCATCAATAGTACCAATGCATTAAAGTACATGTATGGTGTCCTATCCAAGCTTGGAACAATTCAAGCGGCGGAATGGCCTCCATTGTTCCTCCCCCATTTGAGGACATCCTGATCTTTGGCAATACAAGGCCCTGAAATTGCTGATGGTGGCCCTTGGAGTAATAGGAAACCTTTCTCTAGGCCATGAAGCAAGTAAAATAGTCACTTGAACTCGCTCTGCATACATTTCTCCAAGGGCTGCAGAGGTAGTAGCTGACCTTGGACCATGGTGCCTGCTGGGCCCGTTACAGATTTTGCGATGGGACCCAAGAACTTCAATTTACGATTCTGTTCCAGTATCTCCTAGGGATGAGATTCCAAGAATAAAAAAAAATAGCACCAAAAATGTTTACAGTTAGTTATTTCCAGTAGGTGGCACTCTTGGCTTATCTCAATACTATGCAAAGTCACACACAGATTGAGGGGAAAAAAAAGAGTTTCAAGGTTTTTGACTTAACTCCTTAAATGACCAAGCCACTGACATCCATAAGGCCACTCACTGTCACTGCAACTAGTTAGAGCCATTAGAAACTCAATGTATATATATGACTATGTATGATCCTGATATACACACACATATATCTAGAATACTGCTATATATATATATATATATATATATATATATATATATATATATATATATATCGAACTGATTCTGGCCCATAGCCACACAAAGCTCGATATCTTTACTGAATAGGACCATGAGGACCATGAACATCATACTGAGCAAGTAGAATACAGACATGAAACATGCTGTAAATTGACAAGTTATTTTCTTGGTGCTCTTTGTCATAGAGATAAGAGAAAACTTGAGAAGAAGCAGCACCGATAGGCATATACCCTAGGTGTACCTCAATGCATTTTAACATCCTGCTACACCCCAATGCCTGTTCACTGGGTGCACCCCAATACCTATACATTGAGTGCACCCCAATACACATACAATTGGTGCTCCTCAGTGCATATATACTGGGTGCACTCCAGTACCTGAACACTGGGTGCACCCCAATAAATGTATACTATATGCACCTCAATGCATGTACCGTACCCCAATACATGTACACACAGTGCACCCCAATGCATGAACACCTGGACCACTCCAGTACCTGTACACTGGGTGCATCCGTATTAATGTATACTATATGCACCTCAATGCATGTACTCCTGGTGCACCCCAAAACATGTACACCTTGTGCACCCCAATACATGTACACTTACTTGGTGCATGTAATTTACTGGGCTTAGTCTGTTGCACCTAAACTCAATATGTGCACCTATATGTGCTCAAAAATGGTCAAAGCAATATTCAGCTGAATGTTGAATATTGGTAAAAAGAAAATCTGCTTTATATTTTTTATGAACTAAAAACATAGAGATTAGGGAAGGCCTGACTCCATGATAATGTCACCTCCATCTGAGAAATAGCCTAATGCCTCACCAATCATGGCTTTTGCCTGTGGCTGAGGAAAGGCTAAGGTCTTATTCCCACGTCCCGTATTTTACGGACGCTATAGAAGGGGGAAGCCCTGTAGTGGAGTGCTTCCCTGCCTTGCATGATGTATCAATATCTTGCTGGGATTGGGGAAACTAAGTCTCCGCAACACTGTAATGAGATGGCCACTGTCACTACAGTACCGGGAGAAGTTAAACAGTGTCCACGGTTCCAGCATAATATCAATACATCATGCTGGGCGGAGAAACACTCCACTACAGGGCTTCCGTAAAATACGGGATGCGGGAATAAGCCATACCCTGATCATGTCTGACCTATATTAGATATGGGTGACACTAGAAATCTTATGTCTTTGAGGGTATGTTAGCTTTGTTTTTTAGCTCTCACCACAGGTCACCTAAATGGTCCAAAATAATGGACTAAAAGCAATAAGCCACACCAGTAGTCATTGCAATGCTAAATACATATCTTGGACCACCTAGGTTCTTCTCGATCATTGGTTCCCATCCTGTGGCTGCATGCTCAGCATCTGAAGGACATTTCTTCTAGGTCAATAGTTTACTTGGAGACCTGGTGTAGCTATTTCACGAAACCGTAGATCTACCGCCAACTGTTCATTACAAATCTTACATAGGGTAGACATAACAGTCAGTAACAAATGCACAGAAAACAAACTCAGAGGCACCAAAAATTCCTATAAAACTTTACTCTTGTGTTTGTTTGACTTGTGAAGAGTCCTGCGAGGCTGAAACTTTGCCACATGTATTTTTGAATAAATAAAGTTTTATTGGAAGCTCTGGTGTCTCGGGAGATTTTGCTTTCGTGAGAAAGTTTCATTGACCAAATGGACGGTTGTACCAAGATGAGCATGGAGGTGCGTGGGATACAAGTCCTTGGGTGCGTTGGATACAAGTCAATACCTGATGTGGTAATGGTGCATTCCTAGTCAGTGGAGTGGATTGGGATTTTCCATATGCCATAACCTATCTTGGGGTGTACCATAGATATGTGGAAACATTAATGTTCTAAAGAAGTGGTCAACCATGGTGCTGAGTCAATAGAGAGAATTGGGCTTTTCCATTGAAAATCAATTATTTCTCTAAATGGAATTAGACTAAAATCTACCTTTGGGTATGCCCAAAAATAATCAAATATGATCTAATGATATATTGCAAAATGCCCGATAAAAATATAACCTACAAAGTGTTCAGTACAGATTAGAGCGTACAGTGCCACAATGTCCATATCAGTCATCGGGCCGACAATTATGGCAATGCATCTCTTACCCTGTGGCTGTATCATTGCAGCTGTGGGGCCAGGCTCCTCCACTTCACACCCCAATGCATTTCGCTTCCACTTTATCCAGGAGTGATGATGCATATTTATCTGAATTACTCAGGCTAAAATGGGATTACACCAAAATTTACCTTGAGACGTGCAATGGACATATGGCAATACCAAGGAAGAAACCAATGAAAGGGTCATAGATATGTGGCAACACCAATGGAGGTACCAATGCAAGGGTCATAGTTATGTTGCAACGCCAATGAAGGTCCCAATAAAAGGGTCATAGATATGTGGTATCTGTAATGGAGGTACCAAAAAAAGAGTCATAGATATGTGGCAACACCAATAGAGGTACCAACAAAAGAGTCATAGGTATGTAGCAACACCAATAAAGGGAGCGATAAAAGAGTCATACAGTAGATATGTGGCAACACCAATGAAGGTACCAATAAAAGAGTCATATATACGTGGCAACACTAATGGAGGTACTAATGCAAGGGTCATAGGTATGTGGCAACTCAGATAAAGGTACCAATGCAAGGGTCATAGATATGTAACATCACTAAGGGAGGCACCAAAAAAGAGTCATAGCTATGTGGCAACACCATGGGAAGCATCAATTTAAGGGTCATAGGTATGTGGCAACACCAATAAAGGGACCAATAAAAGAGTCAAAAAGTAGATATGTGCCAACACCAATAGAGGTACCAATAAAAGGGTCATACTGTAGATATGTGGACGTTTTACAGAAGTCAACTCATACACTGCTCAGAGTAAATGCTGTGGATTGAGATTTTCTATTGAGAGTTAATAAGTTGTCTATAAATCTCACATTAAAATGGGATTACACCAAATTCTTTAGTACCTTTGCATATGCCATAGATGTGTAGTCACAGCAATGACTGGTCAACTGGACATGGTGGTCTACACAATTTCCTTGACACAGTGCTAATTCACTGGGGTACACTTTCCTTATCTAAGACTTATATAATACTCCCATATTGGTGGGGTGATCTCACTAATCCTCAACAAACAGTAACTTTTCACTCTTCGAGTAGGAAAAAGCCTGAGCCATGTGTTCTTATAGTTACAATTTTCCTACGTTGTGTTTTGCACCTGGATTTGGGCCCCAGATCTCTCCAGGAGCATGAACAGTAAATGTCATATATCTCCATCCCCCTGGTTTTCACATACTATACACATCACAGTAGAAAATAAACCGTACCCTCATTTAGCTAAGGGGAACCTTCTCGCTGTAGGTAACAGGAAGGTCAGCCACTCTCCGGGGGAAAGAACTCTGAATTATTCAGCAATGTTCCACCACACGCTGAATTTCTACTGGAACGGTTGACAAGTCCCAGTCTCATCTGTTCCCGTGTCTCTAAATCTGGATAATTCTAGAACCCAGTGACTTTTTCACATTGGGGAGGAGAAAATCTATCAAGTTGAGGAATTTGCAGAGGGAAATTTATCATTGGAATTATGTTGCCATTACAAGTATGCACAGTAGTTCGTACAGCAGCTTGATAGATGTACAATGTGAAGGCTACAACCACGGCCAAGTCCTGAAATGTAACACCGGGCTCCAGTATAATGAACAGCTTGTGTTTATCTCCGCACGGTTTCTCTATCGTGTGCACTGGAGCAGACATTGTGGACAATCTTATCTTCTCCAGGGGGCAGCAAATGTAACGTGTGAAGGACAGTCCATCCCGGTATAGAATAATATTCTTTGTGGGATTGTTTTCGACATGTTGTGCGCTATTTGTTACATAGTTTTACATTTCCAGTTAAAGTGCAAGATATGAGGCTTTATGTTGGCATAAACATGCCCCTTGGAAACTGGTTATTTGGTCCTGATCTTTGTATTGTGTTGTGGAGTTTAAGGAGTTATACACCGTCAAAAACACCAAATGATTGTCTCCCATCTTCCCCAAAAACAAGAATGCTATCTCTCCAGGCCTCCCCATACACTAAAACATTATGTCTCCCGGCCTCCCCATACACCAAGATGTTAGCTCTTTGGGTCTCCCCATACATAAGAACTTTTTCTTCCCGGGTCTCCCCATACACATGAACATTATCTATTCCATCCTCTCTATAAACAAGAAGGTCATCCCTCCTGGCCTCCCAATACACATGACCATTATTTCTCTCAATCTCTCCATATGCAAGAAGGTTATTCCTACTGGCCTCCCCATACTCAAGAACATTATCTCTCGCATCCTCCCTATACTCAAGAACATTATCTCTCCCATCCTCCCTATACTCAAGAACATTATCTCTCCCATCCTCCCTATACTCAAGAACATTATCTCTCCCATCCTCCCTATACTCAAGAACATTATCTCTCCCATCCTCCCTATACTCAAGAACATTATCTCTCCCATCCTCCCTATACTCAAGAACATTATCTCTCCCATCCTCCCTATACTCAAGAACATTATCTCTCCCATCCTCCCTATACTCAAGAACATTATCTCTCCCATCCTCCCCATAGTCAACAACATTATCTCTCCCATCCTCCCCATATTCAAGATTGCTATCTCTCTGGACCTCCTCACAACACAAGAATGTAATCCCTACTGTTTTCCCCATACTTAAGAACGTAACCTCTCCTGTTCTCCCATACTCAAGAACATTGTCTCTTCCATTACAAGAGCGTTATATCTAGAGATGATCGAACAGCGGGAATTTCCGGTTTGTTCGAACTCGAACATCAGCTTTTGAATGAAAACGATCGAACCTGAAAATTCCTGCCGTTCGATCATCTCTAGTTCTATCTCCCAACCTGCCCATAGACAAGAACGTTCCTTTGGCTGACAGTTGTCTCCTGGCCTTTCCATACACATAAGCTCTGTTATAATCTTATCGATCCTAGAAAAAAAGGGTCATGCGCCAGAAATCCATCATGGCTGACCCTTTTCTCCACTGAAATAATCTGTTGGTGGAAAACCCCTCATACACCTTATACTGTCTTCCATGCCAGGGGTGGTTCGGCTGACTTTAATACAAGTTGCATTAACACCTTATAAAAAAAGCCATTGACCTGTCTATTTGGTCAACAGTCCCCCATACACATTACAGAAAATGTATCGAATACATCGATTTCAACTAGACTGGCAAACCTTCCAATGTGAATGCAGGCCTCTGAACCATCAACCGGAGAGAAAAATAAGGCATGTTCGATTTCAATTCCTGATTTTTTTGTTTTCCCTACAGATCATCAGCCAACATAGTTGTACGGCAGTGACTTTTTCTATTCTCCTTTTTGAAATGGCCTTATTGGCATTATTGTTTTGCAGCTTTTAGGGCCAGGTTTAAAGGGGTATTCCATTCAAATATAAATTTTCCTATGATGCACAAAACAGTGGTGGTCCCGGTGCGTGAAACGCGTTGGTGAATTTTGCAGCAAGTTTTAACTTTAGCTTGTTATGAAAGAAAGAATTTCCATTTTAATCTTCATCTTGCGAATACCACGACTAGCCATCGCTGGAACCGTGCACCCTCCGCCATAGACTGTGCCCAGTATCGATTTTCAGAGGTGAGCTGACTACAACCACTTTTTCCTTTTGTATAACTTTTCCTATGTTGCTGTCCATAGTGAGACTAAGGGCCCTATTACACCAATAGATTATCTGACAGATTTTTTTTTAAGCAAAAGCCAGGAGTGGATTGGAAAAGGGTAGAAATCTCAGTCTTTCCTTTATGACCTGTTCTCTGTTTATAATCCTGGCTTTGGCTCAAAAAAATCTGTCAGATAATCTGTTGGTGTAATAGGGCCCTAACAATTAATTCCATACTTGTTATTATCTATTCAGTCTCCTTTCCCCAACTCTGATCTACTGCTTTCGGCTGAAGGCTCAAGATTCTGTGTGTGAGCTTTTCTCTCTGTCTCTCCCTCTCCCCCCTCCTTTCTGAGACAGCTGATGTAAACAAGTCTCTGGAAGGCTGTCTCTGCTACTTTGTAGCTTCTTTGTAATGCTGGGAGAGTGATTCTGAGGTCAAGATGCTAATGAACTCACTGTGATTAACCCTACCAGCATTACAATGAAGCTACAAAGTTGCAGATAGGGACATGTTTACATCAGCCGTCTCAGAAGGAGGAGGGGGAGACAGAGAGAAAAGCTCACACACAGGTTTTTGTGTCTTCAGTATAAAGCAGCAGCTGAGAACTGGGGGAAGGAGACTGAATAGATAATAACAAGTATGGAAGGAATTGTTAGTCTCACCATGGCCAGCACCATATCAAACGTTATGTTAGAGTGGAATACCCCTTTAAACTGCCTGACACATTATTGTGTTTCAGTCTCCAGTTCCCTCCAACACTCCACACATACTGGTCTATGCAACCACAATGAGAACTCAACTAGTTATAAAGTTATAGCGTATAAAAAAAAAACTCAATTAATTTTTTTGCTTAAAGGCAACTTGTCATTACTTATGTTGCCTGCACCACGCATCATCGGGGCCATTCCCAGTGTCTTTTCCCTCCCCCGCTGATCTCTCCCCATGCCCAAACAGGATCAAAGAACTTTAAGAAAACTTTAACCCACGAGACACTCCCTTTAGCTTCAAACTTTCTACCAAAAATTAAACATGAGCAACAGGCGAAAACAATAGCGCCTCTACGGGTCAGATTAGTATTGGAGAAAAAAAAACAAAAAACATCTCCCCACAGAGCACTTCATATTCACTCTGCAGGATAAGGCTATGTTCACACTACGTATAAAACACGGCCGTATTTCATACTAATGGGCGTAGTTGCGTAAACAACGGACGTTATTTTGCAAATAACCGCCGTTGTTTGCGCAACTACGGCTGTTAGTATGAAATATGGCCGTGTTTTTTTACGTAGTGTGAACACGGCCTAAGTCTGTATATAGATATGTGAAGTCCTATGTAATACCACAGGGTTATAACCTCATAGACGCCTATAAAGGATGGTAACCTGCAACAAATAGTGTCAAATAACAAACCCAGCTCTACTAGATGTATATGTTTTTTTGTATACTGTGTTGTTTGTTATAGGGGTGACCCGCGTCCCCTCCGCCGGCCTCAGATTGTGGGTGACCCCTGATAATGTGCGGCATCTGGTGCTGATTCCCGGCAGGTACCCCACATTACCTGGGCGGCTGGCCCCACGCCCTCCCTGACCCGGCCCTGACATCTGGTTCCTCATTTCTTCTGTGTTCGTCTTAATCACTAGCAGCTCCCGTGCCCCCGCGCCCCCTGAGCACTGCTATGCGCCCACAGCCTTTTATGGCCCTTACACATTTAATTTTTATAAGCCTTTCTTTTTCAGGCCACTTGTAAACTCATTATAAAAGTCCCCTCTGAGCTGTTTCTAATAAAACGGGAAGGTTTTTCCCACATCCATGTCTGGGTCCAGGTTCTGGGCTCACTTTCCTGCTCGCTTTATGTGGAGGCTGAGGGTGGCCTTGTTATTCCACCCCGTATGTAAAATAAAAGGGGGGCCAGGGGATGTCTAAGAGAGTTCAAAGCCGAGCAGGGGGTCAATGTGACCCCAGAGCTATCACCACACGGGGGACCGGCACCCACCAAGAGCTGAAATCCCAGCATCTGCTCTCTCTGCACAGTATCACTTCTCTGCTACTGGGTGTAATACTATCTGCTCTTACTCAGTATATATATACAGTGCACAGTACCACTTCTCCTGTCCTGTATGCTGGGTGTAATCCTCAGTATATATATATACACAGTGCACAGTACCACTTCTCCTGTCCTGTATGCTGGATGTAATCCTCAGTATATATATATACTGCACAGTACCACTTCTCCTGTCCTGTATGCTGGGTGTAATCCTCAGTATATATATATATATATACAGTGCACAGTACCACTTCTCCTGTCCTGTATGCTGGGTGTAATCCTCAGTATATATATACAGTGCACAGTACCACTTCTCCTGTCCTGTATGCTGGGTGTAATCCTCAGTATATATATATATACAGTGCACAGTACCACTTCTCCTGTCCTGTATGCTGGATGTAATCCTCAGTATATATATATATATATATATATATATATACACAGTGCACAGTACCACTTCTCCTGTCCTGTATGCTGGGTGTAATCCTCAGTATATATATACACAGTGCACAGTACCACTTCTCCTGCCCTGTATGCTGGGTGTAATCCTCAGTATATATATACAGTGCACAGTACCACTTCTCCTGCCCTGTATGCTGGGTGTAATCCTCAGTATATATATACAGTGCACAGTACCACTTCTCCTGTCCTGTATGCTGGGTGTAATCCTCAGTATATATATACAGTGCACAGTACCACTTCTCCTGTCCTGTATGCTGGATGTAATCCTCAGTATATATATATATATATATATATATATATATATACACAGTGCACAGTACCACTTCTCCTGTCCTGTATGCTGGGTGTAATCCTCAGCATATATATATATATATATATATATATATATATACACAGTGCACAGTACTACTTTCCTGTCCTGTATACTGGGTGTAATCCTCAGTATGTATATATATATATATATATATATATATATATACTGTGTGTATATATATATATATATATATATATATATATATATATACTGAGGATTACACCCAGTATACATGACAGGAAAGTAGTACTGTGCACAGTGTATATATATATATATATATATATACATATATATATATATATACATATATATATATATATATATATATATATATATATATATATATTATACACTGCACAGTACCACTTCTCCTGTCCTGTATACTGGGTGTAATCCTCAGTATATATATATATATATATATATATATATATATATATACAGTGCACAGTACCACCTCTCCTGTCCTGTATACTGGGTGTAATCCTCAGTATATATATATATATATATATATATATATATATATATATATATACAGTGCACATTACCACTTGTCCTATCCTGTATGCTGGGTGTAATCCTCAGTATATATATATATATATATATATATATATATATATATATATATATATATACAGTGCACAGTACCACTTCTCCTGTATGCTGGGTGTAATCCTCAGTATATATATACAGTGCACAGTCCCACTTCTCCTGTCCTGTATGCTGGATGTAATCCTCAGTATATATATATATACAGTGCACAGTACCACTTCTCCTGCCCTGTATGCTGGGTGTAATCCTCAGTATATATATATACAGTGCACAGTATCACTTCTCCTGCCCTGTATGCTGGATGTAATTCTCAGTATATATATACAGTGCACAGTACCACTTCTCCTGTCCTGTATGCTGGGTGTAATCCTCAGTATATATATACACAGTGCACAGTACCACTTCTCCTGTCTTGTATGCTGGGTGTAATCCTCAGTATATATATATATACACAGTGCACAGTACCACTTCTCCTGTCCTGTATGCTGGATGTAATCCTCAGTATATATATATATACAGTGCACAGTACCACTTCTCCTGCCCTGTATGCTGGGTGTAATCCTCAGTATATATATATATACAGTGCACAGTATCACTTCTCCTGCCCTGTATGCTGGATGTAATTCTCAGTATATATATACAGTGCACAGTACCACTTCTCCTGTCCTGTATGCTGGGTGTAATCCTCAGTATATATATACACAGTGCACAGTACCACTTCTCCTGTCTTGTATGCTGGGTGTAATCCCCAGTATATATATATATATATATATATATATATATATATATATATATATATATATTATATATATATATAGTGCACAGTACCACTTCTCCTGTCCTGAATGCCGGGAGGCGAAACATGGTGTAAAGTGGCTCAGTTGCCCCTAGCAACTAATCAGATTCCACCTTTCATTTTCCAAAGAGTCTGTGAGGAATGAAAAGTGGAATCTGATTGGTTGCTAGGGGCGACTGAGCCAGTCTCACTTTACACCATGTTTCATCTCCCCCTTATAATCCAAAACCTTCGTCAGTAAACATCACCTCTGGTTTGGAAACGTTTGATCTCCAGTTTTTGGTAATATTGGAAATTATACGGCGGAGGAGGACGAGTTGTACGGCTGGGATTGTTCCTCCCTCATGGAATAGAAGGGAGTATGACAATGCTGGAAAAGAAGGCTGAGCGGCAGGTTGCAGGAGTACAGGCCTTCATATTAGCCCAGGGCCCTGTGTAAAACACTGGGGTACTTTAGCAGGAACTGAACTGCATGCACGGCCCTCTCCATCCTAACTTATAGACTGGCTGCCCTCCTATTGGTGCAGAGGAGCCTGAGGTAGCAGGATTGGACAGAACTGAAGGGAGGGCTGTGATTGGCCCAGAGGCAGGGAGGTGGCTGGCAAACCAATATCTATAACAGGTGGGATACACAACGTGCCCCATTATCTATAACAGGTGGGATACACAACGTGCCCCATTATCTATAACAGGTGGGATACACAACGTGCCCCATTATCTATAACAGGTGGGATACACAACGTGCCCCATTATCTATAACAGGTGGGATACACAACGTGCCCCATTATCTATAACAGGTGGGATACACAACGTGCCCCATTATCTATACCAGGTGGGATACACAACGTGCCCCATTATCTATAACAGGTGGGATACACAACGTGCCCCATTATCTATAACAGGTGGGATACACAACGTGCCCCATTATCTATAACAGGTGGGATACACAACGAGCCCCATTATCTATACCAGGTGGGATACACAACGTGCCCCATTATCTATAACAGGTGGGATACACAACGTGCCCCATTATCTATAACAGGTGGGATACACAACGTGCCCCATTATCTATAACAGGTGGGATACACAACGTGCCCCATTATCTATAACAGGTGGGATACACAACGTGCCCCATTATCTATAACAGGTGGGATATACAACGTGCCCCATTATCTATACCAGGTGGGATATACAACGTGCTCCATTATCTATACCAGGTGGGATATACAACGTGCCCCATTATCTATACCAGGTGGGATACACAACGTGCCCCATTATTTATAACAGGTGGGATACACAACCTGCCCCATTATCTATAACAGGTGGGATACACAACGTGCCCCATTATCTATAACAGGAGGGATACACAACGTGCCCCATTATCTATAACAGGTGGGATACACAACGTGCCCCATTATCTATAACAGGTGGGATATACAACGTGCCCCATTATCTATACCAGGTGGGATATACAACGTGTCCCATTATCTATACCAGGTGGGATATACAACGTGCTCCATTATCTATACCAGGTGGGATATACAACGTGCTCCATTATCTATAACAGGTGGGATACACAACCTGCCCCATTATCTATAACAGGTGTGATACACAACGTGCCCCATTATCTATAACAGGTGGGATACACAAGATGCCCCATTATCTATAACAGGTGGGATACACAACGTGCCCCATTATCTATAACAGGTGGGATACACAACGAGCCCCATTATCTATACCAGGTGGGATATACAACGTGCCCCATTATCTATACCAGGTGGGATATACAACGTGCCCCATTATCTATAACAGGTGGGATATACAACGTGCCCCATTATCTATACCAGGTGGGATATACAACGTGCCCCATATCTATACCAGGTGGGATACACAACGTGCCCCATTATCTATAACAGGTGGGATATACAACGTGCCCCATTATCTATACCAGGTGGGATATACAACGTGCCCCATATCTATACCAGGTGGGATACACCCAGCGCTGAATCACATACAGAAATTAACCCTTACACAGACCCTTGCAGCTTTTGCCTCAAGCAGCAGAAAAGCCTATACTACCCTGGTCATTGAATGGGGAATATACATTAATGAAGTTTCTAGATTTTTCTAGACTGGCTGCACTGTGTTGGGCTGATGATTTACACAGTACATTTCTATAGTATATGACATGCGGGGGAGAAAGGGTTATGATATAGAAGGAGACAGGAGAGAAACAGCAGCAAGAACTGGACAAGCTGCACTGTGCTGGTGACAGTTATACAGTACACTACTACAGATGGTATGTTGAAGAGAAGGGGTTACTGCTGCACTGTGTACACTACTAGAGATGGTATATGGAAGAGAAGGGGTTACTGCTGCACTGTGTACACTACTACAGATGGTATATGGAGGAGAAGGGGTTACTGCTGCACTGTGTACACTACTACAGATGGTATGTGGAGGAGAAGTACTGCTGCACTGTGTACACTACTACAGATGGTATGTGGAGGAGGGGTTACTGCTGCACTGTGTACACTACTACAGATGGTATGTGGAGGAGAAGGGGTTACTGCTGCACTGTGTACACTACTACAGATGGTATGTGGAGGAGAAGGGGTTACTGCTGCACTGTGTACACTACTACAGATGGTATATGGAGGAAAAGGGGTTACTGCTGCACTGTGTACACTACTACATATGGTATGTGGAGGAGAAGTACTGCTGCACTGTGTACACTACTACAGATGGTATATGGAGAAGAAGGGGTTACTGCTGCACTGTGTACACTACTACAGATGGTATGTGGAGGAGAAGGGGTTACTGCTGCACTGTGTACACTACTACAGATGATATGTGGAGGAGAAGTACTGCTGCACTGTGTACACTACTACAGATGGTATGTGGAGAAGGGGTTACTGATGCACTGTGTACAATACTACAGATGGTATATGGAGGAGAAGGGGTTACTGCTGCACTGTGTACACTACTACAGATGGTATGTGGAGGAGAAGGGGTTACTGCTGCACTGTGTACACTACTACAGATGGTATGTGGAGGAGAAGTACTGCTGCACTGTGTACACTACTACAGATGGTATGTGGAGAAGGGGTTACTGCTGCACTGTGTACACTACTACAGATGGTATATGGAGGAGAAGGGGTTACTGCTGCACTGTGTACACTACTACAGATGGTATATGGAGGAGAAGGGGTTACTGGTGCACTGTGTACAGTACTACAGATGGTATGTGGAGGAGAAGGGGTTACTGCTGCACTGTGTACAGTACTACAGATGGTATGTGGAGGAGAAGGGGTTACTGCTGCACTGTGTACACTACTACGGATGGTATGTGGAGAAGGGGTTACTGCTGCACTGTGTACACTACTACAGATGGTATATGGAGGAGAAGGGGTTACTGCTGCACTGTGTACACTACTACAGATGGTATATGGAGGAGAAGGGGTTACTGCTGCACTGTGTACACTACTACAGATGGTATATGGAGGAGAAGGGGTTACTGGTGCACTGTGTACAGTACTACAGATGGTATGTGGAGGAGAAGGGGTTACTGCTGCACTGTGTACACTACTACGGATGGTATGTGGAGAAGGGGTTACTGCTGCACTGTGTACACTACTACAGATGGTATATGGAGGAGAAGGGGCTACTGCTGCACTGTGTACACTACTACAGATGGTATGTGGAGGAGAAGGGGTTACTGCTGCACTGTGTACACTACTACAGATGGTATATGGAGGAGAAGGGGTTACTGCTGCACTGTGTACACTACTACAGATGGTATGTGGAGGAGAAGTACTGCTGCACTGTGTACACTACTACAGATGGTATATGGAGGAGAAGGGGTTACTGCTGCACTGTGTACACTACTACAGATGGTATGTGGAGGAGAAGGGGTTACTGCTGCACTGTGTACACTACTACAGATGGTATGTGGAGGAGAAGTACTGCTACACTGTGTACACTACTACAGATGGTATGTGGAGGAGAAGGGGTTACTGCTGCACTGTGTACACTACTACAGATGGTATGTGGAGGAGAAGGGGTTACTGCTGCACTGTGTACACTACTACAGATGGTATGTGGAGGAGAAGGGGTTACTGCTGCACTGTTGTTCTAAGGTACAGACAGGTAATAAAAAGCAGAAAAGCAAGAAAAGGCTAAAGTAAGCCATAGTGCTGCAGTTTGAGTGCAGTGTTTGCAGCTCGGTGCTATTGATATAAATGGAGCTAAATTGCAATACTGCACACAACCCGAGGACAGGAGTGGTGCTGTTTTTCAAGAAAGTAGCTGTGCTTTTTCTAGTTCTGGATAATTCCTTTAAGGGCTCTGACCTCAGTGTACAGTCATGGCCAAAAGTTTTGAGAATGACACAAATATTATATTTTCACATGATCTGCTGCCCTCTGGTTTTTTTGTGTGTTTGTCAGATGTTTTTATCACATACAGAAATATAATTGCAATCATATTATGAGTAACAAAAGCTTATACTGACAGATAGAATGAGTTACTGCAGCAAGTCAATATCTGCAGTGTTGACCCTTCTTCAGGACCTCTGCAATTCTCCCTGGCTGCTCTCAATCCACTTCTGGACCAAATCAATGCTTGCATTTTGTCAGAATTTGTTGGTTTTTGTTTGTCCACGCGTCTCTTGATGATTGACCACAAGTTCTCAATGGGATTAAGATCTGGGGAGTTTCTAGACCATGGACCCAAGATCTCTATGTTTTGTTCCCTGAGCCATTTAGTTATCACCTTTGCTTTATGGCAAGGTGCTCCATCATGCTGGAAAAGGCATTGTTGATGGCCAAACTGCTCTTGGACGGTTGGGAGAGGTTGCTCTTGGAGGACATTCTGGTACCATTCTTTATTTATGGCTGTGTTCTTAGGTAAGACTGTGAGAGAGCCGATTCCCTTGGCTTTGCAGCATATCAGTCTGTCCCTGATGTTTTTTTCTGGAGAGAAGTGGCTTCTTTGCTGCCCTCCTTGAGACCAGGCCCAAGAGTCTCCGCCTCACAGTGCATGTAGATGCCCTCACACCTGCCTGCTGCCATTCCTGAGCAAGCTCTGCACTGCTGGTAGCCCGATCCCGCAGCTGAAACACTTTTAAGAGACGGTCCTGGCACTTGCTTGTCTTTCTTGGGTGCCCTGGAGCCTTTTTGGCAACAATGGAACCTCTCTCCTTGAAGTTCTTGATGATGCGATAGATTGTTGACTGAGGTGCAATCTTTCTAGCTGCGATACTCTTCCCTGTTAGGCCATTTTTGTGCAATGCAATGATGACTGCACGTGTTTCTTTAGAGATAACCATGGTTAACAGAAGAGAAACAATGATGCCAAGCACCAGCCTCCTTTTAAAGTGTCCAGTGGTGTCATTCTTACTTAATCATGACAGATTGATCTCCAGCCCTGTCCTCATCAACACCCACACCTGTGTTAATGGAGCAATCACTGAAACGATGTTAGCTGCTCCTTTTAAGGCAGAGCTGCAATGATGTTGATATATGTTTTGGGGATAAAGTTAATTTTCTAGGCAAATATTGACTTTTGCCAGTAATTGCTGTTAAGCTGATCACTCTTTATAACATTCTGGAGTATATGCAAATTGCCATTGTAAAAATGTATTGTATCATTCTCAAAACTTTTGGCCATGACTGTAGATAGATAGATAGATAGATAGATAGGAGATGGATAGATAGATAGATAGGAGATAGATAGATAAATAGATAGATAGATAGATAATTAGATAGATAGATAGATAGATAGATAGATAGATAGGAGATAGATAGATAGGAGATAGATAGATAGGAGATAGATAGATAGGAGATAGATAGATAGATAGGAGATAGATAGATAGGAGATAGATAGATAATAGATAGATAGATAGATAGGAGATAGATAGGAGATAGATAAATAGATAGATAGATAGAAGATAGATAGATAGATAGATAGATAGATAGATAGATAGGAGATAGATTGATAGGAGATAGATAGATAGATAGATAGATAGATAGATAATAGATAGATAGATAGATATAGGAGATAGATATAGGAGATAGATAGATAGATAGATAGGAGATAGATAGATAGATAGATAGATAGATAGATAGATAGGAGATAGATAGATAGATAGATAGATAGATAGATAGGAGATAGATAGATAGATAGTAGATAGATAGGAGATAGATAGATAGAGATAGGAGATAGATAGTTAGATAGATAGATAGATAGGAGATAGATTGATTGATAGATAGATAGATAGATAGATAGATAGGAGATAGATAGATAGATAGATAGATAGATAGATAGATAGATAGATAGGAGATAGATAGATAGATAGATAGATAGGAGATAGATAGATAGATAGATAGATAGATAGGAGATAGATAGATAGACAGATAGGAGATAGATAGGAGATAGATAGGAGATAGATAGATAGATAGGAGATAGATAGGAGATAGATAGATAGGAGATAGATAGATAGATAGATAGATAGGAGATAGATAGATAGATAGATAGATAGATAGATAGATAGATAGGAGATAGATAGATAGATAGATAGATAGATAGATAGATAGATAGGAGATAGATATTCTCTATGACGCTGTAGATCAGGTGGGAGACTATATAACACACTTCCACCCTGCTCCATCTATATCGGTCTTCTCTTCGTGGAGTCTGTAGGGTTAATACGAGGAGAAGGAATGGAGGTCGATGAGACGTGTGACCCAGAGGTCTCCAGATGCAGAAAAGGAAATTGTAGTGAAAACATTTTCACACCGTAGTAGCGGAGCGCTCTCCTCCAATGGAAGAATTACTTTCTGGAGATGGCTGGAAAATCCTAAATCTCGGCGGCCTCCGTCCCTCTATCTGTTCTCCTTCCAATTACCCGCAGAACCAGACTGATAATCCAGGGTGTCTCTCCTCCGGCTTTCCAGCCTTTCCATTACTTCTTCCACATGTAACAGCAGCAGCCTGGGCTATTCCCTGGGATGGAGGAGGCGGCGGAGTGTTATAGTGGTGGTGGCTGGAGCGCGGGGTGACATGCTACTTATTACACGTGCTGGGGCCCAGTCACCTCTGACAATAGAGACTGTAGAGTGAGGAAACATACAGGGTTACGGATGATGTGTATATCAGTGTAGGGGAGCAGGACGTATACCAGGGACATAGGCCGCTGGGGAACCTTGTATTTATATTACTCCAGAGTGTGGTAAGGGGAGACTGGAGACCCACATCCACAGTCTCCATCATCCATAGTCTCTACCACTGCCGTGTAAGGCCACAGTCTCTATCATCCATAGTCTCTACCACTGCCGTGTAAGGCCACAGTCTCTACCACTGCCGTGTAAGGATACAGTCTCTATCATCCATAGTCTCTAGCATTTCCATGCAAGCCCACAGTCTCTATCATCTATAGTCTCTAGCATTGCTATGTAAGATCACAGTCTCTATCATCCATAGTCTCTAGCACTGCCATGTAAGACCACAGTCTCTATCATCCATAGTCTCTAGCACTGCCATGTAAGACCACAGTCTCTATCATCCATAGTCACTAGCATTGCCATGTAAGACCACAGTTTCTATCATCAGTGTGCACTTTGTAGTGGTATTATTTGTGCACTGTATAGTGGCATTATTTTTGCACTGTATAGTGGTATTATTTGTACATAGTATGATGGTATTTGTGCACTGTATAGTGGTATTATTTGTACATAGTATTGTGGTATTTGTGCACTGTATAGTGGTATTATTTGTGCACTGTATAGTGGTATTATTTGTACATAGTATTGTGGTATTTGTGCACTGTATAGTGGTATTATTTGTACATAGTATTGTGGTATTTGTGCACTGTATAGTGGTATTATTTGTGCACTGTATAGTGGTATTATTTGTACATAGTATTGTGGTATTTGTGCACTGTATAGTGGTATTATTTGTTCACTGTATAGTGGTATTATTTGTACATAGTATTGTGGTATTTGTGCACTGTATAGTGGTATTATTTGTACATAGTATTGTGGTATTTGTGCACTGTATAGTGGTATTATTTGTTTACTGTATAGTGGTATTATTTGTACATAGTATTGTGGTATTTGTGCACTGTATAGTGGTATTATTTGTACATAGTATTGTGGTATTTGTGCACTGTATAGTGGTATTATTTGTACACTGTATAGTGGCATTATTTGTACATAGTATGATGGTATTTGTGCACTGTATAATGGCATTATTTGTGCACTGTATAGTGGTATTATTTGTACATAGTATGGTGGTATTTGTGCACTGTATAGTGGTATTATTTGTGCACTGTATAGTGTCATTATTTGTACATAGTATGATGGTATTTGTGCACTGTATAGTGGTATTATTTGTGCACTGTATAGTGGTATTATTTGTACATAGTATGGTGGTATTTGTGCACTGTATAGTGGTATTATTTGTACACTGTATAGTGGCATTATTTGTTCATAGTATGATGGTATTTGTGCACTGTATAATGGCATTATTTGTGCACTGTATAGTGGTATTATTTGTACATAGTATGGTGGTATTTGTGCACTGTATGGTGGCATTATTTGTGCACTGAATAGTGGTATTATTTGTACATAGTATGGTGGTATTTGTGCACTGTATAGTGGTATTATTTGTACATAGTACTGTGGTATTTGTGCACTGTATAGTTGTATTCTTTGTGCACTGTATGGTGGCATTATTTGTGCACTGTATAGTGGTATTATTTGTACATAGTATGGTGGTATTTGTGCACTGTATAGTGGTATTATTTGTACATAGTATTGTGGTATTTGTGCACTGTATAGTGGTATTCTTTGTGCACTATATGGTGGTATTATTTGTGCACTGTATAGTGGCATTATTTGTACATAGTATGGTGGTATTTGTGCACTGTATAGTGGTATTATTTGTACATAGTATTGTGGTATTTGTGCACTGTATAGTGGTATTCTTTGTGCACTGTATGGTGGCATTATTTGTGCACTGTATAGTGGCATTATTTGTACATAGTATGGTGGTATTTGTGCACTGTATAATGGTATTCTTTGTGCACTGTATGGTGGTATTATTTGTACATAGTGTTGTGGTTTTTGGCATTGTGTGGTGTTTTTTTTGCACTGTATGGTGGTATTATTATATGTGCATTGTATTGTACTATTTGGCTTTGCATGGTGGTAATAATTTTGTATTGTATAAATAGAGTAGATAGATATTATTTTGAGGGGGTAAGTGAGGGCTCTACCTAACTTGTCATCCATTCATTACTTTTATTTCTTTACAATTTAGAGCATTAGATCCCCTGGAAGGCTGGAACCCACTTGGCTGTGTCGGCCTTGTCCAATAGAACTCAGAGCTATATAAGTACATTGCATTAGATGTAATACTTGCACATGGACTCATAGATTATGTGTAACCAAATCCCATTTTATATTGGCATCTTCCACCATACAATCCCTTGGTGGCCCAGTCCACTTCCTTGGGGCAGCCTTCCATCTATACTCCTGTCCTTCATACCTGCATAGCAGAAGCATATCAGGAAGCTATTATACCTATGTATTTGCCCACAACATGGAGGTCCGGAGCCACCACTGCCCCCATCTACTTCAAACTAGCTCTAGAAAGTAAAATGGTATAAAGGATGCCTATAAGGAAAATGAGTTCATATAACTCCTTGACCCCGAACATATGATGTCGGTTAGACAGACAATCCGTTTCATTGTACTTCCCCGCCAGACCTCTTAAGAATGGCTGATTTTCCTGAATATTAAGCATGTTTATTGTGGTTACAGCAACAACTTAGACAACACAGAGCTTTGAGACTTTCCTAATTTATGTAAAATTTCCTTCCCGGGGGGAATAAAATAGCTTCCCAGATGTTTGAACATCTTGTAGAACTTCTGTGGTCTCCGAAGGTTATGACACATTGATGGAGTAACCCATTGATACTAATGATGTTATTACTGCATTAATTGCTATGGTATTTCCTCATTAAACAATGCCACGAAGGAATATATAAACCAATATGATAATTGGGAATTAAGACCACGGCCCCAGACCTGATGCCAGATTAGAATATTAGAGGCTCTGTTTTCCTGGTGGCCATTAAATTCTCATTGAGGTCCCAGAACTTCGGCACGCAGGTCGTATGGTAACCTTACCCCGGCTTTATTAAAATGTGCTTGACGAGGAGCCAAGGAAAAAGTTCTGTCATTCATTTGAATCTCCTGCCAACTGGAATATTCTTAGCTGTAAGGAGGGCGCGATGCGAGGAGGGGTAGGTAGATGCAGAAAAAGGGGTTAGTGAAAGATCTCAGAGACCCATTGTGGTTTCAGAAATGGATCTGACATCCAGTGAACCTGCACCTATTTCCGGAGCATTAGTAGAAAATACAAGTTTTACCCCATGTAGATCAAAGAATCCCCTAAACCATGTAACATATGACTCTCAGTTTCACAAATGCGATCCAAGTTCCTTCATTCGGCCCCTACAATAGTCGGTTCATTGATGTGGGCCAGGCTTGGGTCATTAGATTTGGTGTGGTTTACGGTTGGCTCCGCTTCCCTTACTACTGTGTACACATGGAAGAGGCTCGTAGATGTGACCCTTCACCCAATTTATTGGAAAGAACCAAAGAGATAATGTTTCTCCATACGTCCGTATGTCTTCATGATGACGTCCTCAAGAAGAATTATTACCTTTTGGTTCCATAACTATAGGCCTCTCAACAGCCACTACCCTGCTCGGTAACAATGAGGGATGAAGATCCAGAAACAGTTGTCTACAGATGGGTATTCTTTGCTTCTGGAGTGATTTCTGGCTTGGCAAATATCCTCAGTCAGGTTTTAAGACTTCTAGTTAGAGGGGAACACTGAACCAAAGGGGAAAGATACATTGAAAAGATAGTGTGTGATAGGTACTTTGCAAATTCTTCTCCCCAGAGTTTCCAATGGCCCATGAATAAGTCCCTATACATTTTTACAGTGTTTTCCTAAACCAAGGTTGGGTGATCTCCGCCTCCCACATGGTCACGTTGGGTCTATAGGTTACACACCTTGCCCGACTGAGCCTCTATGGGGTTCTGTGGGGTGACCCTTTGCTTCAGCATTCCCCTCCTATACGTCAAGTCATGTATCGGTTCTCATAGCTATACCGCTATATTTTAAAGACCAAACTTCCTATGGCCGCAAACATCAAAACATCCCAGTCATGTCATTTATTTGTCCAGGGCCCAATGTGGCAATTACAGTTCCATTCGAAGCCCAGTTCCATATGGTTGAGGGTACCGTCTCTATAAATAATGTTATTAACTTAGGTGCAATAAGCAAGAACATGAAAACAAGGCAGAACACTCACAGGGTTACGAACAATAACTCCTAACACTACTTTGTCCTTAACATAGTAACATAGTTAAAGGAGAAGTCCGGCCAAAACTATTTTTTAATATGTTATTACTTACGGAAAGTTAGACAAACTTCTAATGTACATTAATTATGGGAAATGCACATATAGGGCTATTTCCCTTAATTTAGTAGATCATGGAGACTTCAGATTCTCTGAAATTCTGTGATGTCACGAACCGGGTGTAATTACAATGTAGTGTCCAGCAGGGGGCGCAATATACATATATATATATATATATATATATATATATATATATATATATATATATACTAGAAAATGTACCCGGCGCTGCCCGGGTATAAAGTGTCAGTGTGTTAATTAGATTTGTTCTAAGGTGCCCAGGAGGCCAAGCTAAAGGTATTGTTTCATCTGAGTTAATCAGTGGAATTGGTGTATACCTGTAGTGCATAGTTGGAGGGGTTCTGTATACCCACAATGTATAGTTTTTAGGGGTCTCGCATATCTGTAGTGCATAGTTGGGGGGGCTGTATACCTATAGCGTATAGTTGGGGGGTACTGTATACCTGTAGTGTGTATTTGGGGGGGCTGTATACCTGTAGTGTATAGTTGAGGGAGGTCCTGTATACCTGCAGTGTACAGTTGGTGAAGGTCCTGTATACCTGTACTGTATAGTTCGGGGGTCCTGTATACCTGTAGTAAATAGTTGGTGCTGTATACCTGTAATGTATAGTTGGTGGAGGTCTTGTATACCTGTAGTTTATAGTTTGAGGGTCCTGGATACCTGTAGTGTATAATTGGTGGAGGTCTTGTATACCTGTAGTATATAGTTCGGGGGTCCTGTATACCTGTAGTAAATAGTTTGAGGGTCCTGTATAACTATAGTACAGAGTTGGTGGAGGTCCTGTATACCTGTAGTGTATAGTTTGGGGTCCTATATACCTGTAGTATATAGCTGGTGGAGTTCCTGTATACCAGTAGTATATTTGGGGTCCTGTATACTTGTAGTATAGAGTTGGTGAAGGTGCTGTATACCTGTATTATAGAGTTGGTGTAGGTCCTGTATACCTGTAGTGTATAGTTTTGAGGTCCTGTATACCTGTAGTGTATAGTTTGGGGTCCTATATACCTGAAGTATATAGTTGGTGGAGTTCCTGTATACCTGAAGTATATAGTTGGTGGAGGTCCTGTATACCTGTAGTATATAGTTTTGGGGTCCTGTATACCTGTAGTGTAAAGTTTGGGGTCCTGTATACCTGTAGTATATAGTTTTGTGGAGGTCCCGTGCACCTGTAGTGTATAGTTTTGGGGTCCTATATACCTGTAGTGTCCTGTATACCTGCAGGGTTGTATTTACCCGTATGGCAGTGTTGTTCAGTCACAGTGTGTTGGTATTGGTCATGTCTGGTATGGCGTTGTTATCCAGTCACAGTATGGCGGTATTGGTCATGTCTGGTATGGCGGTGTTATCCAGTCACAGTATGGCGGTATTGGTCAGGTCTGGTGTGGCAGTGTTATCCAGTCACAGTATGGTGGTATTGGTCAGGTCTGGTGTGGCGGTGTTACCCAGTCACAGTATGGCGGTATTGGTCAGGTCTGGTATGGAGGTGTTATCCAGTCACAGTATGGTGGTATTGGTCAGGTCTGGTATGGAGGTGTTATCCAGTCACAGTATGGCGATATTGGTCAGGTCTGATATGGAGGTGTTCTCCACTCACAGTGTGTTGGTATTGGTCAGGTCTGTTATGGAGGTGTTATCCAGTCACAGTATGGCAGTATTGGTCAGGTCTGATATGATGGTGTTATCCAGTCACAGTATGGTGGTATTGGTCAGGTCTGTTGTGGCAGTGTTACCCAGTCACAGTTTGCCGGTATTGGTCAGGTCTGGTATGGCAGTGTTATTCAGTCACAGTATGGCGGTATTGGTCAGGTCTGGTATGGCAGTGTTATCCAGTCACAGTATGGCAGTATTGGTCAGGTCTGGTGTGGCGGTGTTATCCAGTCACAGTATGGCGGTATTGGTCAGGTCTGGTGTGGCGGTGTTATCCATTCACAGTATAGCAGTATTGGTCAGGTCTTATATGACAGTGTTATCCAGTCACTGTATGGCGGTATTGGTCAGGTCTTATATGACAGTGTTATCCAGTCACAGTATGGCGGTATTGGTCAGGTCTGGTATGACAGTGTTATCCAGTCACAGTATGGCGGTATTGGTCAGGTCTGGTGTGGCAGTGTTATCCAGTCACAGTATGGCGGTATTGGTCAGGTCTGGTGTGGCAGTGTTACCCAGTCACAGTTTAGTATACCTGTTGTGCCCTGTATATACATGTACTGTATAGATGGAGTAGGGGGCCCTGTATATACATGTACTTTATAGATGGAGTAGGGGGTCCTGTATACATGTACTGTATAGATGGAGTAGGGGGCCCTGTATATACATGTACTGTATAGATGGAGTAGGGGGTCCTGTATACATGTACTGTATAGATGGAGTAGGGGGCCCTGTATATACATGTACTGTATAGATGGAGTAGGGGATCCTGTATACATGTACTGTATAGATGGAGTAGGGGGTCCTGTATATACATGTACTGTATGGATGGAGTAGGGGGTCCTGTATATACATGTACTGTATAGATGGAGTAGGGGGCCCTGTATATACATGTACTGTATAGATGGAGTAGGGGGCCCTGTATATACATGTACTGTATAGATGGAGTAGGGGGTCCTGTATATACATGTACTGTATAGATGGAGTAGGGGGCCCTGTATATACATGTACTGTATAGATGGAGTAGGGGGTCCTGTATATACATGTACTGTATAGATGGAGTAGGGGGCCCTGTATATACATGTACTGTATAGATGGAGTAGGGGGCCCTGTATATACATGTACTGTATAGATGGAGTAGGGGGTCCTGTATACATGTACTGTATAGATTGAGTAGGGGGTCCTGTATATACATGTACTGTATAGATGGAGTAGGGGGTCCTGTATATACATGTACTGTATAGATGGAGTAGGGGGTCCTGTATATACATGTCCTGTATAGATGGAGTAGGGGGTCCTGTATATACATGTACTGTAAAGATGGAGTAGGGGGTCCTGTATATACATGTACTGTATGGATGGAGTAGGGGGTCCTGTATATACATGTACTGTATAGATGGAGTAGGGGGTCCTGTATATACATGTACTGTATGGATGGAGTAGGGGGCCCTGTATATACATGTACTGTATAGATGGAGTAGGGGGTCCTGTATATACATGTACTGTATAGATGGAGTAGGGGGTTCTGTATATACCTGTACTGTATAGATGGAGTAGGGGGCCCTGTATATACATGTACTGTATAGATGGAGTAGGGGGTCCTGTATACTTGTACTGTATAGATGGAGTAGGGGGTCCTGTATATACATGTACTGTATAGATGGAGTAGGGGGCCCTGTATATACATGTACTGTATAGATGGAGTAGGGGGTCCTGTATATACATGTACTGTATAGATGGAGTAGGGGGTCCTGTATATACATGTACTGTATGGATGGAGTAGGGGGCCCTGTATATACATGTACTGTATAGATGGAGTAGGGGGTCCTGTATACACATGTACTGTATAGATGGAGTAGGGGGTCCTGTATATACATGTACTGTATAGATGGAGTAGGGGGCCCTGTATATACATGTACTGTATGGATGGCGTAGGGGGTCCTGTATATACATGTACTGTATAGATGGAGTAGGGGGTCCTGTATACATATCCTGTATAGATGGAGTAGGGGGCCCTGTATACATGTACTGTATAGATGGAGTAGGGGGTCCTGTATATATATGTCCTGTATAGATGGAGTAGGGGGTCCTGTATATACATGTACTGTATAGATGGAGTAGGGGGTCCTGTATATACATGTACTGTATAGATGGAGTAGGGGTTCTGTATATACATGTACTGTATAGTTGGAGTAGGGGGTCCTGTATATACATATCCTGTATAGATGGAGTAGGGGGCCCTGTATACATGTACTGTATAGATGGAGTAGGGGGTCCTGTATATACATGTACTGTATAGATGGAGTAGGGGGTCCGGTATATACATGTACTGTATGGATGGAGTAGGGGGTCCTGTATATACATGTACTGTATGGATGGAGTAGAGGGTCCTGTATACATGTACTGTATAGATGGAGTAGGAGGTCCTGTATATACATGTACTGTATAGATGGAGTAGGAGGTCCTGTATATACATGTACTGTATAGATGGAGTAGGGGGTCCTGTATATACATGTACTGTATAGATGGAGTAGGAGGTCCTGTATATACATGTACTGTATAGATGGAGTAGGGGGTCCTGTATATACATGTACTGTATAGATGGAGTAGGGGGTCCTGTATATACATGTACTGTATAGATGGAGTAGGGGGTCCTGTATATACATGTACTGTATAGTTGGAGTAGGGGGTCTACCAGTTATTACTGTGGATGTTGTGAGGCAGCTTCCCTAGCAACCATTGCTCCCTGTGAAAATGAAAGCAGTAATCCTATTGGTTGCTAAGGCTCCAGCTGCCGTGTCTGCTGCAGCTAATTATATCACCTGTGTTTGCAGTGAGGAGATTTTCCCATTCATCTCTATGGGGCGCCTCTCTTTCCCCTCCCCCTCCCCTCCTGTACATCTGGCGGGGACGGGACCTTCGCAATAACCTTCCCGGGCACCCAATGTATCTGTGTGCCAAATTTGGGGTCAAACGGTTCAGGCGTTTGGAAGTCTATAGAGGACAGAGAGACAGACAGACAGACAGAAGGACAGACAGACAGACTTAGATTTTTATGATATAGATATATATATATATGTCAATGAGTACCATTGACTTCTATATATAGTGCGCCCCTGCTGAACACTCCATTGGAATTACAATGGATGTGTATGTGAATGTAATATACAGTATGTTTTTGATTGAATACATTTATGGAATACTTTGGGGAGCAAGTGTCAGTACTTTTGGAGGGCACCGAGCAGGAAGGGAGAGAGGTGCATGTACCTCCCCCCTCCCTCCCTGCTCGGTGCTGCTGCCATACATACACACTGTACTACTCCCCCACCATTTGTTCATAGTATGAGCAGATAATGGGGGAGTAGTACCATGGCCGATCTCCATGGTAAGCCCGCCGAAGCTCCCCGCTGCGGCTAGCACGCCCGCCCGCCTGCCGCTGCTGCCGCTCTGGACTACTACTCCCATCAACTGCTCATAGCATGAGCAGGTGATGGGAGGTAGTAGCCTGGTTATCGCTATTACATGGCTGATGCTGCTGATGCCACGCAGGGGGGAGCCGCTCATCACAGTGCAGCCATCATGCCCCTCCGCTCCCTCTCCTCCTCCTTCTGATGGCTGCACTGTGATGAGCGGCTCCCCCCTGCACGGCATCAGCAGCATCAGCTATCATGTAATAGCGATAACCAAGCTACTACCTACCATCACCTGCTCATGCTATGAGCAGTTGATGGGAGTAGTAGTCCAGAGCGGCGGTCGGTCGGGCGGGAGGCGGTGGGGGGGAGGGGAGCGGTGGTTCGGCGGGTTTACCATGGAGATCGGCCATGGCACTACTCCCCCATTATCTGCTCATACTATGAGCAAATGGTGGGGGAGAAGTACTGTGTGTATGTATGGCAGCAGCACCGAGCAGGGAGGGAGGGGGGAGGTAGATGCACCTCTCTCCCTTCCTGCTCGGTGCCCTCCAAATGTACTGACTGATTACAATTATGGAATACTTTGGGGAGCAAGGACACTTGCTCCCCAAAGTATTCCATAAATGTATTCAATCAAAAACATACTGTATATTACATTCACATACACATCCATTGTAATTCCAATGGAGTGTCCAGCAGGGGCGCACTATATATAGAAGTCAATGGTACTCATTGACATATATAGTGCGCCCCCTGCTGGACACTCCATTGGAATCTGAAGTCTCCCTGATCTACTAAATTAAGGGAAATAGCCCTATATGTGCATTTCCCATAATTAATGTACATTAGAAATTTGTCTAACTTTGCGTAAGTAATAACATATTAAAAAATAGTTTTGGCCGGAGTTGTCCTTTAATAAGGTTGAAAGAAGACAAGAGTCCATCAGGTTCAACCTACAGAAACCCTATTGTGTTGATCCAGGGGAAGGCGAAAACCCCTATGAGGCAGATGACAATTGCCCCATCACAGGGAGAAAACTCCTTCCCGACTCCAATGGCAATCAAAATTAGGAGAAATACTCAAGAAGGTTGACTTTTAGGAAAGATTTTTGAAGTGGACACATGGTACCTTTCATATATCCATCTGTGCTTCCAGAATGTAGTCAAATACTTTAATTCTCCAGTGTCAGAGAGGCGTTCCCAAGACGTTCTCTAAAGGGCTGCAAGTTTGAATGTCTCCTTGCTCCCCCTCTCATCCCTCAGCTGTCTTCAGCACTTACCTCTTCTCTCCTGCTTATGTCATCAGTCTCTCTCAACCAGCCCCTCAGTTTATTTATTATAGGCACAGTACCTCTAAGGTTTCCCAATCCCTGAAAGCCATGAAGGCAAAGTCAAGAATGAAGACAAGTAGAACCAGAGCATGCAACAGTTCTGCAAATGCAGCAAAGGGAAACACAGCATTACATGTTGGAAAGCCAGATCCATTGGCTACAGAACGGGCTTGAGTAAGGAACCTTAGATATCCTAATAGAGTGGTCTTCAGAAAACAACCTACTTTAGTAGGTTCACAAGATGTTTCTTCAAGTATCCCTCCATAACAATACCGCTGTATGGGCGAGAAGGAGACACAACCCTCACTTTGTTCTGCTATCAATTATACTTTTCTTCATGGTGAGAACCCTGGCCGCCCCACCATGCGTCCAGGAGAGGATAAAGTGCAGCGAGACACATGGATTTCTGTAATATTAAATCTTCTATTGCTTCATTTGCAGGAGCCAAGATAATGAGCAACAGCTGGAAGTGTGGATGGAGAAGATATTACACAATGTGTTTTAGCCTAAACATTAAAACGATTCCTGATTTATGGCATCACCTCCATCCCTGCCTGGAGCGGGTACCAGGACGTCCAGACCGTGAAGAGGCAAAGCTGTTGTATTGATATGTAGCTTGTATTATAAGAATACTGGGTGACACCTTCATGCCCCGACCTGGCCCAGCGCTAGTGGGTAAGATCGAGCACCAACACAGTCCAAACACAGAGGAGACGAAGAGGAAATTCTGTTCTTTTATGTCTCTGTATACATCATAATAAGCAGCAGCAGTATAGAGGACATTATAGAGCAATAGTGAGTGGTGTAAGCTGTGACTCAAGATCTGAAGTGAGATTTAACACTTTAAAGCACACAGTAAGTTGTTGCAGTCTCTTTGCAGTTTGTCCTCAATCACTTCCCCCTCCCATCTTTCTTGTCCCAATCACTGGATGTTGTCTCTGAGCTCCAGCCTTACTGCCTGAGTGATGTCTGTGCAGCCCCTACAATATACATTGCCATCTCCCTTTCATAGACATATATATTTTGAGACATTTAGGGAGAATGAGGTATGTTTACAGCATGCTGCCACAGAAAGAGGAATGGACAGGGACTGAATACAGCATGTGCTGCAATCTCACTGCATGATAATGTGATGTGAAATCAGATGTACTGCCTGTGCACAGGAGTGCTGTGAGAGAGGACAAGGCAGGGTGGGAGGGCTGCTTATTACAAAAGTACAGGACTAAGACCCCAAAACAAACAATTTTAAGGAAGTTTCAGAAGTTGGGTAAATAGGTAAACAATGCTACATGAATTTTAGAAAAAAATAGAATGTTGGACTGTGTCAAACTTCCTGTGTATGGGGAGACCAGGAGAGATAACTGTCGGCTGAATGATCGTTTGATTGACAGCTAATGAAGACATATAAACAGCTCACTGAGGAATTAGGTTACATGCTGCAAATACAAGGTATAGAAGAGGGTTGGGTCAAGGAGGGAGATGCAAGAGGGCGCAATTGTAGAGAGCCACCTTACTGTGTTGGTTCTGCCCCAGTGCTGGACTTAAAGGGATTTAAAGGGAACCAATCATCACTGTTACCGCTATAAATAAGCTCCTATATGCCTCCCAGCACTTTTTCTGGCCATAAAAGTAAATGATATGAGCATTACTTATATGTCTCAAAAAAGTACTTTTTTTTAAACATACTCATCTAGGCATGTGGGCAGTGTGGAGCTCCTAAGTAGTCGTGGCTGGTGGGAAATCTTGCCGGCAATCACACCTCCTTGTGAGCATTGATGTATAGGAGCCAGCAGCGCCACAGAGGAGCCATCCCTGAGCGCCAACGCTGCCAGGCAGGCATGACTTCCAGAAAGATTTCCCACCAGCCCACATGACAAGATGAGTACGTTTTAAAAAGTACTTTTTTTTTACATATATAAGTAATGCTTACTGCGTTTACTTATACGCCAGGAAAAAAAGGCTGTGGGGCATATAGGAGCTTGTTTATAGCTGTAACAGCGAATTTTGCATGATTTATTCCCTTTAAACTGCTCATTACTGACACGTAATGTCCTCCATTTTGCTGCAGCTTCTTTAGGTGTATTATACAGAGATATATGAGTGTGTAGGGTGTACATAAGCCACCATATTTAGTTTACATTCAGTAGTATAGAGATGGTCTGATAAATATATCCCATAAACAGGGGATAGCCCCCCCCCCCTCCAACAAATTCTAAACAATGGTTTGGAAGCAATGAAGCACATATGCTATTCTGCCTTGTGTTAGACTCATAAGAGGTAACCTTTGGGGCAGGTTTCTCTATAAAGCTGGGAATGGCAAGGCTTTGGATATCCTGTATGTCCTGCTCTCGTGCTGAAGGCTGCGAGCCCACACAGGCCTCCACAATATGAGAAGCAGTCAGGTTTGTCGTGTTTCATTACTGCTTCTTTTACAAGGGTGGAGTCGTATTCGTTGAATTCTTCCCATTATGCCTTTTTCCAATAGAGAATTTATAGTATATGATCTGTATTGTTCCTGGGCACCGTCCATCTCTGGACTTTGAAGGGGGGAAATGATTAACCAAGTTTCATTTCACAAGTATCCAGTTCCTAATAAAAAAAAATGCTACTTTTGGACGCAGAATACTTTCAGATTAGACGTAAAGTGGAAAAGTGACTTATTTTAAGATTACGGGCTGTTGAAATAATTGTTCTTTAGATGGTTGTCATAATGGCTTCTTGGCACGGGCGCCTGGTGTCTGGAGTCAGGCGTATAAAAATAGGCAGCGGATACTCTATCACTGCGTGACGTGGGTGGATGGGACCAGGCGTACACTTAGCTGTATGATATATGGCTTGTAGGTCACTACTGTTGTTTATCCGCTAATGGAACAAGGTTAAAGAGGTTCTCTGGGCAAAATCAACTTTTTTCCTATCCACAGAATAGGGGACAAGTAAGGGATCATAGGGGGGCTGACCTCTGTACCCATCTCCGTATCAGGCCCCGACTTCTGTATTATGAATAGAGCCGTGGGTACGACATGTGACCCGCTGCTCTACTTATATAGAGCTATTCCCACTTACTTGGCTCTTTCTGTCGCTCCATAGGAAAGAATAGAGCCGCCGGTCACATGCCGTACCCATGGCTCTATTCGTAACACAGAAGCCAGGGCCCAATATGGAAATTGGTGTGTGGGGGGATTGGAGTTCGGACCCCCTCACAGTGTCTTACTTTCCCCCTTCATTTTGCCCGGACAACCTCTTTAAGAATTATTATCCTTATGGCCAGAAAAATATATTTATTAGAGTAGATGTTCCCTGAGAACTCCCCCCTTATTTTCAAGGTCGAGTAACAGTGGAAACAAGTGGGGCATGGACTAGATCTTAGGAAGCTTGAGTACTTTCGAGGCCATCTGAACCCGAGCATGTGGCATTGGATTACCAAAGGCTGAAGAAGTTTGATGCAGCCATAGGCTGTATCCATGTTTTCCAGAACTTCCAAGGCTGCAACTTCTTCAGCCACCATTAATGAAATGTGGCATGCTCAGGTTTGAACGAACCGGAGCGCGCTTGAGGCTTGCTCATCTCTAGTAAGAACCTCTGGTTTGTCACCTTGTATAGTTCTCCATTATACATGTGATCATGTTCTAATACTGCTTCTATGTACAAGAATATACCTACTATAATACTGCTCCTATATACAGGAATATAACTACTATAATACTGCTCCTACAGTATATACAAGAATATAACTACTATAATACTGCTCCTATATACAGGAATATAACTACTATAATACTGCCCCCTATATACAGGAATATAACTACTATAATACTGCTCCTATATACAGGAATATAACTACTATAATACTGCTTCTATGTACTAGAATATAACTACTATAATACTGCTCCTATATACAGGAATATAACTACTATAATACTGCTCCTATATACAGGAATATAACTACTATAATACTGCCCCCTATATACAGGAATATACCTACTATAATACTGCTCCTATATACAGGAATATAACTACTATAATACTGCTCCTATATACAGGAATATAACTACTATAATACTGCTCCTATATACAGGAATATAACTACTATAATACTGCTCATATACAGGAATATAACTACTATAATGTATAAGGTAGATGAAGACAGCACTCACCCGGTATGAGACAGCTCACTTTATTCCATAAACAGCGGGTAGCAGGGAGGGAGAGGTAAGGACGCGCACTGGGACGGCCGTTTCGGGGACACGCCCCCTTTGTCGACCAGGTGACAAAGGGGGCGTGTCCCCGAAACGGCCGTCCCAGTGCGCGTCCTTACCTCTCCCTCCCTGCTACCCGCTGTTTATGGAATAAAGTGAGCTGTCTCATACCGGGTGAGTGCTGTCTTCATCTACCTTATACATTACGTACCTCTTCCCTACTGTCTTGCACCTCCGGCATTCAAGCCTAACATTCCGCGGTGTATCCTGCACATTGACGTCCGTGGACCCATTGACACTGGAACATTGGATAGTGGTGCAGATTGGCTGTCTCTCTTTCTTGCATAACTACTATAATACTGCTCCTATATACAGGAATATAACTACTATAATACACAAACTGGAGAGAATGGAACGGCTGCACATCCCATCTATGGCTGATACTAATGCCGCTAGGCCTATATTAAAAATCAACACCAGAGTGTCTGTATATGAATTGATCAAGCCATATTGCCCCGTGTACCACCGTGCAGGTCCTCTGGTCCACACGGGTCCCTACGCTAACTCCACACCGTGTCGGTCAGCGACCGCCAACCCCGCAAAGCGTGCACGTGCAGGGAAGGGAGGCCATGGAACGGCCCTGCAACCCCAATGTCACAGGACCAGACCCAAAAAGCCCCACCAAAACCCAGCCAGCACCACCGGCGGGGAAGGCTGCCCCCAAACGACACAAGTATGGATATGGTATTACACTTACCATTGCTGCTCTCACAGAATGGGGAAGACATAGGGTCCAGACATGTGAGCACAGGCATCTCCTGCTAATTTTGGTCATGTGGGTTTTATGTGGTGTTTTTGGGTCTGGTCCTGTGGCATGGTGGTCGCAGGGCCGTCCCATGGCCCCCGTTCCCTGACTGTGCACGCCTGCGGGGTTGGTGGCCACTGACTGGCACAGTGTGGACTTAGTGTAGGGACCCATGTGTATCAGATACCGGCATGAGGTACATGGGGCAGTATGGCTTGATCAATTCATACACAAAATTCTGATGTGTTTTTTATTTAGCCTAGCGGCACTAGTATCAGCCATAGGTGTGAGGTGCAGCACTCTTTTTCTTCCCTGAACCGCATTTTGTTTCTCTCTTTTCTCCGTGTTTTGCACTCCTCCTGGTGAGACCCAAATGACCGCAATTAGCAGGAGACACCTGAGTGCACATGGTTTTAATCCCTCCTGTTTTTTCCCATTCTGTTTGCTGCAGCTATGGTGAGTGTAATACCTTATTCAGACTTGTGCTGCTTGGGGGCGACCTTCTCCGCCGGCGGTGCTGGCCGGGTTCTGGTGTGGTGTTTTTGGGTCTGGTCCTGTGGCATGGGGGTCGCAGGGCCGTCCCATGACCCCCGTTCCCTGACTGTGCACGCCTGCGGGGTTGGTGGCCACTGACTGGCACGGTGTGGACTTAGTGTAGGGACCCATGTGTATCAGATACCGGCACGAGGTACATGGGGCAGTATGGCTTGATCAATTCATACACAAAATTCTGATGTGTTTTTTATTTAGCCTAGCGGCACTAGTATCAGCCATAGGTGTGAGGTGCAGCACTCTGTTTCTTCCCTGAACCGCATAACTACTATAATACTGCTCCTATATACAGGAATATAACTACTATAATACTGCTCCCTATATACAGGAATATAACTACTATAATACTGCCTCCTATATACAGGAATATAACTACTATAATACTGCTCTATATAAAAGAATATACCTACTATAATACTGCTCCTATATACAGGAATATATACAAGAATATAAGTACTATAATACTGCTCCTATATACAAGAATATAACTACTATAATACTACTCCTATATATAAGAATATAACTAATATAATACTGCTCCCTATATACAAGAATATAACTACTATAATACTGCCTCCTATATACAAGAATATAGCTTCTATAATACTGCTCCCTATATACAAGAATATAACTACTATAATACTGCCCCCTATATACAAGAATATAACTACTATAATACTGCTCCTATATACAAGACAATAACTACTATAATACTGCTCCTATATACAAGAATATAACTACTATAATACTGCTCCTATATACAAGAATATAACTACTATAATACTGCTCCTATATACAAGACAATAACTACTATAATACTGCTCCTATATACAAGAATATAACTACTATAATACTGCTCCTATATACAAGAATATAACTACTATAATACTGCTCCTATATACAGGGATATAACTACTATAATACTGCTCCTATATACAAGAATATAACTCCTATAACAATGCCTCCTATATACAGGGATATAACTATTGTAATACAGCTCTCTATGGAGAATATTCATAGGACTGGTCCTTTAGCCCTCTCTTTTATTGCTTTAGACACATTTTCTTCCCAATATGCCGATCAGGAATCTCGCAGTTACAAGATAATATCACCATATTGTAATCTGGAATCGATCAGGATGAAAATACGCATAGAACAATCTAGGACGGCCGTTGTTCTCCATCACTCAATAATCAGAGTATAAAAGTCAGTCAGGCTGAAAGCCCTTTCATATTCCTTCCATATTTCGCCAGCAGGTTGGCTCTTATATGAGGCCGCTCTCACTTTGTCTGGCACGCGTTTCGTGGTTTGTAAACAGCTCCAGATTAATATTTTGACGTTTAGAGTTTTTTTCTTCTTCTTCAGAGAACACAATGATATCTACAATGTCGGGCCGAGCCGCAGTCAAAATCCAGGCAAGGTAGCCAAGCACTTGTCATATTCTGTTCCCAGGAGCAGCAATCATTTCCGAGCGGCAGCAAAACACTTAGGTCCCAACTTTTTTTTTTAACTTTTTTTCAAAAAATTTCACTTGATTTAGATGGTTATTTTATTATTTTTACCTAACCCACTGTCTATATACTCTGGCTAAAGCAGAGCGAGTGGACGTCACCCATACCCAATGCAACCACTTAAAAGTTCATCTTCCTGGGTAGAGATGAGCGAATCGAAGTTCCTGAACCGATATTGGTTCCAAACCTTTGGCAAAGTTCATGACAAGTTTGGAAAGATGGTGGCCGCACATCTAAAAAACAAAAATAGTGTTTTTGTCCCCTGTTCCCCCTCTATGTCCTCCTTCAGGTCTCCAGTATCTCCAGTCCCCATTCAGCCAACCAATGACTGAGATGGACAGCATCCTTCTCCTCTTATCAAGCGTCTTAACCAAAGGGTTCTTCACCAAAATTAAATCCTTTCAAATCAACTGGTCCAAGCAAGTGCCAGAGATGTGTAATTTACTTCTACTTAAAAATCTCAAGTCTTCCTGTACTTATCAGCTGCTGAATGTCCTGCAGGAAGTGGTGTATTCTCTCCAGTCTGACACAGTACTCTCTGCTGCCACCTCTGTCCATGTCAGGAACTGTCCAGTGCAGTAGCCAATCCCAATAGAATACATCTTCTGCTCTCCAAACTGAAAAGAATACCACTTCATGCAGGACATACAGCAGCTGATAAGTACAGGAAGACTTGAGATTCTTTTAAAAATAGAAGTAAATTACAAATCTCTGGCATGTTCTGTCACCAGTTGGAATGAAAGATTTTTTTTGGGTGAACAACCCCTTTAAGGCATGCAGGTGTATACCAGGGAAAAGGCGCAGATTGATACTCCCATAGATAGTATGGGGGGAATTAATCATTTACACACCTGGCTTAAGTCAGGGAAAAGGTGCAGATATTTGTGCAGACCATTTTTTAAATTATCTATGTACTATCTAAGGTATGATAAAACTACTATCCACATCAACACTGATCTCCAGTGGCGTAGCTACCACGGTCGCAGAGGTCGCCACAGCGACCGGACTGCCACCAAGGGGGGGCCCGCAAGGCCCCCTTGCCACTGTACTGCTCCACTCCCTCTTGTGACCGCAAGCAATGTTTTGCTTGCGATCACAAGAGGGAGGCTGGGAGGGGCCCCCGGCTGACTTGCAGCTCCCAGCTCCCTGGCTCTGTCCCCCATCAACGGCAGGCTGCAGCACACACACTAGTGAGCTCTGCGCACACAGAGCTCATTGGTGTGTGTGTGCTGCATAGTTGCCAACAGTTTGTCCGGGACTGTCCCGATTCTGAAGAGACAGCCCCAGCAAAACCATGTCCGGAAGCTCCGCCCTTCCACCGCGGGAAGCCCCACCTCCCGCCAGCGCGTGTGACTAGGAGGCTACAGAAACCATACAGGTGAGGATGATGAAGGGTGGTGTAGTGGTATGATGATGGAAGGGCAGGAGGATGATGAGGGGTGTAGTGGTATGATGTTAAAGGAACAAGAGGATGATGAGGGGTGTAGTGGTATGATGGTAAAGGAACAAGAGGATGATGAGGGGTGTAGTGGTATGATGATCAAGGCAGTGGCGTAGCTACCAGGGTCGCAGCCGTGCAGCCACTGCACTGCTCCCCCCATTAATCACTTTTGTGACCGCAAGCATTGTTTTGCTTGTGGTCACAAGGGCAGGCTCGTCCGGGCCCCTGGCTGATGCGCGGCTGGCGGGGGTGTCCCGTCCTATCCCCGGCTGAACTCCCTGTGTCGCCTGGGGCCCTGACTTATGGCACAGGAAACGCACGTCAGAGACACTCCTGTGCCGGAAGTCCCAGCCCCGGCGCATAGGGAGTTCACTGAAGCGCGGCGCTGCCGGGGATAGGACGGGACACCCCCGGCAGCCGCGCATCAGCCGGGGGCCCAGACGAGCCTGAAGAAGGAGAGGATCGCCGGGGGAGCAGGTTGTTAGGTGAGTTTGTGTGTGTGTGTGTTTTTTTTCTAAATTCTGCTTAGCATAGAGGAAAGAGGGGCCATCTATAATGGGGGCATCTATAAGGGGGGGGGGAGAAGATGGGCCATCTATAAGGGGAGGGGGGAGAGGGGACCATCTATATGGGGAGGGGGAGAGGGGGCCATCTATAAGGGGAGGGGGTGTCTAAAAGGGGAGGGGGAGAAGAGGGGGCCATCTATAAGCGATGGGGTAAGAAGGGGCCATCTATAATGGGGGGGGAGAGAGGGGGTCTTCTATAAGGGGAGGGGGGGAGGAGGCCATCTATAAGGGGAGGGAGGGGCCATCTATAAGGGGAGAGGGCATCTACAGTATAAGGGGAGGGGGTGAAGAGGGGACAATCTATAAGGGATGGGGAAAGAGGGGGCCATCTATAATGGGGGGAGAGAGGGGGTCATCTATAAGGGGAGGGGGAGAGGGGGCCATCTATAAGGGGAGGGGGAGAGGGGTCCATCTATAAGGGGGGGGCAACATGCAGTGAGGGCCATCTTTAAGTGGGGGGGGAGGGGGCCATCTATAAGGGGGGGAGAAGAGGGGGCCATCTATAAGCGGAGGGGGGAGAGGGGGCCATCTATAAGGAGAGGGGGTCATCTATAAGGGGGGGAGAAAAGGGGTCATCTATAAGGGGAGGGGGTCATCTATAAGGGGGGAGAAAAGGGGGTCATCTATAAGGGGAGGGGGAGAGGGGTCATCTATAAGGGGGGGGGAAAGGGGGCCATCTATAAGGGGTGGGGGAGAGAGGGGCCATCTATAAGGGGGGGGCAACATGCAGTGGGGGCCATCTATATATACTATACGTTGGGTCACATAGTGTCAGGGCTACCCACTAAATGCGGGTGTTAAGGGGCCAATACAGATGTGCAGTGTGTATAGAGATAAGGATGATGCCAGTGTGAGGAGCCTAATATGTTTGTCTGGCAGATTCTGTGGATTCGTGGCTCGGAGAAGTTCTCATAACGGCCCAGGGCAGATGGAGAAAAAAATGAAAAGGGAAGAACTCCAATCAGAGAAGACGTCCCCTGTGAGTCACCTGATATAACTGCACTGTAATGTATATGGTGTACAGAACCTGTGTACAGCTGCGTCCACCTCTATATGACTGTATGAGGTGATAGTAATCTGTGTACAGTGGATCTTATTCAGTAGCAGCGGTGGTATTAATCAGTATGTGGTGGTATTAGTCAGTATGTGGCGGTGTTAGTCGGTATGTGGCGGTGTTAGTCGGTATGTGGCGGTATTAGTCAGTATGTGGTGGTAATATTTGTTACGTGTTATCCGGTACTGTGTTTTATTGGTCTTAGTAAACTGGATTTGGTCAATAAAAATGTGGTGGTGATGGTAGTGGTTGTGGTAATATTTGCCCTTTGAATACTCGTATTATTGGCAATATTGGTCTCAGTATACAGGATTTGGTCAGTAACAGTATGGCGGTAATATATATGGTGATAATATTTTATTATTTGTATATGCTGGTGTTATTGGTAATATCTGTCTTGCGGTATATATATATATATATATATATATATATATATATATACATACACATAGCATCACTTGCTCGTGAAAGGGGGGGGGGGGGCAAGTTGACCTCTCGCACCGGGGCCCAGGAGACATTAGCTACGCCCCTGCTGATCTCCCATATAGCTTTACAAGAGGCAGTCCTATATTGCTGTTATAATGCATTTCACCTGTTTTTTTATCCATATATATATATATATATATATATATATATATATATATATATATATAATGGAAGTCAATGGAAACGTGAATCCAAACGGATGCACACAATTGATCTCTTTTTTCATGCATTTTTTTTTTTAAACGGTTTGTAGAAACACAGTGTGATCCCAGCCGTATATATAATTTTTCAGCCTCCCCTGGGACCATGCAGTGCCCACCATGTTTGATTATCCTTACACCATGTTAGACATAATATAGCGAAGGTCTTTTTTTTTTAGGGAACTCCCTTGTTCATTGTTGTGTAGGTCGGGTCTTGTTTGGGTCTATGTCTACGGGGCTCTCAATGAATACCAGATTTCTATTACACGGGGCACTGGAGACCTCTGTCACCGAGTGAATTAAAGGCCGGGAGATGATGCAAATATAAACTAATTGGGAGTCTATAAATCATCCGGCCATTCGTCAGCTCGTAAGGCAAATATTTAGCTTCTCCTTCTTCTCCCCGTGCTGCTCTCTTGGTGTCGGTGAGACAGTCGAGGGCGAATTTCTCCATTTCACTTAACCCCGGGCCGGTCTGTGGACAGAAGCTAATTACCAAGATTGATGGCCAAGAGAGACGCCCAGGATTTCTAAACACGGCTTCCTTTCCTGTCATAAATATGGTTATCCCACCGTGGTTCACTCGCTACTGGCTACGAGGCTCAGAGCTGATGGCGCCAAATGAAAAATCTGCGAGCCTCACAATGTCACGGAGCCCAGTGTAGACCAAGTGAAATATGAAGGCACGTTCTGGAATTCTACATTAGGGACTCAACTCCAAACTGATGACATCATTGGTGGAAGTCAGATATTTGAGAGTTACTATAGGAACGTCAGACTCTGTTCTCGACAGAAGATGATGTACTCGAGAGGGAACAATAGAAAATACAGTCAAGCTTCTTTGAGAAGACCACCCAAAATTGCATCAAAAGATGGTCTTCTAAGTGGGAGGTCAACTTTAGTTTGCCACTTTTTTTATATATTTAAATATTCTGGCCAAAGCAGAAGGGTTTGTAACCATCCATTGCCAGTATCACCACCAGGGGTACGCTGTATAATAAATGTCACTCATGCCCCTATATTTTGGTCTAGCCATTCTTTTCCATTGCCATCTTCACTCACCTATCTAACCTGGACAGTTCCTCCTCTAAATCAGTTGTCAAATTTGATTAACAGTAGGACAGGAGCAGGGATTCCTATCTAAACGCAGGAGTCCCTGCTCCTGAACACTGAGCAGGGAGGAATATTTTGCTGCTCGGTAATAATTCCCTGGGCTGGGTGCAATGTAAGCAGTGATGTGTACAGTACTTCCACTTTCCACCAGAAGGCTAGTCCTGAAGAGAGTAAGGACTCCTGAATTTGACAGGAGTCCCTGCTCCTGTACATGCAATGCATTAGTGTCTCAGATGGTTATACCCCTTCCACCCAAATGAATCTCCCAAAAATTCAGATTCTATTGGAATAGATTTCATTTATAATGAAACCTCTCCAAAAGACCCCCCACCCTTGTCTAGACCAGATTTTGGTCCACCATAAAATAGGCATAGTGGTTTTCTTGGCGATGACTAGAGCATGCTCGGCTTTGTCTGAATTGATTGCCGGTGGCCGAAGAAGAAAGATGCAGCCCTAAGGCTGCCCAGAAAACATGGACCCATCCATAGGCTGTCGACTGTATCTATGTTTTCCAGGACTCCATAGGGCTGCATCCGCTTCCTCAGTCACTGGTAATCAAATGCAGAACGTTTCTAGTTGGGACGAGGTGCTTGGGGGTCGCTCATCTACAGAGACAACCACTCTCTTAGAAGATCACTCTTCCATACAATTTTGGGTGGTCTCAGAGAGATTTCACCATATTTATTATGTATCTGCTCCCTGCTTGTTGGCAGATGTTGGGGTCAAGATTGGCTGGAGAAAGGTTTTTATTAGACATAAGTATAATTTTAATTTTTTTTAAAAGTTGACCTTTTTGTGCCATTTTAATACACTGGAGAAATCCACAGTACTCTTGTGTGCTAAAGTCCTCCTATATGGTGCACCGAAGGGGGGGAAAGGGCAAACAAGAAAAGTGGAGAGAAAAGACCTCATAGCCCTGTGATGTGCCCCGTGTGGCCCAGACCCCATAGGCCTGTAATTTGTCCTCCTGTGGCCCAGACCCTATAGCTCTGTAATGTGGCCCCAACTCCATATCCCTTTGATGTGTCCCCTGGGGTCTGGACTCTATAGTCCTTTGATGGGTCCCAGACTCCATATCCCTGTGGTGTCCCCTGTGGCCCAGACCCCATAGCCCTATGATGTGTTCCCGGGTCCCAGACCCCATAGTCCTGTGATGTTTTCCCTGTAGCCCAGAACCTATAGCCCTATGATGTGTTCCCAGGTCCCAGACCCCATAGTCCTGTGATGTGTTCCCTGTGGCCCCAACCCCATAGCCCTTTGATGTATCTCCTGTGGCCCAGACTCCATAGCCCTGTGATATATCCCCTGTGGCCCCAACCCCATAGCCCTTTGATGTATCTCCTGTGGCCCAGACTCCATAGCCCTGTGATATATCCCCTGTGGCCCCAACCCCATAGCCCTTTGATGCATCCTCTGTGGCCCAAATCCCATGTGTCCCCCTGGGGTCTGGACTCTATAGTCCTATGATGTCTCCCCGGGTCCCAGACACCATATCCCTGTGGTGTCCCCTGTGGCCCAGACCCCATAGCCCTGTGATGTGTCCCTGGGTCCCAAACTCCATAGCCCTGAGATGTGTCCCCTGTGTTCCAGACCCCATAGACCTATGATGTGTCCTCCTGGATTCTGGACCCTATAGTTCTGTGATGTCTCCCCAGGTCCCAGACCCCATAACCCTGTGATGTTCCCCCTGGGCCATTAACCCAATAGTCCTGTGATGCGAGGTGCGGCCCCCATGGATCGGACATTTTTTTTTCCTCCAGCACATCCCACAGATGATTGATCAGATTCAGATCTGGGGAATCTAGAGGCCGAGTCACCACCTTCTTTGTCATGTTCCTTACTTCTGAACAATGCCTGCAGTGTGGACCCCCGGGGCATTATCCTGCTGACCACTGCCTTAGTGGCCCACATTGACAGCTAGGGGAAGGCTGTAGAGATCTATAGGCCCCCCAGTAGTCAGTGCAGACAGAATTCGGAACCTAATAATAAAGCTGTCTTCAGTAGACTCCTAAGCTCCCCCTAGAGGTGAATGTAATTATAGTCATTATTGTGCGTCTTATCACTCCTATTATTTTTATTATTACCCACCAATTGAAATATTACAATTATTACGTATCAGGTATTTCTTTGTTGAGCTTTAGACCCCAGTCTCCACAGTGCACAATGCTCGGCTCAGTCCTCCCAACCAGGCCACATCTGTCATGGCTCTTTACATGGCCGGTGATGGAAGGACTGTGAAATTAGTTACAGTACTACATGTTTGACTTAATCAGACTTAGTAACTGGGAATCTACTTTAGCTAATTCCCTTGTGCCTTATTAAACCGTGTACAGCAATATTGGGAGCCCGGCAAACTCGAACCAGATTTGTCTTAAAAGACTGAAAAGGACAAATATGATGTCAATTAGTGCGTCCGGTTTTTACAAGATATCCCAAGGTCAATGGCTCAAACCCCATCGATGAGATAGAAACAGCGAACGTGGCCCTCAGACACCATCTGGAGTCCAGATCCCGTCCTCTGGAGAAGGTGAACCGGAAAACGGCTTTGGTTTAAACACCTCCTTGTAAGATACGGCTCTATACCTCTGTAATGAAAATGTTTATCATAAATAATTCCATCCTGGACCTGGACGACATGCTGGACACAGGGAACTCTGTATCCCATACAATATACTGAGGTAACATATAGCGTATCACCTGCCCCAGAGCAAGATGTGTACTAGGGACCCTGCTACCATTATATAGAGTCTTCTTATATAGCAGAGGAGTATTGGGGCCCCTGATATGCCAGGGCCCAGGTGTAACATCTACCTCTCTAGACCCTTTTACTACATTCTTCCAATGGGACGGTGTGTAAGCATCTCAGGAGGCTGTCTACAGATGTGGGCATACTCCTCGGTAATGTACAGGAGCCGGGAGTCAGGTAATAGACAGTCCTTGATCTTTTAGAGAGTCTTTGACCCTTTACATCTATTTATCTATCTCCTATCTATCTCCTATCTATCTCCTATCTATCTCTCTATCTCCTATCTATCTATCTATCTATCTATCTATCTATCTATCTCCTATCTATCTATCTATCTATCTATCTCCTATCTATCTATCTATCTATCTATCTATCTATCTATCTATCTATCTCCTATCTATCTATCTCCTATCTATCTATCTATCTATCTATCTATCTATCTCCTATCTATCTATCTATCTATCTATCTATCTCCTATCTATCTATCTATCTATCTATCTTTTTCATATTTATCTATCTATCTCCTATCTATCTCCTATCTATCTCCTATCTATCTCCTATCTATCTCCTATCTATCTATCTATCTATCTATCTATCTATCTATCTATCTATCTATCTCCTATCTATCTATCTATCTATCTATCTATCTATCTATCTATCTATCTATCTCCTATCTATCTATCTATCTATCTATCTATCTATCTATCTATCTATCTATCTAATCAAAGAATTCCGCAGCACAACCATATGGTGAAAAAATCCAAAATTGTGTTAACACAATTTTGGTTTTTTTCACCATATGGTTGTGCTGCGGAATTCTTTGATTATTTACGGGGAGACGTGGATTCGGTCTCCAGCTGCTGGCACCCTTACACCATTTTGACCAGAGTGCACTTCAAACTGGACGTTTTATCTATCTATCTATCTTTTTCATATTTATCTATCTATCTATCTCCTATCTATCTATCTATCTATCTATCTATCTATCTATCTATCTCCTATCTACCTATCTCCTATCTATCTATCTATCTATCTATCTATCTATCTATCTATCTCCTATCTATCTATCTATCTATCTATCTCCTATCTATCTATCTCCTATCTATCTATTATCTATCTCCTATCTATCTATATATTATCTATCTATCTCCTATCTATCTCCTATCTATCTATCTATCTATCTATCTATCTATCTATCTATCTATCTATCTCCTATCTATCTATCTATCTATCTATCTATCTATCTATCTATCTCCTATCTATCTATCTATCTATCTATCTATCTATCTATCTATCTATCTCCTATCTATCTATTATCTATCTATCTATCTATCTATATATTATCTATCTCTCTATCTATCTATCTATCTATCTATCTATCTATCTATCCATTATTACTGTTGCTATATAGTTAGCTCCTGTAATGTGTTGTGTAGTATGTTACATTACAGTAATGGAGCCAGATTTCTCTAGGCCAAGAAGTTGTGGATTGTGGAAAACACGGAAACCACAAAAATGGCGTCATTGGCCCAGAAACAGTTTGTACCAGGATAGTGCCGGGCACCTCCCTATCCTTACTCATAGTGACCTCCTTCCTGTGAATAAGACTCCACACTATTCCAAGTCCTTGTTTTCCTTCTTATTATATACAGTAATTGTTGAGATGAAAATAAGACGTGGTGACACATGCGGAAAGTATAAGGGATCCTGCCTGACACATAGCAAACATTGTTCAGCAATTGGTTTCCATTTTGAACATATCTGAGATCACTCTCGGTGGAGTTTCCTAAGAATGAATCAGTGTCATGGAAGCCAGTGAGGATGAAATACTGTTAGAGGGGAATAAGAACAACCATCCATAACCTCCAGCTGAAGATACACAAAGTGATTCAATTACCTGGTGTAGACAATGACCCAAAGCTCACAAGATCAGGCAGGACATTTGTGTTTTTGGAATTTCCAAGTAAATTGAGGGTTCACTTACAGTACTTTTTCTTCCTCCTGCACTGTGGATGTTTACTCAGTTTGAACAGTACAGCTGTCTGTGTGTTATTAGTTCAGTTACATTGTGTTTGTTTATAACTGTGACCTAGAGAACAATCTGACCTCATATTATTAGCAATCAATGCAGAATTCTAAGCAATCCCAACAGGTTCACTCACTTTTTCTCCCTGCACTGTTGATGTTTATACTCAATGTACTCAATAAAAGACATGATCAGTAAAAGTTTCTGTGTGATAATTGTTGTAGGTATAGAAATCTAGTCAATTTCAAAGGGTTCACTTACTTGGATGATCTGCCCCCAACTGGGTGATGGTCCCTGCAGGTAATGTGTGGACACAGGACAATACAGTAAAAAACGCATAACCAACATAGCCAAGGGTGAAAACCTAGATAGCAGCGCCGTACAAAATCAGAAGACAACAAAATAAGCAAGGGTCAAACCAGGAGCAAAGGTCAGAGGTTAAGGAAAAAGATCAGGGTCCCAGGAAAGCTGAATACTAGTGAAGTACAAGGACTAATGCCAGACACCAAGGACCAGCATGAGTGAGTTTAAATAGAATGCCAAACATCTCTACCTGCTGATTGGTCAATTATCCCCACTTCCTGATTGACCCAGCGTCCCTATTGGCTGGTCGGCCCAGCTTCACAGAGTGGCACGGTGACAAGCAGCTCTGTGTTGCATAGTAACCATGGGGATGTCAGGACACTCCCCTGCCATCTCTGACCATACAGAGGCAGCGCTGGCGCATAAGGGATATGCAGGTTTGGGGCATCTATGAATATCCTCATGATATGCCATAACTGTCCCTTAGATGTGGGTCCCATCTGTAGCTGTAGCTATATTCTCCCCCCCCCCCCCCTCCCCGGACTGTTGGCGGTCACCAGACGTGGTTGGTAAGATGAAGAGCCAAATCTGGTGAGTTACGCAGGGCTACACAGTGTGGACAACTCCTATTAAAGTCTATGGGAGTTACGCAAATTGTGTAACTCTGGATGTGACTGTTTTTGGCTTCCCTATGAGCAGGGTTTAGGGGGCCGAGGAGCCCTCATTCTGAAGATAGGTGTTGGTCCCAGAGGTGGGACTCTCAGCTAGGGGACATTTATGGCCTATTTGTGGATATACCATCTCAGATGAGTGTATAAACATAATATCATGAATAATATCCATTAATATGTACATATTATTCACATAGGTCCCAGCTCTGCAGGGGCCACCATCTTGTCCTGAAAGCTATGAGCCCATCACAGTTGGTGTAAGGTTCATACATACAATGCCCCATTATTGTAACGTCTTGAGGTTTCCTTGAATCTTTCACATTGTTGACAGATTCCCTTTATCTTCGCCTGTATTGGCTATCCCACCATGGCCTCCCACACATATAACAAATAACACAGCGCTGGAGAAGTCAGCGTCTGGTCATGGACCAACTGGAGCCATTCACCAGGCAAATGAAATCCAAGTCAGAGCTGTATTGAATTCATCATATATGTCCGCTTGATTCCCTTATTTTCATACCTTCCAGTCTGGGCTTCTTGACAAAATCGTATTTACCGCACAAGATACAAATCCCTATTCCCTGCGGCCTATACCGGCAGCTAGACTTACACCACGCCTGCACCGTCTCTACGTCTCATTGGTGTCAGCTCCACATCGAAATGACTTCTCTCCACGCAGAGCCCGAGAATACAATGCCCTGTTCTTCTGGGAAGCTGACTACAAGAAAAACAGGATCCAGGCTCTTTCTCTTTTGTAGATTTTTCATTTGATTCTTGTCTTAGTTTTTTGTTCAAATAATTTGAAAGTACTGGGCAGAGGAAGCACAAATCATTTCACAAGTTAGTATCAGTTTTCTAGTTTTTTTTTTTTTTTAATCCAAATTTATACAAAACCCAAAGCTGTTAGTGGACTAAGTTTACTGAGTATTTTGTATATACAATATGTTGATTTTTTTGTTCTGGGGGACTTAAGCCACCACCTGAGGTGTTTGGTGACCGATGTCTCATTTTGCTCCATTTAGAATGCATGCATTCTTGGCCAAGGGTGTATGTGCAGGGGGGTATGTGTATGTTTAGGGGGGTGGGGGACAAAGGGCTTAGTTAAAAACTGAATTGAAATAAATGGCCTCTACACCTCCAATAACTGTCGGCTGATAGTTATCTCCCCTATGTTCCCCAAACACAGTGGTGTAGCTACCATAGTGGCAGACCACGCAACTGCTTTAGGGCTTGTGGAGTAGCGGGGGGCCCAGACCCTCCTCAGCAATAAACATGGCCTGCCTCCACGATCCCTCAAGCTAGGACCACCTCTGGGACAGTGACAGGAGCACGGTCCTCCAGATGCCCCCCTTCTCCCCAAACAGTAACTAGAGAGGCAGTTGCTGGCACCATCTTCCCCTGCACCTCCTTCCCGCAACACCCCCGGCAGTAACAGGCCATGCTCTGTTCCCATGCTCCCACTACCCGATTCCTCCACCCCCCCTTCCCCAACAGTAACAGGGTCAGTGGTAGCTGGCCCCATCCTTCCCTGCAGTTAATGCCCACAACTGCAACTCCCGCCCCCCCAGACTTTGACAGGCCATGCTCCTCCAAGCCAGGGCTCCACCCTCCCTCCCCCCCCCGCGCGTGCGCACACAAAACAGTGACAGGAATCAGGCACAATGGCCCAAGACGAGTTCTGCTGAGGGGGCCGAGGGAGATAAGTGAGAAGGAAGAGGAGACAGACAGCCCTGCAGTTTGGAGACTGACCACAGAAAACGCTGGATTTACAGGTCAGACTACTCAGCGCTGGTCTGGGAACTTGATGAGATAAGATTGCAAGATGTTCTGCTGTGCTGGCTTCTACCAGTATACTGCAAACTACATGGTTTGGTTTTCTCCTCTCCCTGCTCACTCATCCTCTTGGCCCCTCCCTCCTTCATAGACCATAATGGACACAGAAAACCCATCTTCACTTTGCTTCTGTGCAACTGCTAAGAAGTAAGGGGGGAAGGCTAGAAAACAGCCTTGTCTGTACAGGAGGAAGCTCTTTTGCCTAATAAAACCTATTACAGAGTTTCTTATAATCGCTTGAACTATTGATTTCTGCAAAGTTTTTCGAAGGGACATTTACACTTTTAACATCTACTGCTACACAACTCTCTCAGTTTTTTTGTTTGTCTGCCTATGATTGGTACACCTTGCGCGATTTACAACAGCATTCGCATCAAGGGGTTAACTGAAAATTGCAACCAAAAAAAATAAAAAATTCATACAAAGTTAAAAGGTTTGTAGAATATAGATCCATCAATAACATGTAATGTTGTGACACTTGGGTGCAATGGGCCCCAATCCTCGGAGAGGTTAACGAAAGGCAACAGCATTTCTTGGAGGAATGGCGCACTGCACTGGAGGTCATACTCACACTGGAATGCAAAGCCGAGCAGATTCAATTTCTCTAAATTCATCTAATGCCTACAAGGTAGTTCATGGACTTCCGACCTCGTGTTCGCGAGTATTTGTTTCCCTGTAGAAATTAGAGGATCGTAACATTGACTGCGGAGGAGCAGCGCTGAGGAATCCCAGTAGTCAGCAGAACATCGGATTTCAACTCTCTGCAGATAATTGCCTGGAACGCACGGCAGTCGTAGAATTTCCAGCTCTGAAAATAAAATAAAATCATTAAGCGCGGTCAGCAGCATCTGAAAAATATTACCAACCCCGAGAATAACAGGAGTTCAACCGGGATGGAGAAAAAGAAAAATTACAAAAATGTTCATTTCATCTAAAATTCAGTTTCTATTTATTTTTCATGTCTATAACTCCAATCACAATTAGACTTTATCGTAGAAAAGTTTTATACATATTTTTTTTTCAGTATTTTCCCCATTTTTGTTAGTTCTATGGTAATGAATTGACAAAGTAATCATTCACGAGAGTGCACCCAGTATTTCATTGTCTTCTGTTTATATTAATTTTTTATTATTTTATTGATGCATTAGGTTATTTTGTTTTGTTTTGTTTTTGTTTGCAGACCCATACACAAACTTTTATTTCTTCACCACTGTAAAAAAAAAAAAAAAAAAAAATACAGTGGAGCGAAAAACAAAAAATAAGAACAAACAATCAAACAGTTATTATTTTGTAAAAACTTTTTGGGGTTTCGATTTCTCCGATATTGATATTGTAGTTTTTGTTATGTTTTGCTACTTAAACATACACACCATAAAATTTTCTTTGCATTACCATAGTCTGGCACCCACTTACTGTAGTGCAGGATGAGTGGTGAATAGTGATGAGCGAATACTGTTCGATCGAATAGATATTCGATCGAATAGTAAGGTATTCGATCTATCGAATATTATCGAATAGTTCGCTGAATATTCGATAAATATTCGATAAGCGTTCAAATCCCCCAGCTTCTGGTTTTTCCTCCAAGTGGTCGAGAAGATGTTTTTCAATAATCAAATACTTGTTCCCATAGACTTTCATGGGATCGAATATTCGATCGAATATTTAACTATTTGCTCATCACTAGTGGTGAACATCAGAAGAGACAGGAGAGAGAGCAGGACCTGCACAGAAAGAGAAAAGGGTGAAGGACCTGATCACATGACCCAAAGGTCCTCAACCTTACAGCGTAGAGAGAAGCCGACAGAGAGGAAGAGGGAGAAGCTGAGCTGTAAGTGGTTCTGTGTGTATCAGTGTCTGAGAGTGTCAGTGTCATTCAGTCAGTGTCTGTGTCAATCAGTGTCGGTCAGTCAGTGTGTGTCTGTCAGGAATCAGTGTAGGTCAGTCAGTGTCAGTTAGTCAGTCAGTGTCTGTCAGAGAAAATGAAACAGCGCTCCATAGCATAATACAGACAATGCAAATGGTGAGAACAATATAAAAATGCTCTCACCTGGTCGTGTTGTGCGATCCAAGAGGCACAACCCTCAAATAACAAGAATAACGGACCGCAGCCACTCCTCGGATTCTTCCACAGCGGGATAGATACAGCCAAAAAACACCTCCACTCCACCACGAGGTTGTATAGGGCGCAGGTCCGGTGAAAGCATAAAATGATGTAAAATAATTATTATTTTATTGTGAAAACAATAGTTAAAATTCGACACAACGCATTTCTAAACTTCTCTGGTTTCTTTTTTAAGTGTCATCATCTAGATACAGAATACATACCAAATACTTACAGGATACATAGCATATACCTACAGGATACATACCGTATACCTACAGGATACATAGCATATACTTACAGGATACATAGCATATACCTACAGGATACATACCGTATACCTACAGGATACATAGCATATACCTACAGGATACATACCATGTACCTACAGGATACATACCAAATACCTACAGGATACATACCGTATACCTACAGGATACATAGCATATACCTACAGGATACATACCGTATACCTACAGGATACATAGCATATACTTACAGGATACATAGCATATACCTACAGGATACATAGCATATACTTACAGGATACATAGCATATACCTACAGGATACATACCGTATACCTACAGGATACATAGCATATACTTACAGGATACATAGCATATACCTACAGGATACATAGCATATACCTACAGGATACATACCGTATACCTACAGGATACATAGCATATACCTACAGGATACATACCGTATACCTACAGGATACATAGCATATACTTACAGGATACATAGCATATACCTACAGGATACATAGCATATACTTACAGGATACATAGCATATACCTACAGGATACATACCGTATACCTACAGGATACATAGCATATACTTACAGGATACATAGCATATACCTACAGGATACATAGCATATACCTACAGGATACATACCGTATACCTACAGGATACATAGCATATACTTACAGGATACATAGCATATACCTACAGGATACATAGCATATACCTACAGGATACATAGCATATACTTACAGGATACATAGCATATACCTACAGGATACATACCATATACCTACTGGATACATACCATATACCTACAGGATACATACCGAATACCAACAGGATACATAGCATATACCTACAGGATACATACCGTATACCTACAGGATACATAGCATATACCTACAGCATACATACCATATACCTACAGGATACATAGCATATACCTACAGGATACATAGCATATACTTACAGGATACATAGCATATACCTACAGGATACATACCATATACCTACAGGATACATACCATATACCTACAGGATACATACCATATACCTACAGGAAACATAGCATATACCTACAGGATACATAGAATATACCTACAGCATACATACCATATACCTACAGGATACATACCGTATACCTACAGGATACATAGCATATACTTACAGGATACATAGCATATACCTACAGGATACATAGCATATACCTACAGGATACATACCATATACCTACAGGATACATACCATATACCTACAGGATACATACCGTATACCTACAGGATACATAGCATATACCTACAGGATACATAGCATATACCTACAGGATACATACCATATACCTACAGGATACATAGCATATACCTACAGGATACATAGCATATACCTACAGGATACATACCATATACCTACAGGATACATACCATATACCTACAGGATACATACCGTATACCTACAGGATACATACCGTATACCTACAGGATACATAGCATATACTTACAGGATACATAGCATATACCTACAGGATACATAGCATATACCTACAGGATACATAGCATATACCTACAGGATACATAGCATATACCTACAGGATACATACCAAATACCTACAGGATACATACCATATACCTACAGGATACATACCATATACCTACAGAATACATACCGTATACCTACAGGATACATACCATATACCTACAGGATACATACCATATACCTACAGGATACATAGCATATACCTACAGGATACATACCGAATACCAACAGGATACATAGCATATACCTACAGGATACATAGCATATACCTACAGGATACATATCATATACCTACAGGATACATACTATATACCTACAGGATACATAGCATATACCTACAGGATACATAGCATATTCATACAGGATACATACCTTATACCTACAGGATACATAGCATATACCTACAGGATACATACCATATACCTACAGAATACATACCGTATACCTACAGGATACATACCATATACCTACAGGATACATACCATATACCTACAGAATACATACCGTATACCTACAGGATACATACCGTATACCTACAGGATACATACCATATACCTACAGGATACATACCATATACCTACAGAATACATACCGTATACCTACAGGATACATACCATATACCTACAGGATACATAGCATATTCATACAGGATACATAGAATATACCTACAGGAAACATAGCATATACCTACAGGATACATACCATATATCTACAGGATACATACCATATACCTACAGGATACATAGTATATTCATACAGGATACATAGAATATACCTACAGGATACATAGCATATTCATACAGGATACATACCATATACCTACAGGATACATAGCATATTCATACAGGATACATAGAATATACCTATAGGATACATACCATATACATACAGGATACATACCATATACATACAGGATACATACAGGACACATGCCATATACATACAGGATACATCGCATATACAGTACATACAGGACACATGCCATATACATACAGGACACATGCCATATACATACAGGATACATCGCATATACAGTACAGATAGGACACATGCCATATACATACAGGATACATGCCATATACATACAGGACACATGCCATATACATACAGGACACATGCCATATACATACAGGAGACTGGCAGGTTAACACATCTGGTTCAGAAGAACAGAAAGAAGAATTGAATAAAAAGCAGCATTACCTTTCCAGACGTCCCGTTGATATATGTTCTGCTCTTCTCCATATAAGAAATGTAAAGATTTCTTCCAGGTCTATTATCCAACACAACAAAGTGTAGCTGCGCTCTCCCTCCGGATGGGCCCTTTAATAAACATGATTTAAAATGTGAAATTTAACATGTCTCCGGTTATTGTAGCGGCAAGATCTCAGCGACACTTGTATAATGTGCTCAATGTAGATCTGATGTATTAATTCTGCTCATAATTGTGATTTACTTACTTTTATTTTCTAATACTAACATATTAGACTAGAGACTTCAGCCTTTCATTTATCAAAGATTTTGTAACCTAACTTATAGATATAGCAGAGCCGGAGTGGTTACTTAACCCTTTTCTATGCTTTATTACATTTGTATAAAGTCTCTGTTTGGTGTCACCTAAAGTGACTGAAGTCATTGGAGTAGTGACAGATGACATCCTCGGCTCTGCCGAATCCAGAAAAACATTCTTCGCATATAGGTGGAGTCACATAATACGATCAGTAGCTAATATCCAGCGTGCGACACGGACAGCAGCTAGACGGGCTGGGAGGACTCTCTAAGGTCCTGGTAGATATTACAGGTAGCTGGAGCCATGCATCTCTCAGCTGCTGGAGGATCCATAGAGCCTACACAATGATTAAGGTGGTCCATGATGGGTTTGTGTCTAGGGAAGTAGGCTGCCAGGGTAGTACTTAAGGCCCTATTACACGGAACGATTATCGTCCATATTCTGCTGATAAACATCCCGTGTAATAGAAGGCAACGATCAATGGACATGAACGATGTTGGCTGATCTTTGCTGTCGTTTGTCGTTCAACATGTTGAAAGACAAACGACTGTGACAGCAGCGTTCTGTTGCCGTCACTCTGTGGAATAGGAGCAGCGGCAGGAGACTGCCGCTATCCTCTATGGGTGCCCAGACGATCTAGCGATCATACGGGCAGTGCCCTTTGCAGCTCCCCTGCACTTACCCGCTTGCTGCCGGTTCGTGTAATAGCTGACAACTAGAGATGAGCGAACCGGGTTCGGGTTCGAGTCAATCCAAACCCGAACATTCGGTATTTGATTAGCTGGGGCTGCTGAACTTGGATAAAGCTCTAAGGTTGTCTGGAAAACATGGATACAGCCAATGACTATATCCATGATTTCCACATAGCCTTAGGGCTTTATCCAACTTCAGCAGCCACCGCTAATCAAATGCCGAAAGCCCGGGTTCGGATCGACTCGATCATGCATTAGTCATGCATTCAGAAATTTGTAGTAATGTGATCTATCATATTGTTATGCTGGAAGATCCCATCCACCCAAGGAAATCAGCATGAATGGGTGTATGTGATCTGCAGCAATAGATTTACTTAAAATTGTCGTGAACATGGATGAGTGGCCCAGAGAACATCTCCCGACCACAACACTGCCCCCTCAGCTTGTGTTTTCCAGCTGGGGTTTGTTTTCCGATATTTCTCCCCTGAGAAGACAGCCCTTTACCAATCAGAAGACAAGACAACCCTTTACTAATAATCAGAAAAGACAACCCTTTACCAACCACGAGAGAAGACATCTCCTTACCAATCATCGGAGAAGACAACCCTTTGTCAATCACCGGGGAAGACAACCTTTTACCAATCACCAGGGAAGACAACCCTTTACCAATCAGAAAACAAGAAAACCCTGTACTACTTATCGGAAAAGACAGCCCTTTACCAATCATTGGAGAAGACAGCCCTTTCCCAATCATTGGAGAAGACAACCCTTTACCAATCAGCAGAGAAGACAACCCTTTCCCAATCATTGGAGAAGACAACCCTTTACCAATCATTGCAGAAGACAACCCTTTACCAATCAGCAGAGAAGACAACCCTTTCCCAATCATTGCAGAAGACAACCCTTTCCCAATCATTGCAGAAGACAACCCTTTACCAATTAGCACAGAAGACAGCCCTTTACCAATTAGCACAGAAGACAACCATTTACTCATAAATGGAGGTCCAATTTCTGCCAATTCACAGAGAAGCAGTGACCATGTATTTTTTGGAGCACCATATGCAGCAGGCATCACTCATCTGTTTTCTTAGACACGTCTGGTCACCCCTGGTTCATCTTGGTGGTGAGCTGTGCCACTATAGTGGGTCAGTCCACCCTTGTGCACCTTCGTAACCAACGTTCATCTGAAACATCAATGGCACATGGTGCCATGTTGCCCTGTGTAATATAATATATTACAAGCAAACATTTTACACACATCTCAGTGTCGTACATACCACCACTTTTCACCTTGCAGCCAATATTCATGCCATATTGCACCTCTTATAAATCTCCCCTTTACCCGTGACAGCAGCGAGGGATATATGTGCAGACAGCCTATCCCACCTATTCATGAGCTGCTGATATCAAAAGTAAGAAGTAGTCATAATAAGGTGACTTCACTGTGTACGTCTCCATTGAGCGTTAAACAAATTGAAGAGCTTTCCAGGTCTATATAATTGATGGTTTATTCACAGATCCAACTATCCTGACTATCCAACTATCCTGATCGAAAGGGTACCAATTAGAGATGAGCGAACCTTGAGCATGCTCGAGTCCATCCGAACTCGAACATTCGGCATTTGATTAGCGGTGGCTGCTGAAGTTGGATAAAGCCCTAAGGCTATGTGGAAATCATGGATATAGTCATTGGCTGTATCCATGTTTTCCAGACAACCTTAGAGCTTTATCCAAGTTCAGCAGCCCCCGCTAATCAAATGCCGAAGGATTGGGTTCGGATGGACTCGAGCATGCTCCAGGTTCGCTCATCTCTAGTGCCGAATCTCCATGAAAAGGATAAAAAGGCAAATATCTGTTTAGTGCTGGAATGGTTCCTACAACTAATATCACTATGGGAGTGGTTGGCATACATTGGTGCCTCCCATTTTCATTGCGTTCAAAGATCAAAAGATAGACCTACTAGATGGATTCTTATTAGAGATGAGTGAACCTCGAACACGCTCCAGTTTTCCAGGACTCCCTAGGGCTGCATCCAACTTTTTTAGGCATCGGTATTCAAATGGTGCGCACTCGTGTTTAGACAAAGGAGTGGCAATATATACAAGTGGCCCAGATGCGTTCAGGTTTGTACAACCAATGTCACTATGGGAATGGTTAGTATACAGAACAACTACATTGGTCATAACAAGTTCTTATCCCTCGCCAAGATGTCTTCTTATGTCTCTAACACTTCTACAGGCTTGAGGGTTTGGACACTTCAGTCTGGATCGAGAATAGCTTGGCCTATCCTCCTTCTTGCACGTTATTCCTGAATCATATTCCTTCAAGTCCTTCATCCTCATAGAAGACTAAAACTCTCGCATTTCCTAAATGTTCCTGCCAAGGTATATACATATTAAAAAAAAAAAAAAGTTACGAGACTTGGGATTCCTAAAGAGAATTTAAATTTAGTTCGGAAAGAAAATCTCTACAGTACTCTAAATTGTTGAAGGACGACCGTATTGGAAGCCATTAGCCTATCATCTGCAATATCCATTAACCTTCCACTCTGTAAATCTACCAACTCTATGACTCCACGCTTTGTTTGTTGGATGAAACGGGAACAATTTAAAAGTTAAATTTAGATCCTGGTTTTGTTGGACGTTCTGAAGTTTTGACATACAATGGCACATGGTCTTTTTACAGATCTCCGGCCAACCCACTTCAATGCTCGCTGCCGTTCCATTTCCGTCGAATGTATTTAATGAACTGTTCTGTATTAGCTGGGCTGCCCTTAAACTTGGAACCACCTGAGAACCTGTCTTACCCGGTTAGGGCTAAATATCCAGAAATCTAAATTAGCCGTGTGATTTGCTGTGGGACATAGTAATTTGTAGCAGAATTGTCAGGGAGCCATTCTCATCTTTTACCCAATAAAAGACAACAGTCATGTCCAATGAACTGAGAAGGCTAAGGAAATGTCCGCGAAGACAAGCGATGGAGAAGTGAGTCATTGCTTTGAAGGGATATTTCATCTGTAATCATAGATAATTTATGGGAGTAGACCATCAGAAGGTGAACGCCTAAATCCGCTGTTTAAAATGAATGAAAAAAAATGGAATTTTCTGTTTTTTAAAGGGCTTATCCAAAATTTAAAGGGGTATTCCTTATAGATTGTAAGCCCTCGCGGGCAGGGTCCTCTTCCTCTATGTACCAGTCTGCTATTTGCCTTCATGTAATGTGTTTTGATCTCATAATGTTCCTGTTTGTTACCCCTATCTATTGTATATCGCTCTGGAATTAAGGGTGCTTTATAAACAATAATAATAATAATAATAATAATAATAATAATAATAATAATAATTCCAGTAGTAGAAGATTGTATTTAAATTATTACCCCACAATATATAACTTACTAACAGTGTTATCATTTATAGTACTGGCTTTATGTGATTCACCCCTGACAGGAAGTTGTGTAGTCCCTTCATGGTGTGGTATTGTCTCAGCAGTTCTCTGGCTCCTCCCTCTCTCTGGGGACAAAACATATTTTGCTTTCTCAGGAGGTGCAGCTGGATCTTGTCTTGGGTTGAGTGTTGAGCAGAGTTGCTGAACTGTTTGGGTTTGGCAATGTTCTTTGAACCTGAACACTTGGCATTTGGCTCCCGGCATCTGGAGAAGTTATATGCCACCCTAGGGAGTCCTGGAAAACATGGATACAGCAATAGCCTGCATCCATGTTTTCCTGGCAGCCCTAGAACCCGCAAGTCAATGGCTGAGCGTTCAGGTTCAGAGAACATTGCTGAACCCGAACAGTTTAGCATTTCTGCTCAACACCACTGCTTTATACTGAACAATGCCACAGGCTGGGAAGCAGGCAGGCAATGAGCACACTGATCATGCGAGACAATGCCGGCTGGTCATTAGATGGCAGACCTGGACTTATATCTGCAAAAACAACAGGAAGACACTAGGATCCACAAAAAAAAAAAACACAAAATATTTAATCAATGAAAAAACATCAAAGCTCTTATTCAGCAGTGCTAGCTATATCTACCTGTGCCAGGATCAAGGCTTGAGCAGCCCTGCAGTTCTCGACACAGCCATTGGTGGCAGCAGGGGGGCTTTGGTGCTCCTTACTGCTGCCCCTCAACGTATGAAGCATCTCATAGTATAGGGAGATCCATGGATTGTAACGTGTACTGATCACACAATGTGGCCGCAGTTACAAGGCTTCCAGACTAAATTGGTGATAATGTGGGAAGTATGGAAGAATTAATCTCATTCCCAGAAAAGAAAACCTTGCTGCACAGGTAGCCGCTATATGAAGTTTTTGTTTCCCCTCCGTCCAGACCCCAATCACGAAAATAAAGAGGAAATTGAATGATACAAGAAGTCTTCATAAATCACAAGATGTCAGAATCCCACCAGAAAAGGAACAGGCTCAAACTGTGTGAGGAGAAATGTGTGTTTTCCTGCTGCTGCTGCTGCCTCCTTCTGCTCCATGAGACATCTTGGCCCAGAGACAAATTTCCCTGCAGCCAGAGAGGAAAATCAAAAACAGAGGAACCTCTAAACCAGAGCAACATGTAAAACACACCATCCCTTCAGGCCCAGAGCGAGGTGAAAGGTCACGGATGGCAGGCTCCCGTAACACAGATCCTAACAGAGTTACAGTGTCAGAGACCCATAGGCAATGGCCGCTCTCCATAGAAGACAATGCAGTTAGAATATGCTGGATGCAGCCAGGTGAACCAGATCCATTCACCACAGGGTGAGTATCGCACTTCGCTCACCCACTGTTCACACTATGCTGGTCTACACAGACCTGCATCATCCCTGTCAGCTAATCACATAGACCTGATAGCTCTCTGAGCTACACAGAACCTGATTATGTATATGTGTATATAGTATCAGCTTCACTGCCCCAGACCACCAGGGATGTTATGTTTAAAGGGGTATTCCGCTCAAACATAACTATTGATATGTAGCTGCCCATGGTGAGACTAACAATTCCTTCCATACTTGTTATTATCTATTCAGTCTCCTTCCCCTAGTTCTCAGCTGCTGCTTTCTGCTGAAGACACAAAAATCTGTGCGTGAGCTTTGCTCTCTGTCTCCCCCTCCTCCCCCTCCCTTCTGAGACGGCTTATGTAAACAAGTCCCTGGCAGGCTTTATGTGCAACATTGTAGCTTCTATGTAATGCTGGAAGGATTAATCACAGTGAACTCATTAGCAACTTGACCTCAGAGTATCCCTCCCGGCATTACAAAGAAGCTACAATGTTGCACATAAAGCCTGCCAGAGACTTGTTTACATAAGCCGTCTCAGAAGGGAGAGAGAGAAGGGGGAGACAAAGAGAAAAGCTCACACACAGATTTCCTTGTCTTCAGCAGAAAGCATCAGCTTAGAACTGGGGTAAGGGGACTAAATAGATAATAAGAATTATGGATTGAATTGTTGGTCTCAACATGGGGAGGAGCATATCAGACGTTATATTTGAGTGGAAAACTACCCTTGCTGCCCCAGACTGACAGGGATATTGTTTTTGACTATGCTCTAACCATCCAGAAATGTATGTTATTAGCCATTTCACTTCCCTATCCTTAAGTAATATTATCACCTTTACTGCCCACAGACCACCAGGAATGTTAGGATTAATATCTCCACTGTTCTAGACAACCAGGGATACTATTATTAACCCCTTTACTGTGCTCGGCCACTATGGTTAATGTTATCATTGACTTCTTAAAATGTTCTAGACAGCCAGGAATGTTCAAAACTCTAGGCCACCAGGGCTGTTATATTTATTCCTGTCATTGTCTTAGATGACCAGGGATGTTATTATTAACCCTTTCACTACCTTAGACCATCAGGTATGCTATTATTAATCATTTTACTGTCCTGGACCACCAGGGATGTGCTCTAGACCAACTGGGATTTTTTTTTCATTACTCTTTTCACTGTTATTATTAATTCTATCATTGTCTTAGTGCATCCAGTTTATTATTAATCCCTGAAATGCTCTAGACTAGCTGAGAGAATACCCTTAAGCTCTGTTCATGCTTCAGAATTGACAGATTCCCTTTAATCCTTTCACTGCCCTAGACCACCAGGGTCGTTAATATTAATGTTTTTAGTGCCCTATACCCCCCAGGATATAATATTTCATCTATTTACAGCCCTATTGACTTCTTACCTACCCCAGCCCACCAGAGATGTTAACTTTAACATCCCTAGCCCAGCAGGGATGTTACCATTAACCATTTCGCTGCCATACACTATCGGAAATATCACCCATCTCTGCAGATGATGCCAATAAGAGACAATAACAGTAAAGAGAAGACATTAGCTATTGTAAATATGGGGAAAAGGGCTCCAGCTGGGTTTGCACATGGTCCTCCAGTAATCTATATCCACCCTTTAAGTGATAATCATGGATAGTTTATAGGAAGGGGTTAATGGGTAACTATCTAGGAATCTCCACCAACCCTTCTCTAAGTAGCACAGGTTTACTTTCAGATCCACTTTTAGCCATTTCTAAGGTCAACATTTCACCACATTGTACATGTAGTTGCTCCTATTCTCCGAGCCGGGGACTTTGGCAACCAACCACTAAGCACCCGACCTGTTAACACGGACAACCATCTATCTGAGAGCTCTGATATTTCTAAAACCCATTCTGCCTTCTACACATCTCCCAGATCCTCATCCCCTTATGGAGTCAATACACCGTCCTCTTTATTTGTATCCTCTATATACTATGTGCACACAATAAGTCTACCACTAGATGGCAGTAGTCTATGAGCTTTAAAACAGGTCTTGCAGTTTTTGGATTTTTCCAAAAACATTTGAGATTTTCTATAAATGGAAACGAAATATACAGATAATAACGTCCACGGCCGGGCACGATGCCACGTCAGTGCGTAATGATCTTATTCTTTCTAATTTATTCCTATTGTATGGTGCGGCACACACACACAAAATGTCTCACCCCATTGAATAGTGAATTATTATCCGGGTGTATAGAATGAAGCCGTCCGAAACGCAGCCCGTTTGCAGTGAACAAACCTCACTACTGTTTCATAATCGACCATCTAAAGCTAAGTCCCGTCATACGTATGCACACAATCCTGGCTCCGCCATCATTAACCCCTTCCTGACCCTCCGGATTTTCTTCTTACCTTTCTTCTTACCCTCTAAGAACTGACATATGGAGGCTTATTCTTTGTGGGACAGGTTAAACGTTTTACTGGTACACTGGTTCATCCTACATCATGGAGCCATAGTATAATTATTTGTAGGGCATGTATGACTGCTTCAATACAAAATCTGACTATTTTTTTATACTTGTCATGTTCTAACCTATAGCTTCTTTTGAACTCATGAGATGGAGACACAGGACTGGTAGGGGATGGAGTCACAGGACTGGTAGGGGATGGAGTCACTGGACTGGTAGGGGATGGAGTCACAGGACTGGTAGGGGATGGAGTCACAGGACTGGTAGGATATGGAGTCACAGGACTGGTAGGATATGGAGTCACAGGACTGGTAGGATATGGAGTCACAGGACTGGTAGGATATGGAGTAACAGGACTGGTAGGATATGGAGTCACAGGACTGGTAGGAGATGGAGTCACAGGACTGGTGGGAGATGGAGTCACAGGACTGGTAGGAGATGGAGTCACAGGACTGGTAGGGGATGGAGTCACTGGACTGGTAGGGGATGGAGTCACAGGACTGGTAGGGGATGGAGTCACAGGACTGGTAGGATATGGAGTCACAGGACTGGTAGGATATGGAGTCACAGGACTGGTAGGATATGGAGTCACAGGACTGGTAGGATATGGAGTCACAAGACTGGTAGGATATGGAGTCACAGGACTGGTAGGAGATGGAGTCACAGGACTGGTGGGAGATGGAGTCACAGGACTGGTAGGAGATGGAGTCACAGGACTGGTAGGAGATGGAGTCACAGGACTGGTAGAGGATGGAGTCACAGGACTGGTAGGAGATGGAGTCAAAGGACTGGTAGAAGATGGAGTCACAGAACTGGTAGGAGATGGAGTCACAGGATTGGTAAGAGATGGAGTCACAGAATTGGTAAGAGATGGAGTCACAGGCAGTGGCGTAGCTACCATAGAGGCAGGGTAGGCAGTTGCTATGGGGCCCGGGCAGAAGGGGGGCCCAGGGGAGAAGGTAAGAGTGTGTGTCCTTCTGCTTAACCCCTTATGTACTGCAGTGTGTGAGTGACTCAATGTTTACTTACATGCTGCAACACAAAAAAAGGGTTACCAAGCAGAAGACAGAGATTTCTGCTACACTGCACTGATAACCCCTGACCTTGGTTCTCCAGCTGCTGCAATCAAGTAGGAAGGAAAATGTGCAGAACTCCTTGCAGAGTTCAGGGGTTATCAGTGCACCAGCAGTAAGGCAGATAGGAGTAAAGGAGTTATTGTCAGGTGTAGAGACATGCACATTTTTACCTGATCCATCTCTGGAGCAGACAACATACAATGTGAGAACAATGCAGAGTCCAGATGTTTTCTGCACCTGTAGGGATGGACCTTCAAGCTTTTTTAAGTTAATTGGAAACGATACTTATTTAAAAGGGAAGTTTTCTCTAAACTGCTGTAAAATAAATCAGTTGCCCTGTGCAACCAATCAGATTTCAGCTTTTATCTTTATAAGGTCCTTTTGAGAATGAGAGCAGTAATCTGATTGGTTGCTATGGGCAACAGCTTTACTGCTCCTTCCTGTCCAGGATTATCCAGTAAAGTGCACGACCTGCTGCTGCCAGATAAATACATGGAAAAAAACATTATAAACATTGCGTCATGGAGATAGTGCAAGACACTGGTATAATACCAGCCATGACTGTGCCAATATCCTGAGTTACCAGCATCTGAGATCACTATGATTATAATATAATATAATCATTCACCCTGCGGTCACTCCATATTACACTCCTGTGACACTGGATTAATAGTGCAACAAAAAATTGTCCTTCTTCATTTTCTTCTTCTTCTTTTTCTTCTTTCTTCTTTCTTCTTCTTCTTCTTTCTTTCTTCTTCCCGAACCGCTTTGCGCACAGACTCCGTTCAAATTGCGTTTCGAAGCCCTCGGCAGTGTGTGGTGTGCTATCTATTTTTCGTTTCGATCGGATTTGTCGTTTTTATGAAATTTACGTTTAAAGACCCCTAATTTCCCATAGAAAATAATGGCCCATTGGAAATAATAGCCACACTGTAAACGCTAACAGCCAATCACAGCACATATCCAAATAGCTGAAATATAGCAGCCAATAGGAACTCTAAGGTCTCGTCAGGCAATGTATCACAACATCCACAGTCACATGACCACTATTGGCCAATAGAAGATGTAATATATGGAAGGTCCTTAACGATTTTGTCTCACTGACATGAGTAAGATTGTCATGGTAACCGAGCAATGATCTTTACCATTATAAGTACCCAGATCCCTCTTAAAGGGACCCAGGTCGCCCTTAAAGGAACGCAAGTCGCTCTTAAAGGGACCCAAGTCGCTCTTAAAGGGACGGAAGCCATGTCACTCTTAAAGGGACCCGTCTTTCTTAAAGGGACCCAAGTCGCTCTTAAAGGGACGAGACCCAAGTCGCTCTTAAAGGGTCCCATGTAACTCTTAAAGGGATCCAAGTCGCTCTTAAAGGGACGGGACCCAAGTTGCTCTTAAACAGACGGGACGCATGTTGCTCTAAAAGGAACCCAAGTCGCTCTTAAAGGGACGGGAGTCATGTCGCTCTTAAAAGGACCCAAGTCGTTCTTAAAGGGATCCAAGTCGCTCTTAAAGGGACGAGACCCAAGTCGCTCTTAAAGGGACGGGACGCAAGTCGCTCTTAAAGGGTCCCATGTAGCTCTTAAAGGGATCCAAGTTGCTCTTAAAGGGACGGGACCCAAGTTGCTCTTAAACGGACGGGACGCATGTTGCTCTTAAAGGGACCCAAGTCACTCCAAAAGGTATGGGACCCATGTCGCTTTTAAAGAGACCCATGTCGCTAGAGCGACCTGGGTCCCTTTAAGAGCGAAATGGGTCCCTTTAAGAGCGACCTGGGTCCCTTTAAGAGCGACCTGGGTCCCTTTAAGAGCGACCTGGGTCCCTTTAACTCCTTAAGGACGGGGCCCATTTTCCTTTTTGCGTTTTCGGTTTTTCCTCCTTGTGTTTAAAAGGCCATAGTACTTGCATTTTTCCACCTAGAGACCCACATGAGCCCTTATTTTTTGCGTCACTAATTGTACTTTGCAACGACAGGCTGAATTTTTGCATTTGGTACACTACGAAACCAGAAAAAAATTCAAAGTGTGGTGAAATTGAAAAAAAAAAATGCATTTCTTTTATTTGGGGGAACTGTGTTTTTACTTTACAACTGACTTGTTATATATGTTCCTCATGTCATTACGATTAAAACGATATATAACATGTATAACTTATATTGTATCTGATGGCTTATAAAAAATTCAAACCATTGTTAACAAATATACGTTCCTTAAAATCGCTCCATTCCCAGGCTTATAGCGCTTTTATCCTTTGGTCTATGGGGCTGTGTCAGGTGTAATTTTTTGCGCCATGATGTGTTCTTTCTATCGGTACCTTGATTGCGCATATACGACTTTTTGATCGCTTTTTATTTTCTGGATTTGATGCGACCAAAAATGCGCAATTTTGCACTTTGGGATTTTTTTTGCGTTGACACCGTTTACCGTGCGAGATCAGGAATGTGATTAATTAATAGTTCGGGTGATTACGCATGCGGCGATACCAAACATGTTTATTTATTTATTTATTTGTTTACTTTTATTTAAAACCTGGGAAAAGGGGGGTGATTCAGACTTTTATTAGGGGAGGGGGCTTTTTACTATAAACAACACTTTTTTTTTTTTTTTACACATATACTAGAAGCCCCCCTGGGGGACTTCTAGTATATACACTTGGATCTCTCATTGAGATCTCTGCAGCATAGATATGCTGCAGAGATCCATGAGATCGGCACTCGTTTACTTCCGGCTGCAGCCGAAAGTAAACAAGTGCCGAGTCGGGGACGGCGCCATCTTGGACGAGTCCCCGGCCGGCATCAGTAACGGAGATCGCTCCTCCGGGACAACGTCCTGGAGGAGCGATCTCCCCCACTAGACACCAGGGAATGGTTGCCTCCGGTAATCGGAGGCAGCTGTCAACTTTGACAGCTGCCTCCGATTAGCTAATTAGCGAGCACGGCGATCAGACCGTGCCCGCTAATAGCGGCGGTCCCGGGCTACACGCGGCACCCCGGACCGCGGTGCTTCAAAGCGGGGTCGGCGCGCGGCCCCGCTTTGAAGTGCTAATGAGGACATATGACGTACTGTATGGGTACGTCATATGTCCTTAAGAGGTTAAGAGCGACCTGGGTCCCTTTAAGAGCGACCTGGGTCCCATTAAGAGCGAAATGGGTCCCTTTAAGAGCAAAATGGGTCCCTACAAGAGCGACCTGGGTCCCTTTAAGAGCGACCTGGTTCCCTTTAAGAGCGACCTGGGTCCTTTTAAGAGCGAAATATGTCCCTTTAAAAGCGACCTGGGTCCTTTTAAGAGCGAAATATGTCCCTTCAAGAGCGAAATATGTTCCTTTTAGAGCGACCTGGGTCCCTTTAAGAGCGACCTGGGTCCCTTTAAGAGCGACCTGAGTCCTTTTAAGAGCAAAATATGTCCCTTTAAGAGCGACCTGGGTCCCTTTAAGAGCGAGCTGGGTACTTTTAAGAGCGAAATATGTCCTTTCAAGAGCAAAATATGTCCCTTTAAGAGCAACCTGGGTCCCTTTAAGAGCGACCTGGGTCCCTTTTAGAGCGACCTGGGTCCCTTTAAAAGCGACCTGGGTCCCTTTAAGAGTGACCTGGGTCCCTTTTAACCTTTAAGAGCAAAATATGTCCCTTTAAGAGCAAAATGGGTCCCCTTAAAAGGGATCTGGGTATCTTTAAGAGTGACCTGGGTCCCTTTAAGAGCGAAATATGTCCCTTTAAGAGCAAAATGGGTCCCTTTAAGAGCGACCTGGGTCCCTTTAAGAGTGAAAAATGTCCCTTTGAAGAGCAAAATGGGTCCCTTTAAGAGTAAAATATGTCCCTTTATGAACGACCTGGGTCTCTTTAAGAGCGACCTGGGTCCCTTTAAGAGCGAAGGGACCCAGGTCGCTCTTAAAGCGACCCAGGTCGCTCCTAAAGGGATGGGAGCCAAGTTGCTCTTAAAGGGATGCGACCCAAGTCGCTCTTAAAGAGACGGCACTCAGGATTAAAGTTTCTCTTAAAAGGAAGTCAGTGGTAAAGGGGCACTCTTTTCAAGCACTATGTATTTCCCTGGAAATGCAAATCTAGTTCATCATGTCATTCATATTCAAATAGGTTATCCATGGTTTGAAAGACATTGCTGCTTTCGGTTCCATATAAGTGAATGCAGATGAGAACCTTCTAGGTCATCAAATGCAATTTGGGACGAAAGTTGGTATGGGCAACAAAGAACGCCATAAATCTTCCCACCATATTGTTCAGGTGTCCAGATAAGTGCAACATATTAAAAAACATTATAAATTGTCATTATTTGATTACGCTGAGCTCTTGGGGAATTAGTGGCCGGGGTCATACCTGGAAGTCTTGGTCATGCTCTTCCAACCAGTGTTGGGCATGTCTAGACATGTGACATGTCGCATTGTCTTACTGGAAGATCTCATCCACCCCAGAGAAGACAATCAGCATGTATGGGTGTATGTGATCTGCAGTGATGAATTTAATACTGCATGGGCTGAGACATGGATGAGTGGCCCAGAGAACTTCCCCTCGACCATAACACTGCCCCCACCAGCTTGTGTTCTTCCAGTAATGGCTGTAGGGTATATGTTTTCCGATGTTTTTCACCTGGCACACCAATGTCTATTTGTTCCGTAAAGCAGAAAACATGACTCATCGGAGAAGACAGCCCTTTACCAATCAACTAAGGAGACAACACTTTACCTATCAGCAAAGGAGACAACCCTTTACCAATCAGCGGATGAGACAACACTTTACCCATTGTCAGAGAAGACAGCCCTTTACCAATCAGCGGAGGAGACAACCCTTTACTGATTACCAGAGAAGACAACCCTTTACCAATCAGCGGATGAGACAACACTTTACCCATTGTCAGAGAAGACAGCCCTTTACCAATCAGCGGAGGAGACAACCCTTTACTGATTACCAGAGAAGACAACCCTTTACCAATCAGTGTTGAAGACAACCCCTTAACGACCAGTGGAGAAGACAACCCTTTACCAATCAATGGAGAAGGCAACCCTTTACCAATCAGCTGAGGAGACAACTTTTTACCAATCAGTAGAGGGACAACCCTTAACCGATTAATATAGAAGACAACACTTTACCAATCAGCGTAGGAGACAACCTTTTACCAATCAGTGTTAAAGACAACCTCTTAGTGACCAGCGGAAAAAACAACCCTTTACCAATCAACAGAGAAGACAACCCTTTACCAATCAGTGGAGAAGACAACCCCTTACTGATCAGTAGAGAAGACAACCCTTTACCAATCAGTAGAGGGACAACCCTTTACCGATTAACAGAGGAGACAATCTTTTACCAATCAGCGGAGGAGAGAACATATTACCAATCAGTGTTGAAGACGACATCTTACCGACCAGCGGAGATAACAACCCTTTACCAATCAACGGAGAAGACAACCCTTTACTAATCAGTGGAGAAGACAACCCCTTACCGACCAGCGGAGGAGACAACTCTTTACCAACAAGCAGAGAAGACAACCCTTTACCAATACAGCCTATAACACCCCTTATATTCCCACCAAGCTGCTCACCACAACACCTGACTCTTTTATAAGCTATACACTGCAAGATCAATAGAAAAAAGTGGTCAAAATAATGTGACACCATTGCATATATCCTATACTATTTAATTCATGGGTGCTATTCACCTCACTTCTCCATATGTAAAGATCCTGGCCGCGATTGCTATCTACCACAGCAAAGAACCAAGAAAGGCAGCAGTTTGATTGCTATTTCAGTACTGTGAGAAGAAATGGGTGAAGTCATTGTCTCTGGGTTATTATACCTCTTCTTTTCCACTGGGGATGGTGAATGAATGGATGAAGAAGTGTTGGATCCTCCACTCAATACATACCACACATTGTTTAACGGCTGCAGCCGCTCTGCTAAATAGTGATCCTGAGAAGAACTGTCCAGGTAATTCGTAAAGCAGGAATTTTAATTGACTAAATATTTTCGCAGGTCACAAGATCACAGAGGTCATACTCAAGGTCATTGCTAATCTGTGTTTTAGGCAATAGAGTGGGGGTCCCTATTGATATGAGTTGAGGAAGCGCCCAGGGGCAAGGGTATACGAGCAGGTAATCATGTGGAGTGGAGGGGGCCCATGCCGAGGAAACTAGGAGATATGATGGAGGGTAAAGTCCCCCCACTGCTCCCAGATGGACAGCTCACTAATTGGAATGCTTGGTCTCAATTAGGAGGAACGGGATAGGATCAAAGTAGCTGCCAGGATGAATTGTGTCTGAGATATGTATCAGAGAGTATAGCAGGTGACGGGGCTCCGGGCAAAATGCTCTGATTTGTGCAAAATTGTGGTAAAAAAGCAGCGATTGTTTGCAAATCATGGCAGAACTGTATGCAGGGACAATACACCACTAAAAGTATAATTTTTTTTGGGTTGCAATGGGCCCCCCCGGAGCTCAGGGCCTGGGCTACCGCCTGTAGAGGGCCTATTATAATCCGCTACTGCCCAACATATTCACTTCGAATTGTTGACCATGACATACAAGGCCGTCCACAACCTGTCCCCTCCGAACGTCTCCAACCTGATATCCCGCTACCATCCCTCATAAACCTTTGATCCTCCAGATCCTTCGATCCTTTTGCGCTCCCCCCTTGTTCGTACCTCACACAACCGCCAAAAAATTCGAGTAAATGTGGGCAATTGCCAGAACATAGCGTCTAGCTGACTCGTAGGAGGCTCGCGCGTCTCCTATCTCAGCGTCTCTCCACACTGAGAGAGAGTAGGCGCGCGAGCCTCCCATAGACTGTCATCATGACAGGGAGGCTGGCAGGATTCCGCGGGGGAGAATTCCACTGTGTGAACAGAGCCTAAGGCAATTGCAAATTGAGGGCACAAGTGCCTGATCCTTCTTGCTCCCAACATCTGCCACCAAGGTACAGTTGGGAAGCCCCCAAAGTGTAAGAGGGTCAGCTGGTCAGTGGGTTTGGCCCAATGTTAAAGACACATCCCAGGGTTTGTTTATTTTTCCCATATAATTCCCACTCGCCACCTCTATCCCTAAAGCACAATCTGTTTTATTTCAGCTCTGCGACATCCATACATATCTCTATGGTACCAGGATATAGAATACTTACGCACGTCCCTTGAGGATGTGTTCACTTATTGTGCAATTGTGCAAATATTAGCATTAGAATAGAAAGGACAGATTTATCTGACAGATTATTGAAGCCAAAGCCAGGAATGGATTTGAAAAGAGGAGAAATCTCAGTCTTTCCTTTATGACCTGTTCTCTGTTTATAGTTTGTTCCTGGCTTTGGCTTCTATGATCCCTCAGTTATCTGTCAGATAGATCTGTCTGTGTAAACCACACCCATTGTCCTTCACAGTTATGTGCCTTGGTTAGGGCAAAAAAATGATGTTTTAATCTGCAGCAGCTGAGTCAATGAGGTGTGGCATGCGCCCTGTTTAGGCAAGCAATAAAAAGGAGAAATCCTGCCCAGGACGTTCCTAATGACGAGGAGGGCAGGGAGGAAGAAAGGAGAGGCGTCGCAGGAGAGATTTATCTGACAGATTTTTAAAGCCAAAGCCAGGAATGGATTCAAAAAGAGGATAGATCTCAGATCTCTGTTTATAGTCCATTCCTGGCTTTGGCTTCACAGATCTGTCAGGCAAATCTCTTTGTGTAAACGCACCATAAGGCACAAACACTCTAGGCCATGCCTCATTGACTCAGCTGCTGCAGATTAAAAGATGATTTTTTTACCCTAACCAAGGCACCGGGCACATTTTAAATGACACGAACGGGAAGGACTTACTCTCATGATACTGATGTTACCAGCTCATCTTACTCTCATGAAATAGATGGTACCGGCTCATCTTACTCTCATGAAATGGATGGTACCAGCTCATCTTACTCTCATCAAATGGATGGTACCAGCTCATCTTACTCTCATGAAACTGATGGTACCTGCTCATCTTACTCTTATCAAATGGATGTTACCAGCTCATCTTACTCTCATGAAATAGATGGTACCGGCTCATCTTACTCTCATGAAATGGATGGTACCAGCTCATCTTACTCTCATCAAATGGATGGTACCAGCTCATCTTACTCTCATGAAACTGATGGTACCTGCTCATCTTACTCTTATCAAATGTATGTTACCAGCTCATCTTACTCTTATCAAATGGATGTTACCAGCTTATCTTACTCTTATCAAATGGACAGTACCAGCTCATCTTACTCTCATCAAATGGATGGTACCAGCTCATCTTACTCTCATGAAATAGATGGTACCAGCTCATCTTACTCCCATGAAATGGATGGTACCTGCTCATCTTACTCTCATGAAATAGATGGTACAAGCTCATCTTACTCTCATGAAATGGATGGTACCTGCTCATCTTACTCTCATGAAATAGATGGTACCTGTTCATCTTACTCTCATCAAATGGATGGTATTAGCTCATCTTACTCTCATCAAATGGATGATACCAGCTCATCTTACTCTCATCAAATGGATGGTACCTGTTCATCTTACTCTCATCAAATGGATGGTACCAGCTCATCTTACTCTCATCAAATGGATGATACCGGCTCATCTTACTCTCATCAAATGGGTGGTACCAGCTCATCTTACTCTTATGAAACTGATGGTACAAGCTCATCTTACTCTCATTAAATAAATGGTACCAGCTCATCTTTCTCTCATGAAATGGATGGTACCAGTTCATCTTACTCTTATAAAATGGATGGTACCAGCTCATCTTACTCTCATCAAAAACTGATTTTAAACATATATATATATATATATATATATATATTTTTTTAAATTTCTAATTGCAAACTGCTTAAGATCACAAGCTGTTAAAATCCTGACAGGTACATTTTAACTCTATGGATATTTTCCTTCCATTAATTCCTGGTCTGCAGCTCGTTGGCTCGGTGTCCACCCTCAGTGACAGGCAATGGTCTTATTGACGTATTTCTCTTGGATAAACATTTATCAGCCATAAATAGATAGGAATTCTGGAAAATAATACCCAGGTCCAAGTCTAACCCCAAAGGCTTCACGTTCACCAGTAGAACATTTTGTGTTTTCGTAATCCCCCGTATTCCGGCCCAGACCGGGGAAGTCACATAGACAAAGACAGTCATTCCCTTAGAGACTTTATACTTTATGGAAAATGCTTGTCAGGGATAGAATTTTTAATTTCCCATGAATGATATGAAGACGACTTATGCAAATGTTGTCAACTCTAGCGTGAACCTTCATGTCATCATAAGGAATGGCTCGTATTTTATTACATGGGAGACTTTTCGCAGTTCTGTTCACATGAAAATAGCAAAATAGTTTAAACTTTACCTGAAAATTTTCAAATGTCTACACCTAAAAAAAATTCATTTTAAAATAAAAAAAAAAAAAAAATCAATTTTTTTTATTCTTTATAAATACACTTAAATTGCCCTGTTTTGCTTGTTTCTCTACCTAGGGAGCTGTATTGGACTATAGCATTTTTAGAACTCTGTGGCCATCTCTGTATCTGTAGAAGCATAAAAAGCAACTAGAAGTCCAGGGTGGACCGATGTACAATGCTGCCCACTGTCCCCACGTAAAGGTAAGGCCATGTGGTTATGTCTCCATGTATAAGATGAACTTGCGTAGATCCAGAGGAAGGCAAAATCCCTTATGTGGCAGAATCAGTTGCCCCAGGGAAAAATTCCTCCCCGAATCCAAATGCGACAATCAGAATAAATCTCTGGATCAACGTCCTGTTACCAGATATCTAGAACTTGTAGCTTGTAATATCACATAGAATCTTATATGACTTAGATGGTTACATTAGAAGCCAGGGCAATAGAGTTTAAAGGTGTTGTCCAGCGAAAATCTTTTTTTTTATTTATTTTTTTAAATCAACTGGTGTTGGAAAATTATATAGATTTGTAATTTATTTCTATTACAAAACTTAAGTCTCCCGTTAACTATAGCGAACATCACCCTCCCGTTAACTATAGCAAACATCACCCTCCCGTTAACTATAGCGAACATCACCCTCCCGTTAACTATAGCGCTATAGATTATATTGATATAAAACTTAAGTCTTCCCATACTTAGCTACTATATATCCTGCTTGAAATGTTGTTTTCTTTTCAGTCGGACACGGTGCTCTCTGCTGACATCTCTGGCCGAGACAGGAACTGTCCAGAGCAGGAGAGGTTTTCTATAGAGATTCATAGAAAACCGAGACAGAGTTCCTGTCTCGGCCAGAGATGTCAGCAGAGAGCAGTGTGTCAGACTGAAAATAAAACATTTCCTGCATGACATACAGCAGCTAATAAGTATGGGAAGACTTGAGATTTTTTAATAGAAGTAAATTACAAATCTATATAACTTTCTGATATCAGTTGATTTGAAAGAAAAAGATTTTTGCTGGACAACTGGATAGTATTAGGCCACCTCCTAAGCCTACTATAATTCAGGCAATTTTAAGTGTTTTTTGTATACATTTTTATAAAGAACATTGGGTATGACACTTGGTAAATCTACTTGAAAATGCATAACATAGATGCAACTGATTCAGCATAGCAACAGCTGTGGGGAGAAGGGACCTGTTCAGCTGCAGTTTTCTAATGATAGTAAGCAAAATAGCATCCGTATAGTTTTAGTGATTAAAATGAGGTTTAATCCTTTCTGGACGGGGCTAATTTTCATTTTTGCGTTTTTGTTTTTTCCTCCTTGTGCTTAAAAGGCCATAGCACTTGCTTTTTTACACCTACAGACTCATATGAGCCCTTATTTTTTGCATCACTAATTGTACTTTGCAATGACAGGCTGAATTTTTGCATAAAATATGCTGCGAAACTAGAAAAAAATTATATGCGCGGTGAAATTGAAAAAAAAAAACACAATTCTTTTTCTTTGGGGGGGGGGGATTCGTTTTTACGCAGTGTGTCCTATGGAAAAACTGACATGTTATACATGTTCCTCAAGTCGTTATGATTACAATGATATGTAACATGTATAACTTTTCTTTTATCTGATGGCCTGTAAAAAATTCAAACCATTGTTAACAAATATACGTGCCTTAAAACCGCTCCATTCCCAGGCTTATAGCGCTTTTATCCTTTGGTCTATGGGGGGAGTCAGATGTCATTTTTTGCGCCATGATGTTTACTTTCTATCGGTACCTTGATGGCGCATATGCGACTTTTTGATCGCTTTCTATTACAATTTTTCTGCATTTGATGCAACCAAAAATGCGCAATTTTGCACTTTGGGATTTTTTGGCGTTTACGGCGTTTATCGTGCGAGATCGGGAATGTGATTAATTAATAGTTTGTGCAATTACACATGCAGGGATACCAAACATGTTTATTTATTTTTATATTTTTATTTATAACATGGGAAAAGGGGGGTGATTCAAACTTTTATTAGGGGAGGGGGATTTTTCTTAATAATAACACTTTTTTTTTTTTTTTACACATATACTAGGAGCCCCCCTGGGGTTAGGGTTATTCCCCCTGGGGGACTTCTAGTATATGCCCACTGATCTCTCATAGAGATCTATTCAGCATAGTTATACAGCATAGATCGATGAGATCAGTGTTCTATTGCTTTTGGCTGCAGCAGCCAAAAGCAATAGAATGCCGAGCCAGGATCTGCGCCATTACGGCGCAGACCCCGTCCCGCACCAGAAGCAGGGATCGCCCCTCTGTGACAACGTCATGGGGGGGGGGCAATCTCCCCACTAATAGCCGCGGTCCCGGGCTACATGCCGCACCCGGGACCGCTGCGGTTCAGAGCGGGGTCGCCGCTCGGCCCCGCTCTGAACTCCCCCACCCGCGCGAGGACGTACAGTTACGTCCTTGTGCGGGAAGGGGTTAAAACATTGTTTTAAGATATATATGACTTGTTGATTAGTGATGAGTGAGCATGCTCGTCCCAGCTTGGTTCAAGTATTAGGGTACTCGATGGTGCTGGTTACTCGAACAAGCCTCCAAATCACTGCCAGTATGGATGCTGGTATTCCCCCAACTAGGAAACTTCAAAATCAAAAAATAGGGAATTCTAAAATCTAACTTTTATTAAATATCCGCTAAAAAAATCACTGATACATCTGGGTAAAATCGGGTGAACAGATAGACTCTTATACTCATCGATTCTCCCAGACCGACACCTGGGGGAATCGATGAGTATAAGAGTCTATCTGTTCACCCGATTTTACCCAGATGTATCAGTGATTTTTATTATCTGTTGGTTAAGGATTTTTGGTTATGCTAATGTGTTGGACTGTTATGGAAATGATGTCTCCTGAGTTATCGGAGCGTATCTTGAGAGATGTGGGTGTCTACCAATGAGATATAACAAATGCACTCATTCCCAAGGTGTCATTGTGTGTTTATAGAGCCCCAAGTGTCAGTTCACATTACTGGTTTATCGGCACCATCCCTGTATATCTGGACCGTGCGGCCTGGCAGTGTGGCAGCCTGCTATGTCGTTGTAGGTTCCGGTCAGAGTTTTGGTTTGGACAACATCCAAGTGCTTTAGTGGTGTGTGAATTAAGTGTGCTCTGATTATTTATTTTTTGACTCATTGGGGTCTATAGTTATATCTATTTGCTCCTTTATAGTTATTGTACGGGTCAAAAGACACACACATCCATACCTAGGAGACACGTTGGTTCAAACCTCTAGGGATACACAGGGTCCCACATCGGGCCGGCGACATGCTATCTTATATGTTTACATTTATTAACCTATGTGTGTATGTTTGTGTCTATGTATTAACCTATGTTTGTGAGACCTAACCCATTCCTCTCTCCTGAGTAGGTATTGTCTGTGTCACTAGTACATATCAGCTTAGATAGCTATTACCTAGTGAGACAGCCTAGCACATTTTATCAGTGTAGGGTTGTATAGGAGTATAGGCTAGGTTCCTGAGCGGGGCTGTCCTTATCAGGGCGTCTACTCCGCCTAGGGCAGGGTATAGAGGGAGAAGGGAGTATAGGGTGTATTAGGTCCTGCCCCTCATCATTGACCTGAGCCCCTTCCTGACGCCCGGACCCACACACTATTGGGGTACTCACATTAGGGATCTCCCTAGCGTACCCACCATTTCTTGGCATACCCATGTCTGATATAACCACTGTGAATGCAGTTTGGTTAGAGTATATTGTTGTGTGTATCTATATGTGATTTTTTTGCGGATATTTAATAAAAGTTAGATTTTAGAATTCCCTATTTTTTGATTTTGAAGTTTACTCGAATAAGCATCTCGCGATACTTGAGACAATGGCATCTTCCTCTTCCTGCATGTTTGGCGGCTTTTTTTCAGCTTATCATCATGCAGGAGAGTCTTTGGGAGCTCGTAGCATCACATGAGAACTCTACATGTCAATAGCAGCGATTGGCTGGGCAGATTAGATGACCCGGGCAGAGAAGAATCAGGTCCCGCAATGCTCGCGTCAGACGCAGGCTGGATGAGCTTAGGGAGAGAGCTGCTGTCTGTTAGGGAGAGTGTTAGGGTGGGAATAATAGTGTCTGTTAGGCAGGAATCATCCACAAAGAACCCAACAGTCCTTCTGAGGTCTACAACTAAATTGTTTTTTGGCTTCCTCTTGACTGCTGGCTGGGACTTGTAGTGCAGCTACCGCCATCTTGGCTGCGCACTGTGCAGAGCGACTGGTGCCAAAAAGGGGACAGAACGTGGTCCACAAAGACCCCAAAGAAATTGCCCAAAGTTCTCTCAGTACTCATTTTTTCTGCTGCTGTACCTTGGCTTGCTGGGATCTGTAGTGCAGCTACACCTATCCTTGTACCTGGTACACACAGACTCCATAGACTACACCAAAAGTCCTCCCTGTTGCACCTAGTTTGGTGCTTTCCTAACATGTGCCAGCACATGTGCCTTGCCCATCTTGGTCTGGGTCAGCAAAATTGTATTGAGGGCCACCCCCCGGCTGTTGGCCAGAATTTGTCATAATGGTGCGATTAGCCAGCCTCAGAGGCTGCCTCCATGAAAGCTGCCCCTGCTGTTTTCAGGCAACCTTCCCTGTGCAGAGCTTTGGTCCCCTGCAAAAATGCTCGATTTTCCCATTGACTTCAATGGGGTTCATTACTCGAAACGAGCAACCGAGCATCAGGAAATATTTGTCTCGAGTGTCAAGCACCTGAGCATTTTAGTACTCGCTCATCTTTATTGTTGATCACTTCCTTAATTTTTTGGGGAGTTATACGAACTACAATTGCAATCCTGGCAAAACTAGTTATATTGGTCATTTGCATTAATATGGATAGAACAATAGCGGTTAGATATAACTCGTTTTCTTTTTCTATGAAAAGTATTCAGCAGGGGGCACTACAAGTATATTTTTTATTCTGATCTTTTTATATTTTTTAATTAAAAACAAAACAAAACATAGAATTGCTTTAACCCCTTAACGACCACGGGCGTAAATGTACGCCCCAGAAGCCCGTGCCTTATCACAAACAGGCGTACATTTACTCCCGCGGTTTCCCCAATCGCTGTGTGTATGATAGCTTGTCGGCACAGGGGGTGGTTAACCCCGCCGTGCCGACGATCGCCGCTATTGGCTGATCAATTCAGATCAGCCAATAGCGTCGATCTGCAGCCAATAGCGGCTGCTGCAGCCAAAAGCAATAGAATGCCGAGCCAGGATCTGTGTCATTACGTCGCAGACCCTGGCTGGCACAAGAAGCAGGGATCGCCCTTCTGTGACAACGTCACGGGGGGGGGCGATCTCTCCACTAGACCACCAGGGATGGGCTGCAGTAAGTCTTCAGATGCAGCTGTCAATTTTGACAGCTGCATCTGAAAACTTAATCAGTGGGCACGGCGATTGGACCGTGCCCGCTAATAGCCGCGGTCCCGGGCTACATGCCGCACCTGGGACCGCGGCGGTTCAGAGTACACTGTACAGTTAAGCCCTCGTGCGGGAATGAGTTAAAAGTGAGCAAATACAACAGCCCCAAAAGGTAGAAGGAAAACTATGCAAATGAACCTGCTGATATGATATGCCCGTGTAGCCCCCTACTTCCTCTTCCCGGCACCGCTCTTGTTTTATCTATAAATCACACCATTTTTGAGTAATTTAAGCAAAATAAAATATTCAAATGAGGACATTTGGTGCACTGGGGGCGTTCCTCCGCCCCACAGTCAGTAGTGGATTATAATAGGCCCTTTTCGGGTGGTAGCCCGGGGCCCTTAGCTCCTGGGGGGCCAACCAAAAACGACTAATACTTTCAGTAGTATATTGTCTCCGGGCTACAGATCTGCTATGATTTTCAAACAATTGCTCCTTTTTTACCACAATTTGGCTCAGATCAGGGCATCATGACATTATGTATCCTGTACTATGGACACCACGCTAGGTGCACCAGAAGAGCTTAGTTGCACATCTTCTTCAGATTAAATTACTTAAAAGCGTCGGGGTCTAGAAAGAAAACAAGACATGCCGGGAATAGGAGGTAGGCGGCTACTGGGACATCGCAGCAGGTTTATTTGCTTAGTTTTTCTACAATAATATCCAAATACAGACTAGATGGAAGTGGGGTCAGATGCCAATGGAGAGGCGACCGGCCAATGGGGTACCCTTCATGCCCTCTGAAACAGCACACGGCATCTAAGGGGATGAAAAAGTCCTATTTTAGCTATTAGAACAGGAGCCCGGCTGTCATGAGGCGTGCTGTAAAAAGAAGCACAGTCAGGAACGTTGCTTAGTGACTGCTGCAAAATACACACTGGTGGTCACTAAGGGGATCAGACACAAGGTGGATACGATTACAATTAATTTGAATGTTATTCTTCCAGTTCCCCTGAAAGTGAGGACGGTAGGCATTATCTATCCAATTCTATTTCAGACGTTCCTTTGAAAACCAAAACATAGAATGGAGAGTTTCTGATTATTACATTATAGAGTAAGGGAGATAAAGGATATTCCAGCTGGTTTGGGTAGAAAGCTCAGATATTTAATAAACCATTAGTGGAATATTAAGCATGTCGAAAGGAAGATAGCGGGAGAGAAAACAGAAGACCACATTTCCTAGAGAGAGCGAAAATAAATGTATTTCATTAAAATTCCTGTCTTCTGAACTGACCACAATTCCTCCCCCCGGGATTATTGGAGTTGGGAGGAATGAAGAATGATTCATATGTTTTTTTCTTTTTTACGTCTCTGCAGAATTATCTCAATATTATGATGACTTTTGCTATGTATTTATTATGCTGAAAATATCCCTTCCAATGACATCAACTTGACCTTGCGTTCCAGGCTAGACCATGGAAGGAACCAGAGAGATGGGACAGTGGCGAATGTCAGATAGTTGGGAATACAAGAGATGTTCCTATATTAACTTTTATTAACTTTATATTAACTATAGATTAGAGTTGCTTGATATTTGGTTTTAATGGCGTTTTCTGGACATAATAGACTGATGAGGTATCCACAGGAGAGGTCATAAGTAGGGTTGCGTAGACCTGTCAAACTGTTTGGGTTCGGCAACCTTCTCCGAACCCTTTGGATGGGGGCTGTTTTGCTCAGAAACCTCCTTTAAAATGGTAATTCAACAGTCCTAAGGCTTGGTAAAACAATTATATAGAATTGTTTATAAGTTTTATTAAAATGGTGGATGCCCCCAAACAGCCAGTCCAATAAAGCCCATGTTTTGGTTAATCACCACTTGGTGGTTCCCAATCATGGCGAAGAGCACTTGATGTCCACGGTACATCTTGTGTTACCTACCTGCTTTAGAATAGACATCTTTTTATTGTAGTCCTATCCTCTCATGATGAAGTGACTTTATAGCCGGTCCCCAGTATTCCCACATTGTAATACAGATACAGAAGTGGCCACCCTTACCTTTCCTTGAATTTGATTAAGGACTTTTTTAGGACTTTAATCCTCAGCTTCAGAATGGATGTATTACATTGTAATCTACAGTCATTTAATTTTATGATGAGATGACTATAGACCCTGCTCCCCATGTTCACACATTTTACTATATCCTTTACTACATCCTTAACCTTCCCTGAATTTTATTAAATGGGTTTTTCCATTGAAGGTCTATGTAATGTCTAATCAGTAGAGACGAGCAAACCTTGAACACATTTGTGTTCATCCGAAGCAGAACTTTTGATATTTGATTAACAGTTGCTGAAGAAGTTGGATGCAGCTTTGGGAATTCCTGGAAAATTGTAGGCTGTATCAACTGTATCAAATGATGAGAGTTCCTGTTTAGAGATGCAAAAAAACACTGCAGAGACACCATCACGTGTCCCGATGTCAGTGAATTAGCCAGACCTTCCTCCACGAAGGAACAACCAAGCAAAGGAATGTCTTCAGTCAAGGAAACCACCCTAGCAAGGTATCCATCCACCGACAGCTGTTTCGGGATATTTGCCCCTCATCAGTGTGGAGTAGGATTCTGGCTAGTGGGAGCAATGCCTAGTAAGTGCATGCAAAAGGACACTGGTTGACCTCAGGGAGATCAACCAAAACACCGCAGAGACACCATCACTTTTAGTTGAGGCTTAACTGGCTTTATACACTGTGTATGTTCCACTGTAGAAGATCCAGCTGTCGGTACCCCATTGATCAGGCAATCGATAGCAAAACCCTCAACTGTGCACATATCAGCCACTAGGTGGGTACACTTTGATATGTATACTATAAACAACTCTTAGGGAGCATTGACACCTCCTGAGCCACTGCTCCAGCCTATACACAGTGGACAGAGCCATATTTCTTTTCTCCAAGCTGGCCATCTTGTACCACTCGTCTCTGGATATGTTGAGCCAAGAGAAAAAGTAAGGAAGACTTATGTCCGTAGCAATATGGAAATAAAATAAAAAAATAATAAAAAGGCAATAGCTACTATTAAGAGAAACTCTGAGAGAATAAATTCCATTGGAGAAGATTATTTCTTTATTGCCCGGGTGACATAAGGTGCCATTATTGCCATTACTCCATTGGAATGTGAGAGAATTTGGACCATGGGTCTAAGTGAAATTCTGGAAATCCCATATTTGCTATAAAAAAAAAAGGACTAGGACAATAAAGTCCGGAGCTGAAGACAGGAAATTACTTGTCTATGTAGTGCAGCGTTTATTCAGCTTCGATTGAAGTTGAAACGAAGGAGGATAAAATTTCTGTTTTTCAGCCATTACGCAAGGGAGTGGCGAGGAAGACAGCGACGGGAAGACAGCGACGGGAAGACTAATGCCTTATTGCGGTAGGATGTTTCGTCTGATAATTTATGTCTTTGCTCCTGTAGATCCATTCAACTTTATGTGCAGCTGACAAGGAGTTGTGGAGCAGCTGTGGGGGAGTCAGACTTGAACTTCACTTTGGTCTCGTAATTATTATTTTAATAACGGAATTGAATATATATTTTCTCAAGCATTACCGCCTTTGGCTTAGTGTATCTTGGAGTTAGTAAGCGATGAGTAAAAAAAAAAAAATCCCGGTAAAGTCATGTAAAACTGTAAAAACGTCTGCGGTCTGAATTATACTGGATGTGCAAAAATGAACGGAGATCTGACCGTATAAAAACTGCTGTTTCTTCATTTTTCGTATGAAAGTGATGCGAAGGGCGACACAGTTAGAATTTATGAAGCTCGATCTACGACTCTGAAAGTGCGCTAGGTCAATAGTTCAACTTTTTTAATTTCTTTCTACTCTTTGGTGTGTATACTGGTAAAGAGAGTATTTATGGGAGAGAAGAAAACAGGCAGGACAAGATGTGGAGGAAAGGTGAGGAGGACGCCGCTCCAGTCACTGAGCGGCCAGTTTAGCAGCCGGGACAGGCCGGCTGAGGTCCCGCGGCTGGTCCCGCCACTCATCGTAGCCACGAGAAGAGGTAAGTGCCTATTTGTCATCAATTTCCCCCTACCCCGCAGGCTGCCAGCTGTAAGCATTCACCGGACTTCTACTTTAAAATTTAAGATGGTTCAAAAAATGATTTAGGAAACTTTTATAAAGTTGAAAGGTTAAAGTTTTCATACTGACCCATTCACATATGTCCTTAATGGGGCGTCCGTTCTTCTCTCCCATTTTTGTTTCTGTTCCATGTTTTGTGTGACTTTGTTAATGATTGGGAAAACGTGACCTTTCTAGACCTGTATGTATTATTAGGAGATACGAGTGGCACCTTGAAATAATGTATTCTGTTACATAGCTAATAAAAAATCTGCAGTCCAATCATTCCTTCCACATGTGAACCGGCCTCTGTTTTGTCCCAGTAACACTTGTAATAAAATACGACACCAACAAATCTATAAAGTGTAATATTTCTTCCTTACTCCATTCTCCTCGACACCGGCCCGGGACTGCGCGATACAATTTCATGCGAGGGTCTACACTTACCTGGGCTACAGATGGCCTTGATTTCAGGCAAGCAAAAAAACATCAGGACAAAGGTCTGATATCCAAATGGGGTTCACAGAACACATTGAAACACTTGAGCCGGGGGAATCTTTGATATTACTTAGGCGAAAAACCTGAAAAGTTATCCATTCAGTTATCAACAGACAGGTTTTCTTCATTTCAGATCATTTCCTGCCGAGAAACATTTTATTAAATCCAAATTTATTTTTTTTTACTTCGTAGTTTATAAAACATCAAATATGTGCTGTAAAAGTGTCAGTGAACACACCGACATTGTCATAACTTAACGGCCCCGAGTCTCGGCACAAAGACAATAGGCTCATTCACAAAGGGCGTCGAGAGGAAACCATGTGATGGTGTCTATATGTGGCGGAGGTCACAACAGGCATAAAGATGGACGCCATACAGCCTCGGCCTCCCGGAATACGCTAGTATTATCGTAACGATTGGAGAGCCAGAGATAAAAGACTTCTGTTGCCAAGCCTGGTGGGGCAGGGAGCAATGCAGAAGCAGAAGACTATCTTAGGATAGATATATGTATATACCAGGCAGGTTTACATTCAGTTATTGTAGATTTACCAACCACATCTGCTGGAAGTTTCTTCCAAGCATCTACGACTTTTTCTGTAAAGTAATATTTTCTTACATTGCTTCTGGTCTTTCCCTCAACGAACCTCTCATTGTGTGCTCTTGTTCTTGAGTTCAGTTTTTTTTTTTTTATTAAATTTTTTTCCCTCCTTTACCAGATTTAAAGATTTCGATCATGTCCCCCCTTTCCCTTCTTTCCTGCATACTATAAAGATTTAGAATTCTTAAATCTCTCCTGATATGTCTTCATACTTTAGACCATTTTTGTAGCCCATCTCTGGACCTGTTCTATTTTTTCTTTAGGTGAGGTCTCCAGAACTGGACACAGTATTCCAGATGTGATGTCACTAGAGCTCTATACAACGGGAACACAATCTCCCACTTCCTACTGGTTATAACTCTAGCTATACAGACCAGTATATATATATATATATATATATATATATATATATATATACATATATATATATACAGCCCAACATACAAATATATATATATATTGTATATACAGCCCAGCATAATATATATATATATATATATATATATATATATATAAACAGCCCAGCATACAATTTGCTTTCCCTACCACCTGGTTGCACTTGTGATTAATTTTAGTGCTGCCAAAACTACTACCCCTAAATCCTTCTCTTCTAAAGTCTTCACTAACACAGATCCTATGTCACTATCCTTACCTACCAAACCTTCTCCTATATCACTATCCTTACCTACAAAACCTTCTCCTATGTCATTATCCTTACCTACCAAACCTTCTCCTATGTCACTAACCTTACCTACAAAACCTTCTCCTATGTCACTATCTTTACCTACCAAACCTTCTCCTATGTCACTATCCTCACCTACCAAACCTTCTCCTATGTCACTATACTTACCTACCAAACCTTCTCCTATGTCACTATCCTTACCTACCAAACCTTCTCCTATGTCACCAAGCTTACCTACCAAACCTTCTCCTATGTCACTATACTTACCTACCAATCCTTCTCCTCTGTCACTATACTTACCTACCAAACCTTCTCCTATGTCACTATCCTTACCTACCAAACCTTCTCCTATGTTACTATCCTTACCTACCAAACCTTCTCCTATGTTACTATCCTTACCTACCAAACCTTCTCCTATGTCACTATCCTTACCTACCAAACCTTCTCCTATGTTACTATCCTTACCTACAAGACTTTCTTCTATGTCACTTTTCTTACCTTGCCCCATGAGCACAACTTATACCTCCATAAATACTTACACATATACTCACATACACACTGACAACAATGCAAATACACCCAGACGCTCTCCTTCTAATCTATGTAGATAGATAGATAGGTAGACAGATAGATAGATAGATAGATAGATAGGAGATAGGAGATAGATAGGAGATAGATAGATAGATAGATAGGAGATAGATAGATAGATAGATAGATATAGGAGATAGATAGATAGATAGATAGATAGATAGATAGATAGTCCAGAGAGGAGCCGCACATCCGAAAGTAAAGACGTGGGTGCCAGCGAAGAAAGTCCCTTGGCTAGGGATCCCAAACACAGTCCACAGAAATCCGCAGCACTCCAACATGTGGTAAGAAAAAGTTTTATTCCATCAGTATAGATACAAAAATGGCGACGTTTCGACCCTCTCACAGGGTCATTCTCAAGGCTTGAGAATGACCCTGTGAGAGGGTCGAAACGTCGCCATTTTTGTATCTATACTGATGGAATAAAACTTTTTCTTACCACATGTTGGAGTGCTGCGGATTTCTGTGGACTAGATAGATAGATAGATAGGAGATAGATAGATAGATAGATAGATAGATAGATAGGAGATAGGAGATAGATAGATAGATAGATAGGAGATAGATAGATAGATAGATAGATAGATAGATAGATAGATAGGAGGTAGACAGATAGATAGATCTTTTGTCACTGTTCTTTCTCTATTGTACTATTAAATTCAATAAACTTTTCAATTAAGCCGCATCCAAAGACCAATTAGTAAACCCAAACTAGAATAATGTACCAACAGCTAAATGATGTCTATTATATTAGACTCAAAATGACTGACGTCATTTTAAATGGAGCTGAAAAAACGTGTGAACAAAGCCTAACAATGTAATGGAAGCAGATTGAGGCAACGATGGACAGATACTACAAGATGACGTGGAGTTGGGAGCTGGCTCTGAGGTGGAATGTATGCTGGGAGATGTAGTTTCCCAGTTTGCTCCATCTTGGATTTAGACCGGCTTTTAGAAAAAACTTAAAACTTAGGAAGAAAGATAGGAGATGGCTCAAAATACTCAGGGGGACTTGGTGAGTAAGACCAGCTAGTAGAGATGAGTGAATCGCTGATCTCAATATAGTGAAACGCTTTGTTTGATCTGCGCTTTCTCATCAAGCCCGCAGTCTTTCAGCGCTGCTTGGCCCCCTGCCTCTCCACCCTAGTTGTCGGGAAAAAGCTGGATCCAATCCTTGGAAACTGGGAGAAGTTTCTCAAGATTGGTTCCAGCTTTTCCCGGCATCCTGGGGGTTATGGCAGGGAGCGGAGCAGCACTGAAAGGCTGTGGGCTTGAGCGTTTCACTCATCTCTCTCAGCTAGGTTTGGGAGCATTTAAATTTTTAGCTCTTGGGTAGAATACCCCTTTAAAGGGGATCTCTAGTTACACATGTTGACAGCCTATTCTTGTGACAGTAGCAAAGCGACATGGTCAGCTCTACACTGTGAACATAGCCAGAAGCAGGTGGCCATGTCAGGTTACTGCAGCTAAGCTGAGATGATTGGCCCATTGAAACACTGATCCTAGAGGCTCCAGAGGCCAGATAACCTATTGCCGTCCATTAACTGGCCAAATCAAGCTTCCCGATGATGCCAGGATGGAAGAAACTAGCAATATTTCCAGTATTTGGATCATTTTATGGCTTGCAGTAGGAAAAAGGGGAGAACGTAGTAAAAGGATATAAAGCTTCCCGTAATACAGCACCAGTTTATACAACAAGCAAAGTTCAGCCAACCTCCAATACGCACAGAGAGCTCACAAAGCACTTGCCCGTCATGCAGATCATAAATGTCACGGCGAGCAATGCTTGCACCATTAAGTGCTATGTGCTTATAAAGAAGGTGAACATTGTATTTATTATATTACCTAAAGCAATTAAGACTCCGAAGTCAGAAGGAAAAGGATAAGGGATTGATCCTTGATATAAAAATAGAAAACTCAACAAGCCATAAAGTCTTAAAAATGAGCCCGGACAAGCTAATCCCTCAATGGGTTGCACTTGGCAGCCACGATCCCCACTGAGGATGACTTTGGCAGCCTACGCCGTTGCTTGAGAAGGTCAGGAATCTGATCACACGGAAGCTTCCAATGTGTGGAGAGAACTCCTCGGAGACCTTGTCCAAACATTTTGTGTATAGCTGCATCAATAAGTTTTTCATCCTCCCACTCAAAAGGTCACGAGTTTGATTGTTACTGTCCTAATGGCTGATATATGATTGCACACTCAACCGGTCGTGTTATTCTTGGCACGGGAGGGAACATATTTTCCAACAATATGTCAAATACTTAGCAGAAAGCTCCTCTGAAATTGGTTTTGGTTCCTTTTCAAGAAACAAAACAATATTTCAGATTTCGAAAATGTTATAACAAATCAACCGGGACTGACTATTTTTTTACCGCCACCCACTGCTGGAGTTTTCCTTGGTGGATAGCTTAAGTAGCCTGGAAGGTCATGAACCTTTTGGGACATTACTGTTATGTGTATGGACATGATGACTACTGTATATGGGATTTTAAAGATGTGCAGATGTGAGACCCCTAGGACCCACATCAGTCCCAATAGTCAGTTCTTCTTAATGGAGAAGTTGTAGTGTATATGCAGTAACATGTCATCGAAGCAATGGAGGTTATGGTTAGTGTTAGCATTCTCATGCTCTTAAAACTTTTTCTACAGAGGTTCAAGATGAATTGCTCCTTCTCCATTGAGAATGTAGAGTCTTTTTGAGCTTTTTGGGATTTGTGGTGGTTCCCAGTTTGTCACAATCTTGCAGCTGAATTTAATAGAAGGGTTGACGTAACTACTAAGGATCAAGCTGAAATAATTTGGTCAATGGTTCTCCGACAGGTTTCCAACAATTTGTTACTGTCACTTTCAAAACTCAAACAGTGGTGGTTGGGATGCAGGTGTTTAAACCCCCACAATCACTAGATAGTGCCGGGAGAAGTGTAAAGCCCGCAGACTTACAATACTTAAGCAATGAGTAAGGGTCCTATTACATGGGCTGACTACAACCCAATCAGTTTAGCAAACGAGCGCCGATCTACTAAATCAGCGCTCGTTTACTGCACCTGATCGGGCAATAAAGGCTGCATGGACATTGTTAGCGATGTCCATGCAACTCTTGCTGAAACACGTGATACCTTACCTCTCCTTGCTCTTGGTCTTCTTTTCTGTGCTCCACAGCTTACCAGTCTTACCTGCAGCGTCTGAGCACAACAATTTTAGGTCCCAATCTGAACCAACGATCAGCCGATGATCGTTTCATCGGCTGATTGTTGTCTCTATTACACGGAGCGATAATCGGCCATATCAGCCCGATTATCGATCTGTGTAATAGGGCCCTAAGGGATAGGGCTAGCTGTGGAGGGAAATGCTTAGTCAGACACTTCCCCTGGTTCTATCTAGCAATCACTAGAGGTCTGAACACCCAGTCCCTAGATATTCACAATATTTAACATGTCAAAAATGTCAAGTATTCTTCTATGTGCGGTCAACAGTTTGACTTGAGTTACACCATAGTCATTGGTGGCCTTTTTAGTTATATTAACATAGAAAAGATCTTTACATAAGCCATACATCGCTACAAGAATTTCCTTTTATGCAGTAAATGGATTATTCGGTATCCACCATCATTTTATGTAACCTAGCTCCTGTTTCTTCTGAAGGTATAAACATTGCATGCTTCTAAATTCAATGGAATGAAACTTCCTTCCATACAAATCGACCTCCATGTCCTCCCAGCTCGTCTGTGGTCACGGTTAATCCGCAGGTATTCTCAATGCCACATTGTCTCTCTTCTATGGTTGCATGAAATTTTTGGTCCGGGATGACGTCAAGCCCCAGCCGAGTTGTTCTCTCCTTGGCCAGACTATTTCTGAGTTTCTGTCATTTCCTTTTGGTAATTTCTAAATGTAGCAGAGAGAGATTTTCCACAAGTTGTAATGAAATACCAGAAGGTATTCTAAAGACCATGGCGTATTGTATCTGTATCTTTATCCACGCGAAAGAAAATATGATAAAAATAACTCGGTCCCCCCCAGGCAATATCTCTCTGAGTTAACCCAAGACGATTCTTCTCAGAGTGGGGTATAAGCTGCTACAACAAGGGAGTATGTGGGAAAATTACGAGAAAATGGAAACATTGACAGGATATAAAAAGAACAGTTCTATTCAGATCTATTTCTGTAGCTTTACAGTATATTGCAGCTCGGGGCCACATCTGTAATGAGAGGAGATGAGCATCTTGCCTCAGGAATTAGCTTGTTTTTTTTTTTTTTTTTACTTTCGTACAAAAAAATAAAACTTAATAAAAATTATTAAGAAGAGGGTGCACAGGTGGGGGATTATTACTATTTGGGGATTGGAATGGGTATTAATTTTACTTGGGGCACAGAAGGGGGTATTATTACCTCTTGGAAGCACAGGAGGAGGATTATTACTATTTGGGGCACAGAAAGGGAATTATTATTACCTCTTGGGGCACAGGAGGAGGATTATTACTATTTGGGGCACAGAAGGGGGATTATTATTATTACCTCTTGGGGCACAGGAGGAGGATTAATACTATTTGGGGCACAGAAGAGGGATTATCATTATTTGGGGGAACAGGAGGGGGATTATTACTATTTGGGGCACAGTGGGGGGTATTTGTAATACTTGGGGGCACAGGAGGAGGCATTATTACTGCTTAGGGCACAGAAGAGGTAAGTGTTATAACTCAAGGGCACAGAAGGCATTAGATTAGTGTGGAGGCATAGAAGGGATCTTATTAAAGTGTGAGGTCAAAAATGGTTGGACGAACATAAGGGGCTTATTACTGTGTAAGACTCAAATGGGACATTATTCCTATATGGAGCACTATGAATGAGGAGCTTGTATGGAGGTAAGGAGGGTTCTGGAAAAGTGAAGAGCCTAAAATCTTTGTCTGATAGATGCTGCAGGAGCAAGTCGTGGCCAAAAGAAGTCTTTATAAAGGCTGGACAAAATGGGGAAGAAAAGGGATGACTCTGGTAGGAGAAGGTACCACCGAAGTCACTGGATGTAACTGCACTGAAATCACAATGGAAGAGATTTATCATCATGTGCACCTGGCTTACGCCTTTTAGTAAATCCAGACAGGGAAAGGGGGTGGGGCCTTATTTAATACATTTCCCCCAATATTGTCCCAATATGACGGTAATGCTGTACTCTGTATAGTGTTTTATATTCATTAGCAGTACTGGTGGAGTTTTTTCAGTCGCAGCCCCAGAAACCTTTCCCCATGTTGCAATGATCATGCAATCCTATACAGCTATAGTTATGCCCAAGCAGTACCAAGTCAATGACCTGTATAGTACAACCCATACCACTGTCAATGGTTTTCTATGGAGATTACATGACTGTATGCTTGATTTTTTGAATCTGTTGAGTGGAACTCAACAATTAGCATAGGGTTCACATTCCTTTGGCCCTATATTGTAAGAGCCATAGGGTGCTAGAATAGACACCTTTTGGAATGGTGGAATGGGCACCATGTATTAGATTTAGAGGATAGATTGAGGTTTCTTCAGCAATGTGGTTAGCCAATGGCTTGGGTCTTTTGGGTTAGCTATCCCAACTATAATGTTAAAAGTCTTCAGTATCTCTTTGCCATTTGTTAATGCCACCGAGGCATTTTTCTCGAAGTCTAGCCCCAATATTACTGAGTAGAGTTCTTATATACAGTCGCAGGATCCAGAATTTGTAGTTTTTGACACACAATGTACTTTGTGTGAACACACGTAACTCGGCCTGTACTGCAGGAAGCAGACAGGTATTTGTCTCCATGTCTACACTTTAGAGAGACCTCGGGGACTCTTTAAGAAAAGCAGCTTTAAGTATTAACCTGGGTCAGTTCTTCGAGAGAATTTGCCTTCTGTCAAAATATTCGCTGTTTCTTGTCAAGTTCACTTCATGACTGTGAAATGATAGCGCTTGCCTAGACATCTGACACTGTCACAAAGTGTTTTCTCCCTCTCCGAGGGGCGGCCGAGAGGTTCCAGAATGATTTTACAGCATTAGTTTTCTCTTTAAGACTTTCTCTCACAAGATGATGCTTTTTACCAGGTTCTTATGTTCTTCTGGAGTCTCTAGAGGAAGATCCACCAATAATTCAGACATAAAGCAGCTTACTCGATAGTATGGTGGGTCTCTAAGTATTTTTTGGTAAAATCTTAGATAGATAGATAGATAGATAGATGACCCAGTGGTGCTAGGTGTTACATGCAATGGCTGATGGTACAGTACCAATATAGTACTTGTCATGGGGCTTGGAGTGGTAATAGCACTCCCTAGGTCCCAACACACACCTGTTAAAAAGTTGTCCGAGTGTTATGGTGCAATTGAGAAATGCACCATGACAGAATAGTCCAGAACAACTTAAAAAGGATCCATGTTTACTTAGTGATTTCTTAAAGGAGCAGTGCAGTAGTTTCTCAATAATAACTAATGCTTGTATTTGTATTTTTACATAGTATTTTTACTTATCTGTATGTTTTGGGAGGAAACCAGAGTACCCGGAGGAAACCCATGCAAACATGAAGATGTTGTCCTTAATTGAATATAAACCAAGGCCCCCAGTGCTGCAAGGCTACAGTGCTAACCGCTGAGCCACCATGCTGCCCAAGGACCAAGTATATACAGTGTGTTTTGTGGTTGAGAGTAGTGGTTGCCAGCAAGTTCCCTTTAAGTGATATAGAAGGCACTTTACAGTTTTGGAAAGTCTCTAACAGTTACTTCGGGGGATAAAGCTTGTAGTTGAGTCTAGGGGACTACCAGGAGGGTGCCTGTACCGATACGCACTGTACTCTGCTGTGGGAATTCTAACAACCTTGACTCATGTTGCACAACTTGTATATAGAATACCTGTACTCACCACTACGAAGTTTTGTCTAATGCTGGAAGAAAGTGCCAGAACCAGTAATACTGATAGGATTGAACAAATGGGCGGAGCCAACTCCTTGAATTAAAGGAAATCTGTCAATAGGTTTATGCTGCCTTAAATGAGGGCAGCCTAAACTAGTGACAGAAAGCTGAACAGATCGGTGTATTACTTACATCATTCTGTTCATCTGTTCACCTAATATGCAGGAGAATAGGATTCTAACCACACCCCTCCCCCCGCCCTCAGGCTGCTGATAGATAACTGCCAATCAGCAACTGGTGGGCATATTTTTCTGCTGCTCATGAATATTAAGGACTACTGGGCTCATGCTCAGAATAGAGAGGACTACTTGTCCATGTTATTCAGGGGGAGATCTCTGCATCAGTTGCACAGCACAATGTAAGTGATACATCATTTTCTGTTCAGTTTCTCTGTCATTAATGCTACCCTGAGATAGGACAGCAGAAACCTACAGACAGAGTTTCTTTAAGCCAAAAAGGCATCCATGACAGGCAGCGGGGTACGTTGGCTAATCGCACTTCTTCAACTGCTTTCACAATAGTCCTTGTGTAGACTGAAAGGACTTAAAGGGGTATTCCCCCCAAAATTATTTTTGCATTAATACATTGCCCACCCGTAGCTTTCCATCTTTCCAATGTAAAGTCATATGGATTCTGCACAGTTTTGCTGTTATCTAGATGCATTCACCCCCACCGAATGCTGAGAATCATCATATCTCAGTCCAACCCGACACGCTCCCTGCTCCTGGCCCCCACCCTCCGTGTCGGCATCACGTGTCCTCCGTCTCTTCAATAGGCCGGGTTATCGCTTCTAACCCAGTCCACTGAAGTGAAGGAGGACAACACCGGTGGTAGCTGCTGTAAGAGAGGGAGACAGTGATCAGTGCAGCTGCCACTGTCTCCCTCTCTAACAGCAGCCACCCCTGTCAACCGCACCAACCCACCCCCGGGTCCTCACCCGCGGCACCCCCCCCCCATTCTCACCCGCGGCACCATCAGCCCCCCCCTCTGTCCTCACCCGCGGCACCCCCACTTGTAACTTTGGAACGGAAGCAGCTAGAAAGGCGGGAGATGGCTCAAAATTCTCATGGGGACTTGGTGAGTAAGGCCAGCTAGGTTTGGGAGCATTTTTTTTTTTTTTAGCTCTTGGGGGGAATACCCCTTTAAGACTTAAGAGACTTGACAGATAATCCCCAACAACATGAGCTAACCTTCCCTTCACCTGCAGTAGTTTACCCCCTCTTTACTGTAGCAGGCCAAAGCTTGGCTGGCAAGAACTTGTAAGAAGAAATAAGGTTTCAGTCTTTCAGTTAGTCAGCAACCTGGCCTCAGGGCCAGGCCCTTGAGAGGACTCACAAACTTTGTTCTTGTGTAGATCTACTCAGCAACTAAAAAGAGTAACTAAACTAAAACCCCGGGCTCTGCTCACCAACCTACATCTAAAGACTGAGACTAGTTTCCTATTCAAGGAGCAGTTTAGGGAGGTGCCATTGTCACATGAACAATTAACCCCATAGTCTCCTTCAGTGTCCTCCCTGTAAAGAAATAGTGCCATATTGTGACCAAAAAGTAGTAAACACCTTCCCATAAAAAACTCTGCCAAGCTCTGCGTCCAACATGGCACAGGAGTTGTGCAACTTTTACTATTCCCATAAGACCACAAACACACAGGTACTTTGACAGGATAAAATGAGACTATGTCGTTTCCCACTAGCCCGCTACTTGTAGGGAAAGGTTAGGATTTTGTGTGCCTTTTAAGATGACGTGGTTATAGTTATAGCTATGAAAAACAGCTCGGAAGTGGTAAACCATGAATTTACTAGGCCAAGATACCTAAGTCTACTGCCTTTTATTTATGGGCCTCCATCACACATGCTCCCCCTTTGTTGCTGCAATGGTGGCGTTGAAGGGGAACGTCCCTTAGTGGGAACAGCAGGAGCAGAGAGCAAAGTAGTTAAGACTTGCATTGTCGCAAACCAGTTCCCAGCTGTTTGTCGCAACTCATGAACTATATATATGCATCAGTTAACAGTATATACGTCAATATATATGCTCATTGTAGTCACTGCACCCAACACCCGGTCTTCGGTAAATGCGGCCGTTATCACTCTCTATAAACCTTCCATGGAATATGGAAACCACATTCTGAAAGGCAGAAAAGCTTCCCAAATACTCATACAAACCCTATTCTTTACAATGAAGACCTCCAGTAGTCACAGAAGCAATGAAAGAATTTACGGCCAGGGGGGACTCTTTATTTGGAGATACTTAAAAAATTAACTTTGAAGAAGAATTTACAGGCTTGCAGCTACTGAGTGGAAAAATACATATTAGCCACAAGGAAACAATGTTTGCCAAATCTAATGGTTCAGTCCTGACTCATAAATAACAAGTCCCCGGTGACAGGAGTATAAGAGCTGCAGACTATTGCCAAATATTTATTAGAGAATATAAGTAAATCATTAGCCGGGGGCGCTCTTACAGGAAGGCAAGGAAACCACATCACATTAAGAAAGGTCAAAAGCTGCTTCCTCGCAAAACAACGTGGAATAAATATTATAACACACTAATAGGTTACTTCAGCTTAAAGGAAAACTCTGGTCACAAATAAAACATTCTCTGTCCCATAGAGTTTATATGGGCTGCTTCACTTTCCATTCTACCTGCCTTGGGCTCCCTCTAGCCACAGTTACAGTATGGTCTCTACATTGTAGCAGCTGGGGTCCGTCGTCTCTATAGCATACAGTTGATTTAAGACTCAAAAGGACCAATTGCCAGATAACTCAGTTCTTCTTCTTTCTCCTAATACATCTCTTTTTTTGCTATCCTCCTTTTCCTCACCCTTTTCCTCTTCTTATATCTGTTCTTGCTGTCCAACTCTTTGCCATCTTCCTCATCTTATATAATTTCTTGCAGTATTCATTTTCCCCGTTTTCTTCTTCTTCTTCTTCTTCTTCTTCTTCTTCTTAGATCTTACCTTGTAGTACTCCTCTTCAGTACTCCTTTTCTTCTTCTTCTTCTTCATACATATCTTTCTGCAGTACTCTTTTACCCCTTATTCCTATTCATACATTTCTTCTTGCAGTACTCCTCTTCCCCCTCTTCTTCTTCTTCTTCTTCTTCTTCTTAGATCTTACCTTGTAGTACTCCTCTTCAGTACTCCTTTTCTTCTTCTTCTTCTTCATACATATCTTTCTGCAGTACTCTTTTACCCCTTATTCCTATTCATACATTTCTTCTTGCAGTACTCCTCTTCCCCCTCTTCTTCTTCTTCTTCTTCTTCTTAGATCTTACCTTGTAGTACTCCTCTTCAGTACTCCTTTTCTTCTTCTTCTTCATACATATCTTCCTGCCGTACTCTTTTACCCCTTATTCCTCTTCATACATTTCTTCTTGCAGTACTCATCTTCCCCCTCTTCTTTTTCTTCTTCTTCTTAGATCTTACCTTGTAGTACTCCTCTTCAGTACTCATTTTCTTCTTCTTCATACATATCTTCCTGCCGTACTCTTTTACCCCTTATTCCTCTTCATACATTTCTTCTTGCAGTACTCCTGTTCTCTCACTCTTTCTCTTCTTATATCTCTTCTTTTCCTCTTCTTTTATCTTGTCATCAGTACTCCTATCCCTCCTCTTCCTCTTCCCCCTCTATCTCTTTCATCTCCTCTTGCAGTACTCTTCTTCCCCTTCTTTCTCTTCATACATGTCTTCTTGCAGTACAGGCCACCAGTAACTACAGGCCAGTGAGCTTAACATCTGTAGTAGTGAAAATGATGGAAACTCTTCTAAAAAGAAGATAATGGATCACCTAAGAATCAACAATTTGATGGATCCAAACCAGCATGGCTTTACTGAGGGCCGATCATGTCAGACTAATCTCATTGATTTCTTTGATAATGCCACAAAAGTGCTGGATGAAGGTGGTGCTGTGGATATTGCCTATCTGGACTTCAGCAAGGCTTTTGATACAGTTCCCCATAAAGAGCTGATAGAGAAGTTGGAGAAAATTGGACTGTTGGATAGTTCAGTGGATTTGTGGTTGGCTGAAGGATAGATATCAGAGGGTTGTTGGTAATGGTGAATATTCCGAGCAGAGACTGGTTACAAGTGGTGGCCTCAAGTGTCTGTTCTGGGTCCTATTCTTTTTAATATGTTTGTAAGTGACATAGGAGAAGGGTTGGTAGGTAAAGTTTGTCTGTTTGCTGACGACACAAAAGTGTGCAATAGGGTTGATATTCCTGGAGGTGTCAGTAATATGGAAAATGATTTAGCTTTGCCAAACATTGGAAATTGAAGTTCAACGTTTCCAAATGTAAAATAATGCACTTGGGGAGGAGGAATCACATTGGCAGTATCACATTGGCAGTACTGTGTTGGAAAAGACTTCAGAAGAGAAGGATTTAGGGGTAGTGATTTCTGACAGCCTTAAAATGAGTCACCAGTGCAACCAGACGGTGGGGAAAGCGAATCGTATGCTGGGGTGTATAGCTAGAGGTATAACCAGTAGGAAGAGAGAGAGTGTGATCCCGCTGTATAGAGCTCTCGTGAGACCACATCTGGAATACTGTGTCCAGTTCTGGAGACCTCATCTAAAAAAGTAAAAGAAAAAAACGCACTTTGGGAGCGGTAACGTTCCTATGGTTGGAACAGGTCTCTCGGAAATAAAACACTCACAATTGGTGAGTGGTGAAGCTTCACCACTCACTGCAGACCAACGCCCAAGAGATTAATAACACAATTCTGTTGGGATCGCTACACCCTCCGGAGGATCCAAGTCACCGGTCCAACATGGAAAGGCATAAAAAAAAAAAGAAAAGTAGGGGGAGAAAGTAGGAATATATAAATGTAGGAAGAAAATGTGTAAAACATGTCCTTATATTTCAGAAGGCACTAAAGTGGTAAAAGGGGAAAGATCAGAAGAGGAGATAATTATAAAAGATCATCTAAACAGATTTTGTTATTTATGTTTTGGAGTGCCCGTGTGGCCTCCAGTATGTGGGAAGAACCACTCAATCTCTACGTCGGAGGGTCAATACACACAGATTCAATATTAAACATAGTGTTTCCCGTCATTTTTCACAATTTCACAATGGAGATGATAGTGGATTAAAAGCATTTCCAATAGAAAGGATACATTTTCAGCTGCATAGATTTAATAGGTTATGCAAAAGAGAGAGCTTTTGGATATTCAAATTAGACACTTTGGTACCCAATGGACTTAATGAGATGATAGAAAGAGTATAAATTTTATTAATATATATATATATATATATATATATATATATATATATGTGTTTGTTGTCTAATAGAGTTAAGATATTTATGTATATGTGTGTTTTTATAAATGTATGTTATATGAATATGAATGTATGTTATGAAGAATTGCATTACTTCTCTTTCACCTCTTCCTCATCTTACAGCTCTTCTTGCGATGCTCTTATTTCCAAACTTCTCCCTCTTACGTCTCTTCTTGTAGCCCTCCTATTCCTTACTGCCTTCTTACAGTTTTCTATTATTATTTTTATTTAAACCTATATATGCCGTCAATAATCAGTTTCAAGCATGATCATGCAAAAACTTAATTTATTCATTTGCCACATATACAAGCACAGGCAAAATTGATCCACTACCCTTCCCCCCATAAAAAACCCATATACCTGCATCAGAAGTGTCAGTGCACCCACAGCACTAAGATGCCAATACTAGCACAAAACTCCCACAACCAGTCATAATGCCAGTATACACTGATCCAGCTAAAGTAGTTTATATATATATTGCAAAGTTAGTTACCTGGTGTGGAGATTCTCTTTGGCTATTTCACCTCCTGACGAAGAGGTAAAATGGTGGTCAAGGTGTACCTGTTCAGCCAGTCACTGCTGTGGCCAGTGTTTAGCTGAGTGGGCACTTTCTTGGGTTCAGAACCAGGACTTAGAAATGCCAGCAGGACTGGGCAACATAGGACTTGCAGCGATGCAGAATCAATGACTTTCATCATCCTGAGTCCATGTAATCCTAGCAAGAAGCCTGGACAACCCCTTTAACAAGACTTTTCTGCTTCTGACCTACTTTTCTGGTTCAAACTTTTTTATTGAGTAATATTTTTCAAACATTTTAAACAAAGAAAACCAACAATTCGGGTTCTTATACTCATATTACAATATTGCATTAGGTGTGGGGGGGAATGGAGAGAGAGAGTGCCCAAATGGGCATGGGTACTTTTCCAGGCTGACCATCTGCGTGTGAATGCCTCAATCCCGCTTTTCTTCTGTTTAAGAGACTGTGCCCACCAGGTATTAAGGAAATTGGCGACCTGTGTACCTCGTCCAAGGACTGCATTTTTTTTTTTTACTTTAACTGCTAAGTTTGTGCCTCTACGTAACAATATTCAATTATTTTTGTTTGCACCAAGACGTGTGTGCGAGGTTCCTCCAGGGTACAGTAACACCCCTACAACACTCTCAGTACCTGTGGAAAGTAGCGCTGGGTAGATGAGCCTTCTCCCTTTACTGGCGCCACTGTCAGAGTTAAATCGATGTAGAAACATTTCGCTAAACAATGAGGTATCAAAAATCAAAGCCCGGCCAAGCAGATGTGGGGGGGATGGATTCAATTTCAGGTTATAAGGACACTCAAGCATCTGTTAACACAGAAACCGATGCCGCATGAGGAAGACCATAAGATTTCCCTGCATTCCAAAACTAACTCAATCTAGAGATATGTAACTCTGCCCAGTCTGAACTCACAGCTCCGTGTCCATATTGCTTTAATGTGTGGTGGAGACGTTCCCATGGGAATCAATTAGGAAGATGTCAGCGTTGCAGCCAGATTCTTCCACCACCTATGTTGTTTTTGTGCTACTGTTAGACTCGGCATGAAATCTTACATTGTCGATTTGCGTCTGGCTTCATTTGCTTCAATAGTCATTTTTACGATGTGGAGATTTGTGTCCTAGAGGTGAGAACGAGCCTGGACCTTCCTCTACACATAACTGATGGAGGAGAGGCTTAAAGGGGAACTATCAGCAGATTAAAAAAATCTAACCTGTTGATATGTCCTTAATGCACAGGAGACGCGGAGGAGGAAGGTATGTCTCTTACCTTCCTCCTCCGCACTGTTCTGGTGCAAGTCAACCATGTGCTTCACAGTCTGGAGAGACCATTTGGAGCACTGAAGGGGCCGTTAGGAGTACCGCCCTTCTGGCCCACCCTCGGCTGGCCCACTAGGCACTATGGGGGGGGGGGGGGGGCAATGCATAAAACGGATGGAAAAAGGATTGCAAAAACACAGTGTGAACCCAGCCTTATTCAGTTGAGGAAGGCTTGATGCCGAAACGTCCCGTCATATGTATTTTTCATGACTTTTCTACAATAAAATTACTTTGAAGCATGATATGGTAAGTGCCGAGAATGGACTTTTGAAATTTTATTCAAATATACAACTTAAAGGCACCTGCTGGGGAAAAAAAACTATATCATGCAGTTGCAAAAGGGGTAGAATATAACAAAAGTTTTTAGAAACCCACAGATTTTCTAGATTTTTCTGTAACGCTTCCTCCCTCCCCCTTCCATCCCTTTACCTATTTGATTGAAAGTCAGTTAGAATCTAAATACAACTTATAGTCACAGGAAGATTTGGAGTAAGGGCTCAGATTTGAAAGCTGTCAATAAAGCAGGGATAGGGATGGGAGGGGAAGTGAGGAGGCATCCTTGGCATTTAGCACAGGAGAATAAAAGCATTTTTATACATTCTAGAAGCATAGATGGATATATGAAAAGTACCGGCTATCTAGCAGTGTCAGCAGTTTGGAAAGTGAATTACAGATGGCATATTACATTTACCAAGAATAACTTCTTACTAGTGTTGAGTGAGAGTGCTCAATGCTTGACTGACCGCCTAGTGGTGCTAAGGTTAAGGTAGCCATACACCTTTAATAACGGAAGGACGGTTCATCGTCAGTTATATCTTCTCCATGCCGCAGTAAACTGTTGTATTTTTTTGTTCTATCTTTTGTATATTTCGTTCCTTAAAGGGATGTTTAAACAAAACATACAATAATGAGAACCAAAAAATTTAAAAGGTTAACCAGGCACACTCCGCTCTGCCGAGCAGGAAGCACCTGGTTAAATGCTCGAGTCTTCCATTGATTTCAATGAGATTTGTTATGCGGTTATTGAAAAATGCTCAACTGGAGTAACAAGCACTCAAGGCTTTTAGTACTCACTCAACACTACTCCTTACACCACAAAAAAAATAGTTCTAAAGTATTGCTTACTAGGTATCTTCCATTTCCTGCAATCTGTTGTTTACTGCCTGTTGCTAGGGGAAATCTGTCTCTAGTAACAGCTTCAGAGCAATAAGGAACACAAGAGGTGGAGGTGGGGCATGCCATGCCACAGCTTACTTCTACGGGTTAGCCATTGCAGCCTCCAAGAGAATGACGGTTGACCTCAGGGAGATCAACCAAAACACCACAGAGACACCATCACATGTTTCTCAACGTCAGTGAATCTAGAAACATTGCCCACTGGGAAATCAAATATGCAAAGATAATGTAGAGACACCATTATCAATGTCAGTGAGCTAGCCAGACCTTCTACCTGGAAGGAAAAACCAAGGCAAGGGGGGGGGGGGGGGTTCTCCAGTGAAGGAAACCACCTTCCAACAAGCCACAGTCAAAACGACAGGGCTTGGGAAATACCCAATCAAGGTATCCATCCATAGACAGCCGTTTTGGGGTAGCTGTTGCAGCCTCATCTCCCTCTCCAATCCACCCATGCTTAGAAGAAGAGACGATGTTGCGATTCTCCCTTTTTCTGACATATATTCTACTGATATATACTATATATGTACAACATATATATAAGATTATGTATTGGTAAATATACTTGTATGAAACATTACAGAAAGTGGCCGTAAACTCCAGCAACCCATCCTGACATGGACCCGTCTCCTCCACATTTCCTGACCCGCACATAAGAAATGGCTTTACTCAATGACGGTTATCGGGAAGCTGGCATCAGCCGTCTATTAGTTTGGTGTCTTTTGGGTAAAATGTTTTACAGAACTTTCACACCATGAGCAGGAACATGAAGAATGAACCTTTGTTACAATGAAGCTGCCGAGCTGTGAATTAACTTTTGATTCGACAGCCAACATCTACTTGCTGTTATTCTTCTCATGGCCAGAAGCTAAGCCCCGGCTATGATTCCACTGGGCTTATGACTTTGACAAAGGGCGATTCTTTTTCCTTCTTTCAATAATATATAATCCATCCAGGGCTAAGGGGGCTGTTAAACATATTGCCCTGGAATTTTTTCTTCTTTTGGAGGCCTCTAGAAGTGACGGGCCCCGGGGAGACGTCATTAGCTCACTTGTTGTAACAATGGCTGGAGCTGTGAATATTTCCAGTTACTGGAGATTTACAGACTGGACCAGCTTTCCTAGTGTGTTCTTTCCACATCCAGTGAAACTTTATAAAACTTGCAACACCTTAACTTGAAGTCTTGTTTTGACACTTAATGACTACAAAAACGAGCCCGCTTCCCTACACGATATCCTACAATGGGCTATGGTGTACGTTTATAGGAGATTTCCACCAGAACACATTGATCACATGCCAAAGAGGGGGATATCTGGCAACCAAACTCTTAGTAATCTTAAAAATTCCGCCATGGTGCGGAACTCTTGTGTTTTATTGAACAATTTCTCTCCCGATTTGGGTTCTTTCATTACAGGTTTTGACCAGTTGGGGTCTCAGCGCTGAGACCCCCACCAATCAGAAAACATAGCCTATAGAAGTTCTCTTCCAGTTCTGTCCATGTGACTAAGACAAACTTCTAAAGAAAGCCTATGGGACTCTCGCATGTCATGCAAGTTAAGAAAATCAGCGCCCAATTGCATGTTTGTCCCTAATTATTATGGCGATTGGTGGGGCCATGGGTGTTCAGATCAAAAGGTTTGACATGTTTCTACAACACTTTGTGCAATTTGATGCCAACTTTTAGAGGTAGATTTGCTTGACCTCAATTTGAAGCCTTAAAGGGAGGCAATAACCCCCTGAAGAGTACATGTAGAGAGCTGTGACTAGTCGCAGACCGGACAATGCCCAGATGACTAGTTCGCAGCTCTCCCCCTGCCCTGTGCGTTGGATTATACAAGGTTTTACTGGGATTTATAACTACCAAGAAACAAACCTCAGATATGGTAGGGACTTGCTTACAACATCTGTGGAGTGTTGCGGAGAGATTAATCAGCACAATTGTGCTCATTTGTTCCCTTTAAAACATAATCGGAGCTTTTAGCCAAAACAGAATTCTCTCCAGAAAGAACGGTTACCTGTAGATGGCTATTTTGGGGTTTTTGCCTTTTGTGGGTACAGAGCAGAGTGCTTACTGGCTGTAGAGAGGGCTATCATTGAGGAACCAAATAGCTAATGTTTTTCCTTTAAGGGAATTTGTCAGTTGGTTTATGCTGACTTAAATGAGGGCAGCATAAGCTAGTGTCAGAAATGCTGAACAAACCAAAGTATTACTTAAATTATTCTGTTCAGCGGTTCTCCTGATATGCAGGAGAATAGGCTTTGTGCCCCACCACTCCCCCAGCTCTTCAGCTACCGATTGACAGCTGTCTGCCTATACACAGCATGGACAGACAACTGCCAATCAGCTGCTGGCAGGCAGAATGTGCTGGAGCTCATAAATATCCAGGACTACCGAGCACAAGCACATAATGGAGAGGACTATCCTTGTTATTTAGGATATTTCCAAATCAGCTGCATAGAACTATATAAATTATACATTTTTGTTGAAGCCTTAGCATAAACCTACTAGAGTCTCTTTAAAGTATCACTGTCGTTTGGAAAAACCTTTGACATGTCATAGAGACATGGGGTGATATCAGTCCGGAACCATAGACTTACATAAGCAATCATTCGAAGCTTGGCTGATCAAGTGACACAGAGCTGGGAGAGGATCATGCTTAGCATAGTCTTCTCCTGGCTCGTTGTCCTTACCAGTACGGCACTGAACACCCGAACCAATCAAAACTTTTGACATGTCTCTATAACATGTCAATTTTTTTTCCCCAAACAATAGTGATACTTTAAGGGGAATGTCATAAAGACGTGTGTAGACTTTTTTTCTAAACTGGAAATTCTGGAGGAAGGGCATGGAAAGCAACTCTTTGACACCAGCTTTTGAAAGTTGTCTCCATAAACATCAACATACTGTATTTATGAAGATGGCCTTTAATTAGAGATGAGCGGACCTCAGCATGCTCGAGTCCATCCGAACCCAAACGTTCGGCATTTGATTAGTGGCGGCTGCTGAACTTGGATAAAGCTCTAAGGTTGTCTGGAAAACATGGATACAGCCAATGACTATATCCATGATTTCCACATAGCCTTAGGGCTTTATCCAAGTTCAGCAGCCGCCACTAATCAAATGCCGAACGTTTGGGTTCGGATGGACTCGAGCATGCTCCAGGTTCGCTGCTCTCTACCTTTAATGTATACCTGGTGTTATTATCAACATTTCTAGAACCATCTTGAATTAGTTTGGGAAGTTGACTTCTTCTTTTAACCTACTGTCCCATTTTGGATAGAAGTATAATATCTATATTCAGAGGTCTACTCCATGACTTGTTGCCGCTGCCACTATAAAAAACGTCTGTGCAAAATTGTTCAAAGTTACTTAGCAACATAGAAAGCATTGATGTGGTCCATGGGATATTGGAATGGGGACTTTACTAGGGGGTTATGAATGACTATAATGGTTGTGTATATAATAGTCAGTTTATATCTGCTGTTTGTCACTTCTCTAAAGTCTTTCAATACTTTCAATACTACAACCTTTTTACCTTGTGTTTGATACCTCTTTAGTGGAGGTGGAACTGCGTTGATTCCCATGACCATACTGTACAACCAGCAGTACAGTTGTGCCCAGTCTCAGAATGTTTAGACCTGTCCAACCCAAATCTCGTCTTGCTTTCCACAACCTGCTTTGCAGTTGTTCATCCCTTTAATGCATGTGTAACAGGAAACGGGCATGGACTGAAGTGGTTTGGCCCACCCCAGGCAGGAGAATATATGTGCCCTCTAGGTTTTACCCCTTCATCCTGTTCCAGACTGTGGGAGCTGGAAATTTGCCAGAAGACATAAGATTGTCACTAAGGCATGGTCCTGGAGGAGGTGGCAGCAGGTCCTAAGAACCAGTGTCAAAAACAGGCAAAACATGTGTAGTCAACATGCCGAGTTGTCAACTGGAGAATCAGCACAGTACCAGGGATGAGGCAGTAACATAGTCCACATTGTCCGATTTATTCCAGTTGGGTGGGAGTATGTGTCTAAGAGGCCAGAACTGGCATCGCAGTGGAAGCATGGAGCTCCGGCCAGGAGGCACCAGCTGTCATTGACCACACTGGAGTGTGATGGAAGAGTGGCCATGACCAGGCCTGAAGACGAGTGCCTAAAGAGTGAAGCTGGCAGCACAGCAGACAGGACTGGGACCATGCCACTAGTGGTGAGTATCGAGCCACTCCGCAGAATTATAGCACGTCACACACTATCCAAACTTTTTAGAGCTCCCTTAAACAGCTCAGAGTATGAATGATGTAGATGATGGTTGTTGGCTCTTTACACAACATCTGATATGGATTACGTCTAGTCTTCTTACGCCATGAGAACTTCTGTAAATTCTTCTTGCACCTTCTGACGTCCTGGAAGGCAAATCCCCGCTTACTGTTAAAAGTCACCATGGGAAATTTTGTAAAGCTCTGTCTATTCATATTATTGGAAAGCCATCAGTGATCCCTTCAACATTTCATAATCCGCACAAACAAGACACCGAGGCGTCTTCCCATATTACTTACTCTATGTTCTTTCAAATTTTTTTTGGAACTGGAGAAGCCTATTCATGTAATTAAATTTTCCAATGAATTATATGGCAGGCCCAAGTCACCAGAGACCTAGAATCGAGCTAGATGAAGTGATGATGGTCTGTTTATTGACAAGTGATCTAGCGAGCACAACCAGGGTTGGTAAGGGGAAACCTTTGGCATTGGCCAATGTACAGAAGCCATGATATTCAGCCAGGAAAATTATAAAAAATTATACAAAAATAAACATAGTTATATTATAGCGTTAATACCACTAGATGAATGTGACCTCATATGATGTGAATCAGTGTCCTAGAGAGAAGAATGGAACTAGCGGCTATAGGGAAAACATGGTCTACCATGCATGATTCTAGTCACATTTTCGTAAAGTTTTCACCTCCATAATTCAAAAGAATCGTATCGCAATGGATGAACGAATCTAATCTGAGTCTACACCCTGATCCATCATGGTCTCCAATTTATATAGTAGGTGACAAGTTTGGTGCTAAAATTGGTTTCTACATTGTACTTTATAGGTTGATGGCTTCAGGGGTCAAAAGACCCTACAAAAATAAGTATAAGTATATTTAAGTATACTATCCATCCTTGTGTGTACATGGATAGGTCTATTACTATGTTCTGTATATATGGACATGTTTGAGATCTTTGTCTTGTTGCAACATACATGGTCCAATCTACAATTCTGCAGCAGGTTATCCGCCCACCCTTCCCAGGATTCTGTGAAAATTTTTTGTGCTTCTCTTCAACTGGTCAAATAGACGAGCAAAGATTATATCATGCAATAGTCGAGAGATTTCACCTACAAAAGATTCCATTTTGTTGACTCGTATCTACCAGGAACAGTCCCCCAGATTGTAAGGGTGCCTTATCACAGGATTTACAGCAGCTACCCTTTCAACTCAAATGGTATTCTAATACAATATATATATATAGCTCTACAAAGTTATGCAGATACGTGAACTACTATTTCAAGAAACAAACAAAAAAGGGAGTGGTGTTTTCTTTTGAGTCTGACACAGTGCTCTCTGCTGCCACCTCTGTCCATGTCAGGAAGAACAGTAGCAAACCCTCATAGAAAACCTCTTCTGCTCTGGACAGTTCCTGACATGGACAGAGGTGTCATAATACTGTGCTTCTTCCATTATTTTTTCTCTATAAAATAATAATAATAAAAAAGGACTAGAGCTTATTTTTAGGGTAGGTCTTATGCCCCTACAGTGTAGCCCCCCATGGTAGTCCCCATACTGTATCGACCCCGTAGTTATACCTCCATATTGTATAGCTCCCTAATCTCTCTGTAGTTTTTCCCCCATACTGTTGACAACCCCTATTACAGGTAGTCCCCATACTTTATACCGCCCTCCATAGTTGGCCCACGTACCCTCTGTCCACCCATATCACTTCTGCCTCCCCCACAGAAGGGGGTGGAGCATAACAAGCCTGGCTCTAATTGGCTGATGCTCAGCACCCAATGTTAGGGATTTTCTCAGCTGACTATAACCTAATTATATTTCAAGCATACTCCAAAAAGCCTGCAAAATGATGCTAGGTCTTATTATCAGCGTATAGTAGGTCTTATTTTTGGTGTAGGTAAAACACAGTAAGACAAGGGTATTGGGTATTGTAGTGATTGATGGTCTAACTTAAAGGGGTTTTCCATCCCAGACTCCCTTAAGGTCTATGCCCAGGAAGGGCTGAGCGGCTAAGACATACCATGGCACCATGTAGACTGGTGTGGTGTAGTACAGACAACAGCACGGGAGCCAGGGGGGTAAGTGTATGTTTATTTATTTTTCTTTTACTCACCCTCCTCAGGCATAAATCTTAGTCCTGGCTGGACAAACCCTTTAAGGTGCTTATACACCAATAACTGTTGACTGAACAATCTTCAGCTGACAGTTCTCTCTCCCATCCTCTTCATACACATTTATGTTCAATACTTTGTTCTCCCGTGTTCTCTATGAGGAGGGGAGGGGTAAGCAAGAGCAAGACTTCTCTAGCAGTGGCTTTTCTCTACGAGAACAAAAGGAATAAGGCATCACCTGAGATTACTATAACGTGTATCAGGACCATGGGCTGATTATCGGCAGACAGTAATGTCCACTATTGATAATCGGTCAGTGTAATAGGCCAGCAATCAGCAAGAAGTAGTCATAATAGGATATCAGCATATACAGTGCTACAAAGATGCTGGGTTTTATATACATAAACGATGGAGCCAATGTTAATCAATTCTAATAGTACAAATAAAACATGTAGACGTCTTCAAGGGAAAGCAGCAGCGGTTGTTTCTCTTGGCTGCTAATCTCATTCCATAGAGAGTCTTCTCTTTAACATCAGACCCCGGTGTCTCTATAGGTGGTCCCAACACAAGTCTCCACTTTGGTGGCACTAGAATATTAGCCACATGTTCGGGTTACGAGGCCGGATCAGGACAAACACTCATCCTTTTAATGAAATATCTTTGGACGTAGCCGGCACAGGGATGTGGGGAAAAGGCTGCTGGCGGCTGTTCCCGATCACCTGGACCACATTAAAGAGAGGCAGATGATCATCTTCATGGAAGGAACATCTGAAATGGAAGAATGTTATGTATCAAATGATTAAAATAGTCTGCATTAAAAGACAGTACGAACATCTGTTTTCCCCATACCGTCCTTATGTCCCTACTAGAAAGTCACAAACTCTACATATATGGGATATTTTTGCTTTTAAGTTCCATAATAGTATAATTTAGCTCCAGGTCGCCCAGTGCTATATTCTTACAATTGTAGTATGCTGAGGATCAGTATTATACAGATAGGCCAGAGGCACAGCTATGGGGGTACATTGGCATCAGTAGCATCCTAACTCCTGACCCTGGTGAGATGCTCAGTGTCCCTCCAGTGCCCTCTGTCCCTCAGTGTCCCTCTGCCATTGTCCTCTCCAGCAGCCATTGATTGATTACATTTTAGGCACAGATAGAGGATAGTCTGAGTACAGTAGTGTATGCTGTGTAGTTGTCAAATTGCTTCTATCCTTTTATTTTGTGTGTTAGTACATGCTGTCCACAGCTCTCCTGGTTGACGTTACCTGTCAGGTAATGTGAGGTGGCCTGTTCTAAAACCATGTCTGGCTACAGCATGCATGTTACTGTCAATGACACTTATTCTGCTGCCAGACATGGTTTTACAACAGGCCACCTGGCCACCTTCACCCAGGAGAGCTGTGGACAGCGGTAAATCATTGGTGTACTATCACTCATGCACGAAATAATAATGGCCCTTATGGTAACCCCTTGGTGTCTAAAGCACTTAATGCCCCTCAGAAAAAATGCTCCTGATTCAGAACTGTGCCCCTTAGTAACACTCAGCATTGATGCCCCACAGGGCTTCTACTTGCCCTTTTGTGACCTTCATTGAGTACTGGTGCCCTTTAGTCCTCTCCACTGAATATTAGTGCTCCCACCTAGTACCTCCATTTGTGAGTCTACTTACAAATAAGGATATCCCTCTTAGTGCCCTAACTTAGTAATGATGTCAAGTTTTTCTTACCTCCCTTAGTGTACCCACAATCTACTGATGCCCCCACCATTGTATTTAATAGCATCTGCATAAGGGTGTCTGGTAATAATGATGACTCTTGAGTTATCCTTAATGCAAACCTCATCATTCCTGGTGGGTTCATTGGTGTCAATTAAATCTGGGAGAGTTGTGGAGACGTAAGTGTAAAATAATAAGGCCTCGTTGGGTCTTCATGTATGTACTATATGTTTAGGGATCTGAAAAGGACAAGATCGTGGTCTAACCATGCACTGGGTATACGCCAGGAATATAAGGCAGATTAATTCATAAGGATCCATAATTTGTACTGGGAAGAAATAGAGCTCGGGTTTCAGTTCATCTATGAGGAGTACAGTAGATGTTGACCCGTCCAGGTGGTGCTGTGGGGCTGAGAATTATTTCCCCCCTTATTTAATGGATATTCTTCCCATGCAATGATCTGGTCTCCATATGTGATTATGGAAAGTCCACCGACTTCCAACACTTTGTATTCTCGTAAAACTGTCTAAACTCAACACGTGGTAGAATGAGGATGGAGAAGCTCAGAAAATCTCAGAAATTCTCTTCTTATCTCATCATACTTAATCCCTTACACTAAACACATCGGTGTTCCCCCATTATACCATAAGACTTTCTAACGTTTTGACTAGTAATGTCTATAGCCCATGGTTATAAAACACTGATAGTATCGCTTCCGCATCCAGTCATTAGAGCTACAGGGTTAACAAGATTATGAGAGTTTTTGGAGTGGCTAACATAGGTAGTAATGTAGGTAAAATGCAGATTGTAACATTGACCTTAAAGGGAATTTATCACTTAGATTTTTTTTTAACTGATTGCTTCTTATTTTCTTATTGGTTCCTATTTTTAATTGCAATTTTTTTTGTAAATTATTATGGGGGCAGCCATCTTGCTTGAAATGTCTCTTACAACCTTCAGAAATATGCTTAACGGCATGGATGTAGACAACGATATACAGTACAGGACCTGTCTTATTAACATGACTTCTTCAGAAATCATTTGGCAAGGAGGGAGAGGTGGAGCTGTGAGCTTCATCTATTGTCTTCTTGATCTACTGGTGTGACCATTTGCTGTAATGCTGTATAGATCACCTTCCAGCAGCCTCCTCCTTATCATCTCAGGAAGAACATGAAGTCACAGTTTAGTTTTAGGTCTAGTGGTGAGAATAAAAAACTGCAAGATTTTAAAATCATTTGAAAATATAGATCGTAAAATGGAAAATAAGAAAAAAAAATACCAAAAATTATTAAAAAACTATGTATATGTAAAAACTTGAAGCACTAGGTAATTTACTGATCTTCATTGCCCTCACTGACTATACTCCTATGATAACATATTGATCCTGACACCTCCCCTTACTCCTGATGCGTAGGTACATCTCAATGTGTCAGTACAGTAGCGTGAACAGTTTTGGAGCTCCCAGCAACATAATAAATGATGATGCTGGGAACTCTGAATTCCATTCCACCGGACCATGCACGGAAAAACATCTTGTCACAAGATACCATATCCTTTCCCTGAATTCTGATGTCTATCGCCTGGTGAGAAAATCCATCTTTAGTAGCATTAAGATAAATAAGGAGTGGGGGCAAGGCTTAGCATGTGCTCGTGCTGGAGAGAGAGAAAGACTGTGTACCTGATTCACAGAAAGGACGTCCTAGAGCTGGGAAAGGTACAGAGGCGGCAACTAAACTGATTAGGAGCATCTTAGTTATGAGGGAAGATTAAGGGAGTTAAATTTGTTTAGTCTGTAGAAGAGACGTATGAGGGGAGATAGGATTAACTTATTTAAATATATAAATGGCCCCTACAAGAGATATGGGGAAAAGATGTTCCAGGTAAAATTCTCTCAAAGGACAAGAGGGTACTGCCTCCGCCTGGAGAGACAAGGGGGCACTGCCTCCGCCTGGAGAGACAAGGGGCTACTGCCTCCGCCTGGAGAGACAAGGGGCTACTGCCTCCGCCTGGAGAAAAAAAGGTTCAATATCCGGAGGCGACAAGCCTTCTTTACCATGAGAACTGTGAATCTGTGGAACAGTCTACCACAGGATCTGGTCACAGCAACAAGAGTAGAGGGCTTCATAACAAGCTTAGACAAGTTCTTAGATCAAAATAACATAAATGGATATGTATAGAACCTACCCATGATCCATCCCCCTTCCCTTCATCCATCCTCCCCTTGTATATCCCCTTCCCTGTATCCATCCCCTCCTTGTTTATCCCCCTTCCTTCCATCCAATCTCTCCTTGGTTGAACTTGATGGACATATGTCTTTTTTCAACCATACTATCTATGTAACTATATGTACCTGTACTCTGTGAGTGCCTATGGGAGGGTGGTCTTCACCTAGTCCGTCTGACCTGCTTTCTCTATCCATCTTCCTGGTTCTGACCTTTGGCATGTTTCTGTTTTTTTCCCTTTGATTTTGCTCATAAGTTCTCATCTGGTATTGACCTGGCCTGTCTGACCTCTCTTCTTCTGTTCACTTATCCCATACGTAGGGACCTACACCTAGTTGTGGGCAGCCCAAGTAAGTAGAGACAGTGGCGTGGGTACTGATCCGTCCCTATCATGATAAAAACATGGACACGCTAACAAACTTAGAAACTGAATGTTGGGTCAAAAACATAGAGTCTACAGAATCACATCTGATTCTGGAGACTGATGTAGGCCAAAAAATAATTGCACCCCATAAGAGGAGACCAGTTATTATACATTATGTCAAGGGGTGAATCTAGATGACAATTACTTATCTAGTGACTTACAGGTGGCGTTTTCTCTTTTCAGAGTTGCTTACTTTTCTTTTCCATCCTGCCCAAACCAAAAAAGAATCTACCAGAGAAACATTTTAGGTTTCTTGTTCCAATACACAACTGTCCCTCTATAGTATTAGGGGTCACCAGATAGTAAAGACTCCCTGTGTCCCCTGAAAGTAGTTAGGCCCCTCTATTACCCTATAAAGTATAAGCCCCCTCTGTGGCCACAAATAGTAATTAGGCACCTCTCTGTGTCCCTGTGTGGTAATTAGGCCTTTGTGCAGGTAGGCCTCCGAGTAGGTAGTATGCTCCTTGTAGGGTGGGGACCCAGTGGCTCGTCAAAGTGTCACTGTTGTTTGGAAAAACTTTTGACATGTCATAGAGACATGTCAAAAGTTTTGATCAGTCCGGGTCTGAGTGTTCACAAGCCAGTTGTGGACCGCGCTGCAGTATGGTCTGCCCTCCTTTCTATGTCAGGGAAAGAATCAGGCTCCATAGTTTTACATTAGGAGCCTGATTCACCACACGACACAGAGCCAGGAGAGCCAGGAGCCAGGGCGTAGCACGATCGTTACGGGTCTAAACACTCAAAAGTTTTTCCAAAAATAGTGACACTTTAAGTATTAAAATCAAGTAGGAGCGCCGGGCGCTGATGCCAACCCTGGCAAGGATTTGTTGGGCTGGGACTTTTCTTTCACCTCCTGAGCTGCCCTCCGTCTGACAGTAGATGGCACCACCTGAGGCAGCCACTTCAAGTGATTTGATCACCAAATCCATTTCTAAACCCATTAGACCTTCATTGTTATCAAATAATGTAAATAGACTGCGTATGATGACTATAACAAACCTATTATTACTTTGGCTATATGCAATCCCACAGACCAAGTTTTATCGACTGGGCCACCATACGACTCCCTTTTTGAAAAATGTACACTATTCCTACAGAAAAGCAATAAAAAAAATATTAATAGATAAAAAAAACAAGATAAAACTAACACGCAGGCAATATGGAAAGTCATCAAGTATAACGCGAAGGCTTGGTTTTTTACAGTAATCTTATTCTATGTTTTCCATATGTTTTCATTAGATTTTTAGTATTCCTCCTTCCACCATCAATGAGGCAAGAAAATTACGTCTACAAGCAAGAGCAGATGTAAATATCCCTTTATCCATAAATTTATTAATACACTCAATGTTTTACTTGTTATTCCAATAGAAATACATGATGTGGGCTTATACGCTTGGATAAAGTCAAACAAACCTCATTAACCTTTAATTTTCTTACACCACTTTAAAATGTAATTGCTCCATAGCCTTAAATCCCAATTTCCTTTCGATTTTTTCATAAGTACCTGTTAATTGCTCGACTCCATCTAGGTTTTGGCAACAAATCTAAAAAAAAAAAAAAAGAAAAATTTCCAATTCTCAATTTTTATTTTTTAATTTTTTTTTTATAGCGCCTGGGAACAGAACGCAGTTGGAGAACCGGGTGTATTTTTCCAAGCGTGGGATTACAACCTTTACAAACTCCCCATACATAAAGAGCTCAAAAAGATACAATCTGTTCTTGAAATACTCGCTCCAGCCAGGATCTACGCCCTTCTGATTCAAAGGGTGTTATTTCTAATTAAGAATTTTAATAGTAAAGGTGTTTTTGGAACAAATGGAGTCAGTTCTAGGTAATTTTTTATAGTCAGGATACGGTATATTCGAAAATGAAATTTTAAGTACAGGTTTGATATTCCAAGGTTTTGGGGTAAAACAGAGCAGGAAACGGTCAATAAAGCAAAGAATGAAAAAAATAAATTGAACGTGGAGATACGGTGGCCAAATATTTTTCTGGCAATTGTTCCCGGCCGAAATTTCTGGAGACGCTTAAAAGTTGAAATATGATTTATTTTTTTTTTTGCAAGTGGTCTAATTGAATCATTATATTATTCCCAGAAGGTTAATTCAATATATATTCTACAGCCTTTGGAATTAAGATGAGAATAAAAAAAAAATAAAAAAAATGAAAGCTTCGAGAAATAACTTCCAAAAAGTTTAGAGCCAGTTGATTTGTACTTTGAGAAAAGGTTTTCTTCTTTCTTTTTTTTTTTTTTTTTCTTGTTGAGCAATGAGAATCTTGGCCACGGCCGAAACCTCAATACGCATGGATAATTAATCCAAGCGTAATTCCATTGAGTGATAGCCATATAGAGATTGATGGAACAGATTTGTTTTCTGCCGTGAACTGTTAACCTTCGACTGTAACTGTAAAACAAACACATGAATGAATTTTTATTCACTTGACATCGGTAAAATCTAATGTTAATGTTGATCTGGTTTTAGTTTTTGGTTTGTTTTTAGAAATTTTTAAGCCTTTTTTAGCTTACAATAGCATCATGTAATAAGTTATTGTATAGGTTATACACGGCTATAAGGTACATAAAGTATAAGTCCTAAATCCATGATATTATATATCAACAACTCCTGGCAGACCTTCAGTTAAAGGAGTTGACTGGCCTAAACTTCTAATCTCTGATGCTATATAAATATATATACTTAGCTGTCCTGCTCCACCACAAATGCCAGTTCTCCGGCTGCCAGCTGTCATCTTCTTCACCACTTCAGCCCTCAAAAAGATGGATGACTATTGGATTGGCATTCTGTTCAACCCTTTTTTAAAAAAAAAATTACAAATCTATATAAATGTCTAAATCCAGTCGATTTGAAAGAAAAAGAGTAAAGAGTACCCCTTTAAAGGACTACTCCTACAATTTTTTTTCTGCTTATTTAACACTCATTACAAAGTTATATAACTTTGTAATGTGTGTCAATAACTTATCTGGCCCCCTTCCCCCACGTTCTGACCCCGATTCCCCCCCCCTCCCCCCGGAAGTTAAATAAAGTATACATACCCAATTACTGTTGACCCCCGTCCTCTTCTCCGGGGGTCGACAGTAATTGGGTACTGGGTAGGCAGACCAGGTCTTCTTTCTCCTCAGTGTCTTCTGCTTAAGTGAATGGAAGAGGAAAAGGCTGCTAGTGCACTTGCGTACCAGCAACCTCTTCATTGGCTGGAACACATCACATGGCTTGCTCAACCCTGATTGGCTTTCTGGAAGCCATGTGATGCGTCCAGCCAATGAAAAGGCTGCCGGTGCACAAGGGCACCGGCAGCCTTTTCTCTTCCATGAACCCGGAAGTGAGAGAGATCGCAGGACGGCGCCCGGAGGTGACCATGGCCACCGTAGGGATGGTGAGTATGGAGTGTGTGTGGTTTTTTTTACAGGTCCCGCCGGAGTTGTCCTTTAAGGTCAACATAGCTGATGCCTTGCCAGATGACTAGGTGACCAGCTCCAGATGGGTTATTGTTTAGTTAAAATGTGATTCTCATCATATTCAAGACAGAAGAACATATTATTTTGATACTAAGATGTCTTAAATCAAGTTTAAACACCATCCCAGTTTTATCATCTGAGAAGAAAGCAGAGATCCCCTTTAAATACCCCATTTAAATAGTTTTACTTTGATGTCAAATAGGGTGGAAATTATATAAAATGACTGAATCTGATAAAGCGGGAAGATGAGGAGGTTTCTATTAGGAGATTTGTAACTACGCATGGTACAGGATATAGACGGGTCTTCACCATCGACGTGAATTGTATTGTATGACCATTAGTCGTTTATGATCATTGTGATATTTTTACAGTGCAGCTTCATATTGGACGAAGTTTCCGGAGAGATCTGTGCAGTGTGTGAGAGCAGACACAAGGTGGCTCATCACCTCCATCCTAGAGAGATCTGCTTCCAGACTGTCTTACCCAACGTGAGCAGTAAATACAGTGACTGCAGATTGTCATCTCATTCCTCGAGTACAATAATAGAGCTCGGGAGTTTTTACAGCAATTTTGTTTAATTTTGTAGTTTTAAGTGCAGGGAGCCCAGATGAGGATGAGGAGGATAAACGCTGTCCCCATCGGATGTAAGGACCCAGTCAGGTGCATCTCACCCCTACCCTGACCACAAGCATAGATCTTCTGGAAGGTTGGTTGTCTGGCTTAGAAAAAAAAATTGGAAGGTTATGGAGGAGGGTCCGCCATTCCCAATTCTAGTGTTTCACCTAAAGATCCACTTTTAAAAACTTGGATCTTTATAGCCTATCATTAAAGAATAATTCTGAGATTCTTATATATGCCTTCTGCTCTTCTGTTTTAGCTTATGTGACTGCCATGGGATTTTAGGCATACTGATTCCTCTTCCCTCACTGAAATGATTTTCAGCTGCTGCCTGTAACTACTTTATATGCTGATTAGAGACGAGCAAAGTAGAACTAATGCTGCCCAGGGACCACCTGGAAAATATGGATACAACCATGGTTTGGGAGGGGCAAGAAAGGATTTGATAGGTGATGGTGTCATCTTGTAGTTCATAGGAAATCAGCTGACCTAGGATAGATCACTTCCTGACACATTAACCCTTAGAGGACCGAGCCAATTTAAATTTTCAAATTAAATTTTTGCGTTTTCGCTTTGTCCTCCTTGTGCTTAAAAGGCCATTTCTGTTCCTGAAGGGGGTAAATAAAATAAAAAAAACCTTCCTTGCAATTGGGGTCAGCACACGAAGTTGCCTGCTCAGCATTACACTTATCCCTACTCTAGCCAGAGATTAAGTTTCTCGTCCTAGTCCTGTATAGAAATATCCTGGTCAGGGTGGAGTATTTTATAGGTGTTAAATACTGAAAGCAATAACCAAAACTCAAAATCCCCTTCACTCCCCATCACCTACACCCTAGTTCTGCTAAGTTAAGTCTATGTCATCCAGATCCTGAGTCCTTCGCTTGAGGCATCTGTCCCCCAGTTGTACATGATAACTCACTAACAGGTGCTTGGAGTTGTTTTAAACCTAGTGATTTTTTTTTTTATTATTATTTTTTTTATCAGAACCTCTGGTGAAGAAGGTTCTTACGTTAGAAATACGTAGAGCACTGCCATGTCGGGAAACAGGTATGTCTCTTACCTTTCTCCTCGGCACCATTCCCGACCACTTAGTCGCTTAGTCCATGGTCCGGTAAGACTGTAGGAGCACTGGGAGGGCCATTATGAGCACTGCTCGCCGCCTATAGCACCGATCCGCTCCTGGCCGGCCCACCCTTTCTATTGATAATCAATTGAGCGGGCCAGATCTGTTTTACGGGGGGGGGGGGGGGGGGGGGGCAGTGCTCCTAACGGACCGTGGACTAGAAGACTAAATGGATGGGATCGGCACCGAGAAAGAGGGTAAGAGACATATTCCCCCTCAGCGTCTCCTGTGCAATAGGGACATATTAGCAGATTACGTTTGTCTAGCCTGCTGATAGTTCCTCTATAAGGTAATTTCTTTGAGTAGGGGGTACTTGGCATGGGAACGCTTTGATAACATTTGGAGGCATTTTCGACTTGTCATTGACATATTTCACCACCCAGGAGATATGGAAGATGGAAACATGCCCTAAGGACCATACATTATACTATAACACTGCACATTTGTTTGTCCCTACATTTTATAAATAAACCCATCTCATGATGGCGGCACACGTGTGATGAATGACGGACATTACACGGAACACGCCTGCGGAGCCGGGGAAACATATGAAACAAGGCCCGAAAGAATGCTAACAAATAAAGATAATGAGGAGGAATTCACGGCCGGGTCGGACACCGTGACTATCGGCCGCTCCACCGCCGCGTCTCTAAACCAAGGCATAAATAAACAGAGGCAAACACAATTAGAAAGTGATAGGTCTGCCGGCCGCTCCAGCAGCACAGGAGTTATGTCTTTCAAGTCTACATCTGGTGGTTTATATGTGGCAAGAATAATCCTCTCACATGCGGAAAGGGATTTGATTCAAAACTCAACCTGTTTAAACAAATATAGTGCGAGGAAGGAGCCGGCCAACGCTTAAAACTTTATCACAGTCTCTTTCCTCCCATCTGGGAACCAGAGACCTGCATGATGGATGGTGCCGGAGCTCTATTTGAATTACACTACATCATTTACCACACTTAAGAAACGGGCAGAGTGCCATAAATGACAGCGCTTGTCATGCGAGGCCGTAAACTGTTGTAAAAAGTTTTTTTTTTAAGTTTTGCTTTTTTGTCGAGGCGGAGCCCTTTTAAGTTCAGGCGTAGTTCACGAGTTCAGATTCAGACGGAGTTAATGATATTAGCTGGTGTCAGGAGGGGATAGCAGTGCGGAGACTCACTCTCTCCCGCTTCACTCTTTAAGGAGAACTTTTGCTTTGCTTGGCCAAAGGAACCCGAAGGTTTAAAGACTTAGGGAGAGATTTATCAAAATGGTGTAAGGTAGAGCTGGCTCAGTTGCCCCTAGCAACCAATCAGATTCCACCTCTTTGGAAAGTAAAAGGTGGAATCTGATTGGTTGCTAGGGGGTCCATTTACACAGAAAGATTATCTAACAGATTATCTGCCTAAGATTTGAAGCCAAAGCCAGTAATGGATGTGAAAAGAGGAGAAATCTCAGGCTTTCCTTTATGACCTGATCTCTGCTTATAGTCTGTTTCTGGCTTTGGCTTCAAATCTTTGGCAGATAATCTGTCAGATAATCTTTCTGTGTAAATGGACCCTTATGCTAAGTTTACACGGAGCGATAATTTGCCCGTTTGTACGATTAACGATTTCGAAGTAACGATTTTTTTTTTTTATAACGATCAGCATTTAGATGGAACGATATATCGTACAGAAAATTTGTTTTGCGATCGCTTAAGCCTATCTCGCACATAGGTAAAATTAGTGAACAACTGTTTACACGGAACGATCTGCGATTTTTTTGCGAACGATCAACGACGATTTATTAACATTTTCAAAGATCAAAATCAATGATTTTTAGCTAATTGCTTGATCGTTCGCTGCGTTTACACGGAACAATTATCGCTCAATGGGATCGTTATTGCGAAAATTCGCCCAATAATCATTCCGTGTAAACGTAGCATTAGTAGGAACCGATAATGGGAGGACCAAGGTCAGATAGGAGCCATGCCCCATACTATCCCCATTGGCATTCAGTCTTCTTGCAGTGAGGCCTCCTAATACTAACATAGCGCTATACCCTTCCCGACACAAACCCTACTGGGTAAAAGGTCAAATGAAGACGGTCAGTGCAACCAACATTAGTCCTCGGTCTAGGCTGCATTGTGCCACCAGTCCAAGGTCCATAGTCTACAATTAGAGATGAGCGCAACTCGAGCATGTTCTGGTCCGATCATTCGGCTTTTGATTACCGGTGACTGAAAAAATTCTATGTATCTGTAGAGAGTCCGGGAAAACACGGATACAGCCTATGGCCCATGGCTGTATCCATGTTTTCTTGGACTCCCTAGGGCAGCATCCACCTTTTTCAAATGCCGAATAATCAGATTTGAGTACCGATCATCTCTACAATTCTATGTAGACTCAACATACGGGAAGAAGTCCTAAAATAACAGGAGTAAAGGGAAGGGAGACAGAGCCTGGAAGGCATGGTAAATCTATGGAATGGGGGACATGTCTAGGTTATACGTGTAATGCTTCTGTAAATTACTTTTGTCACTTTGCATCTAGATTGAAAGGCAGAGATCTGAGGGAAATATTATGACATCAGTCTTAAAGGAGAAGTCCGGGAAGTCCGGCAAAATTTTTTATTAAAGTATTGTATTGCCCCCCAAAAGTTACACGAATCACCAATATACACTTATTATGGGAAATGCTTATAAAGTGGTTTTTCCCCTGCACTTACTACTGCTTCAAGGCTTCACTTCCTGGATAAAATGGTGATGTCACGACCCGACTCCCAGAGCTGTGCGGGCTGTGGCTGCTGAAGAGGATGATGGCAGGGGGACACTGAGGGACACAGGGCACTGGAGGGACACTGAGCATCCCTCTGCCATCATCCTCTCCAGCAGCCACAGCCCGCACAGCTCTGGGAGTTGGGTCGTGACATCACCATGTTATCCAGGAAGTGACATCATCATTTTATCAAGGAAGTGACATCATCATTTTATCCAGGAAGTGAAGCCTTGATGCAGTAGTAAGTGCAGGGAAAAAAGCACTTTATAAGCATTTCCCGTAATAAGTGTATATTCGGGATTTGTATAATGTTTGGGGACTAATACAATATTTTAATAAAAATTTTAGCTGGACTTCTCCTCTAATATTTTAAATGGGAACATACGATCACCTGTGGATACAGCCGGTTATACAGCAGGAGAGATGAAACTAGAGATGAGTGGTACTGGAGCATGCTGGAGTCCAATCATTTGGCGTTTTTATGGGTGGTTGAAGTCAGATGCAGTCCTAGGGTGTCCTGGAAAACATGGATACAGTCACAGGCAATATCCATTTTTTTCTGGACCCCCTAGGGTTGCATCTATCGTCTTCAGCCACCGATATTCAAATGCCATTAGATCGGACACCAGCATGCTCCTGGTGCACTCATCTCTAACTGAAATCAATCTTAAAGGGGTAGTTCACCCCAAAAATGTTTTCTTTCAAATGAACTGGTGCCAGAAAGTGCCAGAGATTTGTAATTTACTTCTATTAAAAAATCTCAAGTCTTACAGTACGTATCAGCTGCTTTATGTCCTGCAGGAAGTGATGTATTCTTTCCAGTCTGGAGAGCAGAAGTTTTCTATGGGGATTTGCTGCTGCTCTGGACAGTTCCTGACATGGACAGAGGTGGCAGCAGAGAGCACTGTGTCAGACTGGATACAATAGAACACTTCCTGCAGGACATACAGCAGATGATAAGTACTATAATACTGGGAGTTTGGAGATTTTTTAATAGAAGTAAATTAGAAATCTCTGACACTTTGTGGCACCAGTTGATTTGAAAGAATTTTGTTGTTGTTGGTGAATTACCCCTTTAATGCTGGGAGTCCAATAGGTGGTCCTAAGCAAAATACATACTTTGATGTACAGGGGGGTGTTACTGTGCTCCTCAGTGCACCACTGGACCAAGCCAACGGCCAGCATTAGAAACACGTCAGACTCATTATTAGGCAATAACCTCCCTCTCTGTGATGGAGACAAGTCTCTTGTCCAATTTCCAAATAAATAAAAAAAACTTTTGGGTTGTTTTGTTTACACGTTTTTGGTGCATCGAGGGTAGTAAAATCTTTATTTTCTAATTTTTTTTTAGTCCCTACAGCTGACTTGTATGGGCAATGATTTAATTGCTCATACAGATCAATGTAGTACATATATATCGGATTGCCCTCTCTATACCTCCTTCCCAACATCATGCTGTAACTGTACATTATGGGTTGTTTCAGGGGTTAAAGGGGTTATCTAGACCTACAAAAACATGGCTGCTTTCTTCTAAAAACAGCAGCTCACTTGTCTTCAGTTTAAGTATGGGGTTTTGCAGCTCAGTCCCATTGAAGTGAATGGAGCTGATTTGTAATACCACACACAACCTGAGGACAGGGGTGGTGCTGTTTTTCAGAAAATTAGCTGTGTTCTTTTTTATCCTGAATAACCCCTGTAAGGAACACCGCCTTGAGCATGATGATCTCCAGTATGGGTCTGTTTACACAGAAAGATTATCTGCAAAGATTTGAAGCGCCAAAGCCAAGAAGAGACTATAAACAGAGATCAGGTCATAAAGGTAAGACTGAGATTTCTCCTCTTTTCAAATCCATTCCTGGCTTTGGCTTCAAATCTTCGGCAGATAATCTGTCTGTGTAAATGGACCCTATCAGGTATGAATGGACTTATTGCCATAGATTCTAGAGGAAATCTTTTGTGTTAGTTTTAGAAAAAAAATTGTTGAAATTTTAAGCAGTGTGCGACTTTTCCAGTGTTCCGACTTGAGCACAAATTTACAACTCTGTTTTACACCTTTTTTTTTTGGTAACGCATTGATAAATCTCCTTTAAGGGTGCGTTCACACCTACAGGATCCGCAGCAGATTTGAGGGTGCAGATTTGATGCTGTGTTAAGTTAATTAAATGAAATCTGCTGCGGATCCGGTAAGTGTGAACACACCCTTAGTGTTAAGAGAATACAATCTGGGTAAAAGGGTATCTCCATGATGGAATGTACGGCCATGTCCCACAGAGCGGTTGTTTCCATCCCTCTCTCACCTGCACACCAGATGTGTTTAGAGGAAGCGTCGCCTCTTATAATATACAATGTGACATCATTAACATCAATTATCAAATTGTAGCTGACACCCCCCCCCCCCACCGCTGTAAACACTGATGGCCCATGATCAAAGACCAGAATGACGGTGACGGGCGTCAGGGGTGGTGACTGCTTGTGGTGCCTCAGAGCTGACGTTCCATCCAGGTGAAATCACCGGTTTATGATAATAAAGGATGATCAATATTTATTTGTATCTCGTGTGATACATCATGTGCTGGGATACATCATGTGCTGGGATACATCATGTGCTGGGATACATCATGTGTTGTGGATACATCATGTGCTGGGATACATCATGTGCTGGGATACATCATGTGCTGGGATACATCATGTGCTGTGGATACATCATGTGCTGGGATACATCATGTGCTGTGGATACATCATGTGCTGGGATACATCGTGTGCTGTGGATACATCGTGTGCTGTGGATACATCGTGTGCTGTGGATACATCGTGTGCTGTGGATACATCGTGTGCTGGGATACATCGTGTGCTGTGGATACATCGTGTGCTGTGGATACATCGTGTGCTGTGGATACATCGTGTGCTGTGGATACATCGTGTGCTGTGGATACATCGTGTGCTGTTGATACATCGTGTGCTGGGATACATCGTGTGCTGGGATACATCGTGTGCTGGGATACATCGTGTGCTGGGATACATCGTGTGCTGGGATACATTGTGTGCTGGGATACATCGTGTGCTGGGATACATCATGTGCTAAGATACATTGTGTGCTGTGGATACATTGTGTGCCGTCGACACATCAGATCAAAGTGAAGCGAGCAGAATTGTGTATGCAGCTCTGGAGATGACAGGAGTGTAACTGGTGAACCTGTGCTGTATGATGAGATTGATAGACGATGAGCTGAATGATGAGATAGTGAATAATTTGCAGTGGGGCAAAGAGCCTAAGCTGAAGTACTCCCTTGCAACCTGCTCGACCTATTCAAGAATCCTTGCAGGGTCAGCTATACAGAGTTGTTCAACCTAAGGACTCGTACTAACACTCCTGACACTCTGTGGGCTCTTCTAACAAAGGGTGGTCTTCTTCTTCTTCTCTCTTCTTTGTCTTAACTGTGAGTACGAGCTTCTTCTTCTACACAAGTCACACTACAAGTTATCCCAGCAGAGTTTTGCACTTATTAGGTAAGGCCCCAAGACAGTCCCTAAACCAATTCTACTCAAGCTACACTTCTTTATCTACAATACAAGTACCCAAGCCAATCCTTCTGTGTTGTCCCTCAGGAGAAAGGACATTGGTTTTTGTGATTATCAGTTGCGCACTTTCAACTTTTCCAAGTCTTAACTTGTTTTGCACTTCTAAATAAAATGTTATTTTGGTAAAGTGCTGGACTCTCTGCTCTGCACCTGCACCCAGTGCTACCTTTACAAAGCCTAGTGCTAGTATATGGGGGTGGGCATCACACCTAGCCCACTGCTACCAACACCTAGCAACCCCAGCTTATGGCATCAATTTGTGTGGCGTCACGAACAGGATTCAGAACTCTCGTTAGCTATTTTCCCTCCAAAGTGCATCTACAGCTGTCTTAAGTGATTTCCTGCAATTTCCTGCGATTTCTTTGCAAACATTTTGTGTGGTGTGTTTTGATGCAATACACTGCATTGATGGTGGGGATCCTGCCCCATATCTTATTTTTCTCCAAGAGTGGTGTGAAAGTGAAAAATGCAAGTGATCTGTTCACACTGTGCAGTACTGAGGTGCAGTATTGCGATGGGGCTGATAGGGATGTGCCGTATGATGGGACTGATAGAGGATAAGTTGTATGATGGGGCTGAAAGGAGATGTGCTGTATGATGGGACTGCTAGAGGATGTGCTGTATGATGGGACTGATAGGGGATGTGCTGTATGATGGGACTGATAGAGGATGTGCTGTATGATGGGACTGATAGGGGATGTGCTGTATGATGGGACTGATAGAGGATGTGTGCTGTATGATGGGACTGATAGAGGATGTGCTGTATGATGGGACTGATAGAGGATGTGTGCTGTATAATGGGACTGATAGAGGATGTGTGCTGTATGATGGGACTGATAGAGGATGTGCTGTATGATGGGACTGATAGAGGATGTGTGCTGTATAATGGGACTGCTAGAGGATGTGCTGTATGATGGGACTGCTAGAGGATGTGTGCTGTATGATGGGACTGATAGAGGATGTGCTGTATGATGGGACTGATAGAGGATGTGTGCTGTATGATGGGACTGATAGAGGATGTGCTGTATGATGGGACTGATAGAGGATGTGCTGTATGTTGGGACTGATAGAGGATGTGCTGTATGATGGGACTGATAGAGGATGTGCTGTATGATGGGACTGCTAGAGGATGTGCTGTATGATGGGACTGATAGAGGATGTGTGCTGTATGATGGGACTGATAGAGGATGTGCTGTATGATGGGACTGATAGAGGATGTGTGCTGTATGAAGGGACTGATAGAGGATGTGCTGTATGATGGGACTGATAGAGGATGTGTGCTGTATGATGGGACTGATAGAGGATGTGTGCTGTATGATGGGACTGATAGAGGATGTGCTGTATGATGGGACTGATAGATGATGTGCTGTATGAAGGGACTGATAGAGGATGTGCTGTATGATGGGACTGATGGAGGATGTGTGCTGTATGATGGGACTGCTAGAGGATGTGCTGTATGATGGGACTGATAGATGATGTGTGCTGTATGATGGGAGTAACCAGTTTCCAATGATCTCTACGTCAGAGAACTATGAGGTGAGAAATTAGCCTGAGATCATGGAGAAGAAAGTTACGGGACACCGGATTTGTCCTGAAAGGAAAAACTAAGTTCTGTGTCTGAAAACCAATAAATCTACAGAACATCACACACGACTCTTCTCCATTGCTCCTGACATACAGGATGAGGGAGCAGAGCACAGCGTCACTGTACAAGTTACTGCCTGGAAAGTTTGGAATATTTTTAAAGTTTGTCCATGTGATTGGCTGGTGGCGGTCACCCACTTGTCAGTGTCCTGGGCTATGTAACCTTTCCTTAGACTGTCCTGTATATGAGAAGTGTGAGCCGGCTGTGGACTGTGCGCTATGTATCGCTTCCTTCACCCCTCTCCCCTTTGTCCCGGACACAACAGGCCTCTTATCGTAACGCGGTGTCTATGTCTCTTAGAGGCCTCGGGCCCGATACTGCAACTAATTAGACTATGTGGATGCAGAGGCTGGCCGTAACATGAGGCACTGTAGAAGCTTGTCATCTCCTCCCCGGCTGTCATTTCAGAGGATTGTCTGCCGGAGAAGCTGTTGTTCTCGGCCTTCAGCTTGGCGGGATGTGTGAAGCGCACATTGTTCTGTCATTGTCGTCCTGTGGCCGGATGATACCACATACTCCGCTCTATCCCAAGACATAGAGGGCCCTGAACAATGCTGCATGGCCTTTTTATTTATTTAATTATTATTTTTTTTAACTTTTTATTGTTAAATATATTGCTATTTTTTATTGTTTATAATTTTCGAAACTTTTTCAACTTTGTTTTAATTGTTTTTTTAGGTTATTATTAGGTTATTTCTATATCTAGTTGTAAGGTCATCAGCCTCTTGCAGCGAGACATTACAGCTTCTTCAGGGATCACCCGAGTAGAAGGTTGACGTCAGACTTTTTGCAGCTCACCCTGATTTTAAAGGGGTTATCAAGGCTTAGATAAACATGGTCACTTTCTTCCAGAAACAGCACCACTCCTGTCCTCACTTTGGCTGTGGGTTTTGCAGCTCGGTTACATTAAAGTGAATGGAGCTGAATTGTAATACCACACACAGCCTGAGGACAGGGGTGGCGCTGTTTTTTGCAAAAAAGTAGTGATTTTTTTTTTATTCCAGATAACTCTGTGAAGTAAATGAAGGATATGATTTGGGTTTGTGATAAACCACATCCTCGTGCAATTTTTTTGTGACGTGTTATTTCAAGGCCTTATTACGGGGACGATTATCGTGAGAAAATCGTTATATCATTCGAATAATTCTTTCCTGTGAATGCAGGCAGTGATGGAAAAATCGTTGGTCTGTCAGCGATCGCATCGTTTAGGCTAAACCTAAAATCATTGTTAATCGTTTGCTGCAATTCCACATTCATTCGCTAATCGTTTGTTAATCGTTCAGTGTACTGGTCCATTTACACAGACAGATTTATCTGACAGATTCTTGAAGCCAAAGCCAGGAATGGATCTGAAAAGAGGAGAAATCAGTCTTTCCTTTATGACCTGATCTCTGTTTATTATCTGTTCCTGGTTTTGGCTTCAGAAATCTGTCAGATAAATCTGTCTGTGTAAACGCACCATAATTCTATCTACATAGACTTTACTCTGTCACAGGTTTTCCTGCATTAAAACAAAACAAAAAAATAGACCTAAAAGTCAGGATGAAATGGATAAATGTACAGTATGACAAATAAATAAAACAATACATAACCCTATAAAATGAATGACTCATCTAGTGTAAATAAAATCTTCGAGTGAAAGTGAAAATACAACCAACAAATTATAAAAATGAATGAATGGTTAGTAATGATGCTTGTTATATTTTAATAGATGAGACAATTACGCACGCTACGGTGTATTATATGTTTATTTATTTATTTTTATATGTTTTATTTAGAAAATGGGAAAGATGGGGTGATTTTGAGGGGGAGGGGTATTTTAAAAAAAATGTTACTTTTTTTTTTTTTTTTTTTTTTTTTTTACAAATTTTAAGACCCCCTGGGGGACTTTTACCTGCAATCAATAGATTGCATACACTGTATAATGCTATGCCATAGGCATAGCATTGATCATTGTTATAGGCGTTCTGCTAATTAGGCCTGCCTGTGGCAGACTCAATCAGCAGAGCACCGATCGGACCGCACGGAGGAAGGTAAGAGACCTCCGGAGGTCTGTTAAAACGATCGGGACCCCCACAGTCACACTGCGGGGATCCCAATCGGTAGGTGAAAGGGGATGCCGCTGTCACTTACACTTTAACGCCGTGATCACTGCGGCCTGTCATTAAGGTCTGGGTCATCACCAGGGTCGTCTGGTGACAGGCGTCCAGGGCCTAACTGTACGTCCAGGGGTTAATACATATTGGATAACAAAATATATTATTATTAATCTCATAACGTACCTGTCCAATAGCTCTGAATAATGGGTCTGTGACTACTGGGACTCTCATGAGAGTAGTTGTCCTCTCACCTATCCCCGTCAGGAGTGAGTGGAGTAGTGACCAACCATATGTGCTTGACCAGTGATCCTCAATCAGTGGGGGGGTGGGGGGTCGGGATCAGGGTAAGAAGCTTCTTCGGACGATAATCGGCCTGCGTAAAAGAGAAAAAGCCTGATTGCGTCTTTGGTGTGGCGCTAAAATATATTGTGAAGGCACCGCAATCTCGCTGATCGGCACTTGCCTGCGTCCTTGCACAGTCCCATATTGGGCCATGTAAAAGGTCCTAAGAGGGTACTTTTACACTAACCAATCATTGGCCTTCCACGGCCACAAACGAGCTCCATACAGCATGATTGCTGCTGGTTTGCAGTGGCTTTACAAGGCACAACTAATCGCACAGCCAGACCACATGAACGATCACCGCATCATTTGTGAGACCATTAAAATACATTTCTATCAGCCGCAAGATATCGATATATTTTAGCACTGCACATAAGATGCAATCAGCCAACGAGTAGGATTTTTCCTGCTCCTCGGCTGATCAATGTCACTTTTCCACAGAATGAAGAAACGTTTCCAGACACTCTTTGCCAAAAATCAGCCTGTGTAAAAGAAAAGGCAGTCATGTGATTGATGGACACGTTGAGCCGAGACTCTCTGTACTCGCCGGAATTCCTGTGTTTAGTTTTTTTTTTTTTAAACCAGCACATCTGCCTTCAGGAGACAGGACCTGAATTTCTGGTAAGTATAGCTGTTATATAGCAGCCTTCAGGAGACTGGACCTGGATACAGTAAGTATAGCTGTTATATAGCTGCCTTCAGGAGACTGGACCTGGATACAGTAAGTATAGCTGTTATATAGCTGCCTTCAGGAGACTGGACCTGGATACAGTAAGTATAGCTGTTATATAGCTGCCTTCAGGAGACTATACCTGGATACAGTAAGTATAGCTGTTATATAGCTGCCTTCAGGAGTCTGGACCTGGATACAGTAAGTATGGCTGTTATATACAGTAGCTGCCTTCAGGAGACTGGACCTGGATACAGTAAGTATAGCTGTTATATAGCTGCTTTCAGGAGACTGGACCTAGATACAGTAAGTAAAGCTGTTATATAACTGCCTTCAGGAGACTGGACCTGGATACAGTAAGTATAGCTGTTATATAGCTGCCTTCAGGAAACTGGACCTGGATACAGTAAGTATAGCTGTATATAGGTGCCTTTAAGAGACTGGACCTGGATACAGTAAGTATAGCTGTTATATAGCTACCTTCAGGAGACTGGACCTGGATACTGTAAGTATAGTTGTTATATAGCTGCCTTCAGGAGACTGGACCTGGATACAGTAAGTAAAGCTGTTATAAAGCTGCCTTTAGGAGACTAGACCTGGATACAGTAAGTATAGCTGTTATATAGCTACCTTCAGGAGACTGGACCTGGATACAGTAAGTATAGCTGTTATATAGCAGCCTTCAAGAGACTGGACCTGGATACAGTAAGTATAACTGTTATATAGCTACTTTCAGGAGACTGGACCTGGATACAGTAAGTAAAGCTGTTATATAGCTGCCTTCAGGAGACTGGACCTGGATTTCTGGTAAGTATAGCTGTTATATAGCAACCTTCTGGAGACTGGACCTGGATACAGTAAGTATAGCTGTTATATAGCTGCCTTCAGGAGACTGAATATGGATACAGTAAGTATATCTGTTATATAGTAGCCTTCAGGAGACTAGACCTGGATACAGTAAGTATAGCTGTTATATAGCTGCCTTCAGGAGACTGGACCTGTATACAGTAAGTATAGCTGTTTTATAGCTGCCTTCAGGAGACTGGACCTGGTTACAGTAAGTATAGTTGTTATATAGCAGCCTTCAGGAGACTGGACCTGGATACAGTAAGTAAAGCTGTTATAAAGCTGCCTTTAGGAGACTGGACCAGGATTTCTGGTAAGTTCAGCCTTATTTTAGAGTATGATAACAACAACAAAAATAATGAATGTATATTGCAAACTTGCTTCATTTCTCATCTACTGTTGATTAGTGTCCGAAATGTGAGTCGACATGGTGACATTTGATCACTCACGAGTGGCCATAACATGGGGGGCATTAGTGTACATTAAATATTTTAAAATATATGGACCCTTCAGATTTTACTATATTGTAGCTCTGGACATAGTGATTCTTTCTTTATGAGGAATATTCAAGAAGTTGGGTTGACATAATATATGAATTATTATTTTACCTCCTGCCACTTGGAGTCCTTACGATGACTTCTAACCCATCACCTTGTACAGTAGAGGTGCCCTCCTGTGCATAGAGCTGAAGCTCCCCGCAGCTATTCAAAGCCAATACGAGGCACTGAGAGCATGGACTCTCTGAGAGCCACATCTGACTCTCTATTGTTCTCCTGTTTAATCCTTCCCCATTATTGTCCGGTAACTGGATGCCCATCAAATAGAATAGGAAGACAAAGCCGTAAAGGTTACTTAGTAGATAAAAACTGGCTCCACTTCGTAAAAAGATCCCATGTTTTGCAAATGAACTGTCTCTTTACCTTAATTACACTTTCAAGCAACTCTGTCCTTTATTCTGTCATCTTTCCTTCCAAAAGGCTCTTGGCTATGGCCAAGTTTTTTTTTTTAACTTTCTTTCATAGTCGCCTCTTCTTCCCCGGTAAACTGGCATTGACCTTTTTCCTTTTGCCTGTTGAAAAGATAGCGATAGAAAAGAGAATGCTTAACTCCTTTCTGCATTGAGGTGTCTGGGAAACGTCACTTGCTGGAAAGCAGAGACATTTGACAGCCTCGGGAGGTGAAGACACACCAAGTGCAAGGAGATAGGGGAACGTCAGCATTTTTTTAAGGGGTTGTCCGATAGGGTAGTAATGGGGTGTATGGAGTTAAGTGAGTTAGAGGGTCATCCAGTTGGGACCCTCTTTTATTATCCAATATGGTAAGGTGCTTGCTCATTGAACGGACCTTATGAAGTAACCAGATATAACTGCTGAAGGTCCAAGTGCTGATACCCTAACAATAACTAGAAAAAAGCTGAGTGGTTGCACCCAGTCCACGATGGCAAATTATAGAAGCTTCAAAATAGGTAGCAATGAAGAATATTGCATTAGGACCAACTTATAGTACTGTGTACAAATAGATGATACTGCAGCTTGTAGAGTAACCCAAGGGGATGTGCGGCTGAGGGCTGCTCTGTGCACCAATAATACCTAATAAGAAAATACTGAATTTACAAACAAGTTACATAACAAATGTCCCAGCGTGTTTCCCCCTGAATGCGTCGGATTCATCAGGGGACATAGACTGGAATAGCAGGGGGAAAAATAAATAAATTCATGTACATAAACAAATGATAACCTGTCTCCTATTTAGCCACTTATTACAATATGGTTTTATCTGACTAAGCTAAAGCCAGCTCTGGTGCAGGCTTACCCCTCTGAGAACAAAGAGTTAAAATACATGACGTCTGAGTAGTTGTAACTTGTCCCTGATGGCAACTTACAAATTCTGCACGATAGCTAGGACAGCAAGTGAAGAACATTGCATAAGGGCCAAGGAGTTTTACGCTACTGCACCGTTTAGGAATGGAGAAAACTCCACTTTGTGGAGTAACCCAAGGGTGTTGAGGGTAATGGGTGGAAGGGGATGGGGTGCACCTGCACAGAATTCTACTTTGGATAGGGTACATGGGTAAAGGGGGCTAGGGAACAGATTCAATATTTGCCCCTTGTAATAAAAAGGCCTGGAAAGACTCTGAAGAAATACCTAGTCTAATGTACAGTAAGTCATGCAAATCTTTGTACTGTAATATATGTTTTTCTAAGCTTTGTGTAAATTAACAATTAACAATTAAAGTGAGTTTTTTCTCGCATCCACTTACTATCAATTTATGCCGTGACATGGCACTGGTAAAAGAATGGTGAAGGGATTAGACCTAGGTGATGGTGGTGAGACCCAGGAGTTACTGTCATATCACTGAACCATAATGGTTAAAAACAAGTCTTATTAGATATGCACTAAAAATCAGAAATAAATAGTCCAACTTATTACAATCAAAACTATCCAATAACATTGGGTACAATAGTCACCAAGGGGTGTGTCTTCTAATTTTACCAATATATCCACAAAACACTCAACTTTTTCAGTACAATGTGCACGAATAGTACCTAGTAACAAAATACAAAACATATGTCACAAACATGTCACAAGTTACCTAACAAATATCCCAGCGTGTTTCCCCCTGAATGTGTCGGGTTCATCAGGGGGACGTATACTGGAATTTCAGGGGGAAAAAAAATCCATGGCACTAATTAAAGATAACAGAAAAGCCTTGACAGGTGCATAAGATCTCTGATCGAGACCCTTACTCACAATATGGTTATATCTGACTAAGCTAAAGGTGCCTCTACACCATGAATAACGGCCAGCCAGCTCTGGTGGCAGCTTATCCCTCCAAGAACAAAAGGGACGGGCAGTGAAAATCCATCACACCTGCAGTTATGGTTTTGGTGGAGAGTTAGGAGGCCCCCATATAACTTGTATTGTCAGCTGATTATGCTGCCAGTACCAGGTCCGGATGACTTTAATATAAAGTGTATGGGCTAGTTTTGTGTTTTGAGAGCAGAAAAAGTATAAGCTACCAATAAGAGGAAAAAATTCATATATCCGAAACCATCCTGATATTAAGGCACTTTCCGTCTATGCTTCCTGCACCTCTAAGCCCCTTGGTGCCCTTGTTAGAACCGAACTATTTACATAAAAGAGAGACAGCTTGTGGAAGCCATGTGCACAAAACCTCCGTCAGAAGATATTGTTAAGAAAGCACAACAAGACCAGTCTCTCCCATTGCCCCGGTCAATGTGCTGTTTTAAATTTACATCAAATATTAGTCTTACCTAACATCCTAGATCCCTATCTAACACCCTATCAGTTACGGGTGCAAGATATTAGCACAATGAACAAAGGCAAAGGTACCATTAAGGAAAATTCTTCAACTGTCTCGTTTGTACAAGGGTTAGATCAATTTAGAACATAGACACAAAACCGGTGCTGTCTCTTTATCAGTTGTGTAATTCACCGGAGAATCCCGGCACTGTTCGACCGAATGAAAAAAACTCGCTTCCTGAGAAATGGAACTTTCCAGGGCAAAAGGACGAAGGGACTTTGTTGAAACCCCTTTTCATGATATGATTAGACGGAGATAAAGGTCTTTAGGTTTAGTGCTTCTGGCTTCCATTGACTTCCCTTCCCGTGTTCTATCTGAAGCTAAAGAGGTAACTCTTGTAGGTGTCTATTTACTATAATTCGCCTTCACTTGGCCTCCAATAGACCTGTTTCAACAATGTTTATCTGATCAGAACATTCTTATTTTCTCTACTTTGCCATTGTCTGCGGCTTGTGAGAAGGAGAGGGGGATGAGTCGATTTTCTTCCCTTCCTCCATTCCACATTCGGCCTTTGGAGACGATGATACTTAGAACCAAGTGCTTGGGCAGGGAGCTGTTGACAGACTAACAAAGGGGACATCACTTGGAGGATAATAAAGCCATTCTGTGCTCTTACTGGAACACTGCCTCCATAGTCTCTCGCTGCCTTTTAGACTTGTTGCAGAGTGGGCCTATTTTCTCCTCTATTTTGCCAGAGAGAATGAGATCTGCCGTTGTTGCACATTTACAGGATCATTTTGTTGAGTTGGGTTTTCACTTTAATTTTAGGTCATTAGAAGCTCGATGATTGGAATTTAGATCTTCTTTTATAACTCTAGCTCCCCCCCTATTGGAACAATTTACTATGGGGGGATTTATATTTGATTAAAAAGTAAACAAATTTTTGAACGTTGAAGATATTAGAGGTTCACTCTACATCTTTATTTGTCGCTAAGAACTTATCGGAATTGGAAGAGCCTCCTGGAAGTGTTGGAGGGTGTGTGGACCTGTGACTTTAAGATGCAGCATTTGGAGCGCATTTTTTGTGGATTAATTTTAGTGGGAATCCACTTTAGATGGGGGAAAAACTGTGGTCTTCGAGGCCTGGGTTAAGGCTTGGTCACCAGGGCTAGACTAGGGTTGAAGTTAAGAGTCCTTGAAGTGGCCATACACCTTCATGATTATTTGGCCAACAGTTATTCCTCCTGTCTACTGTTGAGCTGAACTGTTCACGTATAGCAACAATTCCCAAACCCAAACACTCGCCATCTGAAGGAATTGGATGGCACCCTAGAGAGTCCAGGAATACATGGAAACAGCCATAGGTCATAGACTTTATAGATGTCTTTCTGAAAGCCCTAGGGTGGCATCCAACTTCTCCAGATACCGCATTCGAGTTCGGAACAGCTCGGCAAGTTCATTCCAAAACTACTCCCGACCTCCCCATACACAAGGAACATGTTTTCCTTATTGGTTGAGGAGAGGTAATCTGCTGCCAGGCCTCCAATACACCTTATACCTTCAAAGAGGTTAGCCCCCCAATACATCTTATACTATCAACAGAACCCACCACCACCTGCTCATCAGAACAATCTCCCTTTTGTTGGATGTTTTTTTTCTCAATTACACCTATCATTACAACTGTTAGCCAAACTGTATGTAGAAGTGAGAGGTAAACCATAGCCATACTCTTATAGAGCCAAATTATCCTACCTAGAACAATAGGGTCAAGTGTTGAAAACCCTAAACCTTGACTCTTCTGACATCATCTGTAAGTGGAGACTGGGGAGGCCACCATACACCTTATACTGTTGGGGGAATGCTGGATTCAGCCATCTTCAGTATAGAGTGTAGTAAGAACCTTAAGCTTCGAAGAAGGGTGGTCATCAAGTCTGGACCTGTGAAGGGGTCTTCTGGTTTGGAGAAGACTTTTAGGGGGCCCACCTCTATTTTTAGAAGGCTTGTACTTTTTTTTTTAATTGTATACTGCACATACATTGGCTTTCTAAATAAAACAACAGAGGTGGCCAGGACATCTTGTAGTTTTCCTAAAGTCTAGTCCACACATACATACATTGGCTGCAAATTAAAAAAAATCCAATTTTCTTACCCAGAGGATTAAATTATAATGAAGCGGTAAAGCTTTAGCAAGGACACAGCGGACGCAACGCTCTATTGGGTTTCATGCTGCGAAGTTCAAAACCTCATGTCCACCTCATTGGATTATCCTCAGGAGATGTTCCGGCTCATTTAGCATGTTCACAAAGTCAGGTAACATGTATGAACTCCAGGATAAAGGTTAAATAATGGAAACTGGGCTAACCCTAGGAGCAGAAGAAGCTTAAAGTAATGTGGTCTTCCATTAATACAGTTTACATACAAAAATACATATTTGCTATATTTCACCTCTAGTAGCGACGGCTTTGGGACAACCAGAAAAATATTTTCAATTAAAAAAAAGAAAAACCTCTCATTAAAAGGAAGAACTTAAAGGAAAAGTCCAGCCTCAGTCCAGCTGGGGGGGGCGCCGCTCCAGTCACTAAATGGCTGCGCGAGCTGTCTACTCATGGGAAAATGGCTTCCAGCGGGGGTCCTGGACCTTCTGGCATGGAGTTTCACGGGCAGAGGAAGAGGTAAATAGTTGTTCCTTTTCACCCCCTGCCCCCCACCCCTTCCAGATAAAAAAAAAATCCCTGGACTTCCCCTTTAAGTGTAGATCATGGTCACGTCCTCAAATCCTTAACCATTCCAGCTTCTTCTTATCAGGTCATTGTGGTAGACCTTTAAATTGATGAATAACAATGTTCTTTCTTGATGATACTGTCCTCGGTACAGTATTCTCCCCACAAGGTTGACATTTAAATCCCAGGCTCAGCTAGTCTAGCTAGTAGCCCTGGTGACCAAGCCTTAACCCAGGCCTCTAAGACCAATTTTTTTCCCCATCTAATGTGGATCCCACTAAAATTGATCCACAAAAAATGTGCTCCCTTATGCTGCATCAAGAGTCACAGGTCTCTTTTCCATCCAGGGTATCTCCAATGGTGAAAGGGCAGTGGGATCTAATAAAGGGGCCATTTAGTGTATTGGTAATACACTTTGGTCTAGTATATCGGTACCCTTACACCTTCAATAACTGCAGGCCAATTATTAGGCCAACAGTTATCCTTTCTCCTGTCTTGAATATTCGGCACAACCAAACATTGATGAGTTCTCTATATAGAGCTACAGAATTGACTACCCTCAATCCCAAATTCATAACTCATAACCATAGTGTTAAAAATCCATGACGCCTGACCAATCTCACCATCGATAGATGAAGTCAGATAACCCCTACACACCTCATATTGTCGGCTACACTGGAGGGTTGGGTGACTTTAGTATAAGATGTATTAGTACCTTAAGAAACTCTTCTCATCAGGATTTACTACCCTTAAAAGACTTGGGCATTCCAATATGTAGATCACAAAACCATAGACTTTTTTTTTTATGTGTTTTTGCTGAGCACGACCTCTGGACTTTCCCTGCAGCTAGGTCATCTGACGGTGTTGAGATGCCCTCAGACTAATAAAGTCAGGTCACTGATGCCCTGCTGGGCCATGTCAAATGGGGTTAGCAAAGAGCAAGTGGCTTACTTGATCTCTCAGCTGGTTGTTCAGGGATGACTAAGCAATGGGCTCCTCCGACCAATCTCCAGTCTTCCAGTAGAGACGTTCCTGCTCACGTCTTGGACAGACATAGTTAAACACGCTACAGAAGTGGCAGGAGCACAGTTCAAAGTCGGCTCTCTTCCATTAGGCGTCTGATTAGGCAGCTCCTCGGCATGAGATCCAATTTAACTCTGTTTCACATGGAAGAATTCAAGCTGGGAAAGTTTTTTAAGCTAAATGAGTGGAGGTCATTAAATTGTTTCTATCTACTTTCTATCTCGCTGTCTTTTTCCTTCTAAAGCGACGGGAGAACAGGTCATTAGAGGGTTACCTGCCATACTGTATTATCTTGTGGAGGCCATGCTAGCGGGCCAGCCAGAGGCCACAGATAATCATTATTCCATTCATCCATGCTATGAAAAGCAGAAGCTGTGAAGCTATGCGCAGGGAATCTTTTTATTTTGTTTTTCTGAGTTTTGAAGATTTTTAGCCTTTCATCATATATGTATTTTTTTTGTGTGAATAATTTGAAGTTCTTTGAGTTGTCCTCTTATCTTTATCCAGTCATTACTTTGGTCTATAAAAGCCATTCTTTAATGGGTTATCAGGTATATGATTTAATAGTATTAATTATACAATTATTGTATAGTCCACTGCTTTATGGTTACTACTACTACTTGGCCTGTGTCAGTCTACACCATCATTCTAGCGTTCTATTCAATCACAAGAAAGATGAAGTGATACATTTGGATATATTGTTTCCATTTCCATGTGTATAACCTTACATATATCTAAACCCAAAGCTGGATTAACAGCTTGTACTGCTCAGTACTGCTCTATAATGTCCTCCAAGCTGCTGCAGCTTCTGAGGGTGTGCTATTAATATATATGGGAGTAGAATACCTAATTCTATATGTGTAATGTATAGGAGATGTCATAATAGCTAGTCTACACTCAATAGAGACAACTGAAAATGAGCAATGGAGCCTGCAGGGGGAAAAAGCAAATTAAGCAAATGCTTATTATAAGTCATATAATGGCCAGTCCTCATGTACACACAGAAGTGTATCTTGAAAAGTTACCAATTACAATTTCAATGCTCACTGTCTGTCGTTCAACTCCATGTGAATTCTTATGTATTTGCTAATCGTTTTATTTAGCAAAAAATTACTCCTTACAAAAAATTACCCCAGATAAACAGCTCTTGGCCACTAGGGGTCTCGCTTCCCTGCAAACTGCTGCCCACTGCCTGTTGTTAAAGTGAATGTACTATCAGGTACATCGCTTTAAGTTTTTTACATGAATGGATCAGCGACAGCGTAGGGATGTCAGTGCCGTGGACCTTTTTTTGAACCGGCGCCTGGTTCCTGTGCATGGCGCTGGTCTATTCCCGAGCTTTGGCCTATTATGAAGCACTGGGGCCAGACCCACCGACCCCCAGTGTCACAATCACCCCTGCCCTCTTGAATGCGGCTCCATTGATTCTAAAGGAGCCGCGTCACAGAGGCAAGATCATTACAAGGGGGGCCAGTGGGTCTGCCCCCAGTGCTTCATAATAGGCCGAAACTTAAGAATAGACCAGCGCCATGCACAGGAACCAGGCGCCGGTTCAAAAAAAGGACCACGGCATCGGCATCCCCGTGCCGTCGCCGTTCCTGTACCTAATTGTACATTTGCTTTAAACTCAGTCTGTCTTTAGTAAAAGAGAGACCAAGATGGAACACAGGAAATGGGGCGGGGCTTAGCTAGTGCTATGTGCAAGTGCATCTGGGCAAACTACAAACTATGAGCCTGTCTGCCTCCTCCTCCTCATTCTCCCTTGAAGGCTTCTCTTACCTCAGCAGCAGCAGTTCAGCATTTCCCTTGCTCTGCCGCTGCTTTTCTTTCATTTCTGCACACATAGCTCCTCGAGAAGCCAGGGCATCAGTAAGCTTCACCCTCTGCAGGCCACCTATGTACTGTACTAATCCCCCAGCATGATACCTGTTCTGTTCACTGCTCTTTCATCAGCATTATCTCATGTCATAGCACAAAGGAGTGTGCGCTGTGCTATGATTGGCCAGACAACTAAGGAAAAGGAGGTACCTGTGGGCGCACTACTGGCAGAGTGAGAAATATATGTGCACCATGGAAATCACTCAAATTATGCAGAGGGTTAATCTAGCAAAACCATGCAGTGAATGTTAACTGTGTTCTAGCTGAAGAGCATCGAGATGAGGGACGGAAGCTTTCCCAGATGCCCCAGCTTCTCTATGTGGTGCTTTATACTGCATCTCCAAAATGAATTTTAAAGGTTTTTTTGGAAACCCAGAATGACTTTGATTCATTTAGATTTGATTGGCTCATCTCCACAACGACACTTGACAAGACCAGATCAGATTTTAAAGGGGTACTCCAGCAAGGGGGAAAAAAATGTGTGTGTGTGTGTGTGTGTATATATAAATAAAACAAATTAACTGGTGCCAGAAAGTGCAAGAGATTTGTAATCTACTCCTACTAAAAAACCTCTAGTCTTCCAGTACTTATCACCTGCTGTATGTCATGCAGTAAGTGGTATTCTTTCCAGCTGCAGGCAATGTTTTCTATAGGGATTTGCTACTGCTCTGGACAGTTCCTGACATGGACAGAGGTGGCAGCAGAGAGCACCGTGTCAGACTGGAAAGAATACACCACTTCCTGCAGGACATACAGCAGCTGATAACTACTGAAAGACTTGATTTTTTAAAAGAAGTAAATTAAAAATCTCTGGCACTTTCTACGGACATGGAGAGAAAGGAGCTGCTGCACCTCACACCTATGTCCGACACTAATGCCTCTCGGCTACATTTAATAACCAACCTCAGGATGTTGGTATATAATTTGATCAAACCATATTGCCCCATGTCCCACGTGCGGGTCTCCTTGTTCACACGGGTCCCTACACTATCTCCACACTGTGTCGGTCAGGGGCCGCCAACCCCGCCAAGCGTGCACATGCAGGGAAGGGGGTCCATGGAATGCCCCTGCAACCCCAATGTCACAGGACCAAACCCCAAGGGCCCCCCCAAATCCAGCAGGCACCGCTGACGGAGAACGCTGCCACCAAGCAACACCAGTGTGAACAAGGTTTTACCACTTGCCATTGCACCGGAGGTAGAATGGGAGCAATGGGAGGTACTTACCATGGCACATTCTGACACCAATTGATTTGATTTTTTTCCCTACTGGAGTACCCCTTTAATATGGGGGGGTGTGCTGTTTCCCCTTGAGGAGATTGCCAGCCTAGTAGTCAGTTTTACAGCCATGGCGTCCTTGGAACCAATTATGCAAATTTGCTCTCCCGCAGAATAAATTAAACTAACATATGTGTGCGACAATATGACGGTATAATATGACTTCCGAGAACGATATGAAAATTATATCCAAATAAGGATGAGTGGAATTTTTCCCAGCATAAATAATAAATGCCGCAGAATATAATATGGACATTGTTTTATCCATATAGTAGAAACCATAAAAAATAGAAATAAAAGTTCCCTGTATACAGTGGAGTAATCTCTGAGCTCAGGCCGGGCTGTGAAGTGTCTTGACGTCTGTCGGTGACTCTGCCATCTAGTGGCCCTGCAGAGACATTACACACTGGATAGCAGGAACTACTGTAGACTCTGCCTGGTGGCTGTGTAGAAGGTTTATGGTATTTTATTCTATTACTCTCTATCTCATTACATATTACTATATGGTGTGCTTTACAATATCTTTTGATATTTGTTCTTGTCCTGTAGTTTATGTGGTTGATCCACACGCTGACATGTAGCACTGTATGTAACTGTCTGACAAGACGTCATGTAGATGCAGTCGGCAGCTTGTTAATAACCATTGTGACAAATGACAACACGCCCCAGTATACCTGCACATATATCTATAGCGGCCTGCTCCGTTCAGTTAGGTCAGCTGCATTTTGAGGATGGTAGTGGTCATGATCCCTGGTAGTCTAGGACAGTAAAGGGGATAATGTTATGATCCCTGGTGGTTTGGACAGTAAAGTGGATAATGTTATGATCCCTGGTGGTCTAGGGCCATAGAAAAGTTAATCTCCCTTACCTAGAGTCCAGTGGTTACTCCCTCCTTCAGGCTACAGCATTGCCCTGGCTGTATCACTGGTGGTCCAGAGCAGTAAAGATAATAATTTTATGATTCCTGGTGAGCTAGGGGAGTAGAAAGGTTAATATCTCATACCTAGAAGTCATAATTTACTTTTTATAGACTACAGCATTTCCTTGGCTATAACTGTTTGCTCTCTGCATTGATCATAGAGATGAGTGTAGAGAGGGGACAGAGAGGACTGTGCAGCTGTAACTGTATGAGCACACAGTTCTCTCTATAATCACAGAGATGAGTGAAGGGAGGGCACAGAGAGGACTGTGCAGCTGTAACTTTATGACCACACAGATCTCTCAATAATCACAGACATTGGTGCAGGGAGGGGATAGAGAGGACTGTGCAGCTGTAACTGTATGACCACACAGATCTCTCAATAGTCACAGAGGATGGTGCAGGGAGGGGATAGAGAGGACTGTGCAGCTGTAACTGAATGACCACACAGATCTCTCAATAGTCACAGAGGTTGGTGCAGGGAGGGGATAGAGAGGACTGTGCAGCTGTAACTGAATGACCACACAGATTTCTCAATAGTCACAGAGGTTGGTGCAGGGAGGGGATAGAGAGGACTGTGCAGCTGTAACTGAATGACCACACAGTTATCTCTATTATCATAGAGATGAGTGCAGGGAGGGTATAAAAAGCACTATGCAGATGTAACAGTATGACCACACAGTTCTCTCAATAATCACAGAGATGAGGGCAGGAAGGAAATAGAGAGGACTGCGCAGCGGTACAGTATGAGCACACAGTATTCTCAATAATCACAGAGATGAGTGCAGAGAGGGGACAGAGAGGGCTGTGCAGCTGTACCTGTATTACCACACAGTTCTCTCTCTAGTCACAGAGATGAGTGCAGGGGTGGCGTGTACTCAACCTGTCACCTGTTAAGTTGTTCCAGGTGACACGACTTCTATGGTGGTTGGTCGGTGGAATATAGCTCAGCCAGTTATGAGGTTGTTGTGATGCCAGTGCTGGCTCAGCACACAGGTGTGATGGTATACCTGCTTGTTGTGTGTGGCTGGCTATATCCTTCCCCAATGGTTGGTGACCTGTCGGGTTGTGATGGGTCCCTTTGGCGCTTATCGCCGTGGTCCGGTGCAACAGTTACAAATATACAGACAGTCACCTCTTGTGGTAAAACTCAAATATACACCTTCATTACCACATTCCTACAGTACAAGGCTTTTGCGAGAGGTGTTCAAGCTAGCAACACCTGTGGTGGGACACCACACAGGGAGGGGACAGAGAGGACGGTGCAGCTTTAGCTCTATGACCACACAGTTCTCCCTATGATTATAGTGCAGGAAAGGGTTAGAGAGGACTGTGCAGTGGTAACTGTAAAAACACATTGTATACAGCAACCAGAGCTCCTGTATACAGCAAGGGACTGACACAACATTATAGTAACACAGCATGGAGGAGCCCGGCCTGGTGACTGGAGCACCATGGCAGAACATATGTTCCCCCCGGCACACGCCAGCTTAGTGATTGTCTCGACTGCCACCAGACTGAACCTGAAACCTCTCACAGCAAACAGAATTTGTTTTCTTGCTGTGGTGAGTGGTGGAGAAGAGAGTGTGCAGAGAAAGGAGCTTAGAGATAGATAGAGAAGAAAGAAGTATCTCAACTGGTCCACAGAATCACATAATACAAAGAAACAGTAACCCTATAGTGACTACAGCTGTGCAATACATACACTTCATTTTAAAACAGAAATATTGGCGGCACATCCAGCATTCAGGCTATTTTTAACAACCGGACTCTACAGCCGGAACAGTGGAGGGGCTAATTCAAAAATGTATAGAGCAATGCAATCCACTAACATAAAGAAGGAAAATGGAGTTGCACTCACCAATTAAAAGTTCCTTGTTTTTATTTCATCATTTAAAAACATACATGATGCAGGACATGGCGCAGGCAATGTGAATGCAGACGCCACAAAGGTGCTGGTGACAGGCTGTTTCACTCCCTCTGCGGTGCTTCTACGGACCCTAGGTCATTTAAATGTAACGTTTCAGAAATCAGTAAATATCAATAGTACAAGGAATTTTAAGAAACTCTGTAATAGGTTTCGTTAAGCAAAAGAGTTTCCTTCTGTACTCAAAAAGCTGTCCCCCCCCCCCCACACACACACACACTTTAGAAGAAGCAGAATTTCTGTTTCCATTATGCTCAATGGAGAGGGGAGGGGCTGAGTGAGCACTAAGAGGAGAAAAGTCAGCCCTGCACAACACGTGATCTGGCAATCTTTTCTCACAAAGTTCCCAGACTAGCAGTGACCTTTCTGCCCTCTAAAGCCAGTGTTTTCTGTGGCCAAACCGTCAGGCTGTTTCTCTCCTCTTCCTGCTCACTCATCCCCCTCAACCCCTCCCCCTGGGAAACAGCTATTTGAGTACAGAAAGCTGCTTTTTTGCCTAATAAACCTATTACATAGTCTTTTTTTTTAAATTGCTTGTACTATTGATTTCTGCAAAAAGATTTAAACAGCAGATACGCTTTAAATAGCCTGATACATACAAGTAATATTTTTACCCATTTTTCATAACAAATCCCTCCGATAGGTCAAATAGTTGCTTTTATATACCTATATATAGATTTCTATATATTTAGATTTGGAGATTTTTCACTATGGGAAGCTGTCAGACCATTTCTTCCTATTGTGTACTGTACCAGTTGAGGGAACTGTTGGTTTTCTTAGGTGCCTTCTCCCTGTGATGGATACAACATCACCACTTACCTGTGAGACGGTCAGTATACAGGGACGGAACCAATCTGAAACAAATGGGAAAAAAAGTTTGAATTGAAAAATCAGACCGAATCCAATCTGTGCCGAATGGCTGGTCTGGTCTCTGCTCCACAGCTTACGGTGCCGCTCCACCAGAACACCACATCATAAATCCCCTCTCCCGCTCTGTGGTATTTTTAAGAGACTTCAGGACCCAGCAAAGAACGCCGCTTGCAAAAGAAAAGAGCGAGTGTCTCAGTTACTAAAATAGAATAAGCAGATGCTGCTGTTCCAGGTTTCATTGGCCACCTGGATCCTATAAAGAAAGCAGTTGGGACCTGGAGGCTGATGTTACATGCAAAACAATTAAATGTTCTTGTAGGGTCAAAGAGCCACCATATCAAAAACATTGCAGAAATTCCTCATATTGTCCAAAGCGTTTGCCTCTGCAGAAAACCGCCGCCAATTGAAAACACGCTCAGCGCAGCATTTCACCTTCCTCTGACCGCAGGTGTCTTCCAGCTAAAGAGGAATTCTATTGGGTATTATTAGATCATAATGTTGTCTTAAACCTAGAACTTTCATAGATAGCTTTTTTTTCATGGAAAGTACTGGTTATGACCCTGCGCACGCGGCTCTACTACGCGGGTCATGGTAACCCCTGTGGTTCTATAGTACAGAGCCGCAATCTGTGCAGAGCCGCATGGAACCTCAGAGAGAAGATAGAAAAACTGTATCCGCTGGAGCAGGTTCCAAGTGTAGGTATACCGAGGTGCACTATGGGTGAACATAGAACAGTATAAGAATACAAGAAACTGATGTTGAGGAGGGTCTGGTTAGTACATATAGGCAGAATTCTAAAACCCTGGTGATGATGTGTCATCTTGGAGAGGAAACATCCGTCAAAGGTAATTCCAAAGTTTTCTCTATAGGCTGCCATACAAGAACCACAGTGCCATGCAAATACTCTACTTCTCTACTTGTTCCCAAGAATGGGCCACCATAGCTCAAAAAGAGGACCTATTCTCCATAGGCTATCACAAAAGCAATCAAAGAACTAAATAATCTTTTCCCACTTTCTAAATCTAAAAGGCCAGGTTGTCAGACACAGATCCTAAGCGGGAATAGTAAGATCATCCTCACCTTTAACTAAGTCATGCCCTCTCCACGACTTAAACTCAGCATAACCCAGTGCTCTAATGAAGGTCCATTGCCAGGCTGGATGCCTAGATGCTTTTTAGGCTATGGATAGCCTTGATCACAGGCCTTCCTTTTGGCCCTGTGTAGCTTTTTACTGGTATAGGGTATAAATAACATAGAATTAGACCAATCAGACCATGTGATCTCTATGGAGTGTCCAACAGAGGTGTAACTATAGGGGAATGGAGATAGTATTAGTTCCAGAGCCTAAGCGCCCAAATAACCATTACAATATTTAGTTTGAGGATCTGTTAGTTCCTCTTCAGATGATCTTCATAGTTAGAAAACAAGAGGATGGCAACCTGACATGGAGGAGTAAAAACATCAAGTCCCTTTTTGTCCTAGCAGGACCATTAAGTTTTGTGGCGCCTTCTCTTCTACCTTCTAGGGCACCATTGACTCCACGTCTACAACAGTGTTCCCCTACTGGTGGCACTCCAGCTAAAGAACTACAACTTCCACCATGCTCTGCGGAAGGCCTGATGGGGACCAACTCATAAGTAGGTTATGGCACAGGAAGTAGAGCAGGTGGACTAAGGCAAAGTTTATTTTCACTTTGTAGCTTGGAACATACGGTGAAGTTTCTTCAACACATTCAAGTTTCTCCCTGCTCAATGCTCTCACATTCCAGCAGCTCCAACCTTACGGCTCCTCTCACCATGTTTTGGAGGTGGCCTTTGGCGAGTGGTGAAATATTAGCATTCTGGACTTCCAACCTCCAATGCCTAGCAGAACCACATTAGACCCTCTCTGGTCATACAGCAATCACAGCACTCTGGCTAGCACTTTTTCATGCTTCATTTTTCTTGGACTCACTTTGTGCCACATGGCAAATCTCTTTCTTGTGCTCCAAAATTCTCCCCATATTGAGACACGTACGTAAAACTCGTACAGACAGCCATTAGAGCTATAGGGTCTACACACAAGCTTCTATTCCCCTTCCTACCTAACAAAAAAATACTGGAGGGTCAAGTCAAGCGTTCATGGCCATGTTGAAGTCAGCTTTCCATCTGTAATGTTAAGGTGGCAGGTCTTCCTACTGCTGTATGGTGGAAAATGACTGGCCAACCTCTAAAGATTATGTGCATTTTAGAGAAGCATTAATCTAGAACTTCCTTTCTGGTTCTTTGTCAACCTCTTATATACAGTGAAACCCCTTTGAGATGACCACCAAGTAAAACAATGGTCTTCTAATGGACTGCTAAGATGGCTAGTATGCATATTATATGATGGAATGTAAACTCTGTCACAGCTAATCTGGTTTGGACAAGGGGGATGGTAACCTCTAAGAGGTGGTCTTATGGAGAGGGTTTACTGTAGTTAAGATATTTGTTTCACAACATCATCTCGAAAGAATTCTTATAGTGTTACAGTCTCATTGGTCACATCTGATCAAAGTCAACTTTAGCCCATGATGCCACCTACAGCACAAGCGCCTTTGTGGGAGGTTTGTTGTTATTATTTGTTCCATAAAATCCAACATCTGATTTGTGACCCGTATAATTTTACACCTAAGCATGTTCCTCTGTTTACGCTGCTAACAGCTCTGTACGTGTTACCTCGGGGTTGAAAGGTGACTTGGGAATTTCTGGAGCCATAAAACATTCACAATGGTGAGATTCACGTCTACTCGTATTCATTTTTCCATAGGGAAATGATCTGAAAGGGATGTCTGTGCTTCTCGTACTTGCAGTTTTTGGATATAGGCATTGGAAGAACAATACTCTTTTGATATAAAAAGAAAAAAAATCTGATACAAAAACATAATAAAACATTACCTAAGACTTGGAGCAATGGCGAGTGTGCGACTCCAAATACAGCATTTAACTGTTATCTTAACAAATTGGGGCCGACCTTTGCATTTTGTAGATCTCTACTAGGACACGATGCACCATCCGAGTCCATCAAGGTTTATACTTGTAGAACATTATCTAATAAATGTCTACAACACAGTTTGCTGCCATCTAACAACACTGTAGAATGTAACAGTGCTTACCATTAGAGTTGATCGAACCTCGGGAAATCCTAGTTTTTTTTTAACTCGAACATTCACGAACCTGCCGCATTTCATTGCTGATGCCTTCCCGATCCGCGGGAAAGGAGGAGACTGCCCGGGTACCACCTGGAATTCCGGTATTCAGCCTATTTCCTAGGCTGAATTGGAATTCCAGGCGGTACCCGGGTACTCTCCTTCTTCCCCACAGACCAGGAAGGCATCAGCAATGAAATGCGGCAGGTTCATGAATGTTTGAGTTCGAACCTAGGATTTTCCGAGGTTCGATCAACTCTACTTACCATAGAGTTAGCCCATGTGGTTAAAGTTGGTGTAACCTCCGTAACTACTAAACTTTTTCTCTACAAGGAAACCAGTATGTTCGGAAGGGAAATTAGGATCAAGATATCATGGAAGGGGTATGTACAAGGAAGCAAACATCAGCACCATGATGGGAAGCCCAGTTGGATCGTTGCTATGGGACCGCCGTCTTTTATGATTACCATGTTTCGGGAAAAAGTTCCTGAACATTATGTGAACTCAATATGTCACTATGACATTGGACAATATTAGGAGACTAAGGCTTTAATCATACATCCCGTAATCTATGGATCCATATTTCCATACTCGAGTTAGTGAACATTGATGTCTATTGGGCTATTCACACAATAGGTTACAAGGATGCAAACCAATCTTGAAAAAAAAGCACATGTTCTAGTGCGGACCACGATTTTTTCACGGATTCTCTTATAGAAATCAATGGGATCCGCTATTTTCTAGCCTTTTGGCATCCGTATTTCTGTTAAAAAAAGTCATTAGTCACATGTTGAAAGGTTGTGTTTCTAAAAAACGGATTAACGGAAATACAGATGCACAACAGATGCCCAATACGTAATTTTTAGCAGACTGTACGGGTGGATAGCGGGAGGAATCTACAGACATGAAAAAAAAATACTGAACGTGTGCATAAGGGCCTGTTTGATCCCCACATAGTGGCAGGGACACCACACTGGCAGATTAAGGTGCACGGCCAAGACCCTAGAGTAGATTCCAATACAAGAAGCTGACAGTTTGCAGATGGCACCCCTCAATAAGCAAAAATGTTAGGGCCCTATTACACGGAACGATTATTGTTCGAAAAATTGTTAGATCATTCGGATTTGAAAGCTAATTGTTTAGTGTAATAGCAGACAACGATTAAACGACCAACGAGAAATTGTTAGTCATTTGATTAAATTTGGACCTATTTCCATTGGTGGCATGTTGCCGCACTTTATACGTTATGTACTGTTATAAAAAAATGTTTTATGTGAACAAATAATAAAAACATTTAAAAAGAAAAAAAATTTGGACCTATTTTTATCGTTGATCGTTCGCAAATCGTTCGCATGGAATTAGACAAACAATTTCAGGTCATTCGCTATCGTCACACAATCCAAGGACCCCCCCCCCCCCCCAAAAAAAAGAGAGTTATGCAAACCATGTGCAGTGTCCCAGAACCCTGCTTTAGTTGCTGCTAATTGTGTTCATGTGTCGGACAACACCATTCTAAAGTTTGTTCCGAGTATAGGGGTACTGTAATGGGTACCCCTTATACTTGTTGCTGCCTGCCTGTCTAGGCCTATCAGGGCCCAATTCTATTCACCTCATTTCCCTCAACCAATCACCTGTAAACTTACCTCAGATTTCTCTCCACCAATAGGGAACAAGTGCCTTGAGTCTATATGTAAGGATAGAGAGGGTCATGTGATCAGCACAGTCTAGTGTAGTTGCGGAGGAGTGTAAAACTGCTGTATGTTTCTGTTTTCCTGAGTTCCTTTAGCATGCATTCCCAACCACCTGAGGTTCGACTACCACTGAGGGGTCCAGCATGTCCACGCTGCGAGGACCATCATCTCTACTCAAGCCTGCATTCCACAGAGGTTCTATTAAGTCTATTCAGGGGAGGAGAAGTTGTGTCAAGACGATTGGGTCCTGGCTTCAAGCTAATGCTAGGAACAGTTCCAAGTTGATGCCAAGTACTGGATGCACTCAATGGATGTTGTATCACAGCAAAGTCAGATTCTCTATTAGAACTGGTTTTCTCTCTATCACGCTGTAGCCCCACAAATCTAGTAGAGTCCGATGCTTACTAGACAGTGTCCCTTAAATAGTTGTCCTGCTTCATTTGCTACAAGTCTTCACCTACCTAACCACCCAGTCAGAGATTGCCTATTTCTAAAGTCAAAGTCTTCCAAAATCTCAGTGAACCTGCATACAGCCCACTCCCAAACCATACTCACCTTGTCAACAAGAATTGTAAACGGCAAACCGTGAACCCGTCAAACCATGTCCTGCACCTGCTTTGTAAACTTTGCTGGACTTTTGCAGCCCATGGAACCCCCTGTGGGCTTTTAAGGCTAATTTACATATTAGTACAGCGGATGAGATTTTAGCACTGGCCATTACCTTCATTGTTATCGCCTGTTTACTAGGATGATATGCACCTAATAACAATGATTTTATTTGTTGCATAAAAGATGCAATGAGCCTAATGAACAACCTTTTTTTCATGTGTCGACTGACCTGGCTGAATATCGGAAACAACCGTTCCTATGAACACTCAGTTACTCAACAATGGTCTTTATGCAGCCTTGGGCTTAGTTATGGCAGGTCTGCTTTGAAACTCCAAAAGCCATGTATACACTGTATACCCTGTAATGCTAATGTGGAGAGCTGGAAGAGCGGCATTTGTTACATAGATTTAATTTTTGTAATATGGCGATTTCTTAAGCCCTTCAATTGAAAACATTCGGCTTGATGGTTACCATTATAGATTCCATATGTCCCATGTGTGTACAATCTGTATAGTTCAGTATAAACATTTGAAGCTAGTAAGTTGGTGTCTGGTGGAAAGTATCTGAAGAAAAATAAAAAGTTGGGTTCCAAATGAAAGACATGGGAGACATTTCCATGAAAACCCATAACTGAGTGTTACCTCTGAACCTTTAGCACTATAAGCTGTGGGACCTTTGGAATTCATTACAGTTTACAGATTGGCAAGAAAATACGTTGTTTGTGTGTTGAAAAGATTTAACAATTATCTCCACCGCACGGCATCTGCCCTTAAACTCTCCTTGAACTCCCCCCCCCACACTCGGAAGAAATAAACAAAATAAAAACAGGAATTCTTGGAGCTCGGAGAGAAGCGTGTCTTTGTGTTACCCCGTCAGATGGTGGAAAATGACATAGATTGTAAATTTTCACCTCAAACTGTTTCAATGTTCCAACGCTTCACCCAGTCACATTCCACCCGAATGTCAAGTCTTTAAAATGTCAGTCTGGAGGACAAATATGGAAGAGGATGGCCGAGAGGTAATGTACAGTAGTAAAATGCATGTGGACTTTTTACAGTTAGAGGAGGTCATTTACGAGCCAGAAGAATTGTTCCCTTGTAAAACGGCACTCTCTATGACCCTTTGTGGGATCGTGAAACCAGACTGACATAATGGAAGAAAAGACTTTGTAGTCTAAGGACTATTTTGTTTCCTCTGTTGGCCTAACTTGAACACAGTTGGGCTACTGCCAAGCATCGGGTCCGGCAGTGGATGACAGTGGTGGAGCACCTTGGTCTTATGTGGACAGTGTTGACATCCACCAGTCTTCAGGGGTGTTGATGATGCCCATTTATGACAGTCCACCAGCACTAATGTCTAGGTATGCATCAGACATTGAAGTAGGACAGGTTGGTTTTTTGCCATACCCAAGAGCAGAGTCTAAGTACTGCCTAGCTCTCTATTCTTCCAACCAGGCAGGGACAATCATTGGAAGAGCATGTAAGATGGCTGAGGATGAAGGCAAGTAGTGGAAGCCTACTGCATTGCATAAGAGACGTGTGGTCTTGCAGACCTATTTTCTAATTTTGGTAAGACATTCTTCCAACCCTAATAACTAATATACTCTCAAACTGTGAGGCACAGCTCAAAGCCCAGTGAGTTCCAGGATTTTTAAGCCCATACCGCCCAGACTGCCCATATTCTAATCTTTTAAGCCACAGGCAGTTTTGAGCACCCAGCCTAGAAGTAAGTGAGATGCGCCCCGGCATAGGAAGTGTGGCAATATTGCCACTCACATCCTGCGCATCCTGCAGACGGAGGAGTTGCAAAGTGTGGGAGCCAGAAAAAGTAAGTGTCTAGCCTTGTCTCACCGTCAGATGGGGGAGGGGTTAACTTTTTGTGGGGCACTATTGCAGGATTTAACTATTTGTGTGGCACATTAAAAACATCTGGAATTTTTTAATTTAGGGACGCAAACTAGTCCGCATTAAGCTAGAGTTCCTGACAGTCCCCAAGGATAAAGGAGGGTTAGGCCTCCCCTCAATGGAATTATATTTTCTGGCTTCTCAGGCCTTTTGGCTTTTGAATTGGAGGAATAATCTTTTTTTCTCCTGGCTGAGAGAGGGTGCAATAGATGATCAGTTAGATATTTTCCAGGTCCTCGACTCTGGCATTCTGGAGGGTAGATCTAGAGAGGAATGGCCCATGGTGGATGCCCTGGTTAAAACATGGCGTGAGATCAAAAGGTGTTTAGACCCGAAGGGCTTCCTTAGCTTCTCACCTCTATGGGACCATCGTAGACTGGTGGAAGTTAGGAAAGTGGGGGCATTATATGAAACCCTTGGCCATGACGTGAAACTGATAACTGACGTGGTGGTTATGGGTAAAATAAAAACATGGAGCCAGATAAAGAACGAGTATGGCCTGAGTGACTCCCGCTGGCTTGATTACTTGTGTTTGTCCACTTCTGTTAGAATGGATTTGAGATTAGTGGATTATAGACTTAGGGCTAACCTAACATTGGATAAATTGAGAGGACTAGGCAACAGATCCAAGGGAGTTTCGATATTGTACAAATGCTTTCTCTCAGAAAGGGACCTGGAGTTTGGGAGCCGAAAAGCGTGGGAAAAGGAGGTTGGGGAGAGGGTGGACTGGGCTGTTGTCTACCGTAACATTAGGAAAGCTGCTCCATTGGCAAACCACCAGCTGATCCAGTTCAACATTATACATAGATTGTATTACACCCCCTCCTTTATGTTTAAAGTGGGGGACTTTTGTCATATGTTGTGGTCGTGTGAAAAACTCAAACACTATTGGTTTGGGGTGTTACAGAGGATTAACTCGGATACGGGGATGTCCTTAGAGGAAGATATCGTTTATTTTGGGCGATTCGTCTAGGTTATCTAGCAGGACCTCCGGGAATCAGAGAAAATGTGTGGTGAAAATGTTGTTCTATGCGAAGTTATTGATTATGAGAAAATGGATCTCCCCCCAGCCTCCCTGCTTGGAGAAATGGAAACAGTGTCTGAGATGGTATCAGGGTGAGAGTGGAGAAAAATAGGGCACTTTTTGTGTAAAAAAAAATTTTTATTATTATTTTTATTATTTGTTTCTCCTTTTCCTCCCCATGCGGGGTAATTAACTAGAGATGAGCGAACCTCGAGCATGCTCGATTCTATCCGAACCCGAGCATTCGGCATAGCGGGGGCTGCTAAACTTGGATAAAGCCCTAAAGCTATGTGGAAAACATATCCATGTATTAATGTTTTCCAGACAGCTTAAGAGCTTTATCCAAGTTCAGCAGCCCCCGCTATGCCGAATGCTCGGGTTCGGATAGACTCGAGCATGCTCGAGGTTCACTCATCTCTAGAATTAACTATTTGTGGGAAACTACTGAGAGAATTAACCAATTGTGGAGCACTAATGTGGCATTATAAGGGGAATTAATTTTTGTGGGGTGCTACTGGAGAAATTAACTACTATATGGGGAACTATTATGGCATTATCTACTGTGGGAAATATTGGGGTAACTACTGTGTTGGGAAACTAGTTTATGGAGGAGTATTATGAGTTGTGTGTCAATGGCAGTACGTGCAGCAGTGACATGGACTTTTAACTCCCTTCCTTCCTTGTGTGTGTGTGTGTGTGTGTGTGTGTGTGTGTATGTAAACTGCCAGGGGAGTAGCAGGGTGAGTTATGAGACATGAATGCTGTCCTGTAGCGCTGTTTTACAGGTGTAGCATTATGTATTGGTGCAGCGTAGTGTTGGGTTATATAGGTAGAGCAGTATGTAGGAGTGCAGTGTGGTGCTGGATTGCTGCAGGTGGAGCAGTATGTATAGGTACAGTATATTGCTAGTAGAAATGAGTAGTGATGAGCGAATAGTGAGATATTTGAATATTCGATATTCGTACGAATATTCCGCGAATATTCGATCGAATATTCGATCCCATTAAAGTCTATGGGAACAAGTATTCAATTAGTGAAAAACATCTATTTGACCATTTGGAGGGGGATTTGAACGCATATCGAATATTTATCGAATATTCGCATATCTCACTATTCGATCGAATATCTATTCGATCGAACAGTATTCGCTCATCACTAGAGATGAGCACACTTTTCAAAAGTTCGGTTCAACCGGACTTTCGGTTTTTTTCGGAAAGTTAGGTCTGACAAAATTTTGAATTTCTTTGGATTTTTTAGTTTAAAACATCTATATGATACGAAGGTAGTGTACTTGGTTGAATTTAGGGCTCTACATGTCAGTGACATCATTATCTTTTTGATATCTCAAAGTCAATTTTTTTTTCTAGACTTCAATATTCACCATTACAGGGTCTATGCAGGAAACTCACCATTACAGGGTCTATGCAGGAAACTCACCATTACAGGGTCTATGCAGGAAACTCACCATTACAGGGTCTATGCAGGAAATTCACCATTACAGGGTCTATGCAGGAAACTCACCATTACAGGGTCTATGGAGGAAATTCACCATTACAGGGTCTATGCAGGAAACTCACCATTACAGGTCTATGCAGGAAATTCACCATTACAGGGTCTATGCAGGAAACTCACCATTACAGGGTCTATGCAGGAAACTCTATCAGGTATAAAGGTGCTGAAGTGCCGTATTAATACGTACAATGCTGTTTGTAATTCCTTATCTTTTCACAAAATAGAGGAGAGGTAGACTCACGTTTCAGTTGCTGAATTTTATCCGTTTTATTTCAAAAATATTCGCATGGTGAATTCATACCGGTAGCTTGTGGGCTCTCTCGGGTGTGCATAGAACGGAGTGGGCGTTCTTTACTGCCGTGAAGCGACGTTTCGGGGCGGACCCCTTACTCACGCATGAGTAAGGGGTCCGCCCCGAAACGTCGCGTCACGGCAGTAAGGAACGCCCACTCCGTTCTATGCACACCCGAGAGAGCCCACAAGCTACCGGTATGAATTCACCATGCGAATATTTTTGAAATAAAACGGATAAAATTCAGCAACTGAAACGTGAGTCTACCTCTCCTCTATTTTGTGAAAAGATAAGGAATTACAAACAGCATTGTACGTATTAATACGGCACTTCAGCACCTTTATACCTGATATTGTTGCATGTGTACGGGCTAGTGGCAGCCTGGGAGTCTGAGAGTGCACATCACCTGCGCGGATAATTGAGATGCACATGAGATAGAAGACTTTGTTCACACAAGACATTTTTGTACTTTCTATGCAGGAAACTCACCATTACAGGGTCTATGCAGGAAATTCACCATTACAGGGTCTATGCAGGAAACTCACCATTACTGGGTCTATGCAGGAAACTCACCATTACAGGGTCTATGCAGGAAACTCACCATTACAGGGTCTATGCAGGAAAAAGGTCACAAACGCAGTGAAGGAGCATCAGTAGTCATTGGAGGCAAGGCAGGAGCAACAGTAGCCAACATGGAGGCCAGGCAGGATTAGCAGTAGCCAACATGAAGACCAGGCAGGAGCAGCAGTAGCCAACATGGAGACCAGGCAGGATCAGCAGTAGCCAACATGGAGGCCAGGCAGGATCAGCAGTAGCCAACATGGAGGCCAGGCAGGAGCAACAGTAGTCAACATGCTAGATACAATGCTATACACCTTAACCAGGTACTGTATTTTAGTCTCTCAGGATAAGACGGATGTGATATACACACTTTCAATCAGAAGGGTCCAAGTATAGAAATTGGGTATATATAATATATATATATATATATATATAATAATATCAAGAACTTGCAGCACTTCCAAAGTAGTGAAAAAACTGGTGGTTTATTTGGTGTAGCAAATAACAAAAAAAATCAGCAACGTTTCAGTCTCATCTCGAGACCTTTCTCAAGCACAATAGTCAGTGACTCATATCCTTTTATATACTTAGTGCAATACAAAACAGGTGATTAATCACAGTGCAATCATGTGACTCAAAATACAAGTGTTGTGAAAAAGATACAAATAAGGTTCCGATCGGGAACAAAGTGTAATTACTAAAATGAATACAAAGTACATTTTGTGTAGTGATATACATACAGCTTGTTAAAATTGTTACAGTGTAATAGATCGGCGGGGCCAGCTCCCACTCACCACTGCTCATGGTAGAAAAAGGCACACTGCAGACGTCTCCATGCTTGTTCGCCCTCACGACTAGTGGTTTGTAAACAATACCATCCCGCATGCGCGGGTCCGTAGGTGTGTGTCGACTAGCATACGTCATCACAAAAGAAACATAAACATACACAATGTCGTTCCAATCAAGGGCATACTTGAATACAGACCATGCAAAGTTCTTACAGCCTCTACCTAAACTCCCACTTGTATAGAAATCAAGAATGTTTAGTGAGTCCATGGTCACTCGGATCCTGGGAAACGCAGGTATTAGCTGAATCAGGTCTGAATACTGGCTGTACACGGCACACAGAAATGGGCGCTGTAAATGGGTTTATAGACGTACGGGAATAGGAACTCATTCCAGTGTAGTGGGGCCGTCCGGTAGAAAGGAACGTATCCCCGCAAAGCGGCAATACTCTCCAATCCTGAACCTAGGTGTCAGACCGGGACCCACAATGTGGACCCCGGGATTCCCAGATAGTCACCCAAACCCCTCTGTAGATTATCCCTCATCTAACCCACTGTCACAGCACATACTTGTATGCCACATGATACTTTCAGTGTGAATACGTCCAAAAAAGGATGTGTAGTCAGAGAGTCCGGGCAATTTATGGAGAACAGACAGTAGCAGTAAAGCCGAGCAGTGATTGATGGGAAGCTTCCCTCGCCGTTTCAAAAAGAATCTACAAAAAAGAAAAAGAGAAAGGATGGTACATGATCCTACCCCTCAGAAGAGGAGGTGACCGAACCACATTGCTTAAGAAACGGGAACTTATGTGGATCCATAGGCTAGATACATTGCAACCAAAGGGGTTGAATGTAGAGTTTGTTATTACTACTAAAATGTACAGTTGAGTTTTACAGGGTAGTGGTTTGTCCGAAAACTCATGCAGGTCTGTGTCTTGTTTAGCTCTGTATATTATAGTTACTTATATCCTTTCTCTTTTTCTTTTTTGTAGATTCTTTTTGAAACGGCGAGGGAAGCTTCCCATCAATCACTGCTCGGCTTTACTGCTACTGTCTGTTCTCCATAAATTGCCCGGACTCTCTGACTACACATCCTTTTTTGGACGTATTCACACTGAAAGTATCATGTGGCATACAAGTATGTGCTGTGACAGTGGGTTAGATGAGGGATAATCTACAGAGGGGTTTGGGTGACTATCTGGGAGTCCCGGGGTCCACATTGTGGGTCCCGGTCTGACACCTAGGTTCAGGATTGGAGAGTATTGCCGCTTTGCGGGGATACGTTCCTTTCTACCGGACGGCCCCACTACACTGGAATGAGTTCCTATTCCCGTACGTCTATAAACCCATTCACAGCGCCCATTTCTGCTTTCTGTGTGCCGTGTACAGCCAGTATTCAGACCTGATTCAGCTAATACCTGCGTTTCCCAGGATCCGAGTGACCATGGACTCACTAAACATTCTTGATTTCTATACAAGTGGGAGTTTAGGTAGAGGCTGTAAGAACTTTGCATGGTCTGTATTCAAGTATGCCCTTGATTGGAACGACATTGTGTATGTTTATGTTTCTTTTGTGATGACGTATGCTAGTCGACACACACCTACGGACCCGCGCATGCGGGATGGTATTGTTTACAAACCACTAGTCGTGAGGGCGAACAAGCATGGAGACGTCTGCAGTGTGCCTTTTTCTACCATGAGCAGTGGTGAGTGGGAGCTGGCCCCGCCGATCTATTACACTGTAACAATTTTAACAAGCTGTATGTATATCACTACACAAAATGTACTTTGTATTCATTTTAGTAATTACACTTTGTTCCCGATCGGAACCTTATTTGTATCTTTTTCACAACACTTGTATTTTGAGTCACATGATTGCACTGTGATTAATCACCTGTTTTGTATTGCACTAAGTATATAAAAGGATATGAGTCACTGACTATTGTGCTTGAGAAAGGTCTCGAGATGAGACTGAAACGTTGCTGATTTTTTTTGTTATTTGCTACACCAAATAAACCACCAGTTTTTTCACTACTTTGGAAGTGCTGCAAGTTCTTGATATTATTTGAAGAGGAGACGTAGATCCAGTTTTCATTGCTGGCACTCCGAGCACTACTTTCTGTGAGTGCACTCCGCTCTGCTGTTTATATATATATATATATATATATAGAGAGAGAGAGAGAGAGAGAGCACGTTTTTTAAAATACAATGCTATACACCTGAACCAGGTATTTTTGTCTCTCAGGATAAGACGGATGTGATATACACACTATTAGAAGTATAGGACTTGTATATCTGTACTGCACGTTTTGGTTCCGTGCACCCTTTTCCAATGCCTAATCTATCTATCTTTCGCCCTCTCTATATTTCTCTCTCAATCACTAGATGTTTCTCCTCTCCGCTTTCCTAATCTTTCCTTTCCTTTCCCACAATATCTTCTCAGTAGTCTGTAGTACACAACAGCAGCTTGCTTCCTCTCTCTCTCTCCCTCTACACACTGCGTGGTGCGGTCATGTGACCGCTCATTTTGAAGCAATACCGACGTCACACAGGGGGTGGGCTAGTTCAAGATCCCTGCTGATTGGATGTGTTCCGTGCATCATGGGAAAGCGATTTTCCCGCCCAGAACAATTCATGCTTTCTAGAATGGCGGCTGCCATTTTAGAAAGCAAGAAAAAAAAAAAATCGGAGCGGATTTTTGGGAAAATCCGAACGGGATCCCATACTGGGCGAACAGGTTCGCTCATCTCTAATTGCTAGGTTATTGTAGGTGGAGATTTTTTTTCTTGCACTGTGGTGTTAGGTAACTACAGGTGGAGCAGTGTGTATTTCTGCACCTAGAACCAGTCTGGGTGGAGCAATATTTATTGCTGCATTGTGGTGTTAGTTTACTATAGGTGGAGAAGTATTTATTTCTGCCCTGTGGTGTTGGGTAACTAAAGGGGATAGTATTTATTGCTTCAGTGTGCTGTTGGGTTAGTACAGGTGAAGCATTTATTTATTTTTGCACTTTGATGGTGATTTGGCGCTGCTCTGGGATATTATGTGCACTACATGTTTGTATCTGGCCCTACATAGTAGTATGTGCTTGTTGGTGAGGCCCCAGCATCAACATGGATCTCCCGGTGAGGCCAGAGAATAAAAAGAATAAAAAATAAAAAAAGAATAAAAAGCACCACTCTAGGACATACTGCCCCAATGCCTGGCATTAAAGTGGGACAAGGTATTCACCCTTTATTCTGCTAGAAGGAACTAGGTTGTTTCCAAAGTCACTTGTGATTTTTATTATTTAATTTTTATTTCACTCTCCTTGTTTTTTTATCTGCAATATTGATTGGTTGACTGTTACTTGGATGTGGAACGTTATTAATGTGCAATGACTGGAGTCGTGGATGCACTGCACCGTCATTAGCGATGCCGCACCAGGGAGCGGAGTCTAAGGGGCCGCTGGTCTTCACCAGAGCCCACCGCAAGGCGGGATGGACTTGCTGCAGCAGCTGACCCCCAGGTTGCTGCCCCTGGCTTGGCTTGCTAGTGACGGCGGATGAGGTGTAGCAGGAACAGTAGGTAAGCAGGCAGGCAGGTAGGCAGCTGGACACACGGATAACAGTCACAAGCGGAACCGCAGGTAGCAGAACAACGGGCAGGAACAACGGACAGTAACAATGGCAGGAACAACAGGTAGCTGGGACTGAACACACTAGGAAGCATGCAGAGACTCCAACACCTGTGGTGGGGCAGGGCTGCAATTTATAGGAGAGTCTCAGAGCAGAGCAGCAGTCAATTAAAGGCACAGTGACCCTTTAAGTTACAGCAGAGCCAGCGTGCGCGCTCCCTAGGAGACAGGGACATGCCCGTCGGGCTGACAGGGAGCTGGAGGAGGAGCCCCGGCACAGAGCAAGAGATGGGGCAGCAGCGGCGCGGCGAGAGGTATGTGCCGCGGCCACGGATGTGACATAATGGGATTATACTTGTATATATATATGGATTTATTAATTTATTTATAATAGTATGATGCTGACAGGACTAACTTGTGACTATGGGTCCTGAGCGGTACCCTCTGATTGTTTGTGTGTCATGTCTTGTGTTTTGTCTTAGGTTTGTCCATGAGAGGGCTAGGACTAATACCTTTGAATGTCTGTGGATGTCGGTGCCCTGGTTTGACTCTCTTGTACTGCGCAGGCGCCGACTTGCTGTCGGCACGTGCGCAGTGCGCGTGTGTCGGCCAGACACGTGCATCCCTTCATTTATTACACACTGTATGTGTGCCTTCGGTAGATATAATTCCCCAATACAAATACATCTATACCAGTTCTTAGTAGCCCATGGAGCTGCATTGCATCTCCGGGCGGCCATATTGGTTGGGGCATCTGAACGGTGTAGGCGGAAGAGATGTTGTCCCGTCGCTGATGCCTCACTCATCAAATATGGCGCCGGCCCGAAATCATCAGCCATATTCTTTATTAGGTGAATTGGCCTCTTATATCTTACACCTGCGAGTAGCTGCTCCTGATTGGATACTTACTCTGTAAATACCACGCTCTCTTCCTATCATGCAAAGGGCGTACTGAAACGTGCGTTGGGTAGTTCCTGTGGGTAAGGGAGCTGCACGGCTCTAATGCATGCTGTCTGTACTTTTAGAGATGTGTTGCTTTTTTTCCTGAGGCGATTACCAGTTAGCATTGTTGCACTTTGCACTTTCCTTCTCTCTACTTCTAAAACTATTTTGTGATTTTTTACAACTACTATTAGCACGCTTTGCCTCCGCCATTTTCTATTACTGCATGATGCACATGGCATTTTGAAATATATAAAATTCGCTGGCTAAAGCATGCAATTCATTTTTCATATGACACATGCATGATCCGTGTGGCTTCCCTTTCCCTGTGTTGTGCTGTCTGTCTTGTGTTGTCTTTTATGATAATCATGTCTTTAAAAAAATTGTTCAAATAAACTTTATTAATAATTTCTAAAATTTCTAAAAAAAAATTTAAGAGTTTTGGGGGTAGGTTGTTTCCCAAGCCTGGTGTAAGTAGCAGCGGGCCAAGTGGACCAGATGTTAATTATGCATATCTTTAAGGAATCATGGAAGTATTAAGGTTCTGGGACAACAATCTGGGTAAACAGAAGTGGTGGTACAGGTTCAGAGAGATCCGGCAGGTATGAATTTCCAGAAGATCGGCATGGGTCAATACACAGGAAAGTAGGGTCAGACACAGCAAACCTTCTCCCATGGAGGTTGGAAAATGTGAACACCCTAGGGAGGAGGGAGAGTAAGTGTGGTGTCCCACCATGGGTATTTTGTATCTCTCCTTTGCACCCCTCAAAAAGCTTCTCACTTCAGGTTAAGTGGTGATGAAGGTGTCCTACAGTTTCACCACTAGATGTCAGTATTTTTTATATGTATATGTATTTTTATGCAAGCACTGCTGAAGGTCCTAATGGGTTAATATTTTCTATGTACCATGTGTTCCTATTGCCCAATAGGAGGTGCTTTCTACTTCAGACCTATCTCTATCCTTTTCTCTTTTGCACACACTCATCTCCACCACTCACATCTCCACCATTCTCAAAGGAGGAGGACACACAGAGCAAACATCCCTGCTGTAGCCAAGCCAGGGCTTGGCTTATGCCATGACCCTTGTCCAGGACCAAAAGTCAGTTGAGTTTAGTGGAGTCTAGTCTAAGGCACATGTGTACAGATGCAGCTAGAGACAACCAGTTCTTCCAGTATTCCTACTATATATACTACGCAGTGCTAAGCACTTAAAGGGAGAAGAGTCTAGAAACATCCTAACCCACGCCGAGAACCAGTCTAGTTGTGCTGGGCAGTATCCTGAAACACACGATGAACTAGCCTGGATAGGACAAAGCTACCAAGAAAGGTCTACATATCCTATCGCGCAGTGCATCCAACCCAAGGAGGGGATGAAGGGAGGGAAGGGGGACGGATGATGGATAGAGTACATTTAGATAATTAGATACATTAACCATATTTTAATAAGAAGTCTACTGTGTTGTGGCTAACAGAAAAAATGTATAGAGTATGTATGATACAGCTAACCTTCTTATGATAAGTCGTGGCACCAACAACAAAAAGCAAAGTAGGTACAATCTATACGAGTGGAATCCAGCACTCAAAACACGGCTTGGAGTGCAGGATTTCTCACCTACAGATTGTACCTACCATATGTGGATTGGTAGGTAACCCCCATACTCCTCAGAGGCCTATTAGGAGGCTTCAATTGAACCATTTTTTTTAGATTTGGCTTCTACAATGGATGCTACCTAAGTGTTTTTTTACATCTAAGCCCTGGAAAGCGTTAAATTGCAAGCAGCTATAATGTAATAGAAAGTGCTGAGCAATATCTCGCCACTACAATTGGCCTGCCCTGTTCTCTTATAATCCAAAATAAAGATCAGGCTATGAAAATAAACAGTGGAGGAGGCCTGTCTGCATGCAGCCAGCGCGGGACATCTCTCCGGCATTCTTACACCGCAGGTGATACCACTTGTGTATGCCTAATAGCCAGTAATTTACCCCCCCAAAGTAGAGCCTACTGGGAGCCCCACATTCCCTGCCCTGCGCTCGCCATTGTCATTGTTTTTGTCTACTCCACTATGTTTGTCATGGACTCCGTACCTGTCTGGGATCTTGTTTTTCTGTAGTCGATTGTGCAACTTGATATTTTTCTTTCCCCCCCTCTGAAAGTCTGACAATAAAATATTAAAAATGTACATTCACCTTATATAAAAGAGAATAGATTCACCAGGTTCCACTTTTATAAACAAATAATAATAAAAAAAATATTCTCATGTAATTTATCCATGCGTAGTCTGGTGGAAGCAGCCTGTCCGCGCTTTACGTGGTTTCCACGCTGGACCCACCTTCTATCTGGAATGGGTTCTTGCCTATAGGACCACTGATAACTGGCTTATAACATGTTTACTGTCAAATGTCATTGGCATAAACTGGCCTGACTTCATTCGAAAGCTAAGAATGGAAAAGACTGCTGCCCATCGTTGTCTCTTTCATGACCAAGAAGACACAATATGCAATGTATTTTCAGTTCTGACTTGTTTCCTCATCTGTCTGTTAGCTGCCTGTCCTGACTGATGCCGATGCCTGTGCCTGCCCCGACCTCGTCTACATTCCTAGTCTTTATTTTGGTACGGTCTAAGGCAGTGCTTCTCAATTCCAGTCCTCAGGCCTCACCAACAGGTCACGTTTTGAGAATCTCCTTAGTATTTCACAGGTGAAATAATTATCCTCAAACCATGACCTGTTGGTGAGGCCTGAGGACTGGAATTGAGAAGCACAGGTCTAAGGGGAGTTGAATCCAGACCCCTTTTTTTGAGGGTTAAATGGTGAAAACCTGGCAATTTTTTCCACCAGTTTGGCCATAAGACAAATCTGTTGCAACCCAGAGGGGGTCCACAGACAGGTTATTGATAGAATTAACACCCAAAGAGTGTCATATTTGACCAAGTAATCCCAACAACAGTTATCCTTTATCACCTGAATAGAGGTCATGTATACTGTATATGTTAGCTGTGGTCTAATCATTGGGACTCCCAGCAATCTTGAGAAAAGGGGTCCCGTCACCCCAACCACTGTCAACTGACAGGGATAGTATGGTACAGTGCTTACCAAGTCCTGTCATAGTAGCCATTCTGGGGTGAGATAGGGGTAGGTGACCATCTGTGGTGAGGGGTGGGGGGTGGGGGTTGACCAGTCAGATGGGGGGCTAAATCATTCCATATATGTTCACTAAACAGAAACGAGAGAGATCTTCTTCTTTGCTTGCTCAGGACATTGCAGCCATTATTTACCCAATTGTCTTCAGTATTATTTCTCTTATCATCACCGTTGTCACCATTGTTATTTGACGTGGTGGGATATGATCTGACGGACAGAACGTGCTGACCTTCCCTCTCCCCGGCACTCCATCCTAGAGCCGCTTTCCTGCTCCCCCACTGAAGTTACATTAATCCTCCTATTGTTTGAGAATGAGCTTACAAACACATATTTGTATTCCACGGACCCAGAACAAACAGAGAGGACTTCACGCCAACCACTAACTCAATGAACTTCTGCCCCAGCCTTGGCTGCATGGAGTGTCGCCTGCATCCCGGAGACTGTTGTGTTCTCGGGTGAATTTCTTCACTTACAAACAGTAGAAAAAAAAGCTCTGGAATTTGTTTCTTGGATGAAAACGTGAACTCGGCCAGTATTGTTATTCTGAATAATTCCTGTGTATGGGGGAGAGACGGGGAAGGGGTCACTGTAGACCTGCTGCTTGGGAATGTGACCTTGTCAGTCCGGGGAAAATTTCTACAAGGTGCTTTTTACCGTTCTTGTGGACGAATATTTTGTTTTTGCATACAACTTGTACTGAGCTGTAATACCGCACCCATACGCTCTGATTTCATATGTAGCTATTTCTTTATCTCGTATGAACTAACCATGCTTAGATACAGAATTGTCAAAGCATGGCTGAGATACGTGATCAAAAAGTGCTACATGCCACACATACAAGGCATACAAGGAAGCAGTCTGCTACAAGACCATGCTTAGCCCTTTAAGGCTATGTTCACACATAGTATTTCCGTCAGTCTTTTGGTCAGTCTTTTTTTTTTTTTTTAAAGGAGAACGAATCTAACCTGCTGATAGCCCCCTACTGCGCACAGGGTGCCAAGGAGGAAGGTATGTCTCTTATTCCCATGCTGTTAGCAGTGTACTCGTTTCGGTGCACCATTGGGAGCACTGCCCCGCCCCCAGATTATCATTGGCAGGAGCAGGCCGGCTCGCACTCTAGGGGCGGGGCAGTGTTCCTAGCGGTGCTCCAGGCAATAATTACACTACTAACAGCACGGAAACAGCACTGAGGTGAAAGGTAAGAGACATACCTTTCTCCTCGGTGCCCCATACGCAATAGGGGCCTATCAGCAGGTTCTATTTGTCTAACCTGCTCATAGTTCCCTCTTTACCAATATTAGGAGTGGGTCTAACAGGGCAAAATTTGTACAAATTCTGTGTTTTCAATTCACTTTTGGTTTTGGTTGAAAAAGACTGACGGAACATAGTCTATGGGGAAACTCCAGAAAGTAATTTTTGTCACATTTTTTATTACATTAAATTAATACAGTTAGAGGGGATTTAAGCGTTCTGTGCATGGTCCGTAATTACGGAGGATGTTCTACGGAATGGAATTCATTCATTATGATGCCGGGAGCTCTGAAACTGTTTAAACCTTCTTACTATTGTACTGACAAAGGGTATCAGTATAGTAGTACAAAGATTTAAATTGTTTCGAAGGTCCCTGGATCATAATGAATGATGGTGCCGGGAGTTCTGTATTCTGATTCGTATTCAGAGCGTGTAAATGCCCCCTCATATTACTTTGTAATATAACTTCATTAAAATAAAGGTATATTTTTTATGTATACACCATTTTACGCTGAGTGGCAGCAGTAGGGTTGACACGGGCCTCTCTGCTGCCACCAACATCATCTCGGGAACTGCAAGGCTGCCCAAGCCCTTGTCCTGGTTCCCATGCTTTGATCCAGAGCAGCCCCCCATCTACTGTATAAACCCGTGCAGCAAATACTATTACTGCTCGCTCTGCTACTGACTCTACCCTTTTTATTTTTAAAAAATTATAATGAATTAATGTTTATTTATTTATTTATTTTTTAATAACTTTTGTTTTCTCCCTGCAGGACTAACAATAACAGATCAATGTAAGGGTATGTTCACACTGAGGAAAAGGCCAGGAATATCAAGCTGAATCCACGTTTAATTTTTCGCATATTCCGCTTGAAATTCTTGCGTTTAATGGGATTTCCACTCTATTGTTTGCTGGTGGAATTTACGTGTGGAATTGACATGTCAATTTTTTTGGCAGATTCCGGTAGAGAAATCCTATAGAAGTCATTGGGGTTTTAAATTTCCGCTTTCCACTTGAATTCTGCAAAAACTCTGCGCCAACTCAAGAAGAGGAATATTTCCTCAGGAAAACTTCCTCTTCAATTCCTCACCTATTCCTTAGTGTGAACATACCATTATGTGAACATAATAAATAAGTGCCACTTACATGTCTCAATGCAGGGCAGCTGCTTTGCCACTGTTCCCCATACACCGCTGGTCTCCTGTATCCACCCAGGGGAGATGCCTGCTCAGCCAATCAGTGATGAGGCAAGACATCACTTGAGCCACTAATTGGTTGAGTAAGCAGCTTCTGCGCAGGAGGCGGGAGATGGGGAGTGGCAGATCATTGGGTGCACTGGCCTGGAAGGGGCAAGGGACTTGTGTTTTTAGTATCCCCTGCAGCCCAGCATTATTTTCTTTTGCTAGGACAACTCCGTAAAAAGAGATTGTCCCCTCTCCAACCATTTCCCTTCGCGACTTGACCAGAGGTCTCCTGCAAAGGTCTAGGATCACCAAACCATATGGAGAACCACAACTGGGTCAGAGTCACGGTTGCAAGATGGTGTAGAATCCAATGGCCACACACACATCCCCTTGACCTTTACCCTAAAATGTCCCTGTGACCTATAAATGTGGAAAGTTAATACAAACAGACAAAAACAAATCAGTAAATTGGATATGCACCGTACATTATAGCCTGGACATCTGGACGGATCTATAAAAATTCCTTGTAAAAGCCAGAAGGCCGAAATGTGTGCTCAGAATACTGTGAAGAGTGTGTTAGTGCCATCACTTCTTCGAACCTCTACTTCTCAGCCTCTCTCCAGCAAACACTACTCTTCATCTTAGTCAAAGGGTCAAGAAACCAACAGGCTTGTACTGATCCTGTATTATACTTCAGAGCTGCACTCACTATTCTGCTGGTGGGGTCACTGTGTATATACATTACATTACTTTTCCTGTACGTGACAAGCTGAAGGGCATTGGTTGGCGTAGTGCAGGATAGCTAGATGATGGAGTACCGGTTTGAGGCTTGTTTCATGGGGTTTGTACGATCAACGGCGCGTTAGGCAGAAACGCGTCAGATGCTGAGGTTTCTATCCCAATGTATTTCCTATGGGCAACATTATGTAGATTTTAATGGACTTTTAATAATCAGACTTTTATCTTGAAGGCGCTGACCTTTTCCAGGTTTTTCTCACAGGTCAGTGTGGTACGCTAACACTTTCCCAGTCGCACAAACACTTTTTTGCCAGATGTAGTTATTCCCGTTGGGCAGTGTGTTGGTGAAGGACATCAGGCACACAATTTGTACTTTAGATAACTGGTAAACTTTACTGAGCAGTCCAATACAATAGAATCCCTTTGATCACAGAATGCAGATAACTTGTAAGTCTGAGAGTCAGTAAGTTGGTCACTTTCCCTTTAAGGAGCAGCTCTGTTGCTAGCAGGCAGACTGGAGACTTTAATTTAGTAGAGTTTAGTTTGGGGAAAGCAAGGTAGTAGGTGTTTGACTAAGATTTGGGCCACTATTTAAGAAGTTCTCATCCCTGTGCAGTTTAGCTGGCTTTGTGTTGACAGAAGAGAGAATACCACACTCACAAAGAATTAAACCAATGCTGTCACATGACACCTATGAGGCGTATGTAGGAGCATGACCACCAACATGGAAGGCAGTCAGCACGGTCTTTGACCAAAGTCCAGACGGAATGCGGCAGGCCAGGGGGCACTTAAGCAAGAAGCAACTTCTCCAACCCTGGACGAAGACTTGAGGACTTCGGAGATGATGTACCTTGAAGGACTGGGGAAACCTCCGTGGTAATTGCACCTTAGGTGGTTAGCACAACATCTTTGGGAGACAGGAAATCAGGAACACTGGAACACAGGGCACCCATGAGCCCTGGTCAGCAGCCAAGCTCCTGGAAGAAGACTCTCTCTGATTTGCTCTGGATACACTAACTACTACAGCAAACTCTAGAGAATTACACACAGACTTACACTAACTGCTCTCTAAATGCTTCAGGGATAGTTTCTTATTGGTGGAGAGAGGCCTGAGGTAACTTGACCACCAATTGGCTCAGGGGAATGAGGAGACACATGGTGAGAACTGATTTAGAATAGAGAGGTGAACCAGACTTACTGGCTCTTCAGGCAGGTGGCACAGGTACACTCTAAAAATACATAAAAACTCAGTTAACCATTTTATACCCTTCAGTACATACTGTCTGTCAGTGAATAGAACAATGCAATTTAACACATCATAGACACACACAGTATCCCTTAGACCATGGGTCTCAAACTCGCGGCCCTCCAGCTGTTGCAAAACTACAATTCCCATCATGCCTGGTACAGCCAAAACAAGCTTGATGGGAATTGTAGTTTTGCAACAGCTGGAGGGCCGCGAGTTTGAGACCCCTGCCTTAGACTATCAATAAAGTGATAGACTTGCCAACCTACATAATAGTATGCTCGAACACCACGAACATGGGGTCTGGGGCACTGCATATACAGGTCCCAAGTGACAACCTGTTTTATACTCCAGAGCTACACTCACTATTCTGCTGGTGGACTGTGTACATACATTACTTATCCTGTACTGATCCTGAGTTACATCCTGTATTATACTCATGAGCTGCACTCACTGTTCTGCTGGTGGAGTCAGTGTGTTAGGTCTTTCCTCTGCCCCCAGCGCTCCCTGTATCTGTAGGTATGATGTGTACTGTACTGTCCCGATGAAGACATTATAGTATGTGGACAGGTGCAGGCCCCTCACTAATCTGACTGACCTTCCAACCTCAACGTCTTGTCCTTTTAACCTTGACCGTACAATTTGCCAAACCTCCTCTTCTTCCAAGGAAGCGTGAGAAACAATCTGCTCATCATCATCCTCCACATGTGACTGGTATGTTCTGCTCAGTGCCTGAGAATCCGAGCAGCAGGAGGATACACTTTACAAAGCCATTTCCTCAATTAGAAGCCCTGACACATGTCAGGGAATAATTAGCGCGGAGATTCGGAGGAGCCAGAACCCAAAAGCAGAAAGGATACAACTCGGAATTTTCACGCACGTTGGTTGGAAAATTTGTGAGACATCGGTGCCCTCTGGATCACGTTGTGGGTCGGGATGAGTCACTGGAAACTCTTCACAAACAACAAATAATTCCCCCCCCCCTTTAAAGGCTTCTTAATAAAATGGTTCTGTTTGCATGTCATGACCCCCTCATGCTGCGGCTTTCTCATTCCCGTTTCCAGAACTTTTTTTCTCCCCTCTAATTGGGAACATGTAAACATTGCGCAGTCCGATCCTCTGTGCCCGGGAAGAATAATCCAGAATGAATGCACATGGACACGTTCAGGGATGGGAATCCAGCACATGGGCCAATTTCCCTGGCATCCTTCACCGGTGGCATCCTTCCGCACTAGTCATGTCCTTTACATGGAAATTGACGCCATTTCGAGTGAAAGATTCCGCTTCTAATTTGTTTAGTTTTTTCTCATTTACCCTTTTGACTTCCTCCACAGAAGTCATTTGGCACCAGTTGTGGTGATATCATTATGTGTAACCTCTGGTTTTACTTAGGAATTGGACATGTCATGATGCTCAAGTGATGGAACGCCCATCAAGACGAGAACGGCTCTGGGGTCATAACAAGTATCCACAGGTTTACATAGCAAAACTGGAAATAGAGCCCCAATCCATCATGACCAGTTCAGCAGTGTCCGGACAAGTCAAGAAGTGTTAGTTTATTTTACTATCTGACAGTGATGTCACATTGTAGGAGTAATGCACACAGTGATGTCACAGTACAGGGGTAATACACACAGTGATGTCACAGTACAGGAGTAATACATACAGTGATGTCACAGTACAGGGATAATACACACAGTGATGTCACAGTACAGAGATAATACACAGTGATGTCACAGTACAGGGATAATACACACAGTGATGTCACAGTACAGGTATAATACACACAGTGATGTCACAGTACATGGATAATACACACAGTGATGTCACAGTACAGGGATAATACACACAGTGATGTCACAGTACATGGATAATACACACAGTGATGTCACAGTACAGGGATAATACACACAGTGATGTCACAGTACAGGGATAATACACACAGTGATGTCACAGTACAGGTATAATACACACAGTGAATAAGTCATTCTTTCAGGTTAACAAAGTGATAGATGTAGTAATGTATTTTCCCCACTAGATGTCACCACTGTTTTATGTTTTCTATGCACAGCTATAGTGTCAAGGGTTAACTGTTTATCTGCTGACCAGTCACAGGTGCTCTTTCTTCTTATCATATCATATGCTTCTTCTCTCTCACCCACACTCAGCCCCAACACTTTCAGGAGGGTTTAGATTTACCCCTGTAGGAGGAGTTAACTTGGTGGAGGAAGTGAGACAGTTCTTAGTAAGTTTTTTAGATTGAGAGGACACAAAACAAACCAGTTCCTGCAGAAGTTAAGCCAGGGCCTGGCTTTGTCCAAGACCCATGACAGGAACCAAGACAGATAAAAGACATTTTTCTATGCAAGCAACTACTGTAAGTTCACTATGCAGTGCTAAGTTCACCTTAGGGGACAGAAGCCACCTAGGATAACCCTTGCCCACACCAGGAACATTTCTAAAACCCGCAGGGCAGTCACCTGACACTATAGGAACTGACTCCAGTAGTATGGACAAAGCTACCGTGAAAAGGTCTACGTATCCTGCTGCGCAGCTGTCAGGATGGTATCTTTGCGGAGCGTCATGCGTCCCTCTGCTCATGCTGTGCGGCCGAGAAGGTGCTGATTTTCTTGCATTCTGTTTCTGTGTTTTGTTTTGTAGTGTGTGAACACTGGTTATTTGCTCACCTTGAGAGACACACCCGACTTTACCTGCTGAGTTCTGTCTGGCCATGTCAGGGTTAATCTGTGTTTTGGTTCTGCTGTGACTGACAGGTCTTCCTGCCAGTGATCTGGTTTGTTCTCAGCTGTCTGTGCTTGGAGTTCAGGGGGATGGTCCAATTATGTTCTGGATCAGAACCCTGGCCTCCTATATAACTACCTCAGTCTGGGATATCTTGGCCGGATATTGAGCTTGTCTCTGCCTGGTTCTGTGTTTGCAATTCTTGCTCTGTTTATTCTGACTCTGCTTTGTATTTCTGACCTTTCCTGCTTGCTGCCTGCCCCTGACCATACTGCCTGTTTTTTTACCTTGCCTTTGGATTGTGATTTTGTACTTTTGCTGCCCGATTGTTGTGACCCGGACTGTCGACCATTCTTTATTGTATTTTGTCTGTCTGTCTTGTCCTTGTGTCCCACCTAGCCAGTGCAGGGACTGACGCCCAGTTGCTCGCCGCCATCTTAGGGCGGATTGTGGCAAATAGGTAGAGGACAGTGGGCGGGGCTGAGCTTAGGGCGCACTGTGTTGTCTTGTCCTGCTGTCCGGTTCCTGACAGCAGCACAGGACACACAGTTATGTCACAGTAGAGGAATAAATACACACAGTGATGGCACAGTACAGGGATAATACACAGTGATGTCACAGTACAGGGATAATACACACAGTGATGTCACAGTACAGGGATAATACACACAGTGATGGCACAGTACAGGGATAATACACAGTGATGTCACAGTACAGGGATAATACACACAGTGATGTCACAGTACAGGGATAATACACACAGTGATGGCACAGTACAGGGATAATACACACAGTGATGGCACAGTATAGAGATAATGTACACAGTGATGTAACATTTTAGGAGTAATACACAGTGATGTCACATTACATGTCAGATTACATGGATAAAGCAGATAGCCATAGTACAGTAGCTAAATTGTTGCATAATTTACAGAGTGATGTCACATTACATGTAGATAGTGCAAACAGTAAGCCCCAGGAGTGCGACTAAAGAGTTAGTGGGAGGGGTTCATGACTAGGGGAGTGTAGTTGTAGTCAGGGTGGAGTTAGGGGCAGAGTCAAGAGGTATAAAAGGCCAGAACACCTGGAGTTACAGCAATTAGCTCTGGAGATGGAAAAAGTTGTCCTGCCCACCCACCCTAGTATATGGAGATGTAGTTAGTTGGGGTTCTGTGGTCACGGCTGTCAAGGTGTAAGTTAAAGGGAACCTGTCCCCATGTAAATGCTATCTAAGCTTTTGGCATCGTGTTATAGCACAGGAGGAGCTGAGTGGATTGATATATATATATCTTTATGGGAAAAGATTCTGTATAACTTGTAATTTATAGATTGATATCTCCGCTGTTTCCATGTTAAAGAGTCCAGTCCATTGAGTGACTCCGCCCACTGGACTCCTTGCCACAGAAAGATCAGAGATGTCAATTAACATGTTATAAGTTATACTTAATCTTTTCCACAAAGTTATATATCAATCCGCTCAGCTCTTCCTGCTCTATAACATGATGCCAATAGATTAGAAAGCATTTTCTTGGTGACAGGTTCCCTTTAATGGGAGGGAGAACCTCCCCCGTTTCCTTGGTTTGGAAGGTTGGGAGGATGGGGAGGGGGCTTTCTCCAACTTAAATCGTTAATTCCTGCTGAGAAGGGTCCGCAGGAAGGTGGTTGGTAGGTCTTGTCTTTAAGATGGGTGTTCTGGGGTCTAGTGTGCAACGGCCCTGGTGTGCAAGTCTTTATTATGGGTCAGCGGTTTTCACCTCTCCATCAGTCAAGTAATATCACATTACAGGAATAATGCACCTAGTAATCACAATACATGAACAAATCAGCTGGTGCCAAAGATTTGTAATTTAGTTCTATTAAAAAATCTCAAGTCTTCCAGTACTTATCTGCTGCTGTATGTCCTGCAGCAAGTGGTGTATTCTTTCAAGTCTGACACAGTGCTCTCTGCTGCCACCTCTGTCCATGTCAGGAACTGTCCAGAGCAGAAGAGGTTTTCTATGAGGATATGTTGCTGCTCTAGACAGTTCCTGACATGGACAGAGGTGGCAGAAGAGAACACTGTGCCAAACTGGAAAGAATACACCACTTCCTGCAGGACATACAGCAACTAATAAGTAGGGGATCAGGGGATCAGTGCCCCCAGTGATATCACAGCACAATGAGTGATCGGCTATTCAGTGATGTTAAAGGAGAAGAATTCTACATACAGTGATGCCCCATGTCCTGTCCTGTCCCAGTCCTCACTAGCTGAACGTTATATCTAAATGGAGTTGTGGAGCCCATAGCAGCCAGAACGTCTTTAAGTCTTCATCCTACCTGTGTGGTGTGCCCATCATCATCATCATCCTCATCATCATCTTCTCTGATTCTGGGGCAGCTGCATCATTTGCTTAGGACTCCTTGAAGTTGCTCTCTGCTGCCACCTGGTGCTTTAGGGACATGTATGCAGCCTTCCCGATTCTATAGGGACCGTATACAATCCAGGAAGCCCATGGTCCATCAACCAATGAGCTGCTACATTTGGCCTGTGTATCCCCAGCTCTGGACAATACACTGGCACCTGAGCTCTAGTTTAGGTTAAGACCTTGTTTTGCTCTGTACCGGCCCCAAGCTTTGCCCATCTACTTGTATCGACCCCCCCCCCCCTCCCTCCATCTCCTGCTTTCTTGACTACAATTCTATACTGTCACCGGGCTTCCCATCAGCACTTGCTATTGAAGAACGCACAATAGCATAAGTCTGAATCAGGAGAATAGGCACTGACCACATGTGTAATGCATTCCCCAACATTGTATGTGTTAAAGGTGTTGTTCATGGAAAAAAAAAATCTTTGAAATCAATTGGTTCCAGAAAGTGTCAGAGATTTATAATTTACTTCATAAAAAAAAAAAATCTCAATTCTTCCAGTACTTATCAGCTGCTGTTTGTCCTGCACGAAGTGATGTATTCTCTCCAGTCTGACTCAGTGCTCACTGCTGCCACCACTGTCCATGTCAGGAACTGTCCAGAGCAGGAGCAAATCCCCATAGAAAACCTCTCCTGTTCTCCAGACTGGAAAAATACACCACTTGCAGGACATACAGCAGCTGATAAGTTTCGGAAGACTGGAGATTTTTTTTTATAGAAGTAAATTACAAATCTCTGGCACTTTCTGGCACCGGTTGATTTGAAAGAAAACATTTTTGGTGAACAACCTCTTTAAGGTAAAGTGTGTGAATTTGAAATTTAGTGCAAAAACTCTCACGTCTTAAAATGTGATGATTCTTTATATTGATTTTTCTAAGTCTCGACTTCTCCACTTACAAAATGTAGTAAGCATGAACTTATCCTCTAAAATGTGCAGTTCACCTATTATTACTAGTTATTTTTAATAATAATAATAATAAAAAAAAGAAAATTACATTAAATTGCATTTGCAATACCACGCTTGACCACATGGTGTGCTGTTATAAAAACAGAAAGACAATTACTGTATTTCAAGCTCCACCTAGTGGTAAAATAATGTAGTGCAGTGAGTGATACGTCGTCAATGTTTTCCGACTTGCAATTAATAATCTAGTACATTCTACTTAGGTATAATAAAGTAATATCTCTGGGGGCTCTGGAACTAATGGGAAATAACGGAGTACCTAGCAGGGCGGCAGAGAGAGAAGATTGGGAAACTGCGGTGTCTTGGAATTATAGCCGGGGTGAAAAAGCCAAGAAGCCCATGAGTGAAAAACACACATTGATGTGACCCTTATCGACATTTGGCTAACAAGCTGTGAGTAACAGCCGCGGTATTTCATATATTCCAATAAAGCTGGAAATGGAGGATTCATGCTGCAGTCACATGGGGGGATCTTATGCAACATACAGCCCTGCTGCCGCTTTACCTCACGGTGGCTGTAAATAGTTGTCGACATATTGCAAACAGATGCACATTATTTCTGACAATATTTAAAAACAGCCTGTGATGTGTTTGCATGTCAGGAAGTCACATTACAGAGTATGCCGTCTGCTACAAGCGGCGGGGTCATCTACGTGTCACTCGTAGATCTTACAACGTCTAACATCCCTCAGGGCTTATCTCATGGCCGCAGGCTGGCCACTCATGAATATGGCACAAGTGACTACAACCGGCCCACTCCCAGGCTGCAATGTCTATCGCCCCAAGGGCTAGGTGGTTCGGGAGCTTACCGACCTTGGGAACCTTAGATGTCCACCTATGGGACCTATCCCTCACATCTGTCCCAATTTCATAGAAATAAAAAAAAGTGTAGATAGTAACCAGAAGAAACACAGGAAGAACATACAGATTCCATGCAGATGTTGTCCTTGGCCAGATTCGGACCCAGGACCGCTGTGTTGCGTGCTAGAGTTGTGTTTTCTGGTTTCACACATGGAAAGTTAAGACTCCAACAATTCAGTGTGTCCAATGAGTGTATCGTCAGCCAAAAAGAAAAGCTTAACCCGTATGTACAGTAAATGTGCAGCCAGTTGTTCTAAAGACTTCTCATTTCTCAAGACTTCTTGGTCAACCTGTCCAGCAGTCAGTGGATGAGCTATAAGGGTGGAAATCGTAAGTGCAAATGGGCTGAGAAGCTTCTCCACATCGGCACGGTTGACCATTCTATGCTGTATACTCGCTCACTCACTCACTCACTCACTCATTTCTGTTTTCTTGACTTTGCAGCTTTCCAAAATACTTTACCTACGAGTTCCCAAAGGTTACTACTAAAGATGAGCAAACCGGTTCACCCAGATCCGGTTCGGATTTTCCCAAAAATCCGAGTCCGATCGGATTCGGATTTTTGGAAATCCGCTCCGATTTTTTTTTTCCTTGCTTTGTAAAATGGCAGCCGCCATTCTAGAAAGCAGGAAGTGTTCCGGGCGGGAAAAGCGCTTTCCCATGATGCCCGGAACACATCCAATCAGCAGGGATCTTGTTCTAGCCCACCCCCGGTGTGACGTCGGTATTGCTTTAAAATGAGCGGTCACATGAGCGCATCACACAGTGTGTAGAGGGAGAGAGAGAGATAGAGGAAGCAAGCTGCTGTTGTGTACTACAGACTACTTAGAAGATATTATGGGAAAGGAAAGGAAAGATTAGGAAAGCGGAGAGGAGAAACATCTAGTGATTGAGAGAGAAATATAGAGAGGGCGAAACATAGATAGATTAGGCATTGGAAAAGGGTGCACGGAACCAAAACGTGCAGTACAGATATACAAGTCCTATACTTCTGATAGTGTGCATATCACATCTGTCTTATCCTGAGATACTAAAATACCTGGTGCAGGTGTATAGCATTATATCTTAAAAAAAGTGATATATACCCAATTTCTATACTTGGACCCTTCTGATTGAAAGTGTGTGTATTACATCTGTCTTATCCTGAGAGACTAAAATACCTGGTTCAGGTGTATTGTATCTTAAAAAAAAGTGCATGTTGACTACTGTTGCTCCTGCCTGGCCTCCATGTTGGCTACTGCTGCTCCTGACTGGCCTTCATGTTGGCTACTGCTGCTCCTGCCTGGCCTCCATGTTGGCTACTGCTGATCCTGCCTGGCCTCCATGTTGGCTACTGCTGCTCCTGCCTGTCCTCCATGTTGGCTACTGCTGATCCTGCCTGGCCTCCATGTTGACTACTGCTGCTCCTGTACTGGCCTCAAATGACTATTGCTGGACCTCCACTGGCCTCCAATGACTACTGATGCTCCTTTACTGCATTTGTGACCTTTTTCCTGCATAGACCCTGTAATGGTGAATTTCCTGCATAGACCCTGTAATGGTGAGTTTCCTGCATAGACCCTGTAATGGTGAGTTTCCTGCATAGACCCTGTAATGGTGAGTTTCCTGCATAGACCCTGTAATGATGAGTTTCCTGCATAGACCCTGTAATGGTGAGTTTCCTGCATAGACCCTGTAATGGTGAGTTTCCTGCATAGACCCTGTAATGGTGAGTTTCCTGCATAGACCCTGTAATGGTGAGTTTCCTGCATAGACCCTGTAATGGTGAGTTTCCTGCATAGACCCTGTAATGGTGAATATTGAAGTGTAGAAAAAAAAAATGACTTTGAGATATCGAAGAGATAATGATGTAACTGACATGTAGAGCCCTAAATTCAACCAAATACACTACCCCCATATCATATAGATGCTTTAAACTATGAAATCCGTAGAAATCCGAAATTCGTTTAGACCGAACTTTCCGAAAAATCTGAAAGTCTGGTCGGACTGAACTTTTGAAAAGTTCGCTCATCTCTAGTTACTACTGCATAACAGCCATGTGCAGTAGGACAGCAGCTAGACAACCTGTGGGTAAATCAATAAAGTCCTGGTAGGTGGTCACAGGTATCTGAAGCCATGCTGACTGCATCCCACTGCTGCTAAAGGGTCTACAGAGTGAACATGATAATAAAGTTGGTACTACAGATACCTAAAGTCCATCGATTGATAAAATCCTGTAGACTGCAGGGGGAGGGGGGAAATTGATTGCAAGTGCGCACTTCCTCTCCTCGTACCTGCGGTGATCGGTGGGAGTGGACGCGAGAACCCCGACAGACTCCGGGATCTCCGGGGTGTCCACATCACGACCCGGCTGGTGGACTGGCCACTCAGCCAGTCAGTGACTGGGGCGGGTCACTGATTGGCTGAGTGGCCAGTTCAGCAGCCGGGACAGGCATTTAACACCGAGTGGTGATCATGACTACTTGGAGGAAAATGCCTTCCGTCAGGGGGCCTGCGGCCACTCCAGCCGCTCCAGCCGCTCACCACGGGCACAAGGAGAGATAAGTGCCTATTTGCAAACAATTTCCCCCTTCCCCTGCAGGCTACAGAGTTTTATCAATCGCAGGTCTACTCCTTTAATTGATTTAAAGTCTGGGAATTTAGGTGGCCAGGGTAGGACTTGGAGGTCTTGGTCACATTCTTCTGACTAATGTCAGACATATCTAGCCTTGACTTATTGTCTTACTGGTAGATCCGATGTGTCCCAGGGAAGACAATCAGCATTTATGGGTGTTCAAGATCTACAAGGATGGATTCATACCCAAATTGGATGAGACATGGATGAGTGCCACAAAAACATTCCCCAGACCATAATACTGCCCCCACCAACTTGTCTTCTTCCACCAAAAATTGCACAGTGATTGCTCTTTGTTGTTTCTCCTCTGACGCGCCAACGTCAGCCCATTCTATGAAGCCGAAAAAGGGACTCATCAAAAGAGAGAAAACCTTTTACCAATCAGGTCCCATTCCGGTACTTCAGTATTAAAGGGGTTATCCAGCATTAGAAAAACATGACCAGTTTCTTCGGGAGACAACACCACTCTTGTCTCCGGTTCAGGTGCGGTTTGCAATTAAGCTCCATTCACTTCAATGGAACTGAGTTGCAAAACCTGCAACCAAACTAGAGACAAGAGCGGTGCTGTTTCTGGAAGAAGTGGCCATATGTTTCTAATGCTTGATAACCTCTGTGGTTGAAGTTTTTTTGCTGATTTATCTTGTTTAGCAGAGGGGCAGTGACCTTCGCTCTGCTTCGACAACCCATACCCAGTTGCACTGTAGCATTGGACACACGTCTGGAAGCCCCTTTGGTATATTTTTGTGGTGAGCTGCTCCACTGTAGTGTTGGCCCATTGTCATGCTGACTCCTTTTACGGACTCCTTGATGGCTCACAATCCCAGGTGAGTATCATGGGTCATCCAACAGATGCAAGCACTCTGTTTTCCGTAACAACTTTCAACCATTTTCTGAAGTTGCTCTTTACTACCATCTGCTACTTTAGGGGCATTTTGGGGTGTAAGGACTGTATTACATGGCAGATAGCAGCACGGTGGCCCAGTGGTTAGCACTGTAGCCTTGCAGCACTGGGGTCTTGGGGTCAAATCCCACCAAGGGCAACATCTGCAAAGAGTTTGTATGTTCTCTCCGTGTTTGCGTGGGTTTCCTCCTGCACCCAAAAACATACAGATAGGGGAATCGCTGCTGAATCTGTGTGCGCTATACAAATAAACAGTTATTATTATCATAGCTGTCCAATACGATTGTCAATTATATTTAAAGGAGAAGTCCCATGAAAAATAAAAAAGAGCAGAAAGGCAGAGGCACTTGGGAAAATAATAATTAAAGTATTTTTACCTATCCTCATGTCCCATAGCACGGCTCCCAGGTCTAGCTGCAGCTATTCAACCTGTAATGTCACATAACCAGCTGAGTGACTGTCCGCTTAGCCAACCAGTGACTGGGGCGGTACATCACCAAAGTCACTGACTGGTTGAGGGGGCAATTGCTCAGTCGGGCCGTGACGTTGCAGCTGGAAGAGCTCAGCTAATCACTGGCTGAGATAGGACATTGTGGTGGACGGAACATCACTTCCGCCTGGGAAGTGGAGGTGGGATCACTCAGTGGAGGACTCAGAGATGCCAAAGGAGAACACTGGAGGAGAGCAGAAAGGTAAGAATATAATTTTACTTCTATTTTCTAGTTTACTGTTTTTATGGCAAATAGGAAAACATTATTTTTTTTACACTTTTTGCATAAAATTTTATATTTTTGTTTTATTTTTCAAACTTTAACCATTTACTTCCTTGATTGTACAATAGTCTGCAATAATTGTGTTGCAGTGTACTGTACTTTTATTACACCAGGAGAACTGGAGAACCAAGCAAACCCGCATGGCATCATGATGGCCTATGGTTTATATGCAATTTGTCAAATGGTTGGGATTGAAGTTATCTCTGGTACCAGCCAGCACCCAGTTTGTATGGAGTGAATTCAGATCCGTCCTCTCTACCCCGATGTCTTCTTAAATGAGGTTTAGGTTATATATACATATATTATTGACCTTGGTCTATGAGTGGTCTCTTGAGTGGTATTGTTCCCTACTATTATGAAGCCATCACTGCGATCCCTATAGTGGAACATGTTCTTCGCATGGAAGTGTTAATGACATCTTTCCATTAGAAGAGTCTTCATCTTCATCTTTTCTTTGAATGCAACTTCAAATATGTTTTATTTTCAGGTCTCGGAACCTCTTCAAGATGTAACCACTAATCTCTGTTTGTTGTTAGCATAGTATCTGTTTCTTAGTAAGCCGAGCGAGCCGTGGATCAATGTGTAAGACGATGCCAAACCACAAAGACGCTGAATGGAATCTTGAAGAATCTGAAAATGTCTTAATGCCTACAGTATAAACATTCCGCATCTTTGGATATAGAACACAGCTTTTATGTCTTCTCCTCTTAAGGAAATGCTAGCTTCCTCGGGGCAGGTCATTTTGTCTTCTTCTAGTTCTCAGATGAGATCATTTCATCAGAGGTGACAAAGGCAAGTTACTAAATTGAGAAAAGTTTTCTTGGAAATTCTGGGTTCTCAAAATTAATACTCATTATTCATTAGAGTCATCAAAACCAGCCAAGGATCTGTACAGAGAGCTGGTGACAACATCCGGGATGGTGGCCTGCGTTACAGATGTGGCCTTCAAAGCCTTAGCTATGTTCTTCAACCTCTGTGAGAACCCCAAAATTTTATTGTTGAACTTTAAGGTAAATCTCATAACTACTAATGTGCAAGTGTCTACTATTAGTAAGAGGTCGCAAAAAAATAGATTCATATGGTCAGAAAAATGTATGATCAGCAATGTCTCAATGTCTCCTGTGCACCAGAAACATAATCTGAAACAGTGACTAGTATATAGCTCCACACAACACAGTGCTTTTCATTGGGATTCCTCTGACGACATGATAGTTCCCTCTGGTATCATATATTTCAAAGACTGGATGTATGGAAAGTTGGTCACATGACCTTCCTCCAGACATCTTTGCTAGAAGAGTTACCAATTTTACCAATTGGTTTAAACCTTGGGGTTGCAGGGGTAATTGGTTGCTAAATTAAATAAAGGCTTATGTTGTACAGGGTTTCATCTGATGGCTGGATGCACAAACAGTAGAGTAAGTAGGTCAATTGGGCCAATGTGGCTTTGGAAGCTTTGAGGACTTTCACTTGTTTGAAGCCAGCCTCCAAGTATCATGGTCACTTAAAAAAAAAACTTGTCAAAACTCACATGTCAAAAGTTTTGATTATTGAGAGTGCAATAGTCTATGCATGTGAACAACACTATGAGGCTATGTTCACACTACGTATATTTGAGGCTGTATTTGGTCCTCAAGTCAGATCCTCATAGCAACCAAAACCAGGAGTGGATTGAAAACACAGAAAGGCTCTGTTCACATAATGTTGTAATTGAGTGGATGGCCATCATTTAATGGCAAATATTTGCTGTTATTTTAAAACAATGGCTGTTATATTGAAATAATGGCAGTTATTTACCGTTATATGACGGTTATCCACTCAGTTTCAACATTTTGTGAACATAGCCTTTCTGTGTTTTCAATCCTGGTTTTGGTTGCTATGAGGCCTGAAATATACAACCTCAAATATACGTAGTGTGAACCCAGCCTAACAAAGGAGACAAAACATGTTTACAATAGGCTGCAGTGGAGAAAGAGCATCTCACGCATTCTTTCTTCAGGGGCTCTCAGACACCCCTGAAGAAACCGGGTGGCTGGCGGAACACATGGAGTGCTCTGTTTCCACTGACACCACATGTAGTAGGACCTGGTCATTTTGTGTGATTGATACAATGTTTTATTGCTCATATCTTCATTTGTTAGGTTTTTATCACATACTTTGTAGTGGGAGTTATTGGCCTTTGCCTTATTTATAGCAATGCTGTACCTTGCGCTTTTTAATTGTTTTTAGGTAATAGTATGTCATGCATTTGACTTGTTTCTTCCTCATGTCTACCTGGTATCATTCTGCTCTGGGCTATAGATATTATTTTGTTCTTTTTCTATTTTGTTATATTTCAATGGATAGTGTCTCCTTCTGCAGCGAGATAGATGAGGCAGGGAGCTAGGGTGTGAAGCACTTAGCTTAAAAGATCATCTCTAATGGTCAACTGATCAAAAGGACATGACCAAAAAAAATTAAAAGTGAGAATGCCCATTTTGGCTGGATAGATAACTTAGAGCACAAATATCCTAAGTTATTTTGGCAGGATCCACTGACCAATCAATGTGTATACGGGTTTAAGATTCTTTTTTTTCAGGAACGTTTGGTTGCCAAATACCCGATCCTTTGGTTCTTGGGAGATAAGTTTCTGCCAAATGAGACTGGGATTGTTGTCACTTGCCCCGTTAGAATACCTACCAAGTCAGGTGCTTGTGTGTATGGGAACCTGGAAAGATAACTGTCAGCTGACTAAACCTTGCCTGAAAACAATCTGATTTCATGGGCGACAAACGTTGTGCTCCTCGAATCACTTTCATTATTTTTTCATGGCAGAACAAAAATAAATCTTTATCTTGTTTTACTGGAACTTTCAAGATGAACTTGGACTCAGCTTCCACTTGGACCAACGCCACTGTCTTACTAAGTCGCCTGGCCAAAAAGCAAGAAGACTAAAATATGGTGTTTTGTGAAAATATGCATGTTATCCGTCAATAATGTTTGAATCACAGAGACCTTCCCTTTGCCAAATGCATCCGAAGCAAATGGATCCTCGGATTTACTTGTGGGTGCGTTGATTGTATAAGGATTTAATACTCGTGGATTTGGAAGCTTCATCGTGAGCGAGAGGTCCTGGAGACGTCTAATGTCTTAAACCGAGTCATCGCATGATGATCAGGTAGAGGGGAAGAGAAACAATAGGATTACCTAGCATGAAGCTTTTTCCATTCCATTAGCCAAAAATGGAGATTTAGCCACTTGGTTTTTAAAGCCTGAGATCAAATGCTTGCTTTCCTGAGGATTTCAATGGGAACAGTGTGTGACCGAGCAGACGGAACAATGACTGGGGCTGAGCGAGCGGCATTGGAAGAACCCTTTTACCTTTACGACATGCTCGTATTTACTTGGATATGAGGAGCGAGCTCGCGTCTAATGTATAAGGAGCCACATAAGACTTTAGAAGCCTTGCTCTCACACTTAATAAAAGTGGGTTTCCAACAGCTCTCACTCTATTTCACAAACAACAGTAGCTTCCAGTTTTAATATAAACCCAGCCAAATTTTTATACTCTTTGTGCAATGGGATTTTCCCATAAGAACCCTCCCTATTTTTGAGTAGCAGAACCTGGTAAGATTTCCCCAGTGCAGAATTTCTCCTACGGATCTTACGGCTCGAGTTTTCTCAGACCAGACACACTGACTCCAGTCCTCAGTCCCTTTGACATCAGCCAATAGCAAAAAATTGCCTTTTTTTTCAAAGCAAATCGAGGATACATAGCATTTTCCCCATTTCCACTTAAGTCTATATTATGTTTCTCTCTACTGGGAGCTCATTAAATTCAATATTAATGTCTGCGTGCTGGAGATGGGGTTTTAATAGTGAACAAAAAGTCGGAAATTTACACAGAGCACAAAGCATAAGGACGAATTGAAAATACAGAACCTTCAGCTGATCCATAGGTTTCTATCAATATAATACTGACATTTTCCTTCGACAATGTACATGCAGCCATATTGCAACTTTTTGGATAGGATGCTATTGCTTTTTTGATTGTAGATGTTGTTTAATTGGATAGATTTCTTACTATTAAGAAAACAATTTGGGGGCTTTTTGGGGCTTTATATCCATGATATATCATAGTCAAGATTGGGCCCATGGCCGTGTCACCCAACCCTAGTAGTAGCAGCTCAAAAAGACTCATGAACCCATTCATTATATCCAAACAATTCTTTAGTTCATGACTAGTATCTGGATATATATATGTTAAACTTTACAGAAGGTTATAGGTGAATAAAGGTTTGCTATTAAATATTTGTTCTTGGCCTATGCTCAAGAGAGACCATCAATGTTAGTTCAAAGGGAGTTTGGCACCCACTAACCCCATCGATCAGTGGTTTGCAGGAGCTGTGCTGCTGGTATACACAATGCAACAGAGCTGGAAGCAGACAGTGCCAAATTACATGGGGTGTTTATCAGCTCAACATGCCTATATTGCCTTTTATAGGGTACGTAATAAGCTAAAGAAAGGGCAAATACTCACTTGTTGACTGATTAGGCCATTCCAACCTACTGAAAACTCACGAGCCATCTGCAAACTTCTATTCATGACATAGGAGATGTGAGGCTGACAGAAATGATCCAACAATGTGACTGATTGTGCCAGTCACCAAGACTGACACTTATTTACAGATGCAATTGGGTTGTGGAATAAAGCCCTAACCAGAAGTCACTATGAGGTCCATCACCCCAAGAGAAGGACTCCCCAGAAATGGCTATACTCAAGGGGGGTCTTACAATGAAGGATCTTCTAAGTACAGTTTGGCATTGGACTCCTTCGCCGGCCTCACTGTCAACAATAACTCAAGGTCATACTCTCGATAACATATTTCAAGGCAATGCTAAATCTCTCTATGTAAAATTTAAGGTGATGACCAGCGTGCCAATAATTTGCTGTCTACCTGATTCCAGTCACAGTATTTAATTAAATCCGGTACCATCCATCCAGAGACCCTCCACACAGAGACCCTCCATCCAGAGACCATCCATACAGAGACCATCTGTACAGAGACCACCTATACAGAGACCATCCATACAGAGACTATCCGTACAGAGACCATCCATACAGAGCCCATCCGTACAGAGCCCATCCATACAGAGACCCTCCATACAGAGACCATTCGTACAGAGACCATGCGAACAGAGACCATCTGTACAGAGACCGTCCATATAGAGACCATTCCTACGAAGACCCTTCATACAGAGATCATCCGTACAGAGACCATCCATACAGAGACCATCCGTACAAAGACCGTCCATACAGAGACTATCCATACAGAGACCATCCATACAGAGATCCTCCATACAGAGACCCTCCATACAGAGACCATCCATACAGAGACCATGCGAACAGAGACCATCTGTACAGAGACCGTCCATACAGAGACCATCCATACAAAGACCCTCCATACAGAGACCATCCATACAAAGACCATCCATACAGAGACCATCCATACAGAGACCATCCATACAGAGACCATCCATACAGAGATCCTCCATACAGAGACCCTCCATACAGAGACCATCCATACAGAGACCATCCATACAGAGACCCTCCATACAGAGACCATCCGTACAGAGACCATCCATACAGAGATCCTCCATACAGAGCCTCTCCATACAGAGACCTGCATTGGGTGTTGCTTCTTGAGCGGGACTTGCAGGAAGGGGTAAGTATCCCGGGGCTCTACCTGGGGCATGGGTGGGCTCTAAGTGAAAGGTTTCCTTTAAGCATGTAACAAAATATCCCTTACTGTAGTTAATGGGTTAACATCTTATGTTGTTTATGTTGTTGATATTCTGCTAGGACTTTGTATATTGCAATTTTTCTACCTCTATGACCATTGACAATCATGTTTTTATAATATGTGCTATGTCATTATCTAGTGTGTCTAGTGTATGGCTGGGTTCACACTGCGTTTTTGCAATCCGTTTTTTTTTCATTCGTTTTTTGCAAAAAACGGATGCATTTGTGTGCATCCGTTTTGATCCGTTTTTCCATTGGCTTCCATTGTAAAAAAACGGATCAAAACAGATCCGTTTTTTTTTAACGGACACAAAAGTAGTGTCAGCTACGTTTTTGTGTCCGTCAAAAAAAAAAAACGGATCCGTTTTGATCCGTTTTTTTTTTTACAATGGAAGTCAATGGAAAAACGGATCAAAACAGATGCACACAAATGCATCCATTTTTTTCATCTGTGTTTTGCAAAAAACGGATGAAAAAAAATTGCAAAAACGCAGCGTGAACCTAGCCTACGTTGTATATTACAGATTACATTAGATTATATTACAGCAAACCATTCAGACATTTATGAATTACTTGTATTAAAAAATCTTGTCTTCCAGGGCATCATGCTCCACACCCCGACTAGTCAAAGATCTGACATTTCCCCTTTATTGACTACAAAAAAGCGGAGGAATTGGATTTGATTGACATCCAGAGAGAAATGTGTGTTGTCTTCCATTCCGAAGTGTAATTCCGGATCGTAGTGGGTCTTAGTGGAGAAAACCATTGCGACTAGTCCCTTTTTACATGTCAGACGACTAGTCAAAGTTATTACATATAACAGTAATCCTGCCATAGCCATCCTAGCCATATCACGACCTGGACACCAGCGTCTTCTACGCCACAGAATGGTGAAAGAAGCGTTTCACCCGTATGGAAGATGCTCAGTGTCAGGTCTCATTTACCTGTAGACAACCACATTGTCACTTACCTTGCCCAATTCCTGCTTCACATTCCAGTAGGGAACCACAGCTCTGTCCAATGGCTGGGTCAGGTTGCTAGGCAACCATTTATTCTTCTCCCCTGGCTCCTGCTTTGGCCTTTCCAGGCTGCAGGGCTCCTGCTATTTACTAGGCCCTCACTCTACAATGGATTGGTAAGGTGTCAAGCACATTCTGTATCTCTTCAGGTTCTTATCAGCTGCTGTATGTCCTGCAGGAAGAGCTGCATTGTTTCCAGTCTGACACAGTGCTCTCTGCTGCCACCTCTCTCCATGTCAGGAACTGTCCAGGGCAGTAGCAAATCCTCATAGAAAACCTCTCCTGCTCTCCAGACTGGAAAGAATTCACCACTTCCTGCAGGACGTACAGCAGCAGATAAGTACTGGAAGACAAGATTTTTTGATTGATAGATAGATAGATAGATAGATAGATAGATAGATAGATAGATAGATAGATAGATAGATAGATAGGAGATAGATTAATGTATGGCTTACAAGTGTCCTAACATGCTCCCTGCTCCCACCCCGTAGTATACGTTCAGCCTACACTTATAGGTATCTGAGAGCCAGGAGATTTCCTGTGCCATAACCCATTTGTTAAATGTCTTCATGGGATTAATATTAGAAGTGACTCGGATAGAAAGCTTTGATTTTGGGTTAAATATTTGCAAAACAAGCTGTCTCTAATTATTAGATAAGTTCAAAGAGAAGGCTCCATAAGATGGCAGATTATCCTGCTGCAGGAATCGGCCTCGCTGCTAATAGGCTTCAGAAATCTCATCCTCACTAATGGGGAACACATGTTGCCTTCCACCGCCAGACACTGCCTATTGTGTTCAGTCACTTTCCAGATCAGTCAAACCAAAGTCTCCGCCATAGGCCTCTAATCAGATCTGCCTTCTGGTACCGCCACCTCCTGCTATCTCAACCACTGGTCTATGGTGTTTGTTAATGCCAAAACAGAATCTTCTTTTCTCAGTACTATAAGAAACCCCAGGGCTGTACTGTACATTTTTACCTAGGTCAGGGCTCCATTTCTCTTCTGTGGAGCTCAGAATCCCTTCACAGAGGTAAATGATAAAGTTGTGATTGGCTGCAACCACCACTAGAGGGAGCTTATTGTATCCAGATGTATACAGCTCAAAAATCCATGATGATACCCTATTCTCTTCCATTTTAAGTAATAGGGTTGAGGTGGAGATGTGGTGGAAGTTACTGTATATACCCTACAGATACAGTAGGTGACTACAAGCTAAGAGAGTGGAGGTCAAAGTGTGGTATTGTGGTTAATATCATAGGAAGAGAGATACATGGGGGTGTCCGTATGTAAGAGGGCAAAGGCTAAATATGTTTTATGTCTGCTATATACACTAGTACAGTGTTTCTCACCCACCAAAGGTCATGTGGGTCTCCCGAGACGAGAGTGACAGTGCTTAGCCAATCACTGACTGACTTTCAGCTCAATCAAAGTGGAGGCTGGGAGCATGACAGGTAAGTATGATGAACAAACTTTCTGAGCCTCACTAAAACAGCTACAGTAAATGGCTGCAATCATTTAGCTGTTTTAGTGCACTTTGTTAATGTTTCGGTTTGGACAAACTCAAACTTTTTTACAAAGTTCGGCAAACCCTGTCGAAGCAAACTTTAAACATTTCTGGATCTGTGGTGGGACCAGTGATGGACAGTGATGACAGATACTGTAACTATGGTTTCTTTTTTCTATGTTACCAGGGCCCTGGAACCATTGCAGTAAGTGAAATAATGGTTATGCAACTAATAATAGATGATAATTGTAATTAAAGGGGTACTCCGGGGTACTTTCGTTCAAATTAACTGTAGTCAGAAAGTGACAGAGATTTGTAATTTACTTTTATTTAAAAATCTCAAGTACTTATCGGCTGCTGTATGTCCTACAGGAAGTGGTGTATTCTTTCCAGTCTGACACAGTGCTCTCTTCTGCCACCTCTGTCCATGTCAGGAACTGTCCAGAGCAGTAGCAAATCTCCATAGAAAACCTGTTCTGCTCTGAACATATCCTGACATGGACAGAGGTGGCTGTAGAGAGCACTGTGTCAGACTGGAAAGATTTTTGCCGGAGTATCCCTTTAATTGTAGTTGAGTTGGCCCACAAGCTGGCTCTGCACAGTGTTTTTTTGTGTCTACCACTGAGCGAGACCCCTGAACACACAGCAATGGCCGCACCTGCATAATAATAGAGCTCCGCATAGTAGTTACACATGTACAATTTACCCCTTTGATGAGCTGATAAAAAAACCCTCGTAACTGAGATGCGGTAACATCCCCCCGCGGCGTTCCCTTTGGCTGCCAGATGGGGACGTGATTGTTTTTGTTGGTAACGTCTAATATTTTTCAGATCTTCAGTTTTGATTAATATCCAGCAAATGTATTAATTCCACCAAAACATAATTATTTCCCTCTTCGCGGAGACATCTCAGCGGGACAAAGGTTTTCATTGTTCATTCTGCACTTCTGCGGTTTCTACAATTAAGTCTTAAGAACATACAAAGCCCGCTATGTTTTCCTCTTGGAAGAAATCACTTCTGCATCTTACTGGGACTGAGTCATATGCTTTTAATAGGGTTGATCAGCTCCTATATGTTGTCATATATCAAAGCTTAATAGGTGGTATACATGTAAAGCCCCTTTATGCCAAACACACAGGGGAACAATCAGCCCGCAGCCATACGTTCTCCTATCCTCTGCTCATTTACTATGGCGGCTGATTAAAAGAATTCAAACAGTCATTATACCATACAGGCCGCTAAATGCAGATATTGTGTCTCAGATGCTGAAGAATACAACCAAAATGCTCAATATCTCATCCCCTGAGGTGGTGGCCAAACATAGGTTCAGTACCAGTTAAAGGGGTTGTCCACTTTGGCCACTGACAATAGACTTGTCACTGGGTTTCCTGCTTATAGGAACCTCAGAAATCCAATGTGATCTTCAGAGTGACCAAAGTGTTTATCTACAGCACCTCCGCAGGATAATCGAGGCATTACACATTGTCTACTGTAAGAATGGATGAATGTGCTGGGTCATTGGACCTCTCTGGCTTTTCACATTAGAGAAAAGCCAGACATACCTGTCAATTTTGGTAGCATTGGCCAACTTTTTAATGTGCATGGGGTCTCCTGACCCCCATGCCACCAAAGGACTCTTAGTTTGGCTTACCACCCCTGAGAATTCATGTGTACAGTAGCTTAAAGTGGTTTTCCAGCGTTAAAAAAAAAACATGGCCACTTTCTTCCAAAAACAACACGACTCTTGTCTCCAAGTCAGGTGTGGTTTGTAATTAAGCTCCATTCACTTTAATGGAACTGAGTTGCAAAATCTGCACCCAAACTAGCATATCTACTATGGGTATAGACCTGCTCTGTTACCAAATCAGCTTGGAGTCTAAGAAATGAAGTATTCGCTATGCTGCTCTAGGATTTGGAAGCTGAACTTCTGCTAGATGATCCTGGGTCATTTCCTTGGTCTCAGTGTGTGTAACGGCCGGCCCTGTGGATCAGGCGGTCATGGCGTGTGGCACCATGGTGTCGGGCAAGAGCGCATAGACAGCAGTCCATGTCAAGCACTGGAGAGATAATACGCCACATAAGGCTCAGAGGCGAAGACAATTACAGGAAGGAGCGTTTGGGCAGGCAGGACAGGTTTTGGGTCAGCTGTCTGGGTCAGGCACAGGAAAATCACCATGGTTATTTGGGATCAGGCAGGAATGGGGTAAGAGGGGCAGACTCAGGTCAAACATGGATAATAGTATCAGATACTGTATAACACACCTTTGCCATGGACACTGTGAACCTACAGTATGCAACATCAGGAAGAAGACGGAACTTTCTTATATAGGTTAGCTTACCTGGCACAGGTAAATGTATCGGAGGATAGAAAAAAGACAGGGAGGGTGGCGCCTCGTGTAATCCTGTTAGGTATTATAGGAAAAGGTATAGGTGAAGGTGGATTCTCTCCTTGTTGCCTCTTGGGCTTGGGCATATAACCCTAATAGGCAGGGGGCACCGTTTGACGTGGAGGGGGCGGCCAGACGGATGATCCAGGTGTTGGGATGCTCCAACGGGGGCCGTTTTAGTAGGCAAAATAAGAAGAAAAAAGTGGTCTGGAAGGTATCCTGGCGCTTCCACATAGAATGCTCCAAATGGTAAAGTTGTGAAATTGTTTATATTTTTGTTTGGCATATAAACCAATGTAAAACAGAAGATTAAAACAATAAAACAAGCCAATACAGCAATAACGCATTTCGCGAAACATATATCCCTTCAGCAGATTGCAGGATTAACCCTTTATACATTTCATAGACTTTCAGAGAGATACAATAAGTATGAAAGTAGAAATATATCATGTGGCAGCCATATTTTTTTTTAGTTCCTTTCATGTTCTACCATAGTTCCTAAATTGTATTCCTTTCCCATTTAGATTTCTCCTTGCCCAACACATTTACCTCTTGGACTAGGAAAATTGCACTTTTCCTCGTTGCACAATGGAGGGAGTTTATTAAACCACATCCACCAGTTTTATGGTGTCAAAAAAGTCACATATTTTAGTGGAGGCCAAAACTTTTTGACTATGGGAGGCTGGGAGGCTCGGAGTAGGGGACCTGGCCTCCTGCAGTCTGACACATTTACTGTAATTCACACCAGAAAATTGGCGTGAAAAGTTGCAGAAATCTCGGCCAGCTCATAGTGCACGGACAGTAAAAGAGATCCTGAATCCAATGCATTTTCCCTTAAGCCCGTACCATGCCAGGCTTTAATAAAATTTAAAAATGTATAAAAAAAAAATTGTACTTTTTGGAACCCAACAAATATGAATACAAAGGTGTACTGTACATAACGAAAAAGTAATCCACACGGCTGGGGCTCCATAAAGAAGAGGGACAACTTGTCTTGTCTTGTGGTGCCACAGCTGGTCACAGTCTCCTGCTCAAGTCATGTTCATGAAGGCCGGAACCAGCCTACTAAAAACAAGGGTTACACATATGATAAAGAAACAGCTGGACACAATGGCTGGTGACAAATTAGGGCAATCTCTCTTCTTATACCTCAATCCAAAGGAACAGTAGACAAAGCAGAGTCTTGAAGTGACAACTTGATCAAGATTGTTGATCATAGGATGGGAACACCTTGAGATTGGGGTGTATATTAGAGGTTAAATAGTCCCTACTAGTTGCATGAATAGAACACCTACTTTTTCTAAAGGAACGCATATGTTAACCAATTATAAGTTGGTACATATAATATTTTCCGCCATAAATTACCACACCTAAGGCCATGTTCACACAACGTAAGTTTTGAATTAATCACGGCCGTAGTTGCCGATTAGCAACAATGGCCATGATTAATTCTAAACTTACGTGCACTGCAGGCTGGTAAACACTCCGGCTGGGATTCCTAGCAGCCGCAAGAAAAACTGACTTGTCCGGCCAGCTCCGGCCGCACGCTCCATTGTCGGTTTTGGTGACATCCGTGTACGCCCGCATCCCAATTCGGCACAAAGGAAGATCATCCGGCCAGTACTGCAGTACCGGACAGGATGACTTCACAAACACCGGCCATTTTGCAACCTGGCCAGAACGGACAGTGTTTTACGTCATGTGAACATAGCCTAAAAATGGATATCCTGTACCTCCAAGATCAAGAGAACAAGTAAGGTTGTGGCGGGATCCAACCTCTGTACCCCCCGACGATCTCCATATTGGCCCCCAGCTTCTTTGTTATGAATACAGCCACAAGTGGAGTGAAGGAAGGAGCTGAGTAAGCCGAAAGAGTGTCTACTCAGCTTTTCCTGGCAGCTCTATAAGAATGAATAAAGACGTGGGTCACGTGCCGTACCCGAGGCTCTATTCATGACAAAGAACCCTGGGGCAGGAAGTGGGGGGGAACATAATAAAGAACATATATTTACCGTTGCTATAGTGAGGCAGTGCGGTGTGCAGCTCCTGGGCACCCATTGACATTCTCTCCTCCTGCTACGTCATGACCCAGCTGACAGATGCCCCGCTCAGCCAGTCATTGACTGGGGAGGGACGCCCTTTACAGTCATTTATTGGCTGAGCAGGCTATAGCCCACCCTTTCCAGCTGTTCCAACCGAGTCGGGAGAAAAATACATCCGACAAGGCACAGGAGTCTGGTGATGTGCACACCGCGGGCATGGGCATGGGGTCCAGTAACTATACTTTCTTTATTATTTTTCCTCCACCCTCTGCCCGCAGTCTAATTTTGAATTTCACTCGACTTCTCCTTCAGTCACTATGAGCGGCCTGAAGCTCAATGGGTCTTAAAAGCACTTGTCCTTGTTGGCCATCAAAAATGTGACCCCCTTTGCTAAAGGTGTTCCTGAGCAGAAAGAAGTCTCCACTGGGCAGTGATCTCATGAAATCACGGTAGTCTTTGAAGACTATGGGGCACATTTATCAACATGTGCTTTTTTTGTGCACCACTAATTTTAAATTTCCCCCTTTGTCCCCCTTTCTGGCCACTAGATCTATCAAGAGACATGTGTTTTTTTTTCTCAGTTTTGCCCTTGAGAAATGTGCCCCTATGTCTAAAAGCGACAGATGAGCTCTTGACCTCCTTTTGCTCCTCTACCTTCCCACTTATTCCCTAACTCTTCCTATTTACAACAGGATATCCTCTCTCGGCCGTGAGAGGGTATTGGACTAAGTACGGACTTCCCACTATCTAGGGCTTTCTATCTGTATCCTAAGCTGGTGTATGCACATAGTCAATTGCTCTGACCCCAACACAAGATATCTGCTTCATGGCAGTAGAGAGATCTTGTCTGACAACCATAACATAGTTGGAAACACACGCAGTAGGACACTGCACTCTTACTCCTTGGTTCTGCAGCACTTGAAAAGAAGAGGATGCATAGCCCATAGTTACGTAGTGGAAAAGACACAGCAGCACAGGATATTTCAGGAGTATAAAAGGCTGACATGTCCTCTCCTGTTGTCTTAGTTATTGTACGACAAATCCTATATTTCTTCCTTTACTTTAGTTCTTGCCATCCCGGAGATGACGGGAAATTTTTCTGGGTACAATAGGACGAGGTATAGCAGTAAACGCTACCGTAACCTCTCCATGACTCGCGTACACAGATCATGGTAAACTCCAGCCCACATTGCTAACATTTCTGGAACTTTTTCTCTTCTTTTTGTATTTCCTAACCACCTCAGAGAGAGTGACAGAAGTTCAGCTCTGCAGATCATGTGGCTGCCATATGTGTTGTGTGAGTCATGTGTTTGCTAAGTTAAGGCTCGAGTATGGATGAGACGTAGAATAGTGGCAAAGACTAATGTCCTAGGTATGATTTACACAAAGCGAGAGAGGGGTTTACACCGGGGTCATCAGCAATGAAGATGACATTTTATTTTCTTGCTCCAAGGAAAACCCGAAGCAGAAGATGGAGAAGTTCTTGCCTCTCGCCATGAGCACAATAAGACGCTCTTTATTTGTTTATGTCTTTGGCATCACTCATCAGACATCTTGAATTCATAGTCCTGAAGACGCAGGAAGAATTGAAAGCTTTTCCCACCGTATAAAAAGAAAAAAATCTGTGTTGTGTGTCACTGACGGGTCAGCTGAACATCCAGGGGACACGATGTACCTAAGATTACACACTGCAAGAAAACTCATCCACCATCACCACTCAGAATACCATACCGCCTTCTACTTGATCTCCATAGCCTTGTGGCACAGCTCAGCACTTTCAGAGACAACCATCAACAATTGCACCATGACAATAGCAGTGGCTTAGGCTTATCGAACCGTTGGGTTGCTTCCTTGACCAAAAATGTGATATCACTCTTTTGAGGACACTGAGACTGTTTACGGGGCAAAGGACTGTTAAAGAGTTCTGCAACTAGAACCAGAGACCTAACATGAACTTTTAGAGTCCCACCTTCCATGGGAGATAATGATGTCTTCTTAGGTGACTAAGTTGCCTTCTGGCCACCAAAGGCTCAAGGATGTGACTGCCACTTCTACCTGTGCGCCTTAGAGCTACTATGACAGCCAGTGGGTCCCAGTGCAAAATCTGTCACAGGGCCCCACAACTATAATACTTCATTTCTAATACTGGGCTCCTCATATAGAGAAGAGAGACTTTATGACTGTCAGAGGCGTTTTCAAGTCTTGCAAACTCTACACAAACCTTATGTAAATCCAAGGATGTCAGCAGCCCTGGATGTCCTACCAGGGGTGTAACTAAGATTCATGGGGCCACAGGATTCATGGGACCACCCTTCCCCCCCTGGGATGGTGCTCAGAGCCTCTCTCTCAGGAAGCTCTAAGCACAGCCAGAGGGTGGGAAGGAAGGTCTGTGGGAGCTGTCCGTAAGAGCCTGAGAGCTGCTCTAAGTGCCATCCCGGGGCTTGGGGTTGAACTGTCAGCTACTAGACAAGTGTCTACTTTTAGTGAAGGTGGCTCATTTTGTTGTGAAAAGCTGGTAATCTCAAACCAACATTTTCACAATAAAAGGCACTTTAGAGAGAACAATGTTTACAGTCTGACTGTAAAAGGGGTTTTCAAGGAAAACAATTGATAGCCTATCCAGAGGTTAGGATGTCAATAGTTGATTGGCAGGTTGCCAACACCTGAATCCTCTGCCAATCAGCTGTTTGGTGTCCACACTACAGGGAAAATGCAGCCACAAGCAGTTGGTTCTATTCCCTGTGTAGTGGTGGCATCAGGATACTGCAGCCTTAGCTTCTTATTTAACAACAAAGGAGCTGAGGCTGCAGTACCCTGCTGCCACCACTAATATGCAGAAACAGAGCCATCTGCTTCTGGATCTGCCCTAATGGTAGTACAGGCGCCAACAACTGATAAGATAGGAAGCGGGGGGTCGGCATCCTGATGATCTACTAAAGGTAGCCTATCTAAGAATTTTTTTCTCCTGGAATACTGCTATAACTTTGCTACATCTGACTGTTATCTCTGTTACGTCTGTATATAAATCTTTTTGAGTGTTTTAATAGAATGGCATAATATTGTATTTAAATGCTTTCTTAAGAAATTAGAATCTGTAACCAAATAAGAGATAAGGGAGGGAGGCATCTGTATCATTCAGTTGGCTTCAGTCTATAGAAGGAAGCTGCACACCGATAATTCAGCTTCCTATCAACTTTCTGCGACCTTCATAGAAATGTATACAGGGAGACATAGAGAGGACTGTTTTTCAGTTCTTTAGATGAAAGAGCAAAGACCTTCACCGGTGTTCTGCCCAATTATTACTGTGAGTGTGAATATACTCTTAGGTGGCATTGCTCAGCACTGTATGACAGTTTTTTTCTTACTATATATATTGTAAAATAATGGTTTTATGCTTTAATTACAGATGTGGGATGAGAAAGGTGGTCATTTATTGAGTAACACTACATTTTATGCTCTTGAGAGAACATTGCTGTAACAAAGAACATAGTGGTACTACATAGGGATAGGCTCCTATAATTATTGGCTGGGCTGTGTTTACATAGGGCGGACCACAAGTACCATGGGCTAGTGCAATGTTCATAGAGCTACTTCTGGGTTTACAGCTTTATCTAAAACTGCATCCATAGAGAGGATTTCCGAAAATTCATACTATATGCATACACAGTGACTAACACATACACACACAAACACATGCACACACACATATACACAGTGACTAACATATGCATACACATATACACAGTGACTAACATATACACACATATACACAGTGACTAACATATGCACACACATATACACAGTGACTAACATATGCACACACATATACACAGTGACTAAAACATGCACAAACATATACACAGTGACTAACATATGCACACACATTTACATAGTGACTAACATACACACATATACACAGTGACTAACATATACACACATATACACAGTGACTAACATATGCACACACATAGACACAGTGACTAAAACATGCACACACATATACACAGTGACTAACACATGCACAAACATATACACAGTGACTAACATATACACACATATACACAGTGACTAACATATGCACACACATATACACAGTGACTAACATATGCACACACATATACACAGTGACTAAAACATGCACACACATATACACAGTGACTAACATATGCACACACATAGACACAGTGACTAAAACATGCACACACATATACACAGTGACTGACATATACACACATATACACAGTGACTAACATATGCACACACATATATACAGTGACTAACATATGCACACACATGTACACAGTGACTAAAACATGCACACACATAGACACAGTGACTAACATATGCACACACATAGACACAGTGACTAAAACATGCACACACATATACACAGTGACTAACATATACACACATATACACAGTGACTAACATATGCACACACATTTACACAGTGACTAACACATACACACACATATCCAGCGACTAACACATGCACGCACATATACACAGTGACTAACATATGCACACACATATACACAGTGACTAAGTCATGCACACTTACACAACATATATAGAGAAATATAGAGAGAAATTCCTAGACAAGCATTGGGATGAGGGAGATCATATAATAAATGGAGTAGACATGTCTTGTCATCACCGAGAGCCGAGCTAACAATGTAAATATCTATCTGCCTCAAATCTGCGGGTTCCTTCCAGCTCACATACTTCTCTGCACACAAAGCCCTGCGCTCAATCAGCAGTAATTTAGAACAATCGCCGGCCTGGTCCAGTTGGCTGGCGGCAGCCATTGTTTGCCTCCTATCTCTCTTGCATCATTTTCCGAATCAGATGTTTAAAAGCATAAAATGCAATAACAACCCGGCAAGCGAATCTTCTCAGCAGATGAGAGGAGGCGAGCCAAGAAACCGCTCCATGTAATAAGCTTCATGAACATCAGGCCTCTGGGACAGAGGTGACGGGTCCAAGATGTCTCCAGCCCTTCCTATGTTTAATCACCAACTCGTGTCATGAAGCTCCAAAGAAGATCCAGGATCTGATTGGCTAAGACAACAAGCCAAATTATTATTGTCTTCTTCCATTACGAAACTATATCTGGCTTTCAAAGTCTTTGATTTCGCCATAGAGCTACTTTCCGGAAATCCTCAGTGCTCCCTTCTTATACCATGAATGAGGCCTAACCCCATTAATTTCTTACTTCCCATGACAAGATCAGCACATTACTCTCCTGAAATACTCTGTGCTGTTGTATACTCTGCTACTTCTACTTTTTAATGCTCAGTCTATGATCTTCATTCCCACCATCAGATCATATACTATCACTCCCATGCTCTGCACACTCCTCTCCTAAAATACTCTGCACTGTCACCTGACCCTTCTCCTCTCACTATGGCGCTTTCAGTCAGTAACTATCCAGAAGTAGGGCCAATTAATGTAGGTCTATAGGATGAATAATGGCCAAGGACAACTACTGGTATCCAGTTTTAAACCATCAATAATCATTGGAGATGAACTGCTATGTCTTCCCCTTGTAGAGAACAGGTGCTGGACTAAGCTCTGTCCATACACACAGAAAACCCCTGATCTTTAGAGTCATCTCAGTCGTTCCCTGTCCTGGCTTTTCTGGTGAGTCCAGATATGTATAAGGAAGCTGAACGTTATTATTGTTGCATTCAGCTTCCTGTCATGGAAGAGAGATCACCAGCAGAGCATACGCAGGCCTCTCTTTTAGCAGGGAGAGAGGACAGACAGATCCTATCCCCTCTATGGTAGGGAATAGACTGAGGTAGAACAGGAAGTCACATGGTAACCCCAGCCAAAGCTCGATGACCATTGGAGTTACCATGGAAGCAGGGCACAGTCACGTGACATCCAGCCATTGCATCATCACACCATTAGGCATATACAGAGAAATATACATGAGAAGTACCATACTTGAACACTGGGGGGACATAATACCATTAGGCACTGATACCTGAATAGATATACAAGAAATGAATGGAATAGCAGACCTGAATACTGAGAAGGGTAACACAATACACACAGTTTGCAGTGGGCTATAGCTTTCCAGAACAGAACTGGTAATAATACAAGTGTGAGCATAAGAAGGGCTGTTCTGGGACACTGCATACCAGCACAGGCAGGCAGACAGAGGAAGTGGAGCACCGAAGAGCAGACAAGGTAGGACCTTTCTTCCTCTCTTGATATCCCCTTTAACCTGGTATGCCTGAGAAGGTTATATTACTCTGTTACACCTGAGGCAGTTATATTAACGTGGTACACCTGAGGAGGTTGTAGTAAAGGATTATAACAATGTCAGAAAAAAGACTACTGCAGAAGCGTATAACATTACTTACCTGTCTGCCTCAGTTCTAAAATGGTGGGAGATCTGTGAGGGTCAGTCAGAGGTGGTGACATCACTCAGGGGGTAGAGCTTGAACTCAGAGACAAGATCCAGCCAAGCATCCTAAGACAAGAGGGGGGCCATGGACAAAGGGATGACTAAACAGGGGGCCATGGACTAAAGAGTGACTACACAGGGGGCCATGGACTAAGGGGGTGATTACACATGGGCCATGGACTAAGTGGGTGAATACTGTACATAGTGGGACATGGACTAAGGGGATGACTACACAGAAGCACTGGGTTAGGTTCTGTACATACACACAGAGAACCCCTGATCTTCTTTTTTTTTTTTTTTTGTATAAGGAAGCTGAATGTTATTAGTGTTGCATTCAGCTTCCTGTAATGGAGGAGAGATCACCGGAGCCAGTGGAGGAGAGTAATCCAGTATATTCAAGCTCTTTAACTTCTTTTTAACCAGGGATGATGACTTTAACCTCTAAACCTCAAAGATAATGACATTAACCTAATACTGCACTAGACCACCAGGAATGCTATGATTATTGCCTAACTGTCCGACACCAACAGAGATGTCTTCGTGGAAACCACTTTGTTACCACTGACCACCAGGGGTGCTGTTTTTAGTGTCATACTGCTCGGGATCAGCAAAGATGGCAGATACTGTATATTATCCTGTTACAGGTTAAATTAACCTAGTACACTTGAGGTAGCTATAATACCTGGTACACCTGAGGCGGTTATATTAACCCGGTACACCTAAGGCGGTTATATTAACCTGGTACACCTAAGGGTGCATTTACACAGAAAGATTATCTGACAGATTATCTGCCAAAGATTTGAAGCCAAAGCCAGAAACAGACTATAAACAGAGATCAGGTCATAAAGGAAAGCCTGAGATTTCTCCTCTTTTCAAATCCATTTCAGGCTTTGGCTTCAAATCTTTGGCAGATAATCTGTCAGATAATCTTTCTGTGTAAATGGACCCTAAGGCGGATATATTTCCATGGTACACCTGAGGCAGCTATATTAACTCCTTAAAGAACAGATCGATTTCTATTTTTGCGTTTTTTCGCTTTTTCCTGCTTGTGCTTAAAAGGCCATAGCACTTGCACTTTTTTACCTAGAAACCCACATGAGCCCTTATTTTTTGCACCACTAATTGTACTTTGCAATGACAGGCTGAATTTTTCTATAAAGTACTCTGCGGAACCAGAAAAAATTAAATGTGTGGTGAAATTGAAAAAAAACAACACATTTTTTATTTGTTTTTTGTTTGTTTTTTATGCTGTTTGCCCTGGGGTAAAACTGACTTGTTATATATGTTCCTCAAGTTGTTATGATTACAACGATATGTAACTTGTATAACTTCTATTTTATTTGATGACTTTTAAAAAACTAAAACCTTTTTAAAAAAATATATTTTTCTCAAAATCACTCTATTACCAGGCTTATAGCGCTTTTATCCTTTGGTCTATGGGGCTGTGTGAGGTGTTATTTTTTGCGCTATGATATGTTCTTTCTTGATTGCACATATGCAACTTTTTGATCGCTTTTTATAAAAAATTTTCTGGATTTGATGCGATCAAAAATGCGCAATTTTGCATTTTTAAATTTTTTTGCACTTACGCCGTTTAGCCGTGCGAGATCAGGAATTAAATAAATTAATAGTATGGGCGATTACACATCCCACGATACCAATCATGTTTATTTATTTATTTTTATTTATAAAATGGGAAAAAGGGGGGGGGGGTGATTCTGATTTTTATTAGGGGAGGGGATTATTTATTAATAATAAAATATTTTCTTTTTCATTTTTTACACTTATACTAGAAGCCCCCCTGGGGTTAGGGTTATTCCCCCTGTGGTTAGATTATAAGTACAGTGATCTCTCATTGAGATCTATGTAGTATAGTTATACTGCATAGATCAATGAGATCTGTGTTTTATTGCTTTCGGCTGCTGCAGCCGAAAAGCAATAAAATGCCGAGCCCGGATCAGCGTCCGGCTGCATATGCAGTGATTGCTCTTACGTGACCACGTCGCTTGCATGTGTGTGTGGCGTGGGGGGGTGGGGGTCGATCCCCACCGCTAGACACCAGGGAAGTGAAAACCCTGCATTTTTAATTCAGCTGTCAACTTTGAACAACCTAGGAACAATCAAGCCAACCAAGGAATGTCTCCAGTCAAGGAAACCACCCAAGCAAGTTATCCATCTACAGACAGCTGTTTCTTGGTGTTTGCCCCTCATCAGTGTGGGGTAGGTTTCTGGCTAGTGGGAGCAACGCCTAGTAAGTGCATGCAAAAGGATGCTGGTTGACCTCAAGGAGATCGACCAAAACACCGCAGAGACACAGAGTTCAACCAGCGTCCTTTTGCATGCACTTACTAGGCATTGTTGCAACTAGCCAGAATTCTACTCCATACTGATGAGGGCCAAACACCCCAAAACAGCTGTCTGTGGATGGATACCTTCCTTGGGTAGTTTCTTTGACTGGAGACATTCCTTGGCTTGGTTGTTCCTTCCTGGAGGAAGGTCTGGCTAGCTTACTGACGTTGAGACATGTGATGGTGTCTCTGCAGTGTTTTGGTTGATCTCCTTGAGGTCAACCAGCGTCCGTTTATATTAACCTTGTACACCTGAGGCGGATATATTAACCTGGTACACTTGAGGCGGATATATTAACCTGGTACACCTGAGGCGGGTGTATTAACCTGGTACACCTGAGGCAGTTATACTAACCTGGTACACCTGAGGCTGTTATATTAACCTGGTACATCTGAGGTGTGTATAATACCTGGTACACCAGAGGTGGCTACATTAACCTGGTACACCTGAGGCAGTTATAATTTTATAGTAAACCTGAGGTGTCTATATTAACCTGTTACACCTGGTACCTAATAGAAGCCTTATCTGTGTGCAATTACAATACTAAGTGTGCCCCCCCCTTCCTGAAATACTTTGTGCTGCCACATAGCTACTACCATTTGAAATATAGGGAACTGAAACATTCAATCTAATGGTGCTCAGATCCAGGCTGACAAACTTGGGAATGTCACCTAATTCCTCCATTTTCATGGATGGTTATACTCTTGATATTTTACCAAAGCCTGAAGTGTCCCGGTTATCTATAAACAGATGACGTCCATGGTGTTGGCTGCAGCAAACTTTGGATCCCGAAGCGTGGAACTGCCAATGAGTTTATCATGACTTTGCTAGACTCATTGTTTCCAGTCATCATGCCAACGCCGCTCTGTTCTGTTGATATGATCGTTTTCATATGCGGCAGCTAAATACAGAAGTTCTGCTGGCCCAGCGCACTATGGTCTTTTGTTATTCCTCCTGACTTTACTAGGATGTGATCTGTATCCCATTTCCATGCACAAGTTAGTGGCCAAAACTTCAAGATCAACGTCACAAAGCTCAAACATTAGAACTGGAGTACTGGTTTATTGGTCACTAGTTTTTTTTTTCAAATTTTTCCTAATTGCAAAGGATACATAGAATTAATGCCCAATTGACACCCCACCCCCCATTTAAAAGGATTGTTCAGTGATTTATTTTTTTTAAGTGCCTCATCTCCCCACATGCAGTTATTCTGGCAACATAAGTCCTTGCTGCTTGTATAGACACCAATAAATGCCAATCACCTTCTATCTTCATGTACTTATACTCTCTACCCAATCCTGCCTTCTCCATCCAATGATAATGGAGTCCATCCAACGCTGTCAAACTCTGAAAATGGTTGTAATTGGCTTTGTCAGCAAATATTGTTCATGCTTAGGGTACTAATACATCAAATGATTATCAGCTGTACTTGGCCCCTTACCGGCCGTTCTGATCTCTTCATGTAATGATCACCGCCACTCTCTTCTATAGGCCACCTGGTCAATCTAATGATCATCCAAGCAGCCTCTCCCACTGCTCCCCGCATCCCCCATGCGAGAAGCAAGCGAGCACTGACGTGTCAAGTCGATGCACAGTAGCATATAAATATTGGGCCGTCTTATAACACCGACAGACATATATGAAGACAAATATGCAAAAGAGTCTGTGGAGTCTCAAAACATGTGAAATAGACAGATATCCCTCCAGGCGAAACAAAACCCCCAACTGAAGACAAGAGAGGAGATGTTTCTAAAGGTAAGCAGTCATGATTTTCTAAGCCTGGATAATCCCTTTAAGGAATGAGTCATGAATTACAAATCAGAAATTACTTTACTCAATAAACTACTTGTATAAGCCATGCCTGTCTTCATGTGTGCTCAGACACAACAATCACTGATCTCAGGCAGACCAGCTAAAGAAGACACTGTGGTTCACTCATTAAAGAAATTAACACAGTGTAAACCTAGGTGCATTGCCCCTTGGGAAATTGAAATATGCAAATGAGCCTGTAAAGCCTCATTAACGAGTGTCCAAAATGGGAAATAGCCAGATATCCCTTCAGGGAGGATAACCAAGTAAAAGGGTGGCTCCTGTGAGGAGACCACCAAAATCACCATGAAAGGTAGTCTTTCAGTCAATATCCAACTCGGTTACAAGTCTAAGGATACAACAAGGGGCATACAAAAATGGGTATCCATCCACAAGCAGCTATTTTGGGGTTGCACCTAGATTTTCACTGTGTTCAGTGCTTTAACAAGGGAACCACGGTGTCTTCTTTAGCTGGTCTACCTGAGATCAGTGATGGTTTTATCTGATGTGTCTACTAGGCATTGCTGCCACCTGTCCAGAATCCTACTCCACACTGATGAGGGGCAACATCCCGAAACAGCTGTCTGTGGATGGATACCTAACTTTGGTATTTCCTTTTTCATGTCCGTACACTCGTAACTGAAATGAACATTGACTTGAAGTGCCACCGATCATGGTGGCTCTGGTGGTTTCCTCATAGGATCCATCCCTTTGCTTCCTTTTACTTCCCTGGAGGGATATCTGGCCAAGGAGTATATGAAGTGGCAGAGTAAAAGTAACTTGAAGATATCCAGGTTCACTGTTCTAGGAACTAGCGCCCTAATGGTGAATATGTTCTGTTTTTGTTGGCTTGTATTCCACGGCTGGGAGTGATCTGACCTGTGGAGAGGCACAGCAGTTCAGCCTATAATCTGTCTATTTATTATCTGTTTCCCTTAGAAATAGCACAGGTTTTCTCCAGCGTTGTGCCTTTATTGGAGCTCCAGGTGAGTCTTTTCACTTAAAAGGCTTTGGCCTTTTTCCTTATGTGATGATAGTATACTGGGGGGGCTTCTTTAAAAGTCAGATTTCCTCTGGGTAACAATTTAGAACTGAAAGAATTTTCCATCTTATGGACCATTAATAGACATGGATCTCTTCTAGGGCTACCAGGAAATTATGAATACAGCCTATGGCCTATGACTAAATCCATGTTTTCCAGGACTCCCTAGGGCTGCAACCAACTTCTCCAGCCACCGGGAGTTTGCTGATCTCTACTGCTCTCCCTTTTTGAGAAAAGGTTCTCGAAAAAACTATAGTTAGTATTACAAGGAATAATCTACCCCTTACAATCACTATGGTTTCTTAATAATGTTTATTAGCCAAGATATTTATATTGAGTCAGGGTCACGGTTCGTTTTCCGTAACTTTGCTCCTCAAGGAGCCTTATTTTTGCCCTCCAAGACTTCTACGCAATCCATACGGCTCCAGGTCTAATAAAGGAGATGTCATTTTTGAACCAGCTACAGAGATATAATATAATACGAGCTGGAAGACAACCCTATAGTTATTATTTGGATCTGCATGATTTGAGTAGCGCATCATGAGTCGCATGGACTTTTTAGTGTTTTCTCAGCCGCTGACCTCTTGAACTGCGGTATTTTTAGTCGCTCTGTTACTCATTCCGCTTGGCCCCGATGCACTTGTTGGGAATAGGGTGAAAACAAGCTTTAAAGATGGAATTTCGAAGGTGGTTTGCAACCAATAGTTAGGGCTTTAGAACACAGTAAGAAATTACAGAGCAAATTCGGTGGCCAACATTCTTTAGCAGTTTGCTAATCCAAGTCAGCATTAATCCAACTGGAGGAAGAGAATTGAACAGTGGAAATGAAATGTAACAATGCCATGAATATAACTTTTTTTTTCTTGAAACAAAACCACAAACTTATGAGATAATTGATGGTTGTGCCGAACATGAAGTCTACAAACTGAAGAAACCATGAAAGGCTTAGAAGCCTCGTGTACGGTGACAGATTGAAGATTTGTCAAATTCAGCAAAAACTTGCACTTTTCTCAGACATGGAACGCCACGTTTGCCTTCCTCCAAGATTTATTACTTCAATCTTATTCATTGTCTAATTGTTTGGCATTTGAATACAGGGGGCTGAAGAAGTTGGTTGCAGCCCTAGGGAATCTGGGAAGACATGGATACATCCTATGGCTTGAATTAAGTTCAACTCTTGTCCTGATCATTTAACATACTGTAAATGAAGGGCAAAGTGGCTCCATGTAATGCAAATTAAAAGGTGAAGAGCAGCAATATGTCAAATTTAATAAAATAGCAGAAAGATTGGGCTGCTCATATCTGCTCTGAAGGCTCTATAATTTAATAGAAAAATCAAGGAACCGAAGTCATTGTGGTCCAGTGAGCACCATTGGTGTTCATCATGTCACGGATACATCACTACATTTTGGTTTATGTTTTAAATGGACATCACAATGCTGATGTGAACAGAACCTAAGGTTGTCAAAACACAACAGCTACATTGCCAGGTGGGTGTAGCATGTATGTGTTCTGTAGAGGGAGAAGAAACATGGAGGTGGCTTACTTCTCTTCAGAACAAAGGGATTGGGTAAACTGGAATTCATCTGCCTTCTCCTTATCTACCCAGATATCTGCCATAAGCAAAGAGTTTGGAGGTTCCAACTTCACAATAGATGGTCGATGGATTTTGCAACAGTACTGGGACCAGGGCTTTTGTAACCCTACAACTACAGACACAGCAAATGGGGCAGCAGAAGAGCTGTGTTGCCCCATACTGCTGTCAGTCAATATATAAATGTAAAAAGAAAAAAAAAATATATATATATATATATATATTTTTTTTTTCTTTAATAAAGTTGTAAAACTTTAATAAAGAAATGTGAAAAAAAAGAATTATTTGCTGAAATACCCCTTTAGGTTAACATTTTGGGGGATTTCAAACTTAATGCTGCTGTAGGTCCAACAGGTTTCCTATAATTCCTATAAGATATGATATCACATGGCTCATTATTCCCACTTTGGCTTTAAAATCTAAAACAAACATGACTGTAAATCAGTAAAACATCCAAATGATTTCTAATAAGGTCAATTAACCCGCAGTTTGTCACGCCGATTTCACATCGGAAGCCTTGGAAAAATAGAATAGCAATATGATCTATGAATGGGATTAAAAAAATCCACCACAAATAAAGGGTATAAAGCAGCATTACAGTTAAGAAAATAAGAAAGGCTTTAAGGAGATGAGGACTAAGAGAGTCTCTTCTGATTCTCCACCGGAAAGTGTATATAATAGGCCCAATCCATAAGGAATTTGCCGCCTCTCTGACCCCGGGAAACTATGCTATGATTTGTAACTCGCACCTGAGTCATGCATTTATTTTATGAATTGGCCCATAAATCATAGACCCTCTCCGCTATAGAAAAAAAAATACAGTGTCTTCTAAAAACAAACAGGAATTGGATTGCTAGCCTTAGAGGGTGGCACTTTCCTCGCTCTTTTCCACCAGGGACGGGAATGTAAGAAGCAGCTTGGACACGGCACGCTGTGTGTTTGAGCGAGCTTTGACGCCTATGGTTTGAAACATAAACACTTTGAGGAAATTTATCTTAGACTGAATAATAAGCATAACCTTTCCATTAAACAAACACCAATTCCAGTCAGAATTAGCAGCGAGGACCTCTCCAGGCAGATAGCCCACTTTTCCGCTGCTTAATCTGTACAAAGTTCACTGCAAGCCCTTTCCTTGCTCGAGCCCACTCCCGGATAAGCCGCAGACCAGAGACTTCTACTTGTCCCAACTGAGCTTCTGTAGGTTGTCCAGGCTTGAGGTTTCTACACCCACGTTTGTCAGATGTTCTCATTCTTTTAAAGGGTTTTACGTTCATGCAATGTCGAAAGAAAAAATAAACATTAAACATAAAGATTTATCAAAACTGGTACTAAAGTGTTCACAGACCAAAAAACAGAACCGAGGCGGTAATGTAGAGAATTGGCTCCAACTTTTTTTTTTTTTTCCCGCTAGTTTTGATTAATCTCCAAGTATTAGAAACTGGTAGAAAAGGAAGGTGTAGGAAAGGAGATAGTTTTTTTCATCCTATTTTGTTACGATTGTTTAGTCTTCTAGGACAACTGTTATTCACATATTTACGCATCTCCCTCAAATACATCAATTTTTATTAATTTTTTTAAATGGTTGCGGCTCTTTGTAATTTCATAATTTGTAAATTATTCTGCAGGAAGAAGTTGAGTTGACAACAAAAAGACAAGTGAGCTGTCAATTCTATCACACAACTTCTTCCAACATGGTGAGTGGTGCAAGATGTTAGTTGTTCTAATTTAGCTGTGGGTAGAAAATGGAAGGTTAAAAAAGGTCTATACAGGTAGACCAAGAATGACGTCAAAGTTTTAGGACAGAAAATCTAAAGACATATGATTAGAAAATAGACAAGATATAACAAATAAAAAACAATTGAAAGGAGCAGATGTCTATGTCAGAAATGGGAAAAAAATTGCTCGACGAAGCTAGATGTACATATAGAAAAGTCAAATGAAAACCATCACTAACATATAGAGATGAACAAACTTGCAAAAAGTTTGGGTTTTCGTGAACCCGAACGATCAGAATTTGAATCCCGCTGTATGGAGAAGGTGAATGTAGCGTGAGGACTGCCTAGAAAACACGGATACAGCTGAAAACATGGAGGCAAGTTTGCTCATCTTTACCTAACACGTAAACCAAAGAAAACAGGGTTAGAGCCTTATTTCATGGTGCAAACTTGTCAGAAAAGGAGTGCTGATTAGAGATGAGCGAACCTGGAGCATGCTCGAGTCCATCCGAACCTGAACGTTCGGCATTTGATTAGCGGTGGCTGCTGAAGTTGGATAAAGCCCTAAAGCTATGTGGAAAACATGGATATAGTCATTGGCTGTATCCATGTTTTCCAGAAAACCTTAGAGCTTTATCCAAGTTCAGCAGCCACCGCTAATCAAATACCGAACATTCGGGTTCGGATCGACTCGAACCCGAACCCGGTTCGCTCCTCTCTATTGCTGATCTCAGTGATCAATGCTCATTTACAGAGACTTCACAAGCATTGAACTGCGGCATGAACAATTCCTGGGTATGTTTGTGTAGCCCTTTTAGTTTCCTGATGAATATCAATTTTTACATGGAGAGATGTTTGTGGCCAACAGGGGATGATTTTCAGTATGTGAGAATGGCCTGATCAGTTGATGAATGAGCATTTGCTCCTTGTCTGATCACTAGCAATCCAATAAGAGCCGTATCCACCTTTTTGGCCAATGATCATCCCAAGTAATAGATTTGTTACATGGACTAAAGCGAGGAATCCTGGTGGATGGAGGCTTGGAGGAAGTTAAAATCACTGATTGTTTCCATTGGCCAAGAAGATGATGCAGAAACTGGTCTGGAACCATTACAATGAAACTTATAAAGATCACGCCTGAAGAACACAACCACATTTACAATCATCTATGATATGAGGCTACATGTTAAGTAAATGACCGGAGAGATGATGATTATCCCCTTGGATAGGTTTGGTGATGATGAAGTCACTAACAGAATAATATTTATCCTTAGTGAAATCCAATCGCTGAGAATTCAGGCATCTTAAAGGCTGAGGAGCAGCACAGACGTACGACGTGCACATAGATAACTGGGGATTCCATCATTTTTGATCTTGAGTCCATCAATAATAAAATAATTTCCTTTTATTTTTAAACATTCTTCATATCTGGATTTTGGGGATTAGCCATTGGAATCCTCTAAGTGGGGGGCTTACATATATTTCACATTGTTTGGTTTTTGTCAATGGGACAAAAACAAGCATCTAAACCTTGGCACAATATACAACATGGCCAAGAATACAAGAATGAAGGGCACGTAAGCTGAAATCTCAAATTCTAAACACCCAACTTCATATGGGCTGCATAGGGGTAGGGTGATCACACAACCAAAAAATTGCTTAATGGGATTGTATGACAAACATAAGTATCTAAACTGATTATGTTAAATTTATTAAATGTACAAGCATTCCTGATAATGTCCTGTTAAAGATATATACTAATCCCTAATGCGCCTTCTTTATTTTGATAACCTGTTGCCTTTAGTGTTGCCTGCTGTTTAGCAGACTTGCCAAACTCTCCAAACTAGAATGCTCTGCATTTAACTCCTGGTGGCTGAAGAAGTTGCATGCCGCCCTAGGGAGTCCTGAAAAACATAGATACAGCCATAAGCCATAGGCTTTATTCTTGTTTTCCTGACAGCCCTAGGGTGGCATCCAACTTTTTTAGCCGCTGGGAGTCAAATGCAGAGCGTTCTGGTTTGGCAAACATTGCAGAACCCAAGCAGTTCGGCAAGTCTGTTCAGCACTAGTTACAACCCAGTAGATCGCTGAGGCATTCTGCCTTCCAACTTTGGAGAACAGAACATGACACAAAATCTGTGAGGCAGCTTTGGAGAACAAAACTTTTAGAAGCAGCCTTGGTCCCGATCACCTTAGTTAATAAGCTGTCACAGTCCCAGAAAAAGAAATTATGTAGCGTATACAGAGGAGGAGGAGTCCATTCTCCTCCATTGCCAGCTTTTGACATTTCTTCAATGCTTTAAACATCTCCCAGTATGTGGCACGATGGTGTATAATGAAGCATGATGACATCACCAGTCCCAGGGCACTCATAGTATTACTGGGAACTTTCATGCTTTGGGTGGTCTTGTCTTTAGACTCTACTGGTCCATCTTGTAGTCATCATTATGAAGTGTTGAGAGCTGAGAACAGCAGGGTATAGGGTCTACACATCATTCTTCCCAGAACTCCTCTTAAGCAAATAGTAATTATTTTTGGGTTGTCTTAACTTTTTTCCCCCCACTGTTTATTTAATGAAATAACCCCTGACCTCCAGGGGACGAATCTCCTCTGAAGCTATGAAATCATTTTAAGATTCCTCTGATCAATTCTCAGTCCATAGTTTTGCAAAAATGAGGAATGGGAGCAAGAGAGCCTTCAGAGATTTACATTAAGAATCTCAGCAATGAGAAACTTGGCAAAGAGACGGAATTCGAGCCGCAGGCTGCAACAGCACAAAGCAGCGGAGAGTGAGCCGGAGCGCGTCCTAATACATCTTAACTCTACATAAACCCACTGTTTATAAAGTCCTGGGGAAAAGGAAATTTGACCTTTTCTTATTTATCTTTTTGAGCCGTATTTATAAAGATAATATTCAGAATGATTCTATTTTTGGGGGGTCCGGGGCATGTCAATAATTTGTAATTCCGTTGCTCGCTCCATCCACGTGCTGTGTATTATGAGAAAAAACAATGCAGAAAGAAAACTGGGTAACCTCGCTCTATCTCTCCTCGCTAATTCCTAGCAAAACAAATGGCTGTTTGCTGGGTGTGCGTACTTTGGCTGGCCCGCACTAACCCCAGGGGCGGCAAATGAGGCCTTTCTTTAAATATTTTTCAATGATCTGCTTCAATTCAAATCAAAATGTGGAAATCTGGAAAAGTCTTGAAGAGCCTCGGAGAAGTTATGGCTGTATATCCTCCTAGCTGTAAACATTATCTCCTCTGGGACTAATCGATCGGCAAATGTTATTTCTGGGCTTGGAGCCAGCTCGGTTCAAGTCCTCGAAATATATTATGTTATTGAACATATTCGGTAAAATTAGTTTGTTTTATCTGTTTGTCCTTTGACTTGGACATATTTTCTGTTACCTAAATCCTTACGGTTTTAATTTGCTGTGAATCGGCCGCTTTAACTGAGTTGACCGGTAATATTTTCCGAATAATGAGCAAAAATTCTTGACCAGCATATGACCCGATCCTATGATATCAGCAGCTATCTGTATTATCAGATACAGGTGTTCTCAACAGACATTGATGACAGATCAATATGATATCAACGTCAAATGGTTCGCTGTTCGCACCAACGCCCAGAACAAAGGGATTAGATGAAGTTCAATGGCTCCTTTGGCTTTCCTACGACTAAGTCCAACACCTAATAAACACTTTATAGAGAATAACTTATATAAAGGCGGCCATATATTTTCAGTAACTGTTGTCTAATTGGTTGGCCTAGCAGTACACATAGATGTTTAGCACGTGGCAAGGCACAAGCCACAGCCGGAAGGCACTGGTTCCGGCAAGAACAGTAAGGTTGGGCATTGAAAGTCCATCATGCCCAAAACTTCTCTCTGTTGACGTCTTCTTTCAGTGAAGAGATGGGAGGCCTCTTGTATAACTTATACATTCAGTTGAACCAGTGGCTGTGGGGTTGGTCAACTTTAGTTTCTGGGCACCTTTAGTCATTCATGATAGCGCTAAGTCTAAGTAACCAAACAGTTTCATGGAACAAGACAAATGTGGTCTTTGTGACTTAGCATCACCTCCAATTTGGTGTTGGATTGAGTGATTGCACACTCATATTTACGCATATAGATTGCATTCCTAGCTAAATGCCATCATTGTCTTTAATTATAAGCCTTTATTTGACCAAATCTAACCAACCTTTTATGTAAAAGCACCCCAAAACATATCAAACACAAGTTGACTTGATCATGGAAAACCCCAGATTAGAGGAGGAAATAGGATTTGAGTGACTGTGGAAAGATTGCTGGCTTCTGTAATCGGAAAGAAAAAGTAAATAAATAAGCACATAAAACATTTTGGCGAATACCATGCTAAAGAAATAGATAATGGTCAAGAGAAGAATATTGTGAACTTACTGGAGCAGGAGTTCAAACCAGGCAACACTAGTTCCAGGGCACTCTTATTATTCCTGGGAATGTTCATGCAATGGGTGGTCTTGTCCTTAGAGTCTACTGGGTCGTCATCTAGGCATCTCAGTGTTTAGAGCTGAGAACCGTAGGGTACAGTATACAGTCTACACATCCTTCTTCCAAGAACTCCTCTTGAGTAAAAAGAGTTTATTTTTGGGTTGTCTAAAAGTTCCTCTGCAAATATTAAATAATTTCTTTATTCCTCTGAGAAAGTCTTAGTCCATATTTTGTGGAATGAGGAATGTCGACAGAAGAACACAGACTGTGAACACACAAGAGGTGAATATCCCACTGAGACTGGGACTTAAGATAGTTGTCTGAGGAGCAAGAAGATGGCTCAAGCTTTCTGCTCCATGACGGTCACTTCCTGTATTTCCATGTCTCGGAAGTGTACCTTCGAAGATGGAAGGAAGGAGGGATATATCCCTATTATTGCATACAGGTGAAACCGTAAAATAGCTGCACAATGTCACCCCAACATTGTTGCATGATTAGGGTATACCCTACCCCCTCCAATCTTGGAAGGTATACTGCCAAGGTGTGAAAATACAGGAATTGACCACTAGGGCAGAGAAAAACCATCTGCTCCTTAGAAAACCCCTTTTTAATGAACACTGTTATTCCAACAAAGTTTGCATGAATAGTAAAAAAAAAATGAATATTTAAAAAAAAAACTCTATATTATATCTTATCAGAAAATGTCTCTTTAATCCATTATTAGGATGCTATAGGCTCTCTTCTGTCTTTTAAACTCATCATTTACTTTGACATATTGCCCATCTCCAGACTACAGAAAATATCAGATTACAGTTACCCAAATAAGTTTATGTCAGGGGGAGTGGCTAAAGAGAGTCACAGGCAGACAGGAATACCGTACAACAGCTTTCAGTGCTTGAGATTTGAGTGCTTGAGTAATAGCTTAGACTGCTAGCTACTGCTCTTTAATGTCATCCATGCTGCTGCTTCCTCATAGCATGCGCCAAAGACAAATAAATCCCCTTGTGTACTGTATGGGAGTCATCAAAACAGCTAGTCTGCACTCACCATCTTTGGGACAAATGAGTAAGCATAAATGTGTAATAAACAAAGTAAAAAAACAGCTTATCCTGAAAACTTACCTGAAACAAGATGTTTTAAAAACAGAAACTTGATGCTACAAAGGCCCTAGTCCTCTACATCTGGTCATTGTTCCTGAAAAATAATTGATTGATCTTAGAATCTTATGAAGATGTCAAAATGTTGCGTACCCATCCAGGGGGGTAACTGCCACTGTAGCAGCCATAGCGGCTGCTATGGGTCCGGCCACATCATGGGTCATCATTGTCCTCTCCTGCAATACACTGGGCCCCCTGAGCCATCATCATTTGCAGCACCAGGTGGCTGAGCGGGCCTCCTGGGTTCTGTAAATGTCCCTTTAACTGCAAGAACTCCTGACAAGCTTTGTAATTATGACTAGGCTTGATGACTAAGTGGTCAGTCGGGAAGGGGTGGGGGAGGGTGCCCAATCAAATGTTTGCTATGTGGCTCGGCCATTTGTATTTACAACTCTACAAAAATACATACATGTAGTAAGGGCTAAGTTTGCAGATCACAGGTACCCTGCACGCAATCTTCCCGAGGTCCTACAGGGTCACCTCGCCTAACGTGGAATGATGTCTGGTTCAGATCAATCCACAGCCAATTACCCAACGTGATGAAAGAGAAAACGATTCACGACAACGGTGATCAATCATATCAGGTTTACATGCTGTAAATCAGGATATATATATTCCCTATATGTCTGACAGTAAGATATAAGGTCAGCGGAGACTTAAGGTCTAAAGAATTCACAGAATTTTTCTCCAGGACATGACCTCGCTATATCACTACATCGCTGATATCACTATGAGTCGCAGCAGATGGCAACTCAGCTCTGCTATATCTCTTCCCGTCACCAGAGCAGGGTTAGTAACGGATGATACGATTGGTGACTTGTATGTGCTACCGGTATGGAGTTTGTCAACATCCGTTCTTCTGAGATGAAATAAATATTTATCGCCTGGATGAGATGGACTCATTGGAGAAGCTATAAACAAAATTATGAAATATGGGGAAAAACATTGGTGATGCTAAACCTCAGCGCGTCACCCAACTATTACAAACCATGACATGTAAACACAAGCAACCCACCGATTTCTGGCAATGCTGTAAAAAACACAACTTCCTGCTCCATCAGTGCTTCCACAAACATGATGTCATCCCTCCTGCTTCTCTTCTTGTTAGATTTTTCACTAATACACAACTAACCGCAGTGACTGTGATCCGTGCGTGGTAGCTGAGGGCTATGTGATTTATGGAGTGAAGCCCTCAATGATTTGTTTAACATTTGTTTGACTTTTGTTCCTTTGCGGCTCATGCCGACAAAAAAAAGAGGGGGGGGGGAATGCTTACATTATGATGTAATATTAGAAAAAAAATAAAGCTTATTTAGTCTGAGAGCAAAAAGCTCTTGGAGCTCATCCAGCTGGTCTGATAGGACACGTCTATGGAGGTCGTGTCAGTGATTTCATCATGAGTTACTGCCGAGAGAAGAGCAGCCAGGCCAATGGCTGGCAGGGAGAGCTTTTAGCCAAAAATTTAACTGGCAAATAGGAGAGACAAAGACTATTATTGTGTTCCTGTCGAGACAATTATATGGAATATAATGTGGAAACTTATATGATGACCATCACTTTTATTGAATCATTGAGTTGACTGATCTGATTTGGCAACGTCCTCCGAACCTGAGCACCCGGCATTGACCTCTGGTGGCTGGAGAAGTTGGATGCTGCTTTAGACCTGCCAGGAAAACATGGATGCAGAGTAACATCCAAATTCTCCATCCTCCAGGAGAGAAATGCAGAGTGTTCGGGTTTGGAGAACTGTTCGGAAAGTCCTACTCTGTAATAGTCTTTCTACTACCAGACCAGCTCTGTACTGTGGTATAGTGGCTTGTTGACTAATTTTCACCTGCGGCACCAAGATCATAGCGCAAGATCCAACCAAGGGGTTTGCATGGAGATTGAATGTTCTTTCTTAGACACTATTTACACATCAGTTATCCTGTCTGTGATTACGGACCCACAACTACGAGCAGAATTAGTATGTGTATCTGTTTCCGTCTGCATTTGATTGTAATAGGTGACCCTGGCCCTATGTAGATATTGTAGAAGTGTCACTGGGAAAGTGTTCGAGGGGAGGTACATCTCACCCAGGCTACTGCATATGGTGAGGTGGTAAATCCGGGAAAGATCTCTTACTCAGCAGTATTATGCTGCTGAGTTGTTCTTTACATTTTCCGGGCCGGATTTACTGGAATGGTGGGTAGGTTGGTAGTGGGACCTGCCATTCCCTTCCCCCCGATCCAGTTCGGTTGTTGCAGTCAGGTGTGCCCTGATGAGCCTGCAACAAGTCAAAAGCTCCACAGAGCTACAGGGGATTGCTCTCAGCCAGGGTGAACAGCCTGCATGCTGTGTTTCCTGGGAGCAAAAGAATACTGCCACTGTTGGGGCTGATTTATACCGTGCGATACTGCTGGTCGAAGTGTCAGATAGGTAACCTGTTGGTTAGTAAGCGCCCAGACGGGCAAGACCTTTTTGTTTTGTTTTTAAAAGCATGATGTTGCTGTATTTCTGTTTACTGGACCGTTTATGCTGCAAATAAACGCCAAGCTATTATTTTCAAAGCCAAGTCTGCTGGGAACTGTGTCAAACCACACCATCCCCCGGGAAGATCCCTACAATATGTAGAAACTACCAGTGTGTAAAAGGGACCAGTCAAAGCAATGGGTACTATACAGTCTGTTATTATGGATCCTAAATTACGGACAGTATAAGGCTTTGTTCACACACACATAAAATTTAACCCAAAATTCAGCTGTTTTCTCAAGGTACTAATGTGCTCCATTAAAGACAAGGGGAAATTAGCCCACAGTGCACACACCGAATGGAATAATGTCCGTAACTGGTTACAAACGCTCAGATAATGAACACACTCATTATTTACCACCTGTTTTTTACTCAAATGGGTGGCCATATTACTAATCTTAAGAGGCCATAATTTTATTTCATAGCAAGAGACTCTACCATCAAAATTGTACATACCCCTGGTATTAAAGGAAAACTCTGGCGCTACAAAAAAATAAAAAATAAAACACAGATACACACACGTTATACCCACCATCCCTCCGTTGACAAACACGGCTTGAATCTCCCGCTGGCCACATCCCTGTCAGCTTCCTTCGGCGTCTTCGGATCTCCCTCACTTCCCAGTTCCAGTGAAGTGAATAGGAGAGAAAAGGCTGCTGATGCACATAGGCATCAGCAGCCTTTTCATTGGCTGAAGAGCATCAGATGGCTTCCAGCTTGCTCAGCCAATCAGGGCTCAGCAAGCTGGAAGCCATGTGATGCACTTCAGCCAATGAAAAGGCTGCCAAAGCGTATGTTTTCTTTCCCATTTACTTCACTGGACACTGAGGAGAAAGAAGACCAGGTCTGTCCCCTGTTGTGACGGCATCGACAGAAGATGGCGCCCAGGAGAAGAGGATGTGGTTGACAGTTATTAGGTATGTATGCTTTCTTTCACTTTGGGGGTGGAAGGGGGGAACGGGGCCAGATAGCCTATTAACATACATTACAAAGTTATAAAACTAAGTTACAAAGCTACAAACACAAACCACCAGAGTTTTTGGGATTATTTGCATAGCATCGGATGTTATCAGACCTACTGTATCCTTGGACATAAGGAAACATCTACCTGCAACGGGTAGAAATGTTTTTGCTTTCGCCGTATATTGAAGGTCATTGCAGAGTGAATCGGGCAAGGCAACGTTCAGGAAATCAATTTTTTCTCCTAGTCAAATCTTGTGTTTTTCTCCACATTCCATCTCTAACCAAATGGAGAATAAATGTAGGTCCATAATAAAAAAAAGTCATAGACACCCAAGTGACATGATGACTTTTACTAAATCCATAAAAAACCATCCCATATTCTTCAGAGCTGCCAAACCCAATAAAATAGATGTAAGAACCTACTCAACACTAATCCTGATCTTAGCGCACCGGAGTCAGTGTTCTGGGAAATGGCTTTCCAAGTTATATGTTTCCAGTGGCAAAAGCCAGGACTGTCCGGAGAACACAATAGATTCAGCTGGAAGTTATGTGCTTGAAGGCAGGATGTTCCTAAAATACCACAGACATATAATGTAAGTGAAGTATGACCGCAATGTCAGAGTAATATAACATTACGGGGAAGCTCAGGCTATCGTCTCTTCTGTGGTCATCTCAATGTTGTGTCAGCTATTTTATTACTGAGCTTATAGGGTGATCATGTGATCGTCTGATTCTACCGGGTTACACAAGGATGGTATAGTCTCCTGTGTTTATTAACCCCTTCAAGAATGAGCCCATTGATGCACGGATGTCCGGATCAAATTAATGCAATGTTCCTCCGCGTTTATTAAGAGCCATAGCGCTTTTATTTTTCCACCTACGAGGCTAATTGGAATGTCATTTCTTGCATCATGATCTCTAGTTTTTTTAGTATCATATAGGTGTCATAAAAAATTTTTATTAATTTTTTTCCTGATATATAATTTTTAAAAAAAATCAACAATCCGGGTGTTGTATTTTTTCCATGATTGTCTTTTAGATTCTCTGGACTGAAAGCTTTCAAGGATAGGGAGGAAAATTAAAACATCTAAAGGACGACTAAAACAACCAAGTAATATTGAGCAATGTCTGATAGTACAAACTGGAAACCGTATTGTAGTATTATGTAATAGTTGCACCAATTATCCATAATATTAAAGACATCTACCTAATATTGGGTAGATTCTCCTGTGTGGCAAAAATAGCTCTGATAGGCAAGGTGTGGACCCCATATACCTGTGATATCCCCCTGGGGCCTGGACCCCATATCCCTGTGATGTCCCCTGTGGTATCAGCATCCTGTAAGGTGTGAGGTGCGGACCCCATATCCCTGTGATGTCTCCTGTGGTATCAGCATCCTGTAAGGTGTGAGGACCCCATATCCCTGTGATGTCTCCTGTGGTATCAGCATCCTGTAAGGTGTGAGGTGCGGACACCATATCCCTGTGATGTCTCCTGTGGTATAAGCATCCTGTAAGGTGTGAGGTGCGGACCCAATATCCCTGTGATGTCTCATGTGGTATGAGCATCCTGTAAGGTGTGAGGTGTGGACCCCATATCCCTGTGATGTCTCCTGTGGTATCAGCATCCTGTAAGGTGTGAGGTGCGGACCCCATATCCCTGTGATGTCTCCTGTGATATCAGCATCCTGTAAGGTGTGAGGACCCCATATACCTGTGATGTTTCCTGTGGTATCAGCATCCTGTAAGGTGTGAGGTGCGGACCCCATATCCCTGTGAAGTCTCCTGTGGTATCAGCATCCTGTAAGGTGTGAGGTGCGGACCCCATATCCCTGTGATGTCTCCTGTGGTATCAGCATCCTGTAAGGTGTGAGGTGAGGACCCCATATCCCTGTGATGTCTCCTGTGGTATCAGCATCCTGTAAGGTGTGAGGTGAGGACCCCATATCCCTATGATGTCTCCTGTGGTATCAGCTGCAGCTCCTGTAAGGTGTGAGGACCCCATATCCCTGTGATGTCTCCTGTGGTATCAGCTGCAGCTCCTGTAAGGTGTGAGGACCCCATATCCCTGTGATGTCTCCTGTGGTATCAGCATCCTGTAAGGTGTGAGGACCCCATATCCCTGTGATGTCTCCTGTGGTATCAGCATCCTGTAAGGTGTGAGGTGCGGACCCCATATCCCTGTGATGTCTCCTGTGGTATCAGCATCCTGTAAGGTGTGAGGTGCGGACCCCATATCCCTGTGATGTCTCCTGTGGTATCAGCAGCAGATCCAGTAAGGTGTGAGGTGCGGACCCCATATCCTTGTGATGTCCCCTGTGAGGCTGAGTCACTACCTTGATCTCTCTGCCCTGAACAATGTCTGCAGTGTGGCTCCCAGGGCATTTGTCCTGCTGTAAGAGACCACATTAGGATGTCCCACTGCCATGAACAGGGGGACTTGGTGTATACACTTGGTGTCACGGTAACATCCACATGATGCCAGGACACAAGGTCTCCAGCAGAACATTGTCCATCACACTGCCCCTGCCATCTTGTCTTCTTCCCTTAGTGCATCCCGGTGCCACCTCTTTCCTAGGTAAGTAACACACACGCACCTGGCCATCCACATGATGGAGAACTTGATCCATTAGATCAGACACTTTCTTCAATTCCTTCTTGATACTCATTGTTTATGCAGTGTCCCAGAACAGAGTATTTTTCTGTAACTTTATGTCTGCACCTTTATTGTGGTCAGTCCTGTTCTGGAAATATGGGCCCACTGCAAACTGTGTATATTATGTCACCCCTCTCAGTATTCAGGTCTGCTATTTCATTTATTTGTCGAGCTTTGGCTGGGGAATGCTATGTCACTTTCTTGTCTACCTCAGTCTTCTCTCCACCTTCTGGGGAGAAGGGTGTGTGTTGCTGCTGCTCCTGTGTCACAAGGCCGCAACCCCGCGGTACTTGCTCCTGTACTGACCAGAAGTGCTCCGGTCCAGTCGGGACCTGTTTCTCCTTCTCAAGATTCTCAAGATTCTTCAAGATTCTTATCTCTAACAAAGAACTGGGTGTCGCTCTTCAGTCACTATTCTCGTCATCATTCATTATCATCAACAGCAAGTATTAATTTCAACTCATTCCGCCCAGTATCATATCTTCAGCACTACTACTCCCATCATTCAGTCTCCTTACTACCAGTAACGCTATCATCACATCCTATTGCAGCATCACCCATTACTCAAGTTATATCCAAGTCTGCCTTATTCCTGGTTGCATCCAGAGAGACTGTTGCTATTGGTTACCACCGTTACAATAAACGCACAACTACCGTTGTTTCTGAACCCTGGCATTGGTCTAGTTATTGGTGCCTTGACTAGGGACAACGAAGAATTGCCCGGGCCCCGCATGGTCAGGTTCCCGTGGGTCAGTCAGCTCCCCTCGTGCCTATACCGTGACATAACATCTGGCAACTGGCTGCCCGGGTCCTACCCAGTGCTACCACCTCCTACTACCCTCAGCGGGTTAGCCCCAGCGCATTGACACTTTTGGTGATGGACAAGGGGTCAGTATGGGAGTTCTGACTGGTCTGTGGGGCCCCATATATAGAAAGCTGCCATGTTCTGTGTGATCTGACTCCTTTCTATCATAGCTAGCAGGAACTTTCTCAGGGTTTCTGCAGCAGCTCTCCTATGGGAGAGGGCTAGCCTACCGGAGGGGCTAGCCTTTAACCCCTCCCCCAACCTACATCAATGAGCCTTGGATTGCCATGACCCTGTCACTAGTTGTCTTTCCTTGAAGCACTGTAACCTTAAAAAATAGCAACAAAAACAGCACTATATCCAATAGCATATGTGCGTGCCAATCATGAACAAGTGCAATATGTCTTATATACAGTATATGTGCAGTAAACATATATCATTTTTTATTGCATTTTAGATTCAGGATTTACCAAAATATGTCGAAATCTCCAGCCATATCAGAAGGCTTCAATACTGCAATATAGTCCTGGACCACAAATACTTCATGTATTGGAATGAAATATCTCAGGAAATAAAACATATTTATTAGGATTTAAAATCTGAAGAATACAGGCAGCTTTTATAGCAGGGATGAAGTAATCTAATGAAATATTGAGGGCAAAAAGATTTACGATCTGTTCAAACTCCATGTAGTTCAATGCTCGGTCTCAAGGTTATTAAAAACTGTAGAAATTGGATTAAAAATGTTGAAGAATTTTAATAAACTGGGCTTTGAAACAAGAAATTTCATGAGAAAAAAAGTTATTTTGTAGCCTTCGTGTGTGTTCTCTAAGAACAATATTAACAGTCGTATAAATTATTACAAAAAGTTTGAGTGTCGACAGATTTCGAGTAGAGGAGACAATGAAGAGAACTTAAAACTTTTTAGATGGCTTCGAAACTATCAGGCAAAGAGACAATACTAGTGTGAGCCCGAGAAGCTACAGTATCTGGCTGAAGAAGATGATATCAAGCAATTAGTAATGCATTTTAGTCAACTCTTAGCTCGTAGAGTCATCCATTGTGGCTGTAATGGAGCCTATGGGGAGAGTGGCAATGTTACTCTTCCTCGTAATTTCACTCAGAAAGAGAAAACCACATGGACCAAGAATACTCTTTTCTTTCTCGCTATGGATGGAAGAACTCCTACCAAAACTTTTATTGTCTGATCCATTACTAAATTACATTATATAAATAGAAATACAGCTATTTTGCAAGTGAAAACCCTATGTAGAGGCAGGAGGCCACCATGCACCTTACAGAGTCAACCAAACCCATAGGCAGCAGAAGGTCTTGTCCCCTTTAGTATAAGGTACCAAAGAAAAAGGAAAAAACAAGGAAGAGCGGACGTTTCAGACTTGTTTATTCCTTTTTGTTTGGCATATTGTAATACCGGTGAGGATTACCAAGATCCGAAAGGATAGCAGCGGACCAGATCTATTGCTAGTTGGGTGTACGTGCTAAGTGTAAGTGCTATTTTTGTGGAGAGCTCTATTCAGATTGAAGGTATAGTACAGCTTCCAAAAAATTTCTCTTTCTTTTTTTTTTCTTTTCTTTGACCTTAGTGTAAGGTGTAGTGCCTCCTTTAGATGCAGATCAGGCAGGTACTGATTCCCATTGCAGAAATTCTTAAGCAAGCAAGGGAACAACTCTTCTTACTTTTCCCCTTGGCTTAACATATCCCAAGATGGGTGGCCAGAGATGACCAGCTTTGAAAAATCATGGTTTAATTGTACTATATATGTGTCTATTAGACATATGAGCAAATCAGTACAGCACAAATCTTCCAAAAAAATTGGGTCATATCAGAACTTTTTGGGTGATATGTATCAAACTGGTGTAAAGTAGAATTGTCTTAGTTGCCCCTAGAAACCAATCAGATTCCACCTTTCATTTTTCATAGAATATGTGGGCAATCAAAGGTGGAATGTAATTGGATGCTAGGGGCAACTAAGACAATTCTACTTTACACCAGTTTGATAAATCTCCCCCTTTGTGTTTCGATTCAGTCAAATTACTAATAGGAGCAGGAACACTTGTCAAAGACAAGAGTCCTTGCTGCTATACTCTGAGTATAGAGACATACACTGTAAACCTCACTGCGTCCTGCTTACATTCTCGACATTCTCTAGGCCAATACAGTCAATGATAACTGAAAAGGGAGGACTAAAGCATATGCCTCTGTGCTCAGTGTTCAAGAGAGAAGGGACTCCCATCATTGACAGGAGTCCATGCGACTGTATGTACAGTAAATTTCATGCCTCCCTCCGGAGTAGGACATACCCTTCGTAACTCCTTTTCACTTTGACCAAGTTTGGGGTCCTGTACATGACCTTCCTTTATTTACTCAAATTTCTTTAGTATGGTATATGAAGATGGGGTTTCTAAAGTAGACAACCCTTTTCGGGGATACAAACTGGGATCTTCTACATTAAAGAACGGTGAGAGGGTGAGCTTGATAGTGTTCACAACATTAAGCAGAATCATGTCCACCATTCAAATACCTTGGATTCTCTTTTTTGGACTTGGCAGACCAGATACTGTAGATCCTTGACTTGCTATTATTTTGTCAGTAGAGCAATGCAACTGTTGACTGGTAAAGCCAACCAGACAATGTGAATCGGGATATTCTCCTGTACCATTGGCTGGATGAACATGTTAAAGATGAGCTAAGGTCTAAATTACATTCTCAACCTGTAGTCAATAACAGATTTGGCTCCGAAACTTGTTTGCAATTTGAGGTAAATCAAGTCTTCAGTCCGTGAACCCCAGACTGAGCAAATCAACGCAGTCCTCTCCTCCTCATGAACATTGGACCCAGATTTCCAACATCAAGAAGACTTGCTGGGTGATCCTTGCATTTTATCATATTGAGCTCTGATCATGTTAAAAATATAAGACTATGGTTCACGCGAGGTTCACAGAACACATGTCCAACCATACACAGAAGATGGAAAACATCACACGTCTGTTGTGAAATAAAGGAAAGAGGAGACAATCCAGTTGTTCTAGTTCTAGTGTACTAGTAGTATATATGTATAGGCTGTTATAGTTGAGGGAGAACATCATGACCCCCCTGACCCCTATGACGTTATAATAAAGGTGTCTAGATTAAGCAGCAGAAGTTTCACAATGTTCTTTAGTTTATAGCCTATAAAAGCTTCAGATCTTACACAATTTCCTCGTTTTTTTTAGTCATTGGGGTAGAACCTTGTGTTATGTGGTCTGGGGTTATCCAAGTATCAGTTTTATTGTTATTTAAAGAGGTTTTCCGGGCAAAATAGACTGATGAGCTATCCACAGGATTGTCACCCAGCACCTCTGCCTATCAGCTCCTCGGCAGCCAAAATACATGGTAAATGGAGTCAGAAGCAGCTTCTCTCCGGTCACTGTGTATCGGTGATGACGTGTAATTACAGTTCAGGTCGTGAATAGTGGGTTTGCACATACCGGAATCGCAGTGGATCTCATGCTGCGATTCCCGACACTGTCAGTTTGAATAGGTTTACATGCTCGCAGCAGAATTCTCATTCCGCTGTGAGTATATAAAGCGCCATCCCCGTTAACTTACTACAGCCCAGCGAATACTTTACCCCTCCATGCTCTGGCCAGTTTCTGTGGCTCCCAGCTCCCTGATGTCCCGCTCAGCCAATCATTGGCTGTGGCAGGACAGCACACTGATTGGCTGATTGGGACGCCAGGGAGCCACAGAAGCTGGCCAGAGCGTGGACGGGTAAAGTATTTACTGGCCCATAACAGGTTAAGGGGGGTGGCGCTTTACATACTCACAGCGGAATGAATCACATCGGTTTTTAACTGAGGAACTCTGCTGTGATTCCAGTATGTGTGAACCAACCCTTAAAGTGTATTTTGGGCACCGAGCAGATGATGATGGCAGAGGTGCCAGCACCCTCATGATCACTGACTGATGAGCTCTTCTGTGGATCCTGTTGTTAGCTCACCAATCCATTTTTCCCAGAGAGCCACTTTAAACGAGTTGTCCAATTTTTTCTTTAGACAAATTAAAGGTTTCCTACTGTACCTGTAATGTTACTGCAGAGATGATGCTTTTGCCCTGGTAGCTAAAACATAGTCCCTTCCCCCATTCCCTGCAGAAAGAGTTTTCTCAGTTATACTAATATGTTACTGCCAAGTCTGCTCCTTCCCATCTTTTCGCTCTACAGTAAACAGAGACTCTCTGTGCAGAGACTTAACTGTGGGAAAAGTGACTGAGCATGTGCGTCCACCAGCACTCAGCCTTATAGATGGACAGGGAGAGCGATTGAACATGTGCGTCCACCAGCACTCAGCCTAATAGATGGAAAGGGAGAGTGACTGAGCATGTGCGTCCACCAGCACACAGCCTAATAAAAGAGGCAGGGAGAGTGACTGAGCATGTGCGTCCACCAGCACACAGCCTAATAAAAGAGGCAGGGAGAGTGACTGAGCATGTGCGTCCACCAGCACTCAGCTTAATAGATGGAAAGGGAGAGCGATTGAACATGTGCGTCCACCAGCACTCAGCTTAATAGATGGACAGGGAGAGCGATTGAACATGTGCGTCCACCAGCACTTAGCTTAATAGATGGACAGGGAGAGCGATTGAACATGTGCGTCCACCAGCACTCAGCCTAATAGATGGAAAGGGAGAGTGACTGAGCATGTGCGTCCACCAGCACACAGCCTAATAAAAGAAGCAGGGAGAGTGACTGAGCATGTGCGTCCACCAGCACTCAGCTTAATAGATGGAAAGGGAGAGTGACTGAGCATGTGCGTCCACCAGCACACAGCCTAATAAAAGAGGCAGGGAGAGTGACTGAGCATGTGCGTCCACCAGCACTCAGCTTAATAGATGGACAGGGGAAGTAATTGAGCATGCGCGTCCACCAGCACTCAGCTTAATAGATGGACAGGGGAAGTGATTGAACATGTGTGTGCACCACCACCCAGCCCAATAAATGGACAGGATAAGTGACTGAGCATGCGGGTACCAAGCACTAGGTTTATGCCGGATATACGTGATCTTTTACTGGATCACTTTTTAACAGATTATTAAAGTGGAAAACTTTAAACGATATAGAATAGGTTGGACATGCTGAAATGTAGTCTTTTCTCAGCCGTACTATGTTACTATGTGTCATGACCTGATTGGGGGGGGGGGGGATTTGGGGAATCCAAGTGAACGTGATGTACTAGCAACTCATCAGGCCATATTTGTATCACTCAGTGAGTGGTTTTCACTATTGCCTAAGTTCACACCAGTCAATTCTAGAAGAGTTATTTCCAGGATGTTACTGTCATAATAAACCATCATTCTGTGGTAGCTGCTGCATAAATTCTTGCAGCTGTTTCTGTAATCTCCCGTATGATGTAGACGCTGATATATGTCCAGGGTCAACGCAGGGTAAAGGTCACAACAAGTGCTCTGCCTGCACATCAGCCACAATCGTGTAAGTGTCTGGATGGGGATGGACCCAGAACCTGCAGATATGGAGAACTGCTCCTGATTACCTCCAGCTCAGCCTTTCCTCGGGGAGGACAGCTCACCACGCTTGCTGGGAAGGGAACAAGGTATTAAAGGTTTATAGAAAAATGATAAGATCAATAGCCAGGCATTCCCTGTGTTCAAAAATGCCATGGCTTTGGTGACTAACCGTTTCAGGGGAACTTGTATGACTGTATTTTGTGGAGCACATAAAAATTTGTATTTGCTAAGTATGGTTATTAGAGGTCACCTAGACTATATAATATACATATAACACAAGTTCCAGGATTATTCCTGAATACATGTAGTAAGTGAGGATGAATCTTCTTAGGCGATGCCTTGGTCCCACTTTAATTGGATGAACCAAGGCTTTCCTGTTGTTGGGTCCACAACGATCCGCTGTAATCTGTATGGGATCCTGGCAACAAGTGTTGGGTTTCCCTACAGTGCCCCTACAGGGGAAAGTGAGCATTACACAAGGCCATAATCCATAAGCTGCCTATGTAGTCTATAGAGGTGCTGGATCTCTTAGAAAGAAAGATGCTCTTGGAAGCCACTCTTTGGGTAAAAGAACTTCCTTAAGTGGGTTCTCCCAAGATTAAAAATTTATTCACTACTAGATAGGTGATAACTAGATGATAGGTGGGGGATTGACATGTCTGACATTGGCACGACCACTGGACAATCACCTGTCAGAGAACACAATAAATAGTACAGTATGGACCATTCTGGGGTGTCCCTAAAGCTGCCCATACACATATAGTAGGTCTTTGATTGGGTACCATGTGGCCAATCAACCTTTCATGCAATGACTCGTCACATTGAGCTTGTGCAAAGTTCCACCACTCAAATCTACAGCTTAAAAAAATCCAAGCTGGCCAATAACATTTTACAGACACATCCTCCAACTTTCAACCAATGGTCAACCAAAATGGTCAAAACTTGACATTTGATGTCATGTAGCCAGCTTAAGACTCATAGAGACATTATTCTATTAATTCAGCTTACTTTTCCATCAGTGAGCTCTCAGTCTTGGAAATATTCCCCCCAACCAGCCAGGCTTAGTTTTTGATATTTCCCAGGAGCCACCACTATTAAATCAAAAAGATTTGACATATTGCCTCTTTGTCTTCAGGCTGGTGACGTCCATGTCAACGCTTATTCCTTCCTTAGACATAACCAGACTTGAGTGAGCCTTACCTTAAGGATTGGGGTGGGGTGCATAAATAATTCAGAAAAAAAAAAAATCTAATTAATTCTGTGCTTTTTTACCAAGCACTAAACTTCTTCCATCTGCCAACTACAGTAGACGTGAATGCGAGTATTGACGTGTGAATGGCACTTGAGGTCTGCCAAGAATGGTTGGTGTTTAGTACCTCAGCCTTACATTTTGGCAAGGGAAAACCCAAGGGCAGACTGTTTCCTGAGCAAGGTTATACAACATTTCCCCACTTGTTACAGACGGGTAAAGTGATAGGTAATAAGCATCCATATCATTCCGCAGCCCATATAATGAAAACATAATTAAGTTCCTAAGCGAGCCCCGTAATCTCTCCGGGGTGACATGTTATGGTGCCCTCGTCTCATGATCCCTTCATATCAATTACTACAACGCATGTCATTGTACGGAGCTCAGCGGAGGCTTTCGGAAATGGCTCTCGTCTCAGGGCAGCTTGTCAAATAAGCCGTACATATGTTGAAACAACCTACATCTGAGCAACAGAGAAATGCAACACAATTCCGAAACACCCCCTTCCCCCTCTTTGAACCTCAAAATGGGAAACACATTGATTTTCACTTGTATCAGTAAATGGCAAAGAAAGGTCCGTACTTTGCATAATATATTTATCTTGGAAGTTGCCTTTCTATTCAAGCTCTCCAAGAATTCAAGTGCTGAAAGTAACACTAAATCAACAGCACTTTTAGTAATGAAATAAATTCTTTATAAGAGTCAAGTATAGGGGCTGACAAGGGTTTCGAATGGCGTGTTTTTATTAAAATTCTTTCATTCTGCAAAGCCCGTATTGTCTGTGATTCTTGGATTATGATCGGGGATGAGGAATAGCGAGAAGTCTATGCCGGTATTTATTTAGTCTGTCTGCCTGTGGCAAAAGAAAACACAATTCTTAATAAAAGGCTTCCTTTTGTGGGTGACCTAGCAAATTTTCAGATTGCTTGATAAAAAAAAAAGGTAGAGGGAGTATGGAGAAGGTATGGGTTCCCGGTTTAGTATTTCTATTATTGGGGACAAGACTTCTTAGATATGCTTGAGGCCACATATTTGAGAGGAGGAAGGTTAGAGAACCTTCCTGAGATTTCTAAAGACACTTCATGTAGGACTAGAAAGCAGTTATTGCTATGGGGAGAAGGAATCCTCTATCCGAGTGTCATATCTACAATTCTGCGTTGGCTTCAGCAGAGAAGGCTTTAGGGGTAGCAATTTCTGACAGTCACCAGTGCAACTGGAAAAGCTAATAGTTTACTGGGCTGTGTGTGTATTTATATATATATCAAAAGGAAAAAAGAAAAAAGAGATACAGCTCACCAGTCCTTCAGGGATAGCAGCAACAGGTTGAGTGCAAAGGCGGGTGCTCGAACTCCATGAACTCCGAGACCATGATCAAGCGCAGAAGCGTGTAACGCGTAGGTCCTTGTTTGCCCACCATGGGTTTTTAATGCACGAATAAAAGTTATATTTTATCCACTACGTCCCGGAGTGCCGAATTCCCAATCCCCCTTCTCCTCTTGCTGAAGTATATATATATATATATATATATATATATATTGGTATGCTGGGCTGTATATATATATAATGGTATGCTGGACTGTATATATAATGGTAAGCTGGACTGTATATGTATATATATATATATATATATATATAATGGTATGCTGGGCTGTATATATATAATGGTATGCTGGGCTGTATATATATAATGGTATGCTGGGCTGTATACATATAATGGTATGCTGGACTGTATATATAATGGTATGCTGGGCTGTATATATATAATGGTATGCTGGACTGTATATATAATGGTATGCTGGGCTGTATATATATAATGGTATGCTGGGCTGTATATATAATGGTATGCTAAGCTGTGTGTATATATATATATATATATGTATATATATATATATATATATATATATATATATATATATATATATATATAATGGTATGCCGGGCTGTATAGCTAAAGGTGTAACCAGTAGGAAGAGGGAGATTGTGGAGGGAGATTGTGATACCGCTGTCTAGAATCTGGAAATTGGAGTATCTGGAATACTGTGTCCAGTCCTGGAGACCAAACCTACAAAAATATATTGATAAAATAGAACAGGTCCAGAGACCTGTTTGGCACTTACTACTCCATTGTTTTCTACTTTAAAGAACATCCATTACCAGATCATATAATGTGATTTTTTCATGACAGCTGTTTAAGCTTCCATATGGCATTTTTCATCAGTTTACCCTTCTTCAAACTCCATCTTTAATTTTCAGTTAACTCTGAGCTGGTGATAGAAGACTAGCTGCTATGACACTACACACACATAAAAGGAGCTCCTACTCCCCTATATCTCTATAGTACATCCTCAGAAGCAGCAGCAGAATGGAGAACATTATAAAGCAGCACTGAGCAGTGTGAGCTGTGAATTATGGTTGAATAATTACACCCCTCCCCCCATTCCTCCCCATATAAATCTTTAGGTGGCTGTTAACCTGATCCCTCAATAAACTGAACTTTCTGCAGACTTACTTCTAGTAGTTCTTTAGAGTAAAACATAACTGGAGGAGGAAACAGGCCTGATAAGTGGAGAAAGAGATGTTTTCTCTGATAAGGTATATTTTTTATGTTTATTATTTCTTTGTACTACTGATTTACTGAATATTTCTTAAAACATCCAGCGATCGTTTAAGTTGTCCAAGAGTTGAGTAAAATTTGGAAGCTCCCTCACATAACTACAATATAAACAAAGTCTGTGACATACTTTCCATTGCAATTCAGCAAACCGCTATTCCAGGGTGTTACTGTATGTCACTGTTATGGCAGCAATTTGCCTTTGCAGTCTTGTCATTATGGGTAAGAAATTGTCACATCCAACTTCAAAAATCAGAGAAGACAGAGGGAGGAGGGAGACTGTGGACCGGAACAGAACGAAAGTACAGTACATTACATGGTATGTTGTTTTGTTAGTGTTGGAGCTCCTAAAAAAAAAAAACTACTCAAATATGTTTTGTTTTTAGCTATGTAGTACATCATAAGCATTTATTATATAACACTGCAGAGATTCTTTCTCAATTGATGTGGCATGCATGGGTTGTCTGCCATCTTGATTCAGATTTTCCCACTAATATGGCTCAGCTAATGCAGTGTACATTTCCCATAATGCCTTTGGCTTTTCAGAGAGAGATGAGTTGAAGTCTAATCACTGCCCTTTCCCCAAGTCCTAAATGCAGCAAGTGATAGATCAGTGGCATAGATCTTCTCTCCTCTAACTAGAGGACAACCAGAGTCAGGCTAGTTATGTCACTTTTAAACACTAAAAAGTATTTGTTCCACCTTCCCAATACAGTTATAGGCCGGGTTTACACAGCGTATAACACCGGTCCTTCTGTGTGCTGCAGTACCGGCCAAATGATCTTAATTTCTGTTGAATTCGGATGTGGGCGCTTCCGTGTGTTCCCACATCCCAATTCACATTGTACACAATGAAGAGTGCGGCTGGAGCCACTGTGTGAACTGACATGTGCAGCTGCTATTCATTAAATGTCAGTTTTTCATGCGGCCGGTTGGAATATGTATATACGCTCTCGCCTGGATTCCATTCATTCACATACAACGTATGTTTTGCCTAAATCACGGCTGTTGTTGCAGATTGCAACAAAGGACGTGATTTATGCAAAACATACGTTGTGTGAACATGAAAAATTAACTTTAAAGTGTCTAATAAGGTAAAGCAACAATATAACTCTGTAGAAGTGTGGACTCACTTACTATATCACTGCACTCTTGTATCTTGTACAGCAGAACTTTTATACATGGAACATCATCCCTAGTTATCGGCCATGTTGGCTGGGCCATATGCATGAGACAAAAGAGAAGGACATATGATTTCCTTCAGGGATGTTGCCCATGGACACTGAAATACTGCTGAACAGACGCCTGATATTGTGAGTAGTAACAGAACATCATAACCTTCAGGCTATGTTCACACTACGTATATTTCCGGCCGTAGTGCAAACCGCAAATATACGCCCGTAGTTTTGAGGTTGATGCGTACGCTTGGAAGTATACCATATACGCCCGCACAATGCACACTACGTATAAGCCTATGGGCGGATTGTATACGGCGCTGTGAAAAATGAACAAGAAAACAATTCTTTGCGGCCAACTCACGGCCGTGGATTTCAATGCGGTCCCGTACGGAGTACTTATTTCAGCCAAATTGAACTTGATTTTTCGATCCAAAAGGTTCTGTGTGGTTTACTGTTTACTGTGTGGTTTACCTGTTTCAGATCGCATGTCTATTTTTCCCACGGCCGTAGTTTCAGCCGCACATGTCCGGCCACGTACGAACTACAGCTGGAAATATATGTAGTGTGAACATAGCCTCAATCTGTTTAATGATCCACCAACAAGTAACAACCAGAATCCGCACATCACTGCTTGTAAATTACTTACGTATTATCAAATATTCCTATTTCCATTTCTCATATTTCTGTTTAGCAGATACAATGTGTGTTGTTAAGTAGTTGCCTGGTCTCGCCCTGACCCCAGTGACAACACTATTTTACCATTACTAGCTGGTAGCTCCTCATTTGCTATCCTCTCGAGGGTTGTAAAATGTTTCATTAGATTTACGCTTTTACCACTTTCTTTCCAGCTAGGTTTTGCCAAACAAATGAGGTTCTCTTCTCACTTTTTCACTCTTTCCAGTTGAGTGGGCCATGACTCCACTCGCACCTCCAGGATACTCTTCAGGGGTGACTTACATGACCCAAGAAGTCTAATGTTTCTGCCACTACATCATGTAACGTAGGAGACGAAACGAAAACAACCATCCAACAAGTAAAAAACAAAGGCAATAATAAAATATTAAGGTTGAGTCTCAGTCACTACAATTTTATTTCCATGAGCTTGTCTCTATGGATGGCGGGAGATGGAGAGCTTTGGGTCATTCCAGTAAATTAAAGAACAAATCTCTTTCATCCAAAGCTAGACTAGCTTTTCGAACATGAACAGTGACTGATGAATCCATGGCCAGGCCAAAAAAAATGCTACCATCATAACCTGGCTCAAGTGAATTATGGCAATGGTTGCCCCATTATTGCTTAGGGACCTAATAGAATCTCAGTTTTTCTCCATAGATTGGTTGGTTTCAGGGCAATGTGACTTGGAACATGTCCAAAAGAGTCACAACAATGATAGATAGCTAGACTGAGGAACCAGACTTAACCTTTATCAATCAGTTTTCTTGGGCCCAAACAATGGCTCTCAGTATTCTGATAACCCCAAGACTTAAGGTAGGGCAGAATAGCGGGACCAATAAAAATCGATACAAGCTCTTATTAAATGTCCCAAATAAACACAAAAAACAATCCACGACTAGACGAGTCTAGCCGATAGGAGTAGTAGTCAGGCAGGGAGTAATAGTTTGGCAGGAGGGCACAACCGGGGAGAATAAACACAACAGGGAAACACAAACTGATAGAAATATCCAACGACAAGGCTGTTAAAATATACAGAGAATCTTTCAAAAATAGACGGTTAAACCCAAAAAGGCAGACTAAACAAGAAAAAAGACGTGGCAGATCAGAATTATTATATCTAGCTTTTGAGGCCAGGCTCTTTTATACAGTAGACTCATGGAATGACATGGCCGAATTGGTCCCTCCAACAAAACCAAGTAAGGGCACTTTCCATTTTATGTAACTTTTCTCCTCCACACTAATCAAAAAGTAAAAAGTATAGACTTAAAAAAATAAGTAACGTCCTCATAATTTATTTAAGAGGTACTCTGGGCAGGAGGGCTTTATTCACCGGGGGGTGGGGGGGTGGATAAGCAACAATATCCACTTACCTTCCCAATTCCAATGCTGGGTCCTGCATCGCACTGCTCCAGTCTCTGGTCCTTGGCCGCTTCCTGGTCTATGACGCATCTTGAGATGTGACGTTTCAAGCCTGCTCAGCCATACAGCGGCAGATGTGGGACCATGGTATGGCTGTATGGCTGAGTGGCCTTGAAATGCCATGTGTCAAGCCACGTCATAGACCAGGAAGGGGTTGGGAACCAGAGACTGGAGCATTGCGATGTGGGACCCAGTGTTGGAACTGGCAAGGTAAGTGGACGTTGTTGCTTTCATCCACTCCCTCCCCGGCCATAGTGAAAAAAAGCTCTCCTCCCCGAATACCCCTTTAAGCACTAAACAGGTTTGGTCTGTTTTTATTTCTTATATCTATGTCCTTCATAGATATGTGGTGCCAGGCCTTGCTTGGCTGGTGACTAGTTTAATTCTTTTTTCATCCAGTGATTTACTAACCCTATGGACATTGTCAGCTGCAGGTAACACATGGAGGATTGGGTAGTTTTATGAAGGCTGATGAAGAAAGAACTCCATTGAAACAAGATTTTTATTGGAAACACCTACTCAAGTTAGTTTTTTGTAGCTGGTACCCAGATGATGCAGTCAGCTTGCACCTTGCCTTCAAAGTCAAGAATGGGGCTTAACTGTTTTCCTGTATTTGGTCTCAAAGTAAAAATTGCGGAGAGGAAATGTCTCTCTAGAGAGGAGCGCACGGCCCGGCTGCCTAAATGGAACGCCTTTCTACATTATAACCCCTGTAATGACATATTAATCTTTGTAAACAGAACATCAAAAGCCCTTCTCTTTAACAGTCAACTTCATGAAGAAAATGTCTAGTGAAGGGAAAACCGAAAGTTAGGAGGAACGTAAGTAAGAAAAAAAAAATGTACAAAGAAAAAAGCTAAAGACCAGCAAAAGCATTCATGTTACATTTTAAATTTGAAAATATAAAAAAATATATAAAAATTTAAATTATTAAAGAACAATTTTAACTTCTTAATGACCATGTGCCCCTTTACGAGAAGGCTAGAATAAGGTAGCATGGGCAGCGTGGGTCTCCTGTGCCTCTATATGACAGCCGGGCTTCTGCTGTAACTACCAGGAGTGGAGAAAACTCAACTCCTGCTAGATTAACCCTTTACATTATGTGGCTGCTGTTGGGTTTCCATTGCCATCTGGAGTCTTGTAAAGGCCCCCAGGCCATGGGTGTTTGGGTTTAGCTGCTGTACTAAGGGGCCTATTCCACGGAGCGATAATCGGCCGAATCGGCCTGATTCGGCCAATTATCGCTCCGTGGAATAGAGAAAATGATCAGCCAATGATCATGATCATGTTTTTTTTAGGCCCAAACCTAAACTCATCGCTCACCCACTGCGCATCGCTGCGTGGAACCAACGATTTGAGAAGCAGCATAGCTTCGGTGCGGCCTGACTGAGCGGCCAGTGATTGGCTGAACGGTCTGAGCTTAGTCAGCAGTCAGGCCACTCCGGAGTTGATGCTGCGCCGCGGGATTCGGGGAGGAAGACAGAGCGGAGGAGAAGCCCTGCTAGAGGTAATGTATGCTGCAAGGGCCGCAAGGACATTGGTAATGATGTCCCTGCATTCCTCGCTAACAATTGTCGGGCCGTGGAATAGGCCCAGTAAACGAGCGCCGATCTAGCAGATGGGCGCTCGCTTACATAGTTGATTGGGCCCTGCTCAGCCCGTGGAATAGAACCCTTAGGAATTGTACAATGTTAGCAATCTGCTGATCAAAGTCAAAGTCCCCATGTGGGATTAGTAAAAAGTAACAAAAATGTATATATTTTTCTACACAAAATAGTGATACACTCGCTTAAAGTGTTTTTTTACATGTCATAGAGACATGTCAAAAGTTTTCATCGTTCAGAGTGTTCACACCCATACCAATCGAACACCCACACCCGGAGAGATCAAAACTTTTGATATGTCTCTATGATACGTCAAAAGTTTTTTTTAACAACAAATACACTTGAAAAAAAAAAAGGAAAAAAATTCCCATTACATTTCTTTTTTAAAGATACAACATTAAAAAAATTTAGCATCACATTGCAATTTTATTACATTTTCCATTTTTTTTTTTTATTATTTAATGAATTGCTTTAAATGCGTAAATTTAAATATAGTAACGTAAAATTCTTTTTAAAAATAATTTTTTTCCCCCTGCCTCTCGAAAAAGAGGGTTCAAAATTAACCCTTAAGATATACAAACCCAAATTTGGAGACATTAAAAACTACAATCTGCAAAAAATAAGCCCTTGGATATGTCTATGGGAAAGTTCCACTATTTAGATGGTGACTATGGAAAAACAAATTTATATTAAAAAAAATAATTTTATATATATATATATATATATATATATATATATATATATATATATATATATTTTAGTGGTTAAAGCAACAACATAAACAACAATAATAATGATAATGATGAACGCTACTTATATAGCGGGGAGAGCAGCAGCGCTCTCGGCCTCCTTTGTTTCCATCAGACTTTTGGGGCTAAAGGAGAATAACAGTTTGTTTTAATTTAATTTGAGATCTTTATAGAAAAGCTCAGGTATCCGCCGCTCCAGTAGTAAATCTTGACAAACACTATAAATTGCTGTGAGTTTGTGTTTCTCTAGTATTTCAGGATGTAGAGCAGACCACAATAGTATTCTAAGCTTAAAGCTCTTAGTCATTTATCCTTTAACTCTTAGCCCTTGTTTCAGCTTCAATTTTACCCATCTCAATGTTACCTTACAGCCGTAGTATAGAAGCGGGTCATATGGGGTCACTATATGTATAAGAATCATGTATTTCTATTATTCTGCAGAGTTTTGTAGCTTTCATACTGGACCTAGGAAGATTACCATCTTATTTCCATCTTACAGAGGTGGGTACAGCTTGTAGCATCTACTATATTTGGGGCCAATTTTCCCTCAATACATTATAGGAAGATACATGCAAAGACTCGCCCATTCATGTTCATGTGTCATTCAATAGGACTTAAAGGTTTTTTTTCCGGGCAGAACATACTGATTCACAGGATAGCTCATCAGTCACTGATTCAGGCGCCAACACCTTGAACCCCTGCTGATCATCTGTTCAGCACCCTCACTTCACAGTTGTCTCCGTTCACTGTGTAGTGGCCGGACCTGGTTACCGCAGCTCAGCTCATGTTCCTTTCAGCTGCAGTAACCAGATCCGGCCACTACTCATGAATGGAGACAACAGCTGTGTCGTTTGGGTGCTAAACAGCTGATCAGCAGGGGTGCAGGGTGTGGATGCCTCATCAGTAGGTTTTGCCCAGAAAACCCCTTTGAGAAGTTACCTGCTACAGGATAACTAGCTGATCGTGGAGGGTCCGATCAATGGAACACTGTACTCAGCTGTTTCCGCAGGCACCATAGAGAATGAATACAGCATGCATGGAAGACCTGCTGCTCCATTCTAACAGGAGATTGTGGTCCCAGCTCTTGAGATTGCGGGGGTTCAACCACTGGTCCCCTAGTTATAACTTCTCAAGATGGGATCACTCCTTTAAGAGGATTATCTTAGCATGTGAAAGATTTGATATTTTTCTGGGGTAGTTATAAAAAAAAAAAAATTTTGTTGTGCAAACAAACGCTGATCTCATTGATCAGTGTCCATTTGTGGCCATTTAAAGGGAACCAATTGCTAGCCTTCCTAATAAACCTCCATCCAGTCTCTCTTAACATATTTATACATATATAGTAGTTATAGCCTCGGGCTAATCAGGAGGTTTGGAGCACTGCTGGCAGGACTCCCACCCCCATAGGACTGACCTGCCTCCAGACCATTTAGTGCTCTGGGGGCGGTAGTCCCACCCCCAGTGCTCCAAACCACCCAATTAGCCCAAGCATATAACTACTAAAAACATAGAAATGGCACTGAAGGTGAAGGTAAGAGACATACAGTACCTTCATCTTCAGCAACCAGTGTACAAAGGGAGGTATCAGCAGGTTAGATTTGTCTAACCTGCTGATAGTTGTCCTTAAGAAAGGAACTTCGGAATTCCCCTTGGTGTAGTGCTCCTAAAAAATGTCATCCCTTCACTTTGTTCATCGAAGAAAAAAATGACTAGTACTGGCTGGCTGACAACTTCTTTTACAACGTCTTACAAAAAATTGTGTAAATTAGTGTTAAAATGATAATTAAGTCCCAAGGGCCTGGACCTCTCCTCCAACCATCAACTCTCCATTTTAGGTCAATATTTTCAGACAGGTCGATGTTGACTGAGAAACTTTTTAAAGGTTGTAAACCAAAAATTTATTTCTATTTCCACCCCAATGGGGGCGATGTGTGCCCCGGCAACCCCTTACACTTGCTGTGAAAACTGGAGCAAATTGTATTAATGAAATGTTGAGGGCCAGTCACGGTGTATTGTGTCAGGACTTCTGCCAACGACCAAACTGGCAGCTCCTCCGCCGACAAAACAACCTTCCTCTTGGGAGTGGAGTCATTTTTGTAAATAATCTCAGCTGATCTCATATTTTCTGGTATCCCGAACACAGCAAAAATACGATACAGCCATTGAAAATATTCAAATATATATCATGTTGTGCAGCACAGGAAGTCGATGAATGGGAAGGCTGGCTAAAGTTCTTGGATCCTCTAAAAAGTCCTTTTATTCAATTTCCCACACGGACCAAACGTAGGAACATCCATCAGTTTATCTTGGAAGCCTCTCCTGACTCCTTCCTCTTCTCACTTTATAAACCCCCCATGTACCTCATTTCATCAATCAGGCTGGAAAAGAACACTGTCACCCCGACTATTTGTTTTTCCAACTTCTCCCCACCGCCACTTCATTCTCCAGCCTCATTCTTGTCACGTTGGCTCCCAAACGTATACTATAACATCGTATTGTGGTACTGGACGTGCTTAAAAAGATATTAAAGGCTTCCATATGGCTAATAGTCGACCGAGGCTAAAAGCATTTTTGTAGCTGACGTTCAGCATACACTCGAAAGAAAATCGTAAAAACATCCATTTTGTTTTTATCCTGATTTTTGTTTGACTTTAGAAGACTAAATACCTGGCGGGAAAGCCAACGAATGTAACACCAGACGTCTGTCACTGTAGCTTTTCTCAATGAAACGTTATTTATGAATTCACAAAATGTGACCGGGAGGGAAAGCGCGGCTTGGAAACAGATTAGTGTCTTCTGGCGGTCCACATCACACATGAAACCACATCACATGGGTTCACACCAACGTATAGTCTTGTTGTTAATACATTCTACATACTTACAAGAGGAGAGGGCTTACAGTATATCGCACCAAGGGAAGAGAAGGATCCAGCCCACTGAGCTGAGATGTTACATTACTGATCCTGAGTTACATCCTGTATCATACTCCAGAGCTGCACTCCGGACAGCCTTAGTGGTGTGACCTGTTGTACTGGGTACATCACCCCATCAATAAGTCCTAGGGGGGCTCAAAAAGTGAAAAAACAAAAAAATGTAAAAATGACACAGCCCTTCACAAAAATTTTGACATGTCATAGAGAC